>NC_059479.1:8338690-8990807 GCF_018139145.2 Gymnogyps californianus
GGAGAGGAGCTTCACCTTTTACTGCTCTTCCACTGACACCACAAAATGAGATGAAAGAGTTGGGTTTATTTTTACATTTTTATGACTTTTCCCACCCCTTTGCTACCACACTGGCGGCATTTCCCACCCCCACAACTGTGCCCTGACCGACCCCACAGGAATGCCTATGGCCAGGAGGGCAGAGTTACGGTTGCTATGGTAACACTGCCTCCAAATTTCCTGGCCTCCATGCATGTAACATATTAACCTTAGCATTTAATTGCTAGATATGTTTCAGGGTGGCACATGGCCAATTATTTTTAAGTAG
The DNA here is from genome assembly GCF_018139145.2 of Gymnogyps californianus. NCBI lineage: Eukaryota > Metazoa > Chordata > Aves > Accipitriformes > Cathartidae > Gymnogyps > Gymnogyps californianus. The sequence continues at coordinate 8,338,998 of NC_059479.1, forward strand.
ATTTGCAGAGGAGAAAGAGTCATTTTGACAGGCAGCATTTATGCACGTTAGGGCTATTCTCTTCATTACCCTACCACTTGACCTACAGCGCAGAGAAAGTACCTTCCTCCCTCTGCCAGCCAAAATCCTCCCGGGGAGTCCCTGCTGAAGCCTCCTGCTTCCCTTCTGCCTCAATCCAATCCCAAGCAGCGACCACTCTGTTCACCCCTTGCTTTTTGGTCACCTGGAGGCCCCATGCATGGACAGGGTGGGCTCACACTGTCTCCCGCCCAAGTCCAGCCAGGAGGAACATCTTACAGGATCAGCTCCTACAAGAAGTAAGTCCCACAGCACACAAGTAAGCGCCCTGCTTAGCCCAAGGGTGCTCCCTCAATAACCTGTTATTGCAAAGAGCTCTCACGACAGTCCTTGGGAGGTTGGCAAAGTAATAAACCTAACTCTGCTTCCTACACAAGGATGCCAAGGAAGCGAGGCTGGGACCTGCCCCTTTCAGTTACCCATAAAGCAGCATAAAATCAGCCTCAGGAGCGACTGCCTTCCAACTGGGTGCTGGGACTGGGACCCACAGGGCTGGGAGGCAGCGGTGGGATGGCTGCGTCACAGGCCACCACATCACAGGAGGTACAACGCAGCAGGAGGTGTGAAGGAGAGCCTGGCACCTCGCCTCCTCCCACCAAACCCACTGCTCACAGCTCCCATCCAAAACCACTACGAGAGAAAACAAACTACGCACCTCCTGTTGATCCCAAACCTCCTGAAGCACGTGACTCCGCCAAAAACTTACTGTTTTCAACACGCCTCCTCTGTATAGAACTTCAGAGATTAAAAGCCTACTTTGACCCCAGGGAGTACTGTACAGAACTCCTTGGGCTTGTGGACTATTAAAGCTGAAAATTGATTTTGTTGGCTCTGTAATTTTCTTGACCATTTGCAGGAGTGAGACCCAACCACTTATCCTTTTTTTTTTTCTCCCCCTCAGCCACTTATTATGAGCACATGGGGGAAGGAGAGAAGTGGGAGGAATCTATTTTATTTGCTGACCACTTTAACTTGTTTATTCTAGAAAATAGCATCCAAACACATTTTCCAAGAAAACAGCACGACACTAACTACCATCAGCAGCAGGTGTGGAGCGCTCTTTCCTCCGGAACTTTCCATGGGCTGGCAGAAAGACTAGCTTCTGCCAGTAAAGGAACCCAAACCAATATAAAAGTATGTGAGCTTATTCACAGTTACTGTGACCAGTAACTCTTCACTGAACCATTTAAGTCTGCAAGGCTAATGTCATATTACATATGAGATACTTCCATCCATTGCTTCTCAACATTCCCACTACAAATTTGGGATTTTCAATGTACTGCTGTATGCTATTGTTGTATATGTAGCAAATCAATGTGTTCTACAAAAACATCAGGGAAGCAGAATTCACTTCTACCTTCCCATTAGGGTCTACAACCAAGGCTGTATTTTCTCTATGAAAAACAAATCTCTCAGCTGCGTTGAAGGTAGACAGGTCACACCAGCTTAGAAAGTTCCAGATGCAAAGATGACTCTCAACAGCTCTTTTTGGACACTGCCAATTTTATTCCCAAGGAAACAGAGGACAAAATGGCAGAAGATAAAATTTGTAAGCTGGTTAAATTTGGCTGCTTCTGTTCCCATTGTGTGTCCACCATCACCGTAGATCTTCTTTCCTACTCCTAGATGTTCTGGATAATAAATATTTACAGGAAGGTCATTAGGTCATGGCAAATCCTGACAGAAGGGTTATATATCATCCCTCAGCCAGCAGCACCCCACAGAGGGATGGATGTAGTAGTACACAGGATGAGCAAGATACCCTAAGCAGGCAAGGGCAAATTCCCGATACTCAGGTCTGTTAAGTCACACCTACTGTACAGACTGTCTTAGATACCAGCACGAGGGCAAGGCAACTGTGTGCCCACCCCACCTTTTCTGAAATTGTGCTCAACGGGCATGAGACAGAAGCAGCTGGAGTCGAACCCACCTTGAGAGAAAAACCCAAACTCACCAAGCAGGAACTAACTGTTCCAGCTGACAAAATCCCACCTCATCTCAGATCCCTACAAACAGCTCACAGACCAAACAGTATCATGCAGCCTTCACTGGGCAGGGGTATTTAACAAGGAGCTGAATGTACGTGGTAGGAATGCTGGAGAGGAGCAGAGCAAATACATCAATTCCCCTTAAAAACAAAATCTTTCATCATTTGCACCACAGATAAGAAGCTGCAATTACTCAGCAGTCATCAAGGTGGAGTGGGAGAAGTGCAGCAGCCAGGTCTGGGCTCCTTCCACAGCCTGCTCTCCAGTCACTGTGGGCTGTAAAGCAAATAGCAAGAAATGCAGCATTATCCTTTCAGGTTCCATTTACACTGGACATGGGTTGGACGAGCGAGAGGAACTTGGATAGGCTGATAGCCCAGCATCACCCATTTTATAAAAAGCAGAGCCTGAATATGCGAATGAAGCATAAGGAATATACCTCCCTGCATTTGCTATGCCACAGCTTTCCTATGAAGAATTAGCAGTAGAAAAAGACCACTCTGCCTAACAAGCCTGCCTGCTCTGTTTATCCCCTCCTCTCTCTTCTGTCACCACATCCTTCCACCTCCCCACCCAACCCCTCATAAAACCTCTAGCTGTCTCTTCAGCTCATTTATACACCCTGCTTCACTGCCCTCACTTGGCAGCCTCAGCTCCGCCAATTCTCATGTTAAACGTAGCTTGTGGTGGGCACTTCACCTCCTCAGCGGTGCACTTCCACCGACCCCAGCTCAGGAAGTCACTTGAGCATGACCAAGTGGAACCAGCTCACACCCCAGAAGGGAACACAGGAGGGAGGGAAGGAAAGCACTGAGATTTCCATGGGGCACTTCACTTCTGTGGGTCACTGCTGAGGCAGACACTCTCCAGCAGAGCTCCCGGCAGGACTGGGGCCCTCCCTTCCACAAATCTTCACGGTCAAAATGCTCCAAACCCTTTGTTTCAAGCCTCTCTCACCCTTTGCCCTGTGCAGAGACATGATCGTATTCCTCTTTCTCCACCACCCTCCTTGCGCATTGAAGTTATGAGATGTCTCCCCTTCTACTATGAACCCACTCCGAGCCATGTCCTACCTAAAACCCACACAGCCCACAAGGAGAACCCTTTGGAGCCGGCCATACTGTCCCCAGAAAAAACTTAGGACACTGAACACAGCTTTGCCTCCTTGTAGGGACTGCAGCAGAGTTCTGATGTGTGCTCTTTGCTCTGTGGATATACCCCATTAACCTGTTTGCCTATTTTACAGCAGCCATATAATAGTCTGATCACCGCAAGGATTCTTCTATAATAACCTCTAAATCCTCTCACACCTGCCTCCTGCTAAAGTACTCCCTATCCATGCAGACACACACACACACACACACTCTCTCTGTCCATTCTTATTGCTGTAGTCATTTGGACAAATAGTCTTCAGCTACCTGCAAAATTAGACAAATAGGCACTCAAACCTATTTTTAATAATGAAATACAAATTGCCCCACAACCCTACGTATTTGAATGACAGTCTGCACATTACTCGCTTCTTTCTCAGCCAGCCACTGCCTCCTCATCTGTAAAATGGGGCAATCGCACTTCTTGCATCTGAGTGACAGTGTTTGCAAACATCAAGCAACGACTCTACAGAAGCCAAAAGGGAGTACTCTATTTGCATGCAAATTCATGTAAAAAATTAATCCTCACGTGGTTCCAGAATCATGATGCATACAAATACATTACTGCAAGCCTAAGAAATTTAGCTTAAGAAATGCAGCCGTTTTCTACACTGACGGGGAGGGGGGGGTGTGGACTCTGACAATGCACCTTCCTTTCTTTAACTGTTAACTCCTCATTCTAAATCTAATATTGATCCTTAATTTTCCATTGGCATTTTGACTGCAAGAGAGCAGGGGACCAACAGGAATGGCAAAGACAATCCATTTATTTCACCCTTTCTTCATTCCTTGGGTCAGCTACTCCCTCTCTGAATCAGTGCTAGACCTGCTTGAATAGCTGAGAATGAACCTTCCACAAAGTGTGGATTTACTTTTACTAAATCCTCTAAGTATTAAAGCTCTTCACACCATTTGGTCTTGAAGTGATGCAAGAGCGAGGTGTGGACACCAGTGACAATAAAGAACCATCTGGCAAAGTGAACTCCAGGCAAACAATGACAAGCACAAGTGAAAAGAATTGCAATGATTTCCACAAACACGTGAAATACTATAAACTGTGTGACTTAGCAGCTTCCTCCTCCTAGCAAGTAAATAAACATGTCTGCAGTAGGCTGTTTGGTTCTGTCTTTTATATGAGCTGAGAATACACAGAGACTACCCCATTTGCATTTTGCCTTTAAAAAAAAAATATGCAGATTGGTGAGCAAGGGGGAAAAAAGGCGAGAAAGAAAGAAAAAATAAGAACTAACCAGACTTCACTTTTTCTTGGTTCTTTACTGTCAGGGTGATGTACTGGAAGTCTTTATTTCTTTCAGCTTGGGCCCCTCAGTAGTTCATTCTCCTTCCAGCCTGTTCTCATGCCTTTCTTATCACCTGCTGAGGCCTTGATCATGGACAGAGCAGGCAAGCAGCAGGGGACAATTAGAGAGGAGTTCAGACTTTGATCATTTGACCATATGTGAATACAACAGCTGACCACATGTTTTAAAAGACAACTAACTTAAAAGTATTAAAAAAATCACAAAGCAGGCATAGATACTTAAATTTACATTTTAATTATCTGGCACAATGGTGCATTCAACTTTGCAGAATATTGAATTTTTTTCCTAAATGTACACATCTCCAAAAGGAAAACCAGCACTTTTCTGCTTCTCCAGAGCCTAAATAAGCACGCTCTCACTAAAATAAATATTTGGATGATTTAAAAAAAATAAACAAATATATATATCTAGTAACCTACTGTTCCTACTGACAGATAAATTCACAAATAATTTCTGCCCTGCAGACAGCCCAATTTAAATGGAATAACCCAGTATTACTTTACATCTAAAAATACCATACATTTAATAGTACACAGACATACCACCCTGCAGTACTGACATAAGCGAGTATTTTTTTTTCAGAACCTCTCTGTTAGCCTTTAAAACTTAATACAGAAATACAACAGGATTTAAATGTCCAGCTGTTGTAGGGACTCAGTTCTGACTGCTCACCCGCCTGCTTTTTCTTAAAAAATAAGGAAAAAAAAAAAAAAAAAATCTTCATTTGCACAGCGGTGTTACTTTTGTTAAATCTTTAAGTTATCAAAGCACAACAGGTTCAGTTGTGAGCAGTTTAACTGCAATCGCCTGACCCCAAGTACTTGGAAAAAATCATTGTTGGAAATTTTTGTATACAACAGAAGCTTTATCATCATTTGTGGAGATATACCATCCACTTATCTTCCGCACCTACTAGATAATTAACATATTCATGAAATGGCTATTTACTCTCAAATAGGAGGATAATAGAAAAATAACACTAATTGTTTTGACGGCAGTTTGCTTAGGAGTTATCTGAGGCAACAAATGTTTCTTTTGTAGTTGTAGGAAGGCAGAAATGCGTAAACACTTCTGACTTCAGCTTTCCTTTCTCTCTGAATTTTGGACACTGCCAAGGAAAAACTACGGATTCGGTGAAAGGAGAAGGAGGAGGATTTAAAAATTAAATCATATTTAGTTTTGTTTGGATAATAATTGTTTGCTTATTTTTATTATAATGCAAACCAAAGAGTATAACAACATTTTGGAGAATGAGACATAATGTGTTTTGCAAAGTACAAGCAGAACTATACTGCATGCTAACTAAATGAAACAATGATACTTAATGGTGCATGAAGGGCGTGTACATAATTTTTTAAGAGGCTCAGGCTATTACAACACACAGTCTTTCAAAGACTATTTTTTATGTTTCTCCGACTGGACTATAAAATGTCTCCTTCCTGGCCCAAGTCTGCTCCTAATGAGGACAGAGGGGTGAGTGCTGACAGCAGGTCAGTGAGCACGCTCTGCCTTTGCCTTACCGCTGCAGCAGGGCACAGCAGCAGCGACCCGTCCGCGTGCAGGATCAGGGCCTCCAGCGAGAAGGGCACGTGCTGGCTTTGCTGCTGCACCCCCTGCTTGGCCATGCTCAGGCTAACCTCAAAACACCGCCAGCTTCCTCAGTTTTACTCTGTGCAGCATCGCACCCAGATGCCCAGCGAGCGATGCCTCGAGGTGGCCTCAAAAGCGGCCAAGGCCACTCCAGCAAACAGCCATCTCTCACATGCTTTCAGCTCTATCGGCTGCCAAGGCCAACCCCGCCAGCCTCACGGGCTGCCTCGGACCCGCCATCAGCCACAGCAATCCAGCCATGCAGGACGGGAACATGACGGCCATTTTAATAACACGTTGCGTCTCCTTGCCGGGATTCAGAGCCAGAAGAGAAGGAACACAGCATGCAGCTGGAAGAGGGGAGTAAGCTCAGAGAATCGAAAAGGAAACCTCTCCAAGCCTGGCATCTTATCAAAAGGAAAAAATAATCAGTGTGATGTTTGCCTGCAGCCCACCAAGCCTCTCTCACTCACAATATTAGAAGATATTAAAGTTAATCAAATATGAATTATCAGCAAATTTGCCACTTGCTTTTCAGCCTGAGGCTGGGAGGTGAGTGGCAGAGGGTTTCTGGGCTTTCCCAGGTTACCCTGGAAGGAATTTGGGTTTGTTTTTAAAACCAAAGTTCACCTCCTCAGCACCATACAATGGCTCCAGCACTCAAAAGCAATTGTTCTCACTGAGAATCTTCCCGCACCTAAGGGCTCTCCGCAATAAAATATGAATGCAGTATTAATTAAATATAGATGCAATTTCCTCCTCCTTTTTCTCCTTAGCTGCTATCAAGAACATTAGTGCAGGCGCCTAAGGAAAGCATTACTAACAGAGAACAGCTGCCACACTAATTAAGCACCGTGGTCTATTGGCCAGGCGCGGGCCCAGGAACCAGCCACCTGACTTCTCCCCTCGCAATTCACACACAGTGGCTCCGGGCATGTGGCTTCAGCTCTTGTGCTCAGCCAGACGCTTTGCACTCGCTCAACTTTAAGCACAGGAGAAGACACCGTTGACTTCAAAAGAACGGGATTACCAACTGACCTCCAATGGGTTTTGATTTAGCTCCTTAAATGCAACGAGCATTGCCTCTATACTGAAGACACGGCTAATTGTTCAAGTTTGCAAAGCATTTGGAGATATGCTTGGCAGCATTGCCATCTTTGGGAAATGCTAACGGAAAGCTACTGCCAAGGAATAGTGTTGCTGTGTATGAGCTGCCAAAAATTCCTACCCCAGCAGACAGTCTGTTCAGAGTGCTCTAGCAAAACAAAGCAAACCCTGAGCCAATGGCTGCGTTTTAGACCGCTGGGCCCATCCCCACCTCGGAGCCACTGAGAAGAGGGGGTCAAACCCCCCTCCAAGAACAGCAAACCCAGTGAGCAAGAGGGAAGGATTCTGCCGTTAAAAGATCCTTTGCTTTCGCTGTCAGACTAAGAGGACTCCAACCTCCATCCCCATCCTGGCTGGGCAATTTGACAGAAGTTTTTACTTCTGAAATTGTATCACTGGGACAAAAATATTTTAAAACAAGATTGAAGAGGCCAGAACAGGGATAGGGCATGACTGGGACCTCATATTCCACTGGCTACAAGACTCACATATGAGTTGGCAGACCTGCATTCCTAGTGCTGCACTGTGGCTGATGAACCATTTCTTGTGATGCCATTTTCTGTACCACGTGTAAGCAGCCTTCCTCCATCACCACCACCACCTGCTCCCAGTTTAGCCAATTACCATTTAATGTTCTCCATCTGTACAACAGGAGCAATGGTACTTCCTCACCTCACAGGTATGCATGTGTGTCCGCATGTGTGAAGATAAATATATTAAAGATTGGGAGGCATTCAGGTCCTGGGCCAATGGGAGCCATATAAGTGCCAAAGAGACTAAGACAAATGAGGGCCATATAAATAGATGGCTGGAGAGCTGCAGCCCTGAGGCTACAGGCAAGAAAGGGGCAGAGGCAGACTAGCGCAGGAGAACCGTGGGAAAGAGGCCTGTTTGAAGTATCTAACAGAGCACGCGAGTGCCAAGGGAACACGGAATAAAGCCCAGCTCCCTCACGCTGGGAAACTGTGCTGACACCCCTGCCATCAGGAGGCAGCCCATGGAGGAAGAGGTGGGGTTGTCAAAATAAGCCTGGCTTTAGATCAACAGCTGGATAATGGAGCCCAGTCACATGCATAAGCCCTCCCATGGCTTCTGGAGAGATACCCAGTGATGTAAAATGAACCGCTGCACTCAAAACAGCTCTCAGCAGAGACAGGTCCTAGGCTCACCTGACACTAATCCCCCCTCTTGCTGCAGAGAGTTTGAGCGGGGAAGCAAGAACTGAGCGAGCAGAGGTCTTCCCACTCAGTCCATGGGTGGCTCTGAGGCACAGGGATAGTCACCGGGGCAGATGCATCCCCCTACGTGCCTCAGCATCCCCAGTCTTGGGTGGACTTCAGTCTCCAGCTCTGTCAATCCTGCTGCGAAATGCACTTTATAAAGTGTCATAAATCATAAAACACAACTCCCCCTCACATCCACTGCCTCTTCCGCAGCTACTGAGGAGGAAAAAAGGCACCTGGGAGAAATCTGGCCCACAAAGGTTCACAGAAGACTGCACACAGCGCCTTACTGGCAAAGAAAGAAAAAAAGAACAGAGGAAAGGTAGAGACTCTAAGAGGTTAGAGGGAAAAGCAGCAACATCCTTTGAGAGCTCCCTGAGCTTTTCTACCTGGCAAGCTTTGGGGATCTCTCCCAGCTTTCAAGAAGGCAGCAGCATTTTTCAGGGAAAAAAACATAACATTGAAGGGCCACAGATTCTAACCATCAATGTATTTATAAAGGAAATACGATGATGATTTTACCACAGTGGATCTTTAAAGCATCTCCCATGCCCCCAGCTGGCTAAGCAAGGGGAGAGACTAACAGGATCTGCTCTCGATTTCTTCACTGGTACACCCAGATACTGTTAAAGCAGCATCTCTTCTGGGCTTTATTATTTAACATATTTATTAAGGCAGTACCCAGAGGCCCTCCCAGGTCCTCAATAATGTACAAACATGCAGATAGTCCCACCCCCGAAGATATTTAAAGGCAAACCACAGAGCATAGCAAGGGAGAGGGAACTGGCAGAGGGGTAGTAACAGAAAATACCTCTTTAAATTCGGAGCAGCTGAGAGCAGAGCTGATTAAAGGATGTGGAGATGCATTTCAGTGAGAGACCTCTGTCTAATTAGCTTATCAAAGTGTAGGTTCATACACACCTATGTGGGAACCAAACTGTGATAACACAGTTTCCCAGTCTAGCAAAGGCCTAAAAGAAACTGAAGTTAAACACAGTCTGACTAGGCTGGAAGTAAGTCATTCACCACAGGTGACAGCAATGCAGATCCATCACTACAGTTTTTCAATGAAGATAAAGCAAATTGTTTAGGAAAGCACCCTCGTTCAAACAAATTCATTCATTTCAGGAAAATCCTATTGTCTGTTTTGGAGGGGTGATCAGACAGGGTGATCACAATAGAATTAAACACAACTTTCTCTGCACTCCAAGGATTAATCAATCTGAAAAGTATTTAAGAGTGGGGTAAAGGATGGCAAAAAAAGTACTAGAATGCAGCAACAACACATATTTGCTCCTGTTCATTTCACAGGGAGAAGGATGAGATTTGTATTTCTCTCCAGGGTCGTAAACTGCTTTAAGATAAAAATGAAGTTCCTCAAATATTCCAGACAAACAGACTGAAATATACTGACATTTAGTTTTTGCCTGGGGCTTAGAAAACTTCCCAGCACTGCCATGCTCCATAAGTCTTCAGTTTAAACACTCCCCCCACTCTCCCAAGAAAAGAAGAGAGATCTGAAATCACTGAAATTGATATGGATGCAAAGCAGACGAAGCTTTTTCTAGGAGAATTAATCTTCCCTTTTACTCTCCTCAAAGAGACTGATGCAGCAAAGCCAGAATCCCCACACATCCATACAGGATGATGGGGTAGTTTAGGAACTAGATAACCCAGACAATTTTGGCCTGCTTGATGCTGGCTGCAGGGAATCAAAGGTATCAGCTCTCAGCTCTACCCAAAAGCTACTAAAACTACCATTAACATGCAAGCTTAGGAAGAGTGTAGTTTTAAGACATGAAGTATGTCCAAATCTCACACACCCAAAACCCACCACGAATTTTCTGAAAAATTGGGTTTTGGTTTTGTTTGGGGTTTTGGGTTTTTTAACTTTTGTAAGACCACTAAAGCTCTTAAAAGCCCCCCAAAAATTGGAACCTGTAAAAAAAAAAAAAAGAAAAGCAGTGCATTACAAAAATTATAACCTCAACCCAACTAACCTCCCTCACCTGGGTCTGCTGAGCTGGCTGGGATGAGTTCAGCTGGTGGCACAGGACTTTATCCAAGTACCTCCACCATGCTCACCAAATCACGACTGATCATTTTTAGGGCAGGCCTTAAACAAACCACGGGTCTTTCATGGTTTTTACCACACTTCTGTTCTTGTATTTAGTCTTTTCCTGAGTTGCAATGCTAAAGAAATACAAGCAGAATGAGGCCTCTATTTTCGTGCCCCATACTAAACTGTTTTCCCCACAGTCATATATATAGCTGAAATCTGTTGCATTATTTCCAGCATTTCTGCAGGGTAAAAATCATCTGAGGTAGAAGAAAATACAGTAGCAAAATCCAGCAGCTACCCTTACTTTTTAAAACATAATAAATCAAACATTTCACCTAGCCTTAGCCAAAAAAAAAAAAAAAAATACACAGTTGCTTAAGCCTCAGGAGACATTTATGCTGTTAAAACAACGATGCCTTCACTGACTAAGGAAAGCATTGAGTTTTTACAAAGAGGCAGGAGAAAGGACTGCCAGCTAGAAAGGAGATCTTTGACAAACAAACCACTCCAGGGCAGCAATTGGAAGGGCATTAGGGGTTTAAGAGAGAAAGATACTATGTACCACCCTCTTGGAGCTGGTCCTTCATTATTCATGTTGAAAGTAAGAGTCCAGTGCACTGGGAGCCAGAGCCCCCCCCCCCCAGATCCAGTCCTGCCATTTCTGCTCTGCGAGATTTTGATTAAATCCATTTCCACTTCCATGAATGTAAAACAGGGATAACAACACGGCATGCCAGAGCCTGTGGTGAGGACCACTGGACTGCACAAAAATTGCTTTCTGCCCAGTGAAAGGGACCGCAGGAGAAACCATCTCTTGCCCTCCTGTTGTAGTGGGACACAATTCAGTAGCTCTTAAAAGTTTTAGTTCAGTTTTTCTCTCCCCTCAAGACCAGCAAGGCTATGCCCATTCCTCAGTCACTCAGAGGAAAGCATCCCCACCACTGACTGCACTCTCCACGCAACACTCAGGCAAACACCAAAGGCAGAGTACCCTGGCACATGAGAGCTGCATCCTTATGCAGCCACACTGAGTCAAGGGCTGGTCCAGCTAATTCAGCTGGTCCCTGATCAAGCCGCAGGCTTATACAGAGCTCACTTCCCTTTGTTTGCCCTCACAGGCCCAACAGCAGCATACAATGAAAGGGCACATCCCCAACAGGGTCAAGTGAGCCAAGACAACAAGGAGAACAAGATACACAGAGATCTCCCCTTTGTGGCGTTACTCTTGATTTTTCAAGCATCCGCAGTTACCGAAAGACGACTGTAAATTTGAGGAGAAATTGAAACTTGGCTCTTTTCCCCACGTTTGCATTTTAAAAAGAGAGAGGAGGAAGAAAGAAAAACAACTTCTTGGTATTTGTTCTTTGCTGGTTTCATATTTTAGAAACCCAGACTAAAAATAAGCATGGCTAATAAGAGCTGTCAGACTTCCACCATCACGTCTCCCTGGCTCCTCTGAGTGACACACACCGACAAGGAGCTTTTGGCATTGTCCAAAGGAAAAATCAAGGCAGAAGGTGAAAACTCAGCTGAATCTGAGAGAATTTGAAACCTCTCACACCAGCAGATCCCTGGCAGCAGACATCCCACTCCAGATCAGCAGATCCCGGAGCCAGAGCCACGACACTCCGGGCCAGAGACTCACCCCTGCCAGGAGCTGAGAGGCGCTCTCTGTGGCCCAGCCACCGCTAGAGGAGGTCAGAGTGCCACAGAGAGAAGGGGTGCGACGCTTCCCAAAGCTTTGGGAGACAAATTCCAGCCTAAATTATCATAAAAAGACTTTGCATTCCCTTCTCACCTTTTACGTGTTCATAACTGAGGAGTCTCCTCAATTTTACTGAGATTCAGTACTGGCTGGGGGAGAGGGGGACCCAAGACTTCTCCAAATTTTGTTTAAAACAGAGGATCCCAAGCCAGTAGTCATCACTTCTAGACAGTGTCTTCACTAATGATACTAAATCACAATGTTTCAGAGAATTTCAGCTGCAGAAATCAAGAGGCTGCAAGACAGACAGTTATCTATTTCCTTTTAAACAAAAGCTGAAAGTTTCTATTCCTTCTATTCCTTTCTATAATCCTCACAGAAAATCTTCAAAACATGAGCTGAATGCAAAATAAAAGTTGGCAAACCAAGACAGCAGGACAGCCTTCAAAAGGACTCCAATTTAAATATAAAAGATAATCTTCCCATTTTTAAAACATCTCATCATTTTGGGTGGACCCAATTGCTAATTTTCAAGGGTACAGGACTGCTTATTTTGTGGGCAAGGCTCTGACATTGGCAGAACAGAAAAAAAAGCTATCATTTTGAAAGATAGCAAGACTGCAGACCTCAGCCAATTTCAGACTGTGGCTGCAGTTTCAGAGTCGCATCTTGTTTACCTATCGAGTGTTCTTAGAGCCTTAACAAGGAGCAGAACGGTTGCTAAAGGCTTCAAGCCTACCCCTCCAAAGAGTACATTTGACTGTATCCCACTTCATATGGTGATATGCTGGAATTTAAACTCCTAGCCATGCTTTGAGCTTGTTAAAATCCAAGATCCTATCACCCTGAAAGACTCACCAAAGACGCAAGACTCACCGTTATGCGTTGCTGCAGCGTGGAGCACTTCTCTGAGGACAGCTGATGGTTTCATTCTCTGCAGGAGATGCTTGGATGGAGTTCCTGAATAAGGGCCGCTCCAGCCAGTCAAGAAGCACATCACAAAAACAGCTAGTCCTAGAGCTCTCTTACAATCTCCAGAAAGGGAAAATTCCCATGGTAATGCCTTAAGAATTCAGCTGGAGAGAATGGGAGAACGTGCATTATTAAGTAACTGTCAACAGCATGAGTAGGCATTATGCATTATGCCAACTGCAAGTCTAATTATTTATGTCTATATACACAGACACGCACACATATAAACACACACAGGCATACATATATACATTTAGGGAGAACAGCTTCTAGTTTTTGGCATTGCAATTCCTTCCACAATTTTTTTCCACTTTGGAAACCCACGTACGATCTCTCTATTCCTTTTACATAACAAGATCTTTGTTTTAAAACAAACAAACAAACAAAAAAGTCCTTCAGTTGTGAAAGCAAGTCCTTCTGCAGCAAATATATCAACTACAGCCCACAGTGTTAGACTGAAATTTCAGCAAAAAGCAAACAATATACACTTATTTTAATATATATAATCTACCACAGGCATTATGGTGGGGCACCAGAAACAAAAAAATAAGATCATTGATAAGACAAAAAACTTTTCAAAGCATTGAATTTAAACCTGTCAGAGAATAAGTTCCTCCCCAGCCTCCAGAGTGTTTCCCACCTACAAAAGGAATCACAGTAGCCAGAACTCAAGAATTAGGACGCAGTAGAGCACTACTCTTTAAAATACATTTGAAATGCTAATAGCTAAACTAGACTACAAGTGAAGTCTATTACAAGAGCACATTTTCTGAAACATGCTTTTTTAACACAATGGTGGCTATTTTTGAACTTTAAATAAACAGTACTACTTAACAGTAAAATAAACTCTACAGGCTCTTGCAAATAGCTCCATCAACTTGGATTAAACAGCATACATTTCATGTGGCAAGAGGTACACCATATTCAGTGCTGAACTTAGCTATTTTAAAAATTAATTAGGCAATTATACTCATGGGGAAACTGTTCTAGTAATTTAGCTGCTTAATCAAGTCCCAGGTACCAAATTATGGACCTGATCCTGCAGTTCTTATTCAAGTCAAACTCCTATTGATGTCAGTGGGAGTTTTGCCTAATTAAAGATCAGGACATACACGTGTGCAAGCTTGCTTTTAAACGATGGCTTTGAATTTAGTCTTAGGAATACGAGTATGGCTCTGAATCCCAAATCGTTGCCTACAAGTTTCTCACGTGAGACTGCGGGTATATTAATATATATTTTTCCTAAGTCTGGCTCAAATTAACTTCTAGCTAAAGTCTGGAGATTTAGCTAAAGAGTCTTACAAGGCCCAATGGCAAATTGACCTAGTTTTGCATTTTTTTTAAACTAATTAGATACTGTTACAAAACAAGAAGCAGGCTGTAAAAATATTGGCTATGAATCATGCTCAGCAGCACTCGCTGGGTTTGTGTCATTGTTTTGCTCAGCGCAGTCCACACAAGCTGTCTCCAAGGGGTTAGATGAGCAAATTTGCTTGTGTCGTTCCCAAAAGGGACTGTCTCAAACACAAGGATTCTGGGTGGTGTGCCCAAGTCTCCGCTGAACAGGCTGCAACACAGAGAAGCAAGGAGGAGTATTTGGGGTGAAGGAGGAGGAACAATGTCCTCCCTCATGCTCTTCACACCGGTCCCAACCACCAAAGCTGCCTTTGTGGGGTGCACTTCAGGCAGGAGCAGGCTGGGCTCACGGGGTCATGCAAGAGAACTGTCTTCACCCCTGGCTGCTCGTTTTGACGTTCCTGACGATATCAAACCTGATGCCTTCTGAGTGGCTGTACTGACATACTCTGCTGATCTTGCCTCTTCAGATGCCTTGGTGATGTGTCAAGGGGCATACACTGAAGCGTCACAAGCTAGGAAAAGGTAAACCAAAACCAGTCAACAAGCAAGAAATCTGGTGGAGCAGAAGATTGCTAAACACTGACAGTTGCCTGATAAGTATTAGATTCTTAAAGGGAAATGCCTGTCTGCCAAAAAACATGGGAGTCTGCATATACTCCACATCCCTTCTGCTCAACGGCAAGGAAGAGCAGCAAACCTCTTTTTCTTTTAAGCAAAATAGAAACAATATTTGTCAGAGAGCACTGGCTTGTCTGTGCACTTGCTAAGTTATGCCCTTAAAGTGGGAAGGACAAGAACTTGTGTGTGTCTGAAGATAGAAGGAAATCACATTTCTGCCTAATATACTGGAGCAATTGACCATGAAAAGGTTACACATTAGGAAATAATTATCTCTAGACACAGCTACTGACAGGGTCAGTGTCCACAAGGATTATTTCCTGCTAACCCAGTGCCCGCTGCCTGAAAGGCAGGTGGGTCTCGCCCAGTCGTATCCTGCGATGCTCCCCGGCCCCACATTCCACTGATGCTAATGGCACTTGTGCACTGAGTAGCCCAGCAGCTGAAGCAGATAACCAGGAGTGAAGGGGTTAAGTGCCTGTCACAATAGAAACCTCTGGGGGCACTTGACCTTTTCACATTTTTTATTCAGGAATGGGCATTTTGTGCCTGTTTGAGGAAGTTCATCTACATTTGTCCTCATTCTTCACCCTGTTTGCTTATTGTCCCTTCCCTTCACTCAGTGCCCGAGCGTCCCATTAAGTACCGAGCAACCTCTGTTGATGAATATGAATTTAGGGCAAAGTTACAGAGAGCACACAAATACGGCACATTGATCAAGTGACTTACAAGGAATTTTAACATATTCAAGGCATATGTTTCTGCTGAATGGCTTCCTACACATATAGTACTCACCTGTCAGTATTTTAGAGTGAAGAGGAAGAAAATCACACGTATGTGAGCAGAAGCACTATGCTGGCTGGAGCAATGGTCTCACAAGAGCATTAAAGATGTTTAAATACTAAAAAATGCTAAGTCACGGCATTGACTTTCACATGCTAAACAGTGTGCCGCAAGAGAAGGCACAGTGATACCTGCCCTTCGTCTTTTCATTCAGCAATTAGACTATGAACTCCCCTGTCCCAAGAGGGAGGGTCTGCAAACCTCTCCAGCTGCAAATCAGTCAAGGAGGATAAATCTAGAATGAGTTTGTCACTGTCTGTTTCGTTTAGAGGCAGATATTCTAAAAAGGTACAAGCAATATTCAAGAGCTTGATCCTGCTGGGATCAAGGAGAGTTTTGCATTGGCTTAAATAAGAGCGGGCTCTAGTCTCAAAGCACGTGTGTCCAATTTGTTAATGTTTTGGGTTCAAACAAAAAACAAATCTCCAGTCTTCCCTGCATGGGAGTTTCAACCACATTCTTCCACTGGGGGAGAGCATCAGGGCTTAGACAAGAAAGAGTTTCTGAATGATCTAAGTGAATTGTCCTGAGGAGACTGGCATTACTGTGAGCTTTGAACACAACTACAGAGGGTCTTTTATAGATGTACTCCAGAGGGGAGTTCCTTAGATGGGTCCTTTAATGCCTGCCCCCATATGCAATCCAGATGAAATTCTTTATCAGATGGGGCCCGGATCTTGCTCCCATTAAAAGTTCTGCCACTGAATTCAGTGGGAGCAGATCTATTTGTCTTAGATGCTTATACAGCTTCCCTTATCTCAGTGCCTCAAAATAATTATCCTTCGTTCTTTTGAGGTGGGGAATACTATTTTCTCCACTTTGCACACAGAGCAGAGCCAGGCTAGGTGACATAGTTGTGTGTCACACACAGATCCAGGCCAGGAAAGGGACTTAACTCCAGGTCTCCCAAACCTTAGACCAAAGTACTATCCCTCACCCTGTCACCATCATGAAACCACCTTTCCTAAGTAGAGATGCAGAAGTCACATTAGAGCAGCCAGCTTCCTTCTCCTGTTTGGACAAGGAGGAACATAACCACATGAGAAGACAACATTCAAGTATCTCTCACTGCTTCCTTCAAATAAGTTTTTCCAATTGATCCCCTTAAGGTAGCATGTCGCTGGCCCTCCTCAGCCACTACTGCATGAACAGGAGTCAGCCCTCAGCTGCTGAGTTCTGCTACAGTTCTAGGAAACTTCCTGCACAACTTGTACATCTCCAGTGGCTGCTTTCCAGGACTTCCCAGCTTGGCAGCCCATCCCAAGATAAAAGTGGTGCTCCAGTAGACCAGTAGGTATAAAACCAGCACTTGGGCAAAATGCCAGGGACCTTCATTCACTGTCCACAGTGTCCCAGAGGTAGCAGGTAACAGTGCATTGTCACCAAATTGTCCTTGAAGCACACTCACAAAAGACCTTTTGGGAGGATTCAGTGTGGAGTAGGAGGCAGGTCCTGGACTAGAACAAAAAGTAACTGAAGGCGCCTCAAGCTCACACAAGAATGTCCCCTGTGAGTGAGGACTGCAAAATCCCTGAAGTGCTGGAAGACCTCCAGAAAACTCCCTTTGCATAGTCCCCACTCCCAAGGGACAGACGTGCTCCTCCAGTCACCACTCACTGACAGGCTCACCCCACGTCTCCCGGGATGCATGCCAGGACAGGGCCAGGCAGCAGGCAGGAGCAGTAGTACCGCAGGAAGCGGTTTGCTCCAGGGACTCTTGCACACCAGCATAGCCAGCCCACGCCGTGTAAACACACCTGCACATGCAAGACATCACAGCAGCCTCCTGGAGAGGCAGCAGCGTACACTTCCCTGGCAGCTTCATGTCATACCTGTCTATAAGCCATCCAGCACATTGCTGCACTTGACAGCTACTAATCATCATTTAGCCCATGGCCACTTGAGCATTAAAAAGGAAGGCACTTTGAAAGCAAAATCACCTTCCTGAATGTTTGTTATTGCTTACATTTCTGTTAGTCCCAAAAGGGCTCCAACTGGGAATCACACCAGCCAGTCCCCATGCACTGAAGGTTTTGTGTGCGCAGAGCCAGAGTGAAGGCTGTTAGCACCAGAGGGAACCTGGGGAAGATACGGAGAAAGGGTCTCTGGGAGCACTCAAAGCAGAACCCAGGTTCCCCATTTTCAGTCTAATATCCTGCCCAATGGCTCCCTCTCCATTTTCAAGAGTACTGACCCAAATACATAAATGAAAGCAAGCATGTGTTGTTTATTTCTAAGTATGAATGGCATGGTTTCCCCTGGGCTCCATGTTTCTTGGAATTATTTGAACTGGAAACCAATCAGCCTGTATTCACTATTGATTTATTTTCTAAAAATCTCTCATCCCTAAAGTAACAGTGCCTTTCCATGTCTCAGCCTGCTGTTTAGTGACACAGTAATCTAAAAGCTATCGATCACTTGGGTCTCTACAGCCATAATATATCTTTCTAAGTGCCTTCATGTAGGACTATATTTGCAACATAAGTACTATAAACGGCAGGGTTGCTAATACAATCAACAAAGATATTAATAGAGATGTAACACTTGTGTAGTAACACAGCATGGACAAGGGCCAATAAAGGCCAGCATCAAGAGGGAACAAGTATGGTCATTATGACAGAAGTTGCATTTCTCTTTGAACACAAGACAGGTTGCAACCAAATTTCAGCCTAAACGGAAACCCAAGCCTGGACACAGACCACTCAAACTTCCCCTACCCGAGCAGTAAAGTATCAGTGCTGGAGAGACCAAGACGGTCTCGTGCTGCTCCAGCAGTTCTACTTGACTTCAAGTTTAACTGTAGTTCCCAACAACCTGCATACACTTTTGCTTTTCTATGTTAGCAATCACAGTTGGTGTCCCCCAGAGGATCTGGAGCAAGCAAGGTGTTTACGCCTCACTGGAGACCTGCTGTTGCAGAATTGCTGTGCACTCCAGCTTCTATTGCTTTGAAGGGATGTTGTTAGCAGGTGGCACCTTGGAAGTCAAGCTCCTCACTACTTTTTTTCCACCCTCCTCCACAGTCTGTATGACCAAAAACATAAGAGCTCATAGTCCCAACTGATCTAAGGACAGGCAGCACAGCAGCTCAGATGTCCAGCAGCATTACTGTGGACCTGCCTCAGAGTCACGCAGAAAGAGCCTATATTATTTAGACCAGGTCTCGTTCCAGTAGAAATATAAGTACATCAAATTAAGTCAGAAACAAGGTCTCCAGAGAGGAGAGTCTAGTGCATTATCCCAGCTGAGACATCCCATGAGCTACAAATTCAAATTAGAAACATGTTGCCCAACACAGAGATAATGTGTCTGCAAGTCAATAGCTATCAGCATGCACCACTTTACCCAGCAGAGCAGCAGTGAACTGTGGCTGTCCGGTCCTCTCCTCCAACAAGAGCTGAGATGCGCTTATTTTACATGGCATAACTCAGCTCTGCAGCCTGGACTCTAGCCCATGCTCTGTACAGCAGTGTTGTCTTCGTGACCAGAACAGGAGACTTCCTCCAAAAAATGATACCAATCATGGCAACAGGACAGCTCTCCCTGACACTGTTAGGCAGTGTGCCTGGAGACAGCCGTGCTCAGTAACATTCTTCCAGAAGCAGCTTTCAGGAGACATTTGTAACCATTTAAAATTTCCCACCCAAGAAGTTTTGCACTTGTCAGTTTACCTTATGCCACAGGTTTTTAATTTAGTTGTACGGGAAGAAACTTTATATGCCTCAAATTTTATATGTTAATGCCAGATGTGAACACACTAGCACGTGTTCTCTCTCTGCCGTGCTGCACTTCTTGGGAAAGGATGCTGTAACGCTGCTGCTCCAAATACGCAGACAATCAGCAAAACTAGTGGCAGACCTGGAGCCAGAAGCCCCCTGTTCCTCAGCATTTCCCCCAGTGTCCTGGGGAATTCCAACTAGCAAGACAATCTGCTAGCACATACTTCCCAGCCTTCTGAGCACGAAATATCCCTGGATGCAAAAGGATTAGAGACAAAAATTTGATTTGCTAATTATGAAAGATAATAACGAAATTGCTGAAGACCACGCACTGTCTATTGCAACATGAGAATGCATTCCAGCTGCTTCAATATATTGAGAGAGTGGAGATTATTAATGCAAGCAGCCTTTAAATTAATGCAGGTGCCAGAATTTTTCTACTATGTAGACCTGAGATGAATGAACATGAAAAGCTGCAACTTCTTTTGATTATCATTGTTCCACTTTAAATTGATGAGTTCCTTTGTGCATTTTACTGTTGTTTTTTTTCCTAAAGTTAAATATTTTTGCAACTCTTATCAGTTATTAAAGTGTAACTCAATACACGATACCTGTGTTTGCCCTCCTGGACTTTCAGGACTCTTCCCAACACATCCCTGAGGACGAGCCATACAACTCTGAATTCCACTAATATTATAAAGCATAAAAAAATAGCATTACTTGTTAATGGCATCGAAGAGTTCGCACATGTTAAATGATAAGCACTATTTTCTTGCTAGCAGCACTGACCAAATATTGCTGTCACTGGCAGGGCCCTCTTCCCCCAAAGCCTGGGCTAGAAGAGATGGCCAGCCATGAACTCTGCCTCCCCCAAGCCCACCTCTCATTTTCATGTTGATCCTCTAGCAAGAACTTCTCCTGCACGTTCAAGGGAAGCAAGACGGGTCCTGGGGACAGCCAGGGTGAGTGGTCAGGCAGAGCAGAGATCTCTTCCGGCCTTGCTCTGTATCAACGGGCGCCTGCTACGTGCCTCAGCCTCCAACTTGAAACACTATAAACTCATTTCAGAGCAGAGTCCATCCTTAACAGGACACTTGTGCAATTCAGAAGCACATGTGTTTGCCCCCAAGCAGCCTGCTTCGAGCGACTCACTCAGCATTATAACCTTCAGCAAAGCAGGGGGAGAAGGGGCCCAGGGCAGCTCAGCATGGTAGCGCAGAAGCCACGAAGGGGCCCATTTCAGTTTGATTTGTTGCGGCACTCTAGATGCAAGATGAAATCTGAGAGATGAAATCTGAGCAATTTCTTGCTTCTCTTCTTTCTGGACAGTTATTAACACTATAAAGAAGGCTGAACAGTGGGGCTTCCCAACTCCATTATTGTCATGGCCTATTTCAAAGGCAGTGGCTGAAATGCCCAGTGCTGCCTTTGTTGATCCTGGACTCAGGTCTCCTCCATGTTGCACTTCTGTCAAACCGCAAGGCTGAGCAAATTAAAAACAAGCTTTCTCTGGAGGGATGGAGGAGGGGGGAGACAGGAGGAGTACTGCCTGAGCCTACACACAGTGCCCACTACATTCACACTACTCCCAAGTTCCTTGTGTAAAAGTAGTGGAAGCAGAAAAGCCGCAACAGATGCCAGTTCTCCTACCTGAAGTCCTGCACCTGACTTTCTAGCCGCTAGTGTGAAGCCAAGCCATGGTTTGGGCTGTAAGCGGGTGCTGCAGTCCGACCAACGCTGTCAGTCAGTCTGCCATACCTGCCACCAACCATTCTGGTGGGAGAGAAATACAAAATGCATGGACTTTTTATTTTCCACCTCCAGGAGAGGGTTTATTTGTCCCCAAGACCCATGACAAGCTTATTACAGACCGTTTCAATTCGAATCAACTTGTCAAGAAAAGAAAGTGGAGAAAATGCATTAATTAAACAGCTTTATTCATGCAGAAAAGCTGCCAGCATGAGCATTTTAAATTACCTGGGCACACCTAGCGGATTTGCATTCCCTTGGCACAGCTTTACTCTGGCCCACAAAGCATCATCCACTTCATACTTCCATCTGAGCAAGGAACAAAAGAGGCTGACAGCCCAGCACCACCTTCCCGGCTTGGGGGCTAGTGCCCTTTCCGAGGGATTTTGTGTCAGTTTATGCAGAAACCTTACTCCTGCTAGATGCAGGGACTGGAAGTTTGGATTCTTCTATAAAACTAAAGACCAAGGCAAAAAGAGGCCTTCCAGAAACAAAGGAGGTGGAGCCGCGGCCGGCAGGGGGGTAACTGCATGCCATTGTTAAATATTAACATAAAATAAAGCAGTAGAAATGGATGTCCATCAACAGAATTAGAAGGAACTAAGTGAGTTTAAGAACAAAAGGTTTACTTATTTAAATTACAGGAGATGAAAAACAGCTGGGAACGCAATTTATAGCACAAAGTACAAAGCTACAAGACTGTTAAATGTAATTATATTTCAAAGTACTTTTTCCCCTCCATTTTAAACTAAACATGTACAATTATTTTAACTAAAATAAAACTAATGACAGCGTAGCCTTTAGATGTTCCATCCCTTCCCTCAATCGCTTTCAAATTCAGCTCATCCGTTTACATTAACTAAATAGTTTGATTCCCTCATTCAAATAGAGGTTGGCCTTTCAGATAGGAGACTAAAGCTTGAAGAAAGAAAACCACTATGAGCAGATCGTTATTTTTAAAAATTACCTCTTACTATTAAATTCATGGACCTTAGATTGTACTTTCATATTTGTCTTTATCACTTCTCTGCACAAAGGAAGAGTGAAAAAGTAGCTGACTAATTAACTTTACTATTTGTTACATTTGATTTGTACATTTAGTCATAGCAGGGTTGCCTATCAGTAAAGATATTTAAAGATATTCAAAAGTTTGAGGCTTTGGGGTTTTTTTTCCCCTGCTTGAGAAAAAGAGCACCAGTGTTCAAAGCCTCTGGGCCAACAGGGCCCAGCACTAAGATGTAGGATGCATCAAGGGCTTGGTTTTCAAAACCACCCAGTACTGCCTTTATTGTGCTTCCGCTATTACCTGCAGCAAAACTCTCCCGGTGAAAACTCTGCCTTCACCTGAGACACTGGTTTGTTTTCCTCTGCTTCTGCAGAGTTGCCGTTTGGTTCCACTGGGCTCAGGAGCCGCAGACTTCGAATCTCAACGGGCAGCTCCATCACCGGCTCCAGCGAGTCCTGTCTATTAATGATATTTTTCATTCCAGGCGTTTATAGCACTGAACCACAGAACTGGACCCTGCCCCGCAGAGTGCTGAGCCACCTCTGTCTCTTGAAGCTGCCCCTCGTGCCTTACCTGATTAGATCCTTTATTTAGAAGATGGTGGGTTCCACTTCAGCATAACAAAGGGGTTATCGCCATCCAGCAGAGGTGCATCTCTAATGGCCACTGCTTAAGGCCATAGAACATTCGAAATTAGAGCAGAGAGGTTTTCAGAAAAATCAAAATGCTAGCACAGTCAACTTTATCCCGCTATTAGCTTTTCCAACAACAACAAAAAAGTTCAGGATCTTAGTCACATACCAATATATTACATTTCTTGAAGTTTCCTTCTATTACAATTTTCAAGCTTAAAATATGTTCAAGAGCTAAATGAAACCCTTTTGTCTCAGTAAAAAAAAACTTATTTCTTTCAAAGTGAAATGGCTTGCAACTCCTTGCTGCGACAAATTTTTCTTGGTTTAGGTCATCTTAAAAAAAATATTACTTGTTTCAGATGCCAAATAACTGCCAAAGGAAAAAATAAAATCAGTTACTTGGACAGATCTTTTTAAAGTTAAGAACTTACTTGAAGCATTCTGGGCTGCAACAAGCCATTGGTTTTGATTCACCTAAAAAAAAAAATTACCGATTCACCAAAAATTCACAGAAAAAAGTACCAGCCCATGCTAACGAGCTATAAAACACACACGCATATATAAATTTTTTTATGTTCTTCTTCTGACAACAGCCTGTACCAGATGTTTCAGAGAAAGACACAAGAAGCCTTGAAGTAGACAGATGTGAGATAATCTGCCTCCCACCATGGGTGTCTTCCTAATCCCTTAAAACCTGAAGCAGAAGGTTGAGTATCTTTCCAAAAACATTGCAGCAGTTTCTGTTTGCATTAACTATTATTAAAGACAAAGCTAGCAATGACATGTTTTACAAGCCCTGTTTTCAGTTACTTATAGCTTTCCAAAATTTTGGACTGGAAGTTTCACACCAGGTACCCTTCTTGGACTAAATTTTTGCATTCTCTTTTGATAGTTTCTGCAAGAGATATTAATGTACTTTTAAAAAAATGGCTCAAGGAATACACATCATTCCATAAACATTATAACAAATTCTTGCTGACCACCTCAAGGCACAGATAGCTTCCCAACAGAATAGTCCCTTATACTTCAGCAAAGGGATTTTGCTGTGCCTTTTGCTAATTTAAAAGAAAGAAAAAGAAGGAAAAAGAAAAAAAAAAAAAAAATCACATTTGGCCAGGTTGTAAATCTTTGGGGAAGAGAGACTCAGCATAGTTCTCTTAAAACACCATATGCACAGAGCACTCTCCAGCCTGGCTCAACGGGGGCTGAGCTGGATTTTCTCTTCCCCTGCTCCCCAAAGCAGCAGGCAGAAGAGCCGAGGCTCAGGATGTCACCACTCCCAAGATCCCGCTGCTTCTGGTACCAGCACAACATGAACAGGCTGCAGAAGATATGGGCAGCGAGAACCACATCTGGGAGAGAACAAACCAGGGAGAAACACTGAGTGGGAGAAGTTGGAAGCTGGTTACTGCAGGTGAGGGATCGATGCTGGGGCTAGAACATGGGAGCATTGTCTGAGGAGGACTCAGGCATGGCACTCATGAGAGAAAAGCAGGGAGGCAGTGGCTGGAAGAGCCACCGTGACGTGGTGAAGTCCCTGAAGGTGCCTGAGGACAGGGACAGAAGCAGCAAGTGCAGGGCTTGGTACTGATATAAGGAACATGAGACAGCACCGTCACAGGGAAGAACTGGAAGAAACCTAGGAAGAAGATGCCATGCTCAAAGAGACAGGGAGTGCAATGAGACCACTCTACTGCAGGGACTGAAATGGAACCAGAGGTTCCTCCATCAACAAAATATATTGCATTCCTAAAAGGTTTCAGTCTTCCTCGAACAGTTCACACATGAAGGCATGTGCACGTTTTTCTGCTTGTTCTATTTCAATTACAAGAAACGCACATAAAATCTGTCCGGACACTGAAGTCTTGATTACTACAAAGTTGCAATACTTTGATGCAAATGTATCAAAGAGTTGACCCCTGGGAAAAAAAGCCTGATCACCTAAAAACTACTGCAGTGCCTTGTGCAGAGGTCATGTCAGTATTATACAGACAGCTCCAACACCGACATTTCTTCATTTCTTCACTTCCATACAAATAACAATGGACTTTATTTTTTCTTTTCTTTCTTTTTTAATTCATCTAGGTGTTTCATTCAATACCAAGATCTTAGTAGGGTTCATTTCCATCCAGCTCTGGTGGCCATGAGCTCCACAGATGAACACTTCTACGTTCAGTGGATGCCTACGCTGCATCCACTGCTAGATGGAACAATTGGTCAGACAAGGGGACAGGGCAACGAGAACCACATTTCACATGCATGGCTTGTTTATACACACAGTTTTACTGGCTTAACACAACATGCAATCTTAAATCAGTTCAGCCAACAAGAGCAAAAGGCTAAACAAACAATGGTTGTGTTTAAAGTAAGTCTTATTTGGGCCTATCTTAAACAGATTAGGAACAGGTTAAATTTAAGATCTCTGCTGGACCACTCCCCACTGTCTTTTGGTTTAACAGTGAAAATACACATGTAGGCAATCCACAAGCAAGATGGTTTTTGCCAGCATACTTCAATAAAGAAGGCCAGATGCTCAGATGCTGAAGTACTTGCAACCACAAAAAGTCAGCTCCTCAAGTTTAACTGCAAACAAGATGCGGACAACATAAGGTGGTGCAAAAACAGTTATTAGTGTCCTGACCAAAAAAAAAAAAAAAAAAATCTAGTTCCCAGGAGATTACTGCCAGAAGAGAGGCCTTGTTAAGACATTTCTAATTTTGCAAAAGGAACTATAACGTATTCAGTATAATAATTCCAGACATACTATGCTCAACAAAAAGAAGAGGTTCTTTTTTTTAAAGGGATACATTATCTTTGGTTTTTATCTGGTTTGTTTGAATATTAGTTTGTTTTTAAAGTCGTAGCTCTACAAAAGTTTTTTATGTCTCAAAGTCAGAATTCACAGCATGAACATATGAAAAAGTCTTTAAAGGACTGGAGTCTTCCTGTATTTCCCTGCTATAGTCTATACACCAGAGAGACAGCAAAAATCTCACCAAAACCAGGAACGCTTTCATAATAAATAAAAGCTTTCCTGTCATTGGAAAATATTTTCACCACAAAAAGTAATGTATTTTTAATTATAATGTTGAACATCTCTTCAACATGGGATGTTTGCCTCTGAGTGAACCTTTAGCACAGATGCACTGCTCACACGGTGACCCCATCCGCTCAAGCACTGGGGAAACACCACCAAAGCAAGCTTCATCTTACAGCAGTGCAGCATATTTGCACCCGGGGCTCTCATGACTGGTTTTATCAGTCTAGGTAAAGCAGGTAGTAGAGCTCAAAACTCAGAGATGGTCTTTCCACACACACACAAAAAAATGGTTGAATTTGATTCGTTTGGACAGGGAAGCAACCACTTTACCCTACCTTCTCCTAACATGACATTTATGAGTATTTTCTGCACAACATGACTGGGTGAAACACATCTGGTTTCCACGTCCTTTCCAAAAGACTTTTTAAGCACAGAGCCAAAAGAAAGTAATATACTGAAGTGAGAAAGACAGCTTCATACAAGGTCCACAGGCACTGCTGCTAAGGGCAAGCACAGCAATGACGGGGGGCACATGCACGAGAGCATAAACTGCATACCACTGCACTGCTGGGCCACCAAGCTTCTCCATAAATCCTCCCCCCAGAAAAACAAGAAAGGATGTGATGGGAAGGATGAGCCCATATGGTATCAGAACTCGGTTATCCATCTTGGACAACCACCAACCTTAGCACTGATAAGGCTACTGTCAAATTGTGTGGGGTGATTACTCTAAGTGGGAGCATGATCCTTGTGTGGATTACCCAGGGAAGAAAGACGGTTTAACAGTGTCCATAAATGATGCAGACTCCACTGATTAAAGCTGAGCTGAGTTCTCTGAATTACACACCAACCTTTTCACATACCTTCTTTCAGGTGGGTACTTGGCGGGGGGGGGGAAGCCTGGCTACCTTTTAAAGCTTATTGCTGATTTTCCACTCTGTTGCATCAAAAAAACCCTGCAAACAGTGTTACAGACCATAGCTAAGCATCTGCAAGTTATAAAACATTTAAAAGCTTTACATTTAACCTATCTATTGGCAATAAAACATACTCCAACACAAATGCACTATTTGAGACAGATGTTTGAAATATGAATGAATGTTTGAATATTCAGTTTTAAATACTCATGATAAAAGAAGCTGCAGAGACATGCCATTGATCTAATACTTGTTTGCACATTCCTTAGGGCTATGCATGAAGCATAATGGGATTTCTATGTTCCTAAACAACAAAAGGTGTAAAAATGCCTTTTCAGTTGCAAACTTTGTTCATTTATTCCTGTGGCAAAAGAATGCAAATCTTAAGTCATTTTTTTGTGCACTGACACCAAGTCTTTCTCACACAAAAAGTTCCTTAAAGAAACAAGAAGAAAGTTCAGAATAAAGTCATGCTTCCTCCCCCACATGTCCCTTTTTAAAAAAAAAAAAAAAAAAAAAAAAAAGGAGAGAGACAGAAGGAAATTTCACTTAACTCAATTGTACCTGCCAGCTAAAAGCAAAGGCTACTTAAGTAAGTGACTCTAAGCTATTAGGCATGTATGTCATTAATAAGAATGGGTTTGCAAGGTCCAAGCAAAATATTTGTTTCGGTATGGTTAAGCCTTCAGTATATCTACTGCATGGATTTCTGCCCCAACTCTGTAGTTAAGTGACAGAACCTGTTCACAGACAGGAATGGCAAAACAACTCTACATTAAGGCATATGATAGCTGATAGCTTATAAACATGAGCAAGAAGTTATTCTATAAAAAGTAACATTCCCTGTTAATCCCTCTAATTTGGCTTTTTCAATCTTTTAGTTGTAGAGTGGACAGGGAGCTTTTTATTTTTTTACTATGAAATTGCAGATATTTAAAATTAATACTAAAGCAGGAACTGAAAGAATGGGGTGGTGGGATGCATTTTTAAGGAGTGTAGGGAAACAGTGTTAATGTCAGAATCAGTCCTTGAGCTATGAATAACTTAACTTCAAAGCTGATGCTACTGTCTGACTGAGCACCTTATGTCTTCAAGGAAGATAAAGCCACATATGTAGTCAAACCAATGTTTAATTCAGATTACGCAGAACAATACGGAAACTTGACTGGAGCCAATTAAACTAAGCTTTCACTGACTGATAAAAATGCCGTTTGGCATCCTTTCTGTGCACAGCAAGGAGCAGTTTGAGAGCGTTACAGTTCTGAACCCACATTTATTGACCCAAGACATTTTTGTACTTAACACATCAATACCAGAATTTCAATTATGACATTTTATATTCTCCTTTCAAAATGGGAAGAACCTTTACTTCTACCAGGGACAAACCCTCATAACCCTGTAGGGACTAGGCAGAAGTACAAAGAATCTTTTCCAATGAAAAACACAGTTTCTGTAGGAGATCACTAAAAAAGGTAATGTTTGGAAAATGCAAGATACTTTGCTCAGGCACCGTCCATACGTTCAAGTGCATTACTCCCACCAGTCTCACTACTGTAAATCAAGAAACATAGGCAAATCCAGGCCCTGTTCTTGCCCATGGCCAGACTTTGGGTAATCACACACCCACCAACTGATCTGTGGTGCCTCATGGGAGACATAGTCTGGCCCAGGACCCCACCATACATGAAGAACAAGGACAGTTGTCTCCCATCTCACGTCTCTGTGGAGTAATGCACCACAAGAAGCGGTACTTAATAGCTGAGCTGCCCAGAAACAAAACAGTTTAGGTTAACTTAGAAAAGTGTAATGAAACATTTCAAAATTAAGTACTGTGACTCCGCTGAGTCATGGCTTTTCAGAACAACAGTTACTGGCACTGTTGGCAGTGAACACAAAAGTATTCAAATCCAAGAATTGAAGGTTAACCTAACTTAAACCTTTTGGGATCTGATTCCACGATAGCCAAAAATTTTATAGGTAACTCATGGGTGTCTATAAAAGACTACAAATTAGCACAGCTGTGCATCAAGATAGGCTGGTCACAAAGCAGTCAGGTGGAAATGACAGCATCTGAAACTTGGAAACAAGCACCTTCATCCCTGCAGAAAGAAGCCAGAACATTATGCTATTGATTATGTTCAGCTGCAAGTCTTCCACAAAGCCCTATTTCTAAAGGGCTGGCCCCAGCGTTCTTTCTCAGTTCCTTAAAGATCTAGTTTCCCCATGCCTCAAACCCCCACCTGTAACACAAAAGCAACTTTATCCCTGTCCTACACATTACCCACCTGTCTATGCAACTGCAAGCTCTTTGGGGTAAAAGAACTGCAGATAAGGCCTCACATTGGGGTTGTGGCCTTTAGGAGTAACAATTACAAATAGAAATTGTGTATGTAGGGAGCAGTGAAAGACTGTGAGCAGCCCTTGGAAGGGAGCAGAAGTATGAAAGCAGCTGCATTACCTTAAGTCTAAACTTTGCCATTGGTATCAGACAAATGGCATGCAAGCAATGTTAACTGCTGGCAGTAAACTTCACCAATAGGAAGCCAGAAGTGAAGGGAGAGAACAATTGAGCTACTTTCCAAGAAATTCTGTGATTTTCCAGCTAACCGTGCAGCTATAAAACTGAAGAGTCCAGGCTAGTTTATTTAATAAGAGAAAGCCAATATTATAGGCAGTCAACATATTTCAAAACACAGTGGTGTACTTTCTTTGGTATTTCTTCTCCTCCCTCCTCCTAAATTTTATTAAAATTTAAAACCCACACCATTGACGTAATTTCCAGGGACAAGGTTTGTGCTGGCCACCGCTCACTCCTCTGCCAAATACAGCGCCCGACCATGCAGATGCCCCAGTCCTCTCTTGTTGGCACACACAAGCCAGAAGAGAGAGATTAACAAAGAGGAGAGTAGGGTTTCTTAAGAGCTCTTCATAATGGACAGTGTCTGACTCTATACAGAGAGATAAAAGGAGAGCGATAAACTCTGTTGTTGTCAAGAAAGAGAAGAGCGCTTAAAAAGCCTTTCAAATAAGCAATTTCCCCTCTCATCAGTATCCTCTTGACTGCTAAGCTCTCTCTTTTGTCTCTTACCTTGAATGGTGATCAGCAATGCATGATTGGCCAAGGGGCATCAGCTGTAAGTCTAACAACACGAGCCAGCTGAAACCACTGCGGAAAGGGAAGACGGCTCTCCTACAGACCTAGCTACTTCGTGGACGAGAAGGAAGAAAAGGCAAAGCATGACAGCTTCATTTGCCTTGCCTGCTTTGGCAAAGGGTATAGGATTTGCCATCCCCCATATCAGGTTTACTTAGCATCCCATCTCTGAAACGAATCAGGATTGAATGTGCAGGTGCCAAGCACTCCACTGACAAACAAGTTTCCAACCTACAATCCTTAATGACATTTTTGCTTATATCCTCAAGCATGAGGGTCAGTAGCCCTCCCACTCTCTGAACGCTTCCTGTCCTATCCTCAAACCGCTGCACTGCAACCCAGAAGTTTCCTCCTCGCAAAGCGTGTTGTACCTTCTGGTCACATTCGTCGTGTGCTTCAACTAACTGGCACACGCCTAACAGCACCCCGAGCACAGTCAGAGCACACACCGAGTTCAAGATCAGCAAAGATCAGGATCGTGCCGAGTCAGAAATGCCATAGCCAAAAGGGGGCAATTTTATTCTTTTTAAAAGCTTGGTTTCTCATTAGGAATATTTCACCTGTGATACTTTAACATTGCTGTTTAACCTGGTTGCATGATGAAAGGCTTTCCAGAGTTGTTAGCCATGCAGAGATTCTTCACTAATCCAACTCCATTCAAGTACAGAGCAAGAAACAGTCAAGGCTGAGAGTTTTTAGGAGACGTCAGAAATGTGCAGTAGTCTGGTGCATAAGCACCCATCTTACAACAACCAGAAGGCAATGCAGAGCACCTCTCTTCACAACATCCAACCAATATATTTTTTGGCTATGTAACAATTTTCATGCAAGACCGTTTAGATACATAGCTAGTCTTACACTGCTGAGCAAACTCTCTCTCCAGCCAAAAGAGCCACTTTGCCCACAACACAGTTGGCCTTTGACATAAGGTTTTGTTAATTGAATTAAAAATAAAAAATAAATAAAAATCTTGGAGCAACTCCCTCTGCTGCAGCAGTTTTAGCCAGGGCAGTTCCCTTGCCTCCAGCAGGGCTTTGCCTTATTTTGAGGAAGCTGAAGGAACAGAGAGAGATGGAAGCTTTTCTGGGATTTGGAAGGTCTAACACCAACCGCCTAAAAATGTCAACAGAATGACCGTACAGGTTTGTACAATGCCAGCAGAATAGGCTTCTGACCACAGAACATCTGGGAGAAGACTGGGAGAAAAAAAAATTATTTGGAGACTACCAGAATGGGTACCCCATCTGAGACATGCGAAGTGATCTGCAGAAGTGCTGAGTACTCTGAGAGGCAAATGAGACCAGCAAGGGCTCTGCTCTGAACATACCAAGAGTATAAATTGATATGACTCTGCAGTCATACACATTCTCTAAATTGGACATCCCCATGAGTTAACACCATCTCCACTCCTTAGTTTCTTCATGATGTCTGTGTCACCTTCTCAGCTCAGTGTTGTCATGAAGATTTATATTTGGAAAGTGTTTACAAGCCAGAAGCATCTAAAAAGAAAAAATTAGTACCTCTGTCTACACCCCAGGGTTTGTGTGGCATGCTGTGCTTACACAGTCCATGTATACCAACCCTGCACATCAGATAAAGAAACGTGGCACACGAGCCTTGCTCATACACACAAGGGGACTCACCGACAGTTGCATAGGCAAACTTCAGTAGTTGACATGATGCAATCTTAACACTTGATTAATGTTGGGGACTGTCTTTGATACTGCCCCAATAGGGCAAGCAAATGCTCTGAGAGCTGCCAAGCCGCTGAGCTTCCTCAGTTCAAAGAGCTGAGGGCTTTCTCTGCATGTTTAACTATGTAGAACAGCACTACTTTCCTCAGAGTTTTATACCAGGAGCTAATTCTGATCACCAGTGTGTTACCGTGTTATTTCTGCAAGGGCCAGACTCCTCTCTCTCACAAGTCTTAGAAGTTAGAATAAAGTTTTAACTGGAACCAACCTTGCTACTGTCAATACCAGCTACTACCCAAACTTCAGTGAGATGCCCCACTTCAAGAGCATATTTGAGAGGATGCACTTTGTAAAATGAAAAGTGCCCTTTGGACCAAAGCCCAGCAAAGCAAATGTGCACAGTAACTTCAGTTCATGCCTTTGCTTCAGACATTTTTTAAGATTTTACATACTCAAAAACCAAATTGCCTCTTCCACGGAAAGTTCTCCATGTCTTTATTGGTACTTTCACAAGATACAACTTCCAAAGGTTGTTTTTCCAATTTACACAGATGTTAACCACAATTACTTATCATTCGTACTCTCACAAAGCCCACAGTGCCATAGGCTATGTGCAGAGCACCACTGTGCTGAGCAACAAAGTCAGAGGAGACCCTTCCCTCTTCCTCTGGCTCCTCTTCCCAGTAACACGGTGCATTACAAGGTGCTCCTTTCCTTCAGGCATCAGGTGGAAGAAGTATAATCATGATCCTAAACCTCCCCAGCTCCCACTGACTTCAGTGGTTGTTCGCAGTGCTCAAGAGTATTAATCTTGCGTTTTAAAGTCTATGCTCAGGTACACACCACAGTTCCCAGTTTCCTTAATCACCCCCTGAAGGCCAGCAGTTCAGGACATAGACACTTCAGTTCTCTAACAAACACTAATTTTCAAAGATACTTTGCTGGGGGAGAGGAACTACAGGAACACTAATTTTTGTTTAGAAAACAAGAAAGGAGCACACAGAGTTTAAGTAAAACAAAGCAGAAATTAATACAGTCTGTTACTTTTTGTGTGTGGTCATTTTTCTTTAGAAAAATGTTATCAGGACAATTCTCTGAGCAACAATGACCTAACAAAGACATCACGTATTACGCCATTTGCACAAATAATTACACATCATTTAGATATTAGTCTTCCTTCTCAAGGCATCACAAGGGAGTCTTCACTTTTTGAGCACATGCAACTCATTAACATTAATGACAGCTACTCACATATACAGGACAGACAGTAGATCTCTTGAGAATCTCTGCATTCATCGTACCTTGTCTGGGGAAACAACGGAAATGTAACAAAGGCAGACCCTACATCAAGGGGGATTCAGCCACTGAACTTCCATTCCTGACTCTCAGCATTTCTCATCACTTACTGCTCCCCCAACTCCTTATGAAACATTGCTGTGGTGCTACTCATCATCCTCCTGAACAGCGCGCACCTCTGTCTCCAACTCGCCCTGGAGATGGTCTTGCTCCAGGTTACACCAGGCAAACCCACATTCCCTCCACATTGGGAGCAAGTGAGAATCACTTACTGGGGATCCTGTTTCTCAAATTCAAATTTGATCCAGATTTCCAGATTGTAGTTTTTACTTTGGATTTTTCCAAATTTTGTGCCCACTAAAAATACAGCACTGCAGCTAGCTGTTTTTGCCAGCAGTTTCTGTTAGGGCTATGTCAATCAACATCATCATTCCTCTGCAGTGTTAGTGCCTTCAGAACTGACATATGCAAAGGAGAGAAGTGCTAATGCTTTTCCACACAAGTGTGGCAGCCATATCACACTGAGACAGTACTAGCAGGTATCTTAACCCCTCCTTTTCCATCTCTTCAGCCCTGTCACAACTGTAGAGTACTGAACAAACTGCTGTTCTCAGCTATGCCGGTGAGGAAAATGCATTTCCATGTGCTATACAAGCCTCATTCCTGCTTATAATTCAGCAGGAACTCCAAGAGAAGGAAGATGGTGGTGTCACTGTTGGAGCAGAGGAGTGGCTTTCAGGGGCTTTGAGCTCTATACCCAGTTTTCCTGTTGGGAAGGAAACCTTCTTCGTTGGTCTCTCAATCTCCAAAACAGTGACTGCACTACTTCTCAATCCCTTAGAGGAGTGCTGAGAAGGTAGCCAGTCTTTGTGAAGGGCATGTAAAAAGCAGAAGTGCTTGTTATCCTTGTGTGTCTACACTAGGCCTTTTTTCATATCCCTTATAATGCCCCTCCAGTCCCTTGCTTTTATTTCACACCCAAATCCCTGTGGCTCCAGCTCACATCAGTGAGGCGGATGGAGAGCACTCTTTCCCCAGCAAGTAAGTCCAGCAGTAAACTTCATAGGGCTTAACCAAATCAACAGAATTTCAACGGGAAGTGAGACAGTTCAGAGTTACTATGCTTTAAATAGTAGCGTAAGTTACAGCCCAAACCTTACAAGTTATTATAAAATTATCACACTTAAATTTTCACTTTTATTAGTAGGCTCTGTGCTCAGTAGACAGAAACAGCACTGACTTCCACAGCTGCATCTCCCTGCCCAAACTGGATCCCTCCCTACAAATGCCTCCTGTGATGTGCAGCACTGTTTCGCGTCCTAAGAAGTCCTTCACTTACATAAACTGCTAATCTAAATATATTGCTTTCCATGGCCAACAATGGTTGATAAATTGTGTTCCCTTTATTTGTACCATTCCACAGTCATTACGAGACTTGGTAAAGAACTTTCTCCAGAGCAAAGTTAAGCCAGATCTAAGCTGCTTCAAAGTGCTGATTCAACTTGCCGGTAAGTTTATCACTCAGAGGAAAACACAATTGTGTAACCTAAGAAGATATTGCAGTAGGACACTCCAAAGAAGAAGAGAAGCAATGTTTAAAAAAAAAAAAAATCTACTTAGCTTCTCTATTACTAGTTATCACAGAAGCAGAGCTTACCTTTAAAAACACAAATTAAAAGATATTATTTCAGAAAAAAAACCCAACAGCTTCCAAGATCACAATGCCATATTAAATTCTTTCCCAAACTCAATAAACTATGACTTCGAAAACTTGTAAAATCTTTACTAGACTCTTGACAGCTCCACATGTGTCTGTGGCAAGAAGAATGGAACCTTTTACTAAACATCTGCTAAATCTTGCATCTTGGCTAGAATGACTCTACCCAATAGCAACACACTATCTAACGCTTGCTGACTGCGGTCTGGGACTGTGATGGAATCTGTCTTTCTGCATGAAAACACCACGCCGCTTTGCCATGGTACATTATCATAGCCTGCATTTAAAGCAGCCATTTCCAGTAATACTGCATAATGGCACATCTCTTAGGGTAGTTGTGCCTCAACAGTGGCACATTGCTCATCACCGGCTGAAATCATACAGCTGCCAGCTACGTTTTCAAAGAGGATGCATGCACAGCGTCTCCATTTGTAGACACTGCTCTGGGAGTTAGGAGTCCAGCAGCTTTGTTTGTGAGCTGTCAGGGTACACATCTAGAGAATAGCTTAAGAACTGTCAATAAGTTTAGTCAAAGAAATTTCTGAGACCAGAGAAATTAGAGAAAGTAAATTTGCTTGTTTGTGCAATATATCTGAGAGATTCCTCTACGGAGTATATTTAACAACATTCTCTCATTCTACAGAATGGTGACTTCCAGTTTTCCAGGACAGGTCAACATGTATATGTTAAGCAGTTCTACCCATATATAACCAAGTATTCTGAAAAACTAGTAAGGCTCGGGTTTCTAAGTTCACACTGTCCTGTCATTACTTGAAACACAGAAGACACTCACATAGGGACAGTATCCCCACATCTTTTGGAGGATCTCACATCTGCTTCAGAAGCATTTTGCAATGGGTAGTGCTAGAAACAAGGCACTTAGCTAGTGGTAACTTAGGCCTGATCTAGCACAGCAATTAAACATTTCCTATTTGATACTCTGTGAAAGAACTTTAAGGAGAATCTTACCTTGACACAATTGGCATTTTCCTTATTTGAAGTCATCCTATGACTCCTGATAAACCTCTCTGATTCAAAAGAACCCAAGCGTCTTGTGTTAATACTAGTTGGAATAAGTTGCTAAAACAGTTCAAAACATGGAGTTTACAAAAGCTTCACTTGCTTATGCTCAGAGCAGCTTTTCAGCTTCAAGGAGAAGCTAACGATTTTACATTGTCCTGCAGAAATGCAGAACAAAATCACTGATGTCTTCATAGTCCACTGAGTTTAGTTTCAAAGCACAAGTCTGTATAGCGCAAGGAATAGATCTGCTGAAAGGGAGATTTGCCCACCTACGTGGGCAAGATGTGCAGGTCCATGATTTGGGTGTGGAAATAAGTTGTACATCTACAGACCAGCTGAATTTCCCAGTCTTTAATGATGTGATCCCTCTAGCTCAGCTCTGCTTCCTACTTTGAGATACTTAGAAACCCAAATATTTTCTTGAAGTCAGCTATGCCACAAGAAGCTTCCCACTTCTTGTGAGCATAACAGATAGCCACAACAGCTTTTTGCCATTTAATACTTTTAAAAAAAAAAAATTTTCTTCCTGACAGTCCACCCAATGCCATTTATAATAGATAGGCGTTTCCCCCCATTGCACCTCTGCACAGCCGTATTACTCTGTAGATACTAGTCTCATGGGTTTGACTTATTTTTGACAATCATTTCTCTCCACCTATTGTAAAGCCTTTTATTTTCTGAGGCTGTCCCTAACACTGACAAAAAAAATTATATCTAACCTGAGTAGTTTACCTTGGACAGCAATGCTCAAGATATTCTTTCTGGCTTGCTCTTCAGCATGTGGTGCATCATAAGGCATGAAATCCAGAAGCATTTCTCCCTGTATATCATAAGTACTTTCCCTTAGTGGGATGGATTTTTTGAAACCGGTAAGTCGTCTTGACGACATACTCAAGGAGACCTTTTAGAAAAATGTACGCTATACCACCATGTTTATCCCACACACCTCCCTCCTCTCAGCTGGCAAGAGGACAGAAAGACAAAAAGCATGTCTGCATTCTTACAAGACAAAAAAAAAAGATGTCTCACATCTAAAAAAGAAAATGCTACGGCAATCTGGGAACTCCAGTGCATTGGAAGATGAAAGATAAATCATGCCATGTGAATGTTGCACATGTTGTTGTTATTATCTCCAAGAGGAGGACCCCATTGTGCTAAATACTACACATGCTCAAAATAACAGGCAGTTCCTGCCCCAGAGGCCTCATAACCTAAGATAAAAGCAGTATTGTTGTCCCCTTTTTATAAAGGGGAAGTGGGACACCAGAAGATTCAGTGACTCGAACAAGTTACTCAATGAAATGGCAGATCTAGGAATTGAACCCAGATTCAAGTCTCCATCCCATGATTTCATCTACACATCATTGCTCAAAAATCACTTTTAGTTAAGCAGCAACACGTAAGCTTCAAATTGGTACTCATGATTATTTCTACTTATTTAATGAGAAAGCAAAATACTTGATCTATTGTTCATTTCCCCACTCACTTTAGATTCCTGTAAGATTCATATTTAAGTATATGTCCAAAAGATGTCACACAGCCACAAAGAAATCATTTGTATTCACAGTCAATTCCTATGACATACTGAGTCCGTTCATAAGTGGAATACTTTAGCCCTACCTTTGTATTTAATTTTGTAGGCCAGTGCAAAGGATTAATTTGAAAAGATTTATGCTGTTTCTAAACATGGGACATGATTATAAGACACTGCAAGAGCTTCTAGCTGATGGAACACAGAAGAGGGGAGAAGGCTCAAAAATATCACAGATTAAAAAATAATGCAAAACAGCAATCTGAATACATTTGATAGGTGAAGGAAGTGAAGTTGCTGCAGGAGGTATGGAGGCTAAGGAGAAAGAAGATAGAAAGAAGACCCAAAGGGCAGTCAACAGCAACTTCAGGAGGAAAAGGAGAGCAGAGCAGGCCTGCTCTGAGCTGTGTAGGGCATGGGAAGCAAGGATACAAGTACTTGAAAGTTCTTGTTGATAATTTACATTCCATAAGTCCAAGTTTAATTGTGTATTACCATGTAATTACTGCCAAATGGGGAAAGAACCCCTCTCCAAAAGAGTCCAAATGAAAGGCTAAATTGTAAAGAATAACGGACTACAATGGGGCTGGTGTCTCCCTCCCCGATGAGGGAACACAAAGGCTTCTGCTTCTGTGTTACTGTTTGAAAAGTTACTTAAGGCAGGAGAGCTCAAAAGCAATCTGGCTGCTGAGTACAAGCACAAATGCTGGTAGTGCACACAGAACTGGACTGGGACTACACAGCACTTACTGCACCAAGAAATGAGAGTACCCAAAAAAGGAGGCTTTGCTAGACAAAGATGAGTCAAAGGACTAGCCTACTAAAAGCAAATTACTTACATATTCAAAGTCAGAGAGCACTGACATCTATCTTTAAACAGGCACTTTAAAAAAAAAAACCAACACATTACATGCAAGTGCACGCAGCAGCAGTATTATGCTTCACAGGTGGTCACAACTTAGGAAAAATTATTACAACCATTGGGAATAGAATAGGAGCAATTATTATGTTGCCTAGGAGCGTGACATTAAGAACTGAGTTGCTCAAAATTTTCTGAAAAATCAAGGCAGTATAAGTTGAGTACCTAAAAAAAACACCAACCTAATGGCTATCCCAGCTAGTAGCTTCAAATTCCTGCTTCATTTCACAGTATGAAATAAGTTGTGAAATCACACACTTAATAAGCTACCTAAACGTTTGTCCATTTAATATCCGAACCCAAATCAATATTTCAAGAGTCTTGAAAATGTTTTCTTCTCTTGGGAAATTAGAGACAAAAGCACTCTAGGACTTAAAACAGAGTGAGGAGGGATACAAGTTCTTTGGAGGTGCACAGAACAATACTAGAATTTCCAAACCTAAAAATAATGTGAGAGCAAACTCACTAATGTAGAGCAGCTGAAGAGATGTACACTGTGAAACTGCGACCTTTAGAAGAGTTAACCCTGGGCCTAATAGAAAAGCTGAGATGGAAGAAGACATTTGCACAGCAACAAGGCTAGACAGGAAGCTGCACCCTGGGGAACCATGAAGTTTGTGCAGGACAAAGAAAATGAAAACTCATAATGAAGTTCAAACACTTTGGGATGGGGCAGGGAGCGGGGGGAGAGAGTGATACAGTCTCGCCAAACTGGATGGCTCTACTAGGCTGGAAAACAGCCTCTCTCACAATCCAAGAGTTGCCTGAATTGCAGCAAGTTCTTCCAATGATTTTAAAGAAAATACTTGCAGACTGAATTCTACTCCCGTCCAATGGGCTTTACATACCTTCATGAGACAGCAATCAAATTTGATTTGTTCTCAATACGCGACGAGACATTCAGTTTTGGCCATGTTTTAAGAGAACCAGTCGTAAAAGGTCAGAAGTATAGGAGGAGGGAGCAGGGTTCTCCCAGCAGACCAGACTGCTACTACATTAACCTGGAGGTCACCACAGTGATCATAGCAAAAAGCTAACCATATTTGAGAAAACACTAGATTCAACTCTTTAGAGAACTGATTTTTATTTATCCCTCTGGAGCAGAGACTGGGAAGTGCCTCCCACTGCAAGTCTCGGAACCTAGTGGAATAAGCGCCAAATAAACTGACACTAGAAACTGAGGTTACACTGAACATTTTGAAAGTGCATGTAAGTGGACTGCTCTTTTCACTGGGGGCATTAAGCCATTCTCCAAGCCCAGTTGTGATCACTGAGTTTTAAATCACTGAGCTCTATTTACTCCTGTGGTCTTCTCTGTCTTGAAAGGGTGTATTTATTTCCTCATTTTTAGGAAGAAAAAAATAGATAGGGCTACGTAACGGTGCTACACACTGTATTTGGCAAACTGGGAAGAGTAAAACTATGTTGGATTACTGAAGCTGTACAGGAAAATTTCCCTGTTAATGTCTGACATTTCAACTTGGTCAGTTCTGACAGCTTTCTGGCTTTTCAGCAAAAACCCAAAACAAATATTTTCAAACACTACCTCAAGAAAATTAAGTTTGCAGTGTTTTTCTTTGGACAGGCCTTTTTCTAAATGTAAAAAAAACCCCAAACTCTAATATAGGTTTGTTTTCTCCTCAAAGAACAGAACATTTTCTTGTTAAATGGCTTCAAAGACTTGCAAACATTTTTCTGAGAAATTTCAAGTAACTCTAGAGTAGTTCTGGAAACCTCACTCTTCCCATGCAAACTTCTGTCTAGTATCAGCATCCGCATATAGTGATCTTAATCCTCCACTGAATGAAAATACACATGAAAATTAACAGAAATTTCTGCCAATACACTCCCTTTCTCCAGGGAATGCTGCACCAGCTCAAAGTCTGCCTTCATGGCTGTGTTACTTCAATTATTATCTGGATAGCAACATATAATTCTTTCATTACTAAGTTTGAGAGAAAGATCACTCACCTCTCAATCTTCTCCTTGGTAATATATCATCTAGTGTTTGAGAGCAAAAAAATAAAATGAGAGAAACATTGTATTCTCTCAGGAAAAGTCAGATCTGGGACACTACACTAAGAAAAAATAATTGGTCCCATTATTATCATAGTCTCCAGCTTTACACTTAAGGGAGAAATATGTCTGAATAGCTGGTTACATCAGCAATGCAGATAGAGAAGAAATTCCCACAGTGTGAGTAAGTCTTCACACACTTAGAGAACGTGACCACACACAATACACATTACAGTGGAGAAGAACAAAGCAACCTCAGGAAGTGTCCCTGATTGTTTTCGGCTGATTAAGGACATATGCCAACAAGCCTCTAGTTGTTCAGGGAAGCTTTGCAACTTGGGTAGGTCAAATTTACATAACATAATTAAAGATATCGAATGGTTTGGGTCTATATAAAACTCACATTCAGAACAATGTAAGGTGCAAGTTTAAGACAATTTTGTTGTTTCGGACCAGTTCAACCAAGGGACAGCTTTATCTTTCAAGTTAAAAGAGCAGGGGAGAGATTAAAAGTCAGCTTAGCTAATGTAAATAGCCAATTTACATTAACGTCAGCCATTTGTTTCGGAATCAAAACACACACAGACGTCAAGTAGTAACAGCAGTTTTAGAAAACAGCGTTTAGCTGGCATGAACATCAGGCCTTTGAACAAAGATACTGCCTATTACTTTTTTCAAAAGTCATTGCACAAAGACCTAAAGCCTTTTGGATAAAATAAACCTCCAAAAGCTGCACTGAAGTTAGCAGGAATTTGCCAGGCTGTTGCTCTTTCCAGCAGAGCAGCCAGAAGTGCCTGTACCAGGCGTTGAGCAGGAGCAGTCATTGCCAGCCCCAAAGGCTTCCACCGAGCCATGCAGTGGGGAGAAACATGCACTCCTCTGGGCACTGCTGATGCTGGTATCACCTCAGAGCTCATCAATAGAGAAGTTTTGAGTTAACCAAGTGCCAGCATCACCTCAGTGTTGGGCCAGGAGTACTGAGCAAGGCTTTGAAAACAGCTCCCCTACACAAGGATTGCTCACTTCTCTCCTCCCTCCCCAAGTCAGCCAGCCTAATAAAAAGGTATTACGTTTCCCTACAAATCACTCAGACTTCTGTAGAGAAGCAGTAAAAAAAGCCACAGTAGTTTTTAAAAAAAGATAAACTAAACATAGTACTTGGAGAAAAATGTAAGCCTTCCTGTAAATTAAACTGAACCTTTTTACATAATAGATCGCTCACAGCTATTTGTAAGGAAGTGACAAAGCTGCTGCAGATCTTAAGATATTGTAGCGAGGTTCACAGATGCACTTATGTAAATATTTTCTGACAACTCAGCTGCTACCGAAAACATTTTTGAAGTTATCAAAAAGAATTTAAAGTATTTTCCACTCTAGTCATTAACTCTTTATTTGCAAAAAGGCGCCACCAGAACTGTTAAGCAAAACGATCCCTTCTACAGAAGGCACAAGCCCAGACAGCAATGCTTTTAAACATGCCACCAAAATCTGAGCTCCAGCACCGCTGTCAGAGGGCAGTCCACTATCAGCTTGTTGTCCCAAGCCAACAAGAAGCACGTTTTCGCATTCAGAGCGATCATGCTCCACAGCCCCTGTTCAGTCCATATACCACACCACACAAGAAGCACTCTCACACTGTAAGCTGGTTGGGCAGCTAAGCCAGGACAGGTTTCCCAGTCATTAGGCTGCCAGATATAACACTATGCCAATTTAGCCAATGCAGTTAGCATTGTATGGTAAGACAGCAAGAGTCAGAGCCTGACCATGCTCGGCTTTAGCAACCTGAAAAAACAGAGACAAAACGCTTTACCTCAAAGCCATTATCTATTTCTTGGCATTACAAGGCAAAAATACTACATGGCCTGGCAGCGGTCTATTAGCATATGTATTTTATCTACCATCACGTATGCGTTGCCATCTAGCTGCAGTTTCTTTTGGAGCTTATTTTCCTCTCCAGACATTTAAATTGCATAATTTTTTTTTTACTGTTAAGCATATACAAAAAGACATCTATTAAGTGAAGGCTGTACAAATTAGAGACAATTAAGAGCAGCTCATTAATGGTTTGTTATCTCTCTAGCAATCCTCCAGGAATCATTAGTGGCCACACCAGATCCTATTAGATTCTGTATTTGGGTCTCAGATTTGAGACAAAAAGCTTTGTGAAGACATGTCTACAGACAGCTTTCCCTACTGGGTACTTATCCAAGCCACCTCAAGCATGCAAGACATAAGACATTACTGCTAAGGTCAGCAGGAATTCACACTACTAAGAGGAGCTTCGCTATAGCTCTGTTTCAGATGGTACAACAACTTGGTGCTTGAGGCTTGATACCAGTTGCCTGGGTTTTGCCCAAATAGCACACTTTGGGGGGTAAGGGCAAAGGACAGGACAAACCCTCATTGCTAGGGAAGATCAGGTGATAGCAAATTGCCAGGAGACCACATCTGAGGTACAAAAACTGCTTGACAGCTCCTCAACCATGTAATTCATTCCTCTTCTCAGAGCTACACAGGGCAGATCTCACAGCAGAACAGATCTTCAGGGCAATGTGCTTTCAGAGTTCAATATCGCATAGCACTAGGGATGCTTAGAGAAGTGTAAAAGACAACTGGACATATTTACAGCACCATCTCCTAACCGAAGTACCCAATTAAAAACCATACATTATAGCAAAAAAATTGGCAATTAGATCAGTTTACCTTTTTTTGGTGTGTACGCACATATCAACCCCATACAGAGATTTCTGCAAGAAATATTCTAATAGAATTAATTAATGCCTTTTTAGTTGGTTCCTTTTAATTGTTGTTTGATTTCCCTGTATGGGTGAGAAGTATTTATAATACCATTCACTGCACCAACAGATCAGGCGGTCACACAATCCTGGGGAGATGAAACAGATTCTTCCCTCCAGAGGAAAAGCCACATTTAAAGTCAGGGAATGGTCCACGCTGGAGCACACTCTCTCCTGACTATAAAAAGGAGCATAGGGAGTTTAACCCTACAAACACTCCCACAGGTTTTTCCTGTGCTGTCTGAACATCCACATACAAGTTTGAGTGCTCTGGCACTGCAGCTGTGACACTTATTTTCTACAAAGATGTTCATGCTATAGTGCTTCAGTAGCAAACATCGCAGTGGACTTAACTCCAACTCTTCCCCACACAGCTGGGATAAAATCTTGATGTTACTGAAGCCCAGAACAAAACTGCCACTGACTTCAGCGGTGCCTGAATTTCACCCTAGTTTTAAACGGATCTCATTATTGGCTGGCAAGATTTCAACCCTTTTTAATTCCCAGAAGCTCAACCACAAATCCCTCTTCTCCTCCCACACAGCTGCTCTGAAACTCCCAGAGCTTCTCTAAGACAGCAGCCGAGCAGGCCTCCTTGGGAGGACTCAGGGCTTTGCTTTCAGGAGATCCACACCTCCTCAGACCATCTCCCAGCTCCAGAAAGCCAATCTGTAAAGATCTTCAAATTTATTAAGCACAGACACCCCCTGTGAGCTTACCCCTTCCCCCTCAAGCTCTGCATATCATTGCCCACAGCAACTCGCTCCTTCCCGCTTTTCCCACACCACAGTCAAGGGAGCACAGACCTGGCACAGGCAGGGCTACTGAGCTACGTAAGCATGGTCCACAGTCCGGGGCATAGCAAAGGACTCCAGGAGGCAAAGGACCCAGCGCTGGGCTCAGGAATCTGCAACAGTCCCATGAAGTCACAGCACTGGGATCTAATTCAGAGCCTGGCCCTCCCCCAGCATTTGTTTTTAAAGAAAGCAAACATTATAAACCGATAAAACAAAATTGCAGTGACAGGAACAAGATAAATCAAGTATTGTCCAGCCAAAAAATTAAGAACCCTGCTTTTTGGTGTCCCCAAGTGACTTCCAGATACAAAGCTTATCCCAGCCATCTGGCCATCGAACACAGAGACAAGACAGAAACGGCCTAACAGAGGGATAGATGTCAGAGAGTGACACAGCAGCATTTAACGGGGCAAATAAAAGGATGAATGCAGCCTCCTGACAAGAAAGCATCACTGTGATCAGAAAGAGAAAGGAATGGAAAAGTCAAGGGAGGCTTTCAGACCAGGAGCTTACAAATACCAATATCCGCCAACCATCCACAGGCTTTGGCACATTCATTTTAGGTGCCTTTGACAAAATCTGGTAGTTCCAGCAGAGCGAGCCGTTTGCATATCAGCGAGACACGGGCACAGCACTGTCAGCAGGAGCAACTGAGCCTGAAAAAGCAGTGTCACATTTGGTTTAATGTGGCTGGAACATTGCACTGGTTACCGTGGCCGTCAGTTTGTTCAACTGCCAAACACAGCATTAGCAGGTCGTGGAGGAGTTAAACCCTCATTCTGCAAAGGCTCGCCAT
This sequence comes from Gymnogyps californianus, assembly GCF_018139145.2. NCBI lineage: Eukaryota > Metazoa > Chordata > Aves > Accipitriformes > Cathartidae > Gymnogyps > Gymnogyps californianus. The sequence goes on from NC_059479.1 coordinate 8,383,820, forward strand.
GTGCTTCATGCTCAGCCACCCCACTGGCTATGGAAATACTCCCACCCACGCCAGTCTTCAAGGGATGGAGGACTCTATGCAGCTCAGTCTGGTAGAGAAATCAAAATTCCTTTTTTATTTCTGGCCAATCTCATTACTTTTTACTCATGGTGCAGCAAAGCCTAGGGAGGTTTCAGTCAGAAACTGGAGCCATTATGCACTGTTATACTCACATAGGAAAAGACAGCCCTTGACCTGAGCACTTGCCTCCCTAATATGAGACATTGTAACAGAGAGAGTCACAAAATCTTTCTTGAAGCGCAGAGATCCCTTAGGGAGAACAAGAGGAGACGAGATGATTTCATAGTTAAAATACACAGGCAACACAAGTTGTAATACAGAGGAGCCAACTCTTAACTATTTTGTCCTGATCAGAACAGGCCTCCCTGGTCAATCCAGTGTTAAGCCATATACTCCAGTTGGGCACTGGCAGGATTTCTTCACCCTGTAAGCATTCACGACAACACTGTGCCACCTCTGGGCTCTAGTCCCTCATTCCCCCTATATTATATCAAGGGCCATTTGTTGGCATGTCCTTGCTTCATCCCAAGCCATACACAGTAGGAAAAGTAAGTGAATTTTCTACCCTTGGTGAATTTTCTGTCCCACCTGGCAATACTGATGTCCATTCAGGGTCAGTCAGTTTGGATCTGACCGTGTACTCTTACTAACCATGTGAAAGATGATCCCCACAAAACTTCTTCTAATTGCTTCTGCTTCACATATGTTACACATCTTAAGGCCCCCATCACAGCACAGCATTCAGCAGGGAGCTGCCATCACGCTCAACACACAACAGGACGGCAAAAGTCATTCTGTTTGAGGCAGAAAAAATGTCTGAATTACAAAGCACTTCCAAAGACCGACCACGTAGCAGCTCCCAGGGGTGAGACGGGGCACCGGAGCCCTTCATGAGTCACAACTACCTGTCTGTAGGAGCAAGGGTGACAGTCCCCAGAGCCTGTCCTCAGCAACATCGTAACCAGCTCCCCATGGCGTTATCCCTCAAGGTCGCCGCAGCAGCGGAGAACAGAGTTGTCTCAGGAAGAGCCTGCCATAAAGCACAATCCAACATGCAGCCCCACAAGCCCTGGGCTCTGGCTTCCTAACCTGGTCCTGTCAACCTCCCTTTCTGCAGAGGACAGCCCTGCCAGCCCTGCAGTCCCATCCACAGAGCAGCCCTCCCTTGGGTCCCCGAGGTGCCTCCTACCTTCCCTGTTTGGCAGGATCTCAGAGCAGCTGTGCCACCACAGAGGAGGTGATTAGGCCCTTCCTGAACCCTTTGCAGGCTGCTGCCATTGATGTGCCCCACAAATGTATTCTACTTCACTTGCCAAAAACATACAGGAGCTATAAAAGAGGAAGATGTCCTTCAATAGCTCCTAAAATGACTTTCGCTCCCTTCCCTAAAAAGCTGCAACATAAATTAGGGCAGAGATGGGCTGCTAAGGGAAGCTCCTTCGTCCCTGTTATGTTAGAAGAGAAAAATAATTGTTGGCTTTCCATCAGCCAGCCGGAGCAACTGCTGCAGTGCCATGCCAAAAGGATTAGCACCTCTCTACTTCTTTGTGGACAGCTATGATCTGCTGTTCTCCAAGTCAGTGTTTCTTTATTATGGCATGTATCAAAAGAGCACCATTGTTTAGAATATGCTCCTTATTTCACATCGGAAAGGGAAAATGGTAGGAACACAGGGGCTCAAAGTTTGGAAGATGAAAAGGAAAACACAATAAAGACAGTCATCTTTGAGCTTACGAGACTCTGACATGTCACAACTGTAAGCATTGAATCATCTCCCTGGTATACCTTGTGAACCACTTCCACTTCAAAAATAAAAATAAAGTGCTAGGTTTCTTTATGCTCTTGACAAAATCTGCAGTGCATGGCATTGAGCTGTGTCACACTATTTCCCTTACAGGTGACCTGGGAAGGGTTTTTAGAAAATTGATTTCTGTTTACTTTCTTATGTTTCTTTACAATGGATAAATAAAGTCTGAAGGATCCTCCCCTCCCTCAAAATCTCCTTCTGTTCTCACTCACTGCCCTCGAACTACTTTATTTCTCAATAGTATCAGGAATATTGAATACAGTCTCATCCCTCTATATTGACTGGTCTCACAGACCTGTTGTGATTTCCAGTCGAAATAAGCGCTAGGAACATCAAGCCACAATGTATCTTTCCCCCAAGCGTTTAAGAGAGCCCAGTATTACATCTCACTTACAAGCTAAAAGGCCAGCTCTGATGTCTCCTGCCCAGCCACCTGCAGTAACAACTTGCACAGCTTCTGCACATGCTCCCCCGCTGCATGCTGCAATGTCTCTTCACGCTGACCCGCAAGCAAAGCGGCTACTGTTGCGCAGAGCTTTGCATAAGCCCACATATTCAGCTTCTCAACAGCCTGAACTACCTCAGGTAGGGTACTAGACAATACATGACAAACCTACTAGTTTTCACTGGGCGTGGCAGAGCCAGTACCTAGAAGATTCCTGCCTTTGCTTCCCAGCAACAGACATTTCAGATGTGTTTAAGCTTCAGCAAGCACACACAAATCCACTAACCTAGTGCAGCAAGCCCAACATCCAGAAATCGGAATTTTTGCAACTTCCAGATTTCACCTGGACCTTAAACTTCATTATTTTTGTGTTCATATGAGTATGAGGTAGCATTGGCCTTCTGTCCATCAAAAGGCTCAGAAAGATGAGCTCTGAATGAACAGACCAAGGCACAGACCATCACAATAGCCTGGCCTTCGCTCTAGTGCAGCACACAGGACTTCTCCAAACCCCACCCTGCTCCAAATCCAAGAGCAACAGGACGGGCATATTCTGAGCCTCTGCAGCAGGTTTCTAGCCTCCGTTCCAAGCCTCTGCAGCAGGTTTTTTCATCCTGCCTTGATATTAAAACTTCCAGTGACAATTAACTCACCATATTCCTCAGCAAGGGGTTCCAATGTTACACACGCCTAAAGTGAAAGATGTAGCTTTTTGACCCTGCGTATTCCTACCTTGAGGAACTGGCCTGTATGGTGCCTTTCTTCACAAAATCAGAGCGGCCTCTATTATGAAATAGCTGCTCCCATGTAGGTAGGTGCAAACCATGAGCATCTAAGAGGGTCTGAATTTGCTTGATTCAAAGGTGTCCATCAGTGCCTTACCTGCTCTGAACCCACTGCAGTGCCCTTCTTAGAGGGTGAACACCAGCACTGGGCAGCACTGCAGCAGAAACTAATCCAGTAATCCCGTTCTGAATAAACAGCCACTGGCTGGTAGCCTTTTCCAAGCATCAAAAACATGCAAAGACCTCAGTCGTTTAGTCAGACCTTTGCTTCCATACACATGAGCAGAGAGGCAATGGGGTTTACTGGGTTAGCAGGTGGGCAGGAATGCACAAATCCTGGGTCCCGGTCTCAGTTTCCCCAGTGACTGGCATCTCTACTCCTCTCATTTCTGCTGGAGATGAACGAGTCATGGCCGTTTGAATCTGTTGGCTGTCCATGTTAACAGTACACCTTTGGGCAGCACCCTCCCTCAGGAGCCAAGCTGCCTACATTCAGGTCTGTGCGCTGCTCCCCATCCTGCACCATGCCCAGATGTTCACTCTTGCAGCTGCCAGTCCCTGGCCTATTCCCAGAGAGAAGTTATTAATCAGGCACAGCCAGCTCTCCCCAGTTTCGTTTTCAGGGGCAGCTGCTGTCTCTCATTATGAGTTTACCCTTGGCCTTATCAGCAATAAATGGGGAACTCAGAGGCACAGACCCACTTGTCCCTCATGCACCATGAAGCAGAGGGTAGGAAGCTGCAGCGGAGATGGGCCTCGTTGCTGCTGGGTCACTAGCCCACAGCTGCCCGCGAAGCACGGCAGGACTCCCCCGAGTGACCGGCTGAAGGAGTTCTGAGAGCCAGAACAAAGCCCAGAGCACTAACTATCTAACTGGTAATTACTTTCTGGTGAAGACTGAAAAATGGGTCATTAAAACCATATTAAACTGTTTTCATTAATACAAAAACCTGATTTACATTTTTTTTCCCACAGAGCCATTATGTTCCAAACACACTGCACGGATGATTTGTTTAATCACAACCACATGGAATAGCAATTATAAGGGCCTGTGACAATCACTTTTTTAACCAGGAAACCTGGTTTGTAATAATTGTCATGTTTTCTGTTAGCCACCCTTCCCGCTGCTGTCATAAACTCACTGCTTTCTAAACACACTGCCTTCCTAGTTGCACATAAAAGCAGCACAACCCACTGATACAATTAATAACACTGAATATTTAGGTCAACGTCAGTTCTATTAATTTTATCTCTTAAAGACTCGCACATTTTCTAAACAAGTCTAGCCCTTTGGGGTGTTAAACTGTAATTTGCAGTCTGGTTGTGAGTCCCTATCACATAATAGATCAATTAGGTTGAACACTCTAGTATATTAATCTTATTCACACATAGTAAAGGCAAATATGGCTAATTACTGTATTACAATATTGCCTACTTTTCCCAAATATGTATTAAGGAAAAGGGGAGTTTATTACATTGAACTATCAAATAAAATTATCTTGATATTAAACTGACAGTGAAGATAAATGCCTGTATTAATCCATCTTATTTTTCCTAAATCAATATCCATTGGAAGATCTGTTTATCATTACTAATGTGTTGGCTCTGTAGAAGAGGCTTTCTCTTTCATATCAAGAAGTCTGCATTTCCACTTAAAGCACAGCTTCTCTATCATGGCATTCTATGAAACACAGTAGGGTGATTTCTTTTGCCATATCTATCAGCCTTATATTTGTACTTTCAGGTTATGAATTAATGGGTATGATTTCAACGACTCCAGAGAAATGCAGGTAGTGATCCAAGCCCATTTTCTGTGCCTCTCCCTGCAATGGCCAGAGGGCTTGTTTCTATGATGAAATTAATTGAATTCAGTTTTTAAAACTACCAAGTTAATCAAGATTGGCACAGCATCTAACTGGTCAGTGGAAACAAGGAAAAGTCATGATCAGCATTAAGTTTACCCCAGGCAAGCTGAGGTGAGCCTGAGCAGGATTTGTCCTCGTCTGCATTCACTAATTAGCAGGCACCAGCTAATTCATCCATGGGCTTGTAATAAAATGGGGCAAAAAAGTACTGTAAGAAGTCACCTAGTCTGCCTCGAGGCACTGTGAAAAATGAGTTTAGATGTGACTAAATATCCTAGCAGAGACCTAATTCCATTCCCTGCCCTGCCACTGATCTGCTGTGTGACCAAGTCACTTCCTCTTTCCCCACTGTGGCGATTTCCCCCAGCCCCTCTCTCATTTAGTTCCCACTCAAGACCCCGCAAGGCAGGAATTCCCCCTCCCGCCCACATGGCACCCACCACAACGGGGCTCGACAGGAGCTGGTGCTCTAGGCATGACTGTAGTCAGATGTTACACACTATTAGCAGCGAAGACAGGGCACAAATTAAGAGGATGGCTGTGCTTACTGCTTCTTTAATGTTCTGCACATTTGAATCTTCCAGCAATAGCTCGCAAGCTGTCAATTTGTTAAAGTGGAAACCAGGCCAATAAAAATAAAGACAAAAATCTAAATGCTTGGGCTGCTGCAACAGAAGTCTTGTATGAAATACCTGACAAAAACACAGAGATTAATTTGCCCATATAACAGACAGTAAATTCAACAAAAATATGCTACTTCAAAAAAAAAAAAAGGTGCTATTTCCTCTACCCCGCTGCAGCATATGGAACAGCTTAGATCTCAGGATCATTCCACAGGACACCACTGAAAACAGGTTCTTCAGCTTTTCTAAGAACACGCAAGCGTTTACGCTAACCACCTACACATCCCAGAAGCCAGTCACTCTGAGGTAGCCTCTACACCACATGAAACATGTTGGCGTGTGATAATTTATATGGTTCCACATACATGCACACTCCCACATACAGGAAAGAGGCAGAGCCATGAAGGACGCAGGAGTCAAAATGTTGATTTCCTGTCTTTGGCTGACATCACTGGTTTACTATTTGCTATTGGAAGCGTTTCCCAGACTTCTTGCATCTCTTCTCTGCAAGCTTCGGGAAGATAGGCTATTCTCAGGTGATCCACAAAATAAAGTGTTCCATAATTGATTCTGCTGAGAGCTTATACAGCTGCATGCATTATAAATTATTATTTCTGCCTTGAAAAGCACTATTACATGGTCTGAGGCCACACTTTGTCTTTTCCATGGCTAGAACTGTTCCCAGCTAAAGCTGCTTCAAACATGTAGCTGTTCCATAAGCAAATCTCATTTCTTAAGTGGGTCAAAGGTCAGGAATACTTTGGGTTCCCCTTCTCACCCCATGGGCCTCTAACTTCAAATCCTTTCTAGAAACTTTTAAACTGCCAAGTCTAAGGAATCCATGGCCAGAGACATCCAGATGTTTGTTACAAAAGATCCAGAATGCAAGTAACAACGCAGAAAACTTTCCTACTTGCTTACAGCAGAATCAGATGATCTCTGCGCTCAATTTACCAGAAGTCAATTATTTAGTTAAATCTGTTCCTGTTGTTTAGAAGAGTAATCTCAGAAAGAAAAATCAGTCTCTCAGTTCCAGAAAACCTGTGCAAAGGACCACTTTTCTCTCCTTGATTGGACCAAACTGTACAAATCCATAGTTTAATTATATCATATGGAGCCAATGCTTGGATTAATCAATTTGACAGAAGTATGACCAGCAATAGGATTATTGTCTTCATAGTGCCAGAAGTTCCCAAGGACCCAGACTCACCCCATTCAAAAGAACAACACTTAAGGATGTCTGGAGACAGGAAAAAATCTCCAGGAGAATCTCCCAAACATGAAACTGATACCTCTCCTGCTTCCCAGCGGTACTTCCACCTGGCAACAGCACCCTAGAGTGCATGGTCAGTGCTCAGCAAGGAAGAAGAGCCGGAGGAAATGGCTGAAGGAGCTGGAGCTGACTTATTTCCATTACTGTCCAGGGTGAAGGGAGCAATCAGCTCTGCCAGAATTATAAGTTTAGGCAAGAATACATGCTCTCTTCAAAGGACAACAGCATTTGGGGAACACCAAAGGCATTCCAGACCCACAGCCACTGGAATAAGGTTTGCTCATGCCACAATCAAAGTACTATTAGACTTGCAAGCTTTTGCCTTGGCTATATTCATTTATGTATACTTCATCTGTTTTCCTCTGAAATTTGGCATCTTCTGCCTGACCCAAGAAGCCCATTCTACAGTAATGTGTCAGTGAGCCCTGAACTCTGTGACCAGCCAGGTAAGAGCACATCCAGCAAGTCCCTGGTCCAGAACAACTCCAAGCAGAGGTTTACAAGCTAGGCACATCTGTTGGAAATTAACTGGGTTTTGGAACTGCAAATACAAGGTCTTTAAATTATTTTTTGTGTGCTTTTACAATTAAATCACTTTGATGAAAACATTACATTTGCAGTCCACTCGCTTGTGACTTAGTATCTCCAGGTCTTTCCTGCTACTACAATGTATATTTTCAGGGAATGTAAGGATTAAATAGGAAAGACACAGGCATGTGAACTGTTGCTACTGGACATTCAAATGAGCGGTTTTCAAGATTTGCCTTTGTTCTGCAGAAGTTCTGCACTGCATTTATTTTTAAGTATGCAACCAACCATCAACACAGCAGGACATAATTTTTAAAGACTCCAAAGGAGTCAAGCATGTCAATAATCCAGGAATCAAAAGAAGACTCATAGAGAGACACAGGAGATCAACTTGGGGGGCGGGGGCGTAAAATATTCGATAGAAGAAAAATTAACACTCAAAAAGGAAAGTTAAACTAACATAAGGGTTTGCAAGGAACTGTAAGAGTTAATGCTCTCTCCCTCCATTAAGCACATCAAGAGTGTTCTTTTCCTAATGAGTTAACCTCTTATTATTCAAGTTTAATGGGGACATATATTTGTTTAACCCTATAGCCTCAGGAGCCAGAATTTCCTGGTGTTAATTATATAGCATATATGCAGACTCTTTGCTAGCAATGTGAAATGGCAATTCCTGCCAAACCTTGAAACTAGGAATCTCCAGCAAGCCTTGGTCTGCTTCACAGAAGAAATATACCTGAAGGTTGTGACTCCCCATGGTTCCTGAAGTCCAAATCCTGCCCTGCAATGAGGGCAGTGGACAACAAGCTTAGCACACATCTTACTTCCTACAGCTAGTTTGAGCTAGTGTAAATTGAACAGGCATGATGCTGCCAGGAGAGAGCTTCACAAAGAGCAGGGCAACTTTGCCTTTCCTTTGTCAGGAAAGGGAAGTGATCCAGACAGATCACACACCAGTGTAGAAATTCCACCTGGGACTTCCTATTTTAACTATAATGCGCAAGGAAGTGACTGCGCATGCATAGGACACTCTGCTCTACTAAAACAACCCTACCCAAGATTGGGGGGTTTTGTTGTAGTTTTGTTTGGTTTTTTTTTCTTTCAAGAGAGTGTTGTTTAGTACCAAGCCTCTCAGGAAGAGCAGGACCCACACTGTAACAAGATCTCCAGCAACACCACAGAGCACTGCTCTAAGCAAGAAGCCAGCCCAGGGGATCGGGAACCATTAACTATGTCACAGAAAGAGCAGGGGGTACTCGTGGCCTCTATCAGTTCTAACTTGGGATCGAGCTCCTCTCTACACGTTCCAGCTACTTCACTTAACACTACTCAACAGGAACAAGAGCTGCAAGGGCTTAAGGATGACGACTGTGACCCACCTCCTCCAGCAACCTGCTGGATGAGATAGGACATATCCCTTCCCTTCTCCCATTCTTCAGGTTTCCTACTTCTGGGCAGTATAGACACCCAGCCCTTTGCACGGAGCTGGCTTTGTCAAAGGAGACAGGCAAAGTGCAGAGTTTCACATCCACCCGTTGCTACCCTTGCAAGCAAACCCAGTCTGACCCTCTGCCCACCCTATGTGGACCTGAAGACACAGTTGCTGTGCTCCAAGGACCTACAAAACAGGAGAAGACCCAGCACAGCAAGGTGCGACAGGTCTGTGTTTCCAAGATGCTTGGGCGGGAAGCAGGACATGCTGTCCTACAGCATGACTACTGCCATCGTACAGCCCACTCACCAGAGGATGGATATACGATCCCAACTGACATGTGAAAGGGGGTGCACATGGGACATGCACACACACACCACATCAGACAGTGCTAGTTCCGGAAGGGAAGGAAACACATTTAGCCCCTCAGAAATCTCCTGAGCTTTTGCAGATGAAAGCGGACACCTTGGTAAACACAAGTATCTTCAGAGCCAAGGTTACCCTGGTTTGTCTGTTTGATCATCATGCAGGCCCAGAAGAGCATAAATCCCATGACAGTAACAACAGATGTATGAATACGCAGAGGGATAGATATACAGCAAACTGTAGCAGTTCCCTCAAAAGTGATCTCCTAAAACTAGCCCCTTAGGCCACTTATTGTTATCCCAACAGAGAAACATTAAGTCACAATTTGAGGGTGGAGGCAGACACGCAATAAATATCCTATTTTTTTATGTTTGTTTCATGACGCAAGTCACAGTTTGTTTAAAGAAAGAACAAGAGTTGTCTTTGGTAATGTCACTGATTCACCATCTCCCCTCCACCTTAATTCTCTGCTAGATCTGGGCACTGAAAAGGAAGGAGGCTATTTGCAGCAACACAGCAGTTAACAGGAGGTTGAATTTCCACTTCATAATATGATATCCTGAAATGACAGTAAAGGAGAATGAGTTGCTACTAAAACGGGAGACCAGCTCCAATTGCCTCCAGTACACAACGACACGTGAAAACTGACCTCCTCTGGGTCAGGAAAGAAGCTGTACTTAACTCTCTGGAGGCTAAACTACACCCTGAAGTTGTGTCCTCCTTTGCCATTTTAGGTTGCAGATAGGATCACCGAGGAAAGCCAGCCAGAATACATTTAGCACTCAAACTTTGCTTCCCTTCCAATAGATGGAAGGTACATACACAAGCCCCTTTTAATCAAATCATGGAGATGCTCCTGGGCCTGGAAAGGTGAGACTCCTCCAGAGTTACATCAGCATCAACAGAGCAGAGCTGCAGGTCCAGTGGCCACCTCCTTGGGACAGTCACAAGAAGCCACTGTACTTCCACCCATTTACAGATCAGCTGAGCCTACCACCACCCTACTATTTCCATCCTGCTTATTGCAATGAATAAATAGATCAATAATTAACAGCAAGTAAGATGATGATTTGCACTTCTGTAGGGCCCTTCCTCCAAGGAGCTCGTTAATGGCACACAGCCTTGCGAGAGCCATTGTTTTCCCATTTCACAGACAGGGCACTCCAGCACGTCCAGCAGCGGAGTGCCTCCTCCAAGGGCCCTGGAACAACTCACCAGCAAGGAGAGGCCGATGCTGAACACCCATGCTCTACCCACTAGGCTGCACTTCACTTAGGGGGAAAAAATGGCAACAGGACAGGCTGCATTCCCAGCCACCTTAAGAGCAGTGATTTCCTTTAAAGCCCTCTTACGAGAGAAGCAGGTTCCTTTTTGTTGTGCAACTCTGTGAAAAGACAAGATTTTTGGGGTGGTGGGTAAAGTCTAGCGCAAGGAGAAAGTGGTTATTTCTAAATAACCATATAGCCATGCATGGCTTGTGAACCATGGTTAATTTAATACCCACACGTGCTCATTAGAGCTAATCATGCACCCACTGCAATCAGCTTGTTTACATACTTATCAATGACAACTTTCAGATTATTACTTTAATTAAGAAAACCCCTTCATTCGTTGGGATTATGTTACTGAAATATTTTCTTTTCCACTGGGGGAAAACCAGCATTTACAGGAAGACAAGCAGCTAGTCAGTACAGCTGCCAGTTGCTATGTGGAGTGCATGCTTTGAGGAGAAAGAGACACAAGGAACCAACATCAGATGCCTCCACCACGAACAGCAGAAGACAGGACTGCGATGAATCAGGACAGGCCAGTTGTCGGTTATATGACCTGCAGTCGGTGCCCAACAAGTTTCACAGCAAATCCTGTGGGACTAGCTCACTTCTGAAGGAATATCCTGTCAGGAGAGGGTCTGCAGCATCTTTATACCAGGCCCTGGTGCTCCTGGTATTTCCCGGGTGCCCTACAGCAGTGTGTCACAGAAATGCTAAAACTCAGGTGCCCCCATGGCCAGGCTACTGTCCCTGTGCACAGGGCCAGGCTCTCCTCAGGCAGGGCCGGGCAGGACACCAGTGACAAGACAGAGCTGCCCTCAAGCGCGGCCGCCCTCACTGCTTTCCCGCCTCAGCGCAAGAGGGGGGAGGCCCCACAGTGCCCTCAGGGACCAGTGGCACACCACCATTGGTCACAGGGCCACTGCTGGCAATTGGGGATTGGCTGGCCAGGAGAGATGCCAGTGTGGGATTGGTCGGGCACACCCAAGCCCCTCTGCGGGGTCCTGAGCCTTTGGGACCCCGTGTGCCAGGGCCCAGCCATCGCATCCCCGCTGGCGCTGAGCGCAGCAGCTCTCCCATATCCCCTCCACACCCCCACAGAGGGGACGTGTCCCAAACAAGTGCCCGCAGGCATGCGGGAGCAGCAGTGACCCCCAGGCCTGGCCAGGCCCCTTCACCAGGCACCTCACAGCAGGGACACGCTCCCAGCCCCGCGGGGCCAGGCAGCAGAGGCCAGGCCCAGGCCCAGACCACACGAGCTACAGAAGCGCCTCGTTCCTACCAGCCCCACAGAAGTTTGTACTGGGGCACCAGATCCTCAAAATCTGTTACACATGCTCCCCAAAGGCCTCGGCTCAGGAGAGAGCCCTCCAGTAATGCCAACAGCATCGGGGCTGTGATGAAGCTGGCCGGGAGCCATCGGTGCCCAGCACCGACCGGTGCTGCTTGCTCAGGCCCCACGCAAGCACCTCGGCACCGACCGTCTGGTGACCTGCTGGTAGATGAAAGTTGAATACAAGTTGACCTGATTTTATCACAGTAATAAAATAATTCCTTACAGATCTTGTTAGACACCAAGCTCACAACAAAACCGCCTGCAAGTCAAAATTATCATCTGATTATCTTCAGTTTCAGCTGGAGCAGGACTCAGCTGCAAATGAACAACTGATTAACAACTGGTTAACTCCACCGGCATTTCATAACATCCTCAAGTACTATCTCTCAGTGGCAAGATATGTGACATTATTTCCCAAGAGGGGATTTTAACATTGTTACCATTTTATAGAGCTAAAAAGGCTGTGTTAATAAAATGCATAATTGGAATTTACCCCTCTTTTCCTACTAAGAAGCTATAAAATTTTTGCACTGTCTGTCCTAAATATTTTTTGTATTCTACAGCTATAACTGTTTCCCCAAACAAGTTTTAAACTGACACATAAATCAGTGTATTTCTTTAGCGGCTATTTCTGTAAAGGCAGTCAAGTTAATCTAGGTTATGGCATCTGACTACAAAGTATCCTACAGATTGCTTTTATACATTTGCCAAATACTTTCCAAAATGCTGCATGGAATAAGTAACAGATAAAGAACATAAAGTCTGAAAAACACTAAAAAAATAATAATATTTGTCTATTTTTTCCAGGTCACTAATTCTTCTGTGTTTTTTTCCATGCATAGTTCCAATTTTCCAGTATTCATCTCAAGATCCACTTTTTCCCCTTCTTTTTTAAAATTAAAACCTCAGCTAGTGACACAGAGGAGATTCTCTCACACTCTCAGCAGATCATAATAACGAGTTGTTGAAAGAAGGAACCTTGTACGAACTGGTGTGAACGAAGGCGCCCAGCTCTCGGAGCAGGCACTGCACAGCCTATGTATGAGCAGGAGCACTCCAGCCAGCCACCAATGCCTCTTCCGTCTGATTTCCCTCAACATTATCCAAGGTTTGTTCTACAAGCTAAAAGACAGAACAAGCTAAATCACCTACTTCATTTCAAATTTGTACTCATCTTTAATGCTGACACAAAAGTCATTGAACTACCTGCGCAAATTGTGTGTGCTGCTGCCCAAACCACGACAGCTTGGGTTCAGTAGTAAAACATCCCCTGATTTTAGCAAGCCTCTGTTTCTCTCCACACAGAGTCACTGCTCCAAAGAATGCACATCCCAAGGGAGCAAGCCAGAGCCCTCAGAACATCAACTTCTGGAGCAAATTACTTCATATTAATAAGAATCACTTCTCTTCTCTGTACAACCAAGCCCTGTCAAAACCTCTTTCCAGAGGTGGGTACAGAGTCATTCGTAAATACATGTCTACACGAATAATTCAGGAGAAGAGGAGATCCTGAAGAAGCCCACCAGAGATATCAGGTCTGTAGCAAGGCCCAGAGCAGATGTAGTGCTGCCTTTCACATCTGACTTCAGGAAGTGTCCTAGACCTATTAGCTCTAGCCCATGACCCATACAGATATTCAAATAAAGTTATTTTCATTTCAAGGCCCTGTCTCTAAGCAGCCATTCCTGGGACCAAGGCTTTGCCCTGTACATACAATTACACACATACCCCCAGGTTAAAGAGCATTGAGTAGGGGCTTGAAATCTATGAAGCCTTCTCCCCTCTGCAAGGCAGGAACTTTGCACTGAAGATCACCTGCTCCAGCACATGCTGCTGGGAGAGCTGGCACTCAGCCCTCCTGCTGCCAAGCTGCTGTTCCTGCAGGAAAAGGCAACAGCCTTGTGAAAAGATGACATGCACTTGCTGGTATTTTATGCCTACAGAGTACTTGGTAGATGCAGAACTTAAGCAGCTTCTGAAAACTTCTCAATTCTTTGTCTGCCAGGTGCGAGGGGAGGAGGGGTGGGTTGTCACGACCAACTTACAGGGGTCTTTTGATAGAAAAATCCTTCTTTGGGGAGTTCACTAATGCACAGAAAACAGCCCAGGATCTGTAGTTCTGGTACTGTAGCTTGGAAAGGGTGAAGAAACACCAGGCTGAAGACTCTGATGGACAGAACAAAACAAAACATAAATATAACCCACGTTCCACAACAGAACTGCCCAGAACAGCCTCTGCTTCTCCCAGATCCAGCCAGCTTCTCCCAATGCCAACAGGAGCTCTGCCATCCACTTGGATGGGATTAGGGCTCAGCTCTAGATCACTAGCTCAAGTGGAAGCCACAGAACATGCATTGCAACTGGAACTACAACGCAGAAATAGAAAGCTATGGGCCAAATTCTGTCACCTTTATTCAACCCTCCTTCCTCCACCTCAAGCAAGCACAATCCTGGCCACTAGAACAGCCCGTTTGCTGTCTAGCAGATTCTTGGTCCTTGACGCTGGATACTCGGGATTTACAAGCCATGTTTAGACATAACTTGAGATCAGTCTCTAGGCAGGATCACACAAGGGCAGGCCAAGCGAGGCAGCCCAGCACTGATGACACCGATTAAGAAGGTATACTCGGAGGAGTGAACCAGCAGGAAACTAAACCAGTGCTGGCACAGCACTGGCACCAAGCCAGGAAGACTAAGACCCAGTGAGGTCCCCCAGCATGAGAAAGGTTAGATGCTCTGGGCACTTGCAGTGCCCCAGATGTCAGAGCTGATCAGTGCTGGGGGTAGCAGGGGTGCTGCAATCCTGGGGTAGAGCTGGATAACAATGCAGGGCACAGACAGAGCAAGGGCTGGTCATTAAAGCTTGAATAGGCAGAAAGGAAAAGGAATCTCCTAATCATTTCCTTTAGCCATCTCAGCTCCCCTCCCATCCTTTCCCCCCTCCTGGCCTTTTGAAGATGCTTGCTAATAAGTGTTAACGAGTTGCCTGACAAAGGAGGAGGAGGAGGAGGGGGAGGGGGAAGACAGTAGTGAGGAAGAAAAGGGACCAGACAGAGGTCTGTGAATGCCATGGCGGATTCTGGATGTAAAGGATCCCCAGGACAGGACCCCGACCCCGGGCAGGCTCATTTCAAGAGCTGACCTCCCTGACTGAGCTTTTTTAATTTTTTTATTTATTCTTTTTGCACACCATGTCTCCTTTCCTTTCTTCCAGTCCATGAGACACGCCTGCAGCTCACACACACCAGCTCACCACCATGTCAGTGCTGCCACCTTCTTCAACTCCACCACTTGTTTTCTCTCTCTCTCTCTGTTTCAGACCTCTCTGATGTGAGCCAGCACACAGCTGCATACACTAAAACACCCTGGGCTGCTCTGTTTACCCTGTCCTTTCTGCCAGCCACAACAAGAACATGACTCTCCCACAGCCCAGGCAAAAGACTCACAGAATACGCTGCATTTTCCAACCACCTCTACAGCAGCTGCTCTTTCCACCTTGGAGTGTTCACCATCTTTGTCAGATTTACCCCTTACAGCCTTAAATGCTGGTATTCCCATTCCCCACAGCACTCACTTTTTGTATGGAGGGACTGTACCTCCCACCAGAGCTTCCCTCTGCCCCGCTGGGAATCATTCATTTGCTCAGTATTTCACATAACTTTTGCACTGGACCAGCAACTACAGAAGGTTGAGAGAGAACAGAGAATCAGACCCAGCATCTTTTCCCGTGAGAGAATTTATCTCAGCCAGTTTCATCTCAGCCAGCTTCTGGCATGGCTCCATTTGCATGGCTCCATCACCCAAGCTGACCAGTCTGCCTTCTCAGTTGGAAACTGCAACACCAAAAGAGGATGCTACAGAGCCTGAGGCCCACAGCTACTTCACTCTCACCTTAAAGAGGGGAGCCCTTCACTGCAAAGCAGCATCTCAGCCGTTTTAGAAGCACCACCAGGACCCCAAAGAAAAGTGCAAAGCATAGTTTGCCTCACCCAAGCCTGAGACACAACACCTTGCAACCAAAACCCCCAAGCAGCAAAGCTGCCTCTGTAGTAGGCCCTTCTGCTAAGGCAGTCTTTTATACAGCCCCCACCCCAAAGCAACCAGTTCATTTCTCCCAGCTGGCCCATCTCTGCTCTCCTACAAATCACTATCTGCTGCACAGGCCTTCCTCTGGTTGGTACCAAGGGGCTCATTAACTCCTTCCCTGCCAGCCACTGGAGGTTTGTCTAGCTTATGACAGCCCCCCATCTGTATTTCCTCTTCCCAATGCCTCTAAGATGAAAAAGGTCTCTCCCCGCCATAAACACATATGGGGCCCTGTCTACAGAAGGTGGTCATCTGGCTATTCACTTCATTTGGAAAATCACTGCCCTCATTTATATTCCTAAATGCAAATCTGAGCTCCCAAACGTATGAAGTGGTTCAACTTGAAATCTCAGCCCTGAGGAATCTCCCCCACCTGCAACTGTCCCTATTGACTGGAGACCTCTCCCCATTTCTTGTGCCAGCAGAGAGAAGGTGAAGCCACACTCACCCCTGCTATAACGCCATTAGGAGATATCTGTGCCAGCTGAATCAAACTTCAATGGAGTTACAGAGTAAATGAATTTGACCCATAATTTTGTCTCCCACAAAGTACAACTGAGACCCTCAACACATGGATATTTCTTAAGGAAGTGATTTTCTGAGAACAATAGTGAACTTGAAGAGACTGACAATGCCTCTTTAGTGGTTTGGCTAGTAGAAGAAGGTTATCAAGTTATCGCAGGAAAAAAAAAGTGAACTCTGAACTAGACATGCAATTTTTGAATTGCCAGAAAACCAGTGATTTACTATCTAATCAGATCATTGTGTTTTTACTCATTCATGCTCAATTAATCAAGAAAAGCGGTTCATTAATCTAAAGAACTAGGCACAAAATTTATATATTGACTACTCTGTTTTATTGCCAAAGCCTACTGTATTATACTTCAGTTTTATGTGCATTATAATAAAAAGCACGTGTGAATTCTCATATTTTAAAACAGTTGTGCATCCGTGTGGTTTGAGTTAATGCTTTTGAAAACATAGTCTCCACACGATGCTATCTGAAAATAGAATCTGCCTATGATAAAACTTTAACTCTTGAAATGTGGTATAATAGTATTTTGTGACAAAAAGAAATCCATTTTTGGAAAAGGGACTTCAGCTATGTGCTCAGAAAATATGTTAAAAAAACCCCAACTTCTAAGGAGGCAAAGTAAAGACCAATTCACTGCAGTACAAAACAATCTCACCTCCACCGAGGAGAAGAAATACTTTAGACACTACAGCATGGGGAAAAAATTGACGATCCCAGCCAGGCTGAAAGGCTAGAGTGAGTACATCAATAATTAATCCTTATATCTTACCCAAGAAAGGGAAAAAAAAAAAATTCAGCCAAGGTACAGGTTAACATTATTATACAGTTGCATGTGAGTACTATCTACTGGGAAACTGGAAACATGCTGTTGGCAAATGGCAGAATTAATCTCTGTATTCTTCATACAAAATGAAGTCTGCAGTTGCAGGAGGATTATGAAACAAACATTTGTTCCCATTTAACTGAATCTATTTATCGACAGTAAATATCAGCAGCAGAGATAAGAATAATATCCAGTTTGTATTTTTCAGGACACCGTCAGAGAACAAGACCTCCTGCAAATAATGAAAAGGAGGTGAAGGTAAATGAAGCTCTAAATATTTGTGCAACATAACATTCACATTACTTACGTGCTGAAGAATAATACTTACGTGAAATGATGAGTATGATTTTAACCATTTGTATTTCCATAGTTTTTAGACTAGCTCTGTGTACTTTGAGGATGCGCTAATGCAAGAAGCAGCATGTTTACAATGCTTGGTGTCTGTCATATAAATAGAAGTGATACACCATCTTCATTTGCTTCACTGGTAACAGGTGCTACCATCTCTAGTCTTCACCAAAGGTCAAACACAGCTTTCTTAGAAATACTGAGCTCTATTATGCTAACAGACTTAAATGCAAATGTTTTTTTCTGCTAAGGGAGAATTCTGTTTAACAATCAATGTCACAATATGGCCTATTGTTAGAACAAATTACCCAGTCCATTAATTACACAGCTATCTTTCCATCAGCTAGAAAAAAATACCCCAATTACATACACATACTAAGTAACTTGTTGTTGCGGTACGGCCAAAATGAATGGCGATGTAAAAAAGAGTGGTGTAACTCCCCTGCCTCTCCTGAAGTTAAACCAGAATGCTTTTGGCCCATTTGTCAAGGAAGTCAGCGCTCCTCTTGGGTGACTAATTTTTAGTGACAATTCCTAAGTAGTTGTTGTATTCTGAAGTTGCTCACCCTGCCTTCCAGGGACAAGAGGCCCGCTTGAATTAGTATTCGTGTCCAAGCAGTGGGAGCCTGACTCTGTTGCCCTCCTGCACTGGGGTGCAGAACCAGTGCCGAATCACCATCCTGATGAGCTTGTTTGGTTGTAGCACCCAGACATTGTAGTCATGGACATCCTTCAGTCAGTCCCCTGCTTCTCAACTCTGTGTGTAAAACAAAAAATCCTGCAACCAAGGACCAGAACCTGGAGCTTCCCCTTCCCAGGAGAGACACCTGGGCTTCTGAGTCCACACTGCATCACACCCTGAGGCTCCACCAATATTTGGAGGTATTACATTAATGACCTTCCTAGCAAACCATCCATCGCACGGTGACAGAAACTCCAGTCCCTGGTGACACTGTGTCAAAGCTTCAGTATGCTTCAAGTGAGTCAAAATGACACTTGAAGCCATACAAAACACGGTCATCTTCAGAACATTTCTGCGTAGTCACAAAAGAAATAGCTAGGACCGTACATCCTTTTTTTGTTTCCAACTGTTAGACTTCGTTATTCCACCCAAACAGCTGCTAAAAGGAACCCAAGGTTTCACATGGAAAGAGCAGCACAGAAAGTGAATTACAACCATTGGAAGAACGGGGACCTCATGAAAAATGAGTGTATGGTTCCCCCTGTGACAAGATTTGAGAACTCCAGCAAAGCCTGGAAACCCTTCTGTCATGTCTGGTTACCTCTGCTGCATAATATGTCCCCCAAAACATGTTCCTCTCTTGTGCAAATGGGAAATCTTTACTCCTAAACAAATCTAGGGCAGTATCTAATGACACAGCCAAGCAAGCCCAGCACTCTACCTTCCACCGGGCATTCAGAGCAACAGATGAACCTATCAGTGGTACGTCTGCAGGAAGAGGCACAGACAGACACACTTTCTCCTGCCCCTCAGACAAGATTACTAGCTGAGACTCAGCACCATGCTACGTTAGCTCTTCCTGACCAAGGCTGTCCTGGGTTCAATCAGCTCAGAACACGCAGCAGGAAATGGGGCTGCCTGCATATGCCCTGAGGGATATAGCCAGTATCTAACAAAGACTGCAGTCCATATCAGATCTGCATTCATGGGACTGGAGCTCCCAAAGTAGCAATGGAGAAGCAGTACCTTCGCCTGATGATTCCCTCCTGGGCTCGCACTAAGAAGTCACATGATGAAAACGAGCTACAGGATATGATGGCTCTGATGTTGTTTCCCTTTGCAACCTCCCTGGTTAAATCCTGCTCTTACGGTTTGTTGTTCACAATTATGATACAAATGACTTGTGGGTGTGTATTTCAGCCAATCCATTGCAACAATTATATGAGAGCATTCACTGTTCACAGAGCACTATTATGCAGTGAGTTTGGAGACCTATATCACAGCACACTGCATCATATCTGAGCAGTACAAATAAGCTCCATCAAATACCTGGTTTTGTCTTGGTTAATACGTCTATTCAGCAAAGCAGGGGCCATCAGGAAGATTTAAGCATATACATAAAACTAAGCATACATCTAAGAGCTTTACTGAATACATGTCCCTTGCAGCCCTGTGATAATCATGTATGTATCTTTGCAGAAACAAAATGTTAATGAGTATTCATCAGAATACTTTTTGCTTCACATTAAAAATACTCTTTGTGCAAGTGTTCCCAGGAGAACAAGGAAGAGAGGATGGAGATTTCACAGCTCTCTGAAGGCTTTTATACAGCATTCATCCTATTTTGTCCAACTCAATAGCTGCTTCTGCTTCAACCACAAGTATACGTCACCATCGCCACTACCACCTAAAAAGGCAGATATGGATCATACTAAAAATGACTGTGATGAAGACAAACTTGGCTGAGTATCATCATGTAAAAGAGGGACAGAATAGACTGAGTGGAGGTTGTAAAAGAAAAGCGGCGAGTGACCAAGAGTACCAGCACAGAATAAGAGCAGAAAGCCAAACCCATTTAAATAAGTCCAATGACAATCTCAGCTAGAGATTTGCTTTTGGGCGGGGGCTGGCTGAAAGAGGCTTGGAGTGGGAACGAAAACTGATTCTTGATGTTTTGCTTACTGCAGTGTCCAGGAGCTAGTGCACCTTCTTGGTGAAGACGTAGAATCGCATCAAAGTCATTTCTGTTTCCCCTTTTAGGAGCAAACAATCTGCATGCCCCAAATTGATTCAAAAGCAGTGAGGCTCCAGAGCAGGCAGCCAGAGCGGCTGTTTTCCCTCAGGGAGCAGAAGTGACAATATGACTGAATTTAAAGGCACTGAGGCCAAAGAAAGTCTGCATCCGGACTTCAGGTTCATGCTCACACTTTAACAGGTTTGAACACAAATCTAAGGACATATGGTATCCTTGACTCCAGTGAGTCAAGTTTTACTAGCCAGTCAGTAGTGTGACACCATCCCCCGGCACTCAGCCACGTCCTGGGGCTTTTCAGCTCTTCTCAGACCTTTGGGTCCCATAAACAAACAGCAACGTTTGTTAGCACTGGCTGTGGAGGCTCCCGGGGAATGCCCTCCACCACCCTTCCCACGGTGGGCACGCTGCACTTTCCAGCTCCCACAGCCAACGGGCCTTGAGTTTCAGGCTTTGGGCTTGAATTAATGGCCACGACTTCCCACTAATTCTTCTGTGACAGTCACTTGGGGAAATGCACCACCGGAGCAAACTCTTCCCCAAATATTCCAAGGGCTTTGCAGCATCTCCTGACAAGCATTAAAAAAAGGGAAGTTTGAAAGTCAAATTGTGCCCTCGGAAAGAGCAGCCATTTTGCTGTGACAATGCCGTGCAGGCAGCATCTCTCCACACCGCCTTTCATGCAGTCCCAGTGGTGAAGCAGGACACAGATTCCCATTATTAGCAGCTCTCCAAAGTACAAGAGACAAATTATTGCCCGGTAATAATTGTTAACGAGAAGAGTATTTTGTACTCGAAGATTTTTGTTTACAATCTTGCATCGCGAAAAGATTTTGAATAATCTCCCAGCCATAGGACCAGAGACACAGGTACTAACGCGGCGCCAAAAAGCACTTGTTTGAACCAGGCACAGCTCAGATCCTAAAGGCTGTCACCATAGCACGGTGCAAGCAAAGCCACCAACCCACTTTGTACAGATCTGCTTTTCAAACACGAGGAGCCCTGGCAGTTCGAGCGCAGCCACCACTGGAGGGATTTAGCAGGGCTCTTGTTTGCTGTTCTACGTTACTCCCCGAAGCCAGGGCTCGGACTTCCCAGGCCTGTCTCCTAACTGCAGGAGTGCAGTGCCCTCCCGAGTCCTCCCCACCCCTCTCTCAATGCCCTAAACTGACTGACGGAATTAGATTTGTGAGGTGAACTCAGTTGCTTTTGATCTCTATTCAAGGTGCCATCAAGGGATCTTAATAGGTAGTATCTTAGCAAATGCTTTAAGGCCGGAAGCCGACATTGAAGAAACTCCTGATTCTCACACTTGTCTGAAAGAATAGAGGAGCAAGCTGGCTTCAAATGCCAGTTGACAGATGGGAAGACATATGGACTATAGGATTGCTGATCTAAAGAGTCAGAGCCATGGTCAGGCTGAGGAAACATACATCTTTATTTTGATGTTGACCTCAAAGGGAAGAGGTCTGAGCCAACAGAAAGGGGAAAGGGCAGAAAATATCACAAGTCTGAGGGCAGAAAATATCACAAGTCTGAGGCCAGGATTGCTTTGAACTTGAGGACAAATATACTAAACAGTACCAAGTTGACAAAAAGGCTTCCTGACACTCCATGTCTACAAATTTAGCAGTCTGACCCATATAGCTGCTTGATGCATTTTCAGTAACGAGCCAAGTGAGGATCAGTAACACTGATGCAATCTCTTGTGGCACTCAAGAAGTTTGTCATTTCTTCCAGCACCAGCTATTCACGGAGCCCCGGCACGGAGCGGGACAGAGGCACATGGGGGCACTTTGGGTTAAAGCCCCTGTGATCCTTCTGCCAGCCTTTGGAGGGGCTACGGAAGTACAGGATCACCCCAAGGCACAGATCAGTGGACCCCTGCAGATCATTTCTCCTCGAGTCCTGTATTTGTTTCTGTACTGGCTCTATATGGAAAAACGTATGACCCCATCCCAACTCATTAACATTGCACATAGCATTTTCTATAAAACTCCCCCTGGGACACTTAACTGTATTCCTTTCCAGCACTGAAAAAATGCTCAGGATGAAGTTTAGACATTTGGAGCCTTCTGCTGAATTTAAATGGCTGTGCGAGGAATCCACGAAACAAATGGAGGGGCAGATATCCTATTTTCTTCCCAGAAAAAAGCAGGGCCTTTTAGTTCACTGTCTTTCTTCATGTCGTCTTTTTATCACAAGTGTGCACTGATGAAACTACTTTAATGCAGTCTGTTCCAAGAGATTAAATTGAATGTCTGTGTAGAGTTTCAGGGCTCAGCAGCATAGCATGGCAGCTTCGTTTCACATCTCCGGGACACTGGGCAGGCATAAAAATAATTGCAGACTCAGAAACGATCAAGGAATGTATCCCAGCTGCAACAGATGCTGTATTAAAAGGAAAGACAAAAGCCAAAGTGCATAATGAATTTTAAAAGATTTCTTTATCAAACATGTCATTTGTTTGAAGGACTGAATTGCTGGCATCAGATGTGGCAGATCAGCTTGTTACCAAAGTGAAACATGAGGACTGCTATGCAATGGCAATTGATGAGTCAATTGAAATCACTGATGTTGCTCAAATGCTCATCTTCATTTAATATGTCAATGGTCAGAAGTTAACCAAAGACCTTCTGTTTTTGTCACCACAGAAGCAAACCAAAGGCTACAAAATATGGTGCGCTAGCACTGAACCTCAGAGGCTCTAATATACTTAATGGGAGCTGACGCTCCAACTACAGTTGTCTGTGAAAAATAATTTCTGACATACCCCTAACAACTGAACTCAGGCTCGTGAGCATCAGTGCCTTGTCCATCAAACCGTTCTCTGAGCTGCATTAAAAGCAAGGTATTAAAATGGCATTAGATTACCCAGAAACACAGTCGTCTGTCTAAGGCTGACACCTATTCCTTGTGCTGATTATTTCAGCTTTCTCTTTACGGGGATGTTGTTGAAGGGAACAGTTTGCTAAGTACTCAGGCGGTTTGTTGATTGATAAAAATACAAACAATGCTTGGTAAAAATAGAGAAAGCTAGTTCTAAAACTCTTTCCCCCTCCAAAACAAAAACAAAACAAAGCAAAAAAAAAAACCCTCAAACATATTTCCTCCATCCTTCCTAGCCATTTCTAGGTTACCTGGACAGAATTTCTTGGTCTTGATACAACAAGCCTAAATAATCTTGTTGAAAAATCTTTACAAGGTTGAATTTTCATACTTTAGAAACCCAGAGCGAGAAAGCAGAAAGGGTGACTTTATACAAGCCAATTTTCAACAGAAGCACCCATCTGGATTTTTCACTAGAGGGAATAGCAAACTGACCGAGAGAGTGTAAAATCTCTCTCAGGGTCTTTGGGACAGATTTTGAAGATTTTACTGCAGAGAGGCAAGCCTCCTCTGAGCTTGGTAAATAAGCCCCTGCCTAAACTTGCTGAGAACATGCAGGCAGATTTAACTAGTTGGGAAAAGCTTTCAGCATGGTTTGCTCTACGGGCTGCACTGCTACTGCTTTTTTCTGCCCCGATATTTCCATCTCCCCTGCCGATGGAGGCAGACAGGAGCGAGAGGTGAGCAGCCCGGGGGTCTCCCGGCAGCGCCCACGGTGCCGACCCGACACCGGGAGAAGTCGCTCAGTGCCTAACGAGACGGAGAGAAGGCCCCATGCCTCTGCCCACGACCAGCGTGCAGCCTCAATCCAGCTGCAGCGTGAAGCCTAGTAAATGCTCTGGGATTTGTTAAAAACGAGGCTTTCCTAGTATGCTGAAGATGACAGACCTCAAGTTGTCATATATTAAAATGGTGCATACATTCCTTCCTCTGAGTAACCAATAATGGGACAAAAATCCTTGCCAACTCAAGTCTGTCCCTCCTGCCAAGGATTGTTTGAGCTCGGCTCATCCTGAGTGCCCCCATTGGGATCCAGATATAGATTAACACAGTTTTGAAATGCGCAAGGGCCACAATCATGCAAGGCTTGATCCAACCCAGACTGGAGTCCATGGAAAGGTCTGCATTGACGTAAGCGGATAGAGAGCAGCACCATCGCGCCTGCTGCTGAGAAACCAGCCCCAGTCCCTCCGCCGCGGCAGGACCCGGGCTGTGGCCTCCAAGAACAGAGGGGAGCCGGAGGGCAACAACAGCTCCCCGAGGGTCCCTCTGGTCCCAAGCCCGGTGGGCACGAAGCTGCCTGCAGGAAGCCAGCCCGCTCCCTCCCCCTCGCAGCTCAGGTCCGGATTGCCAACAGGCTCCGGCACAGGCCACGTCCCGCAGCCCCAGCAGAGGACCGGCGCCAGCGATGCCCACGTACGGCACCCGGCCGACAGCCACGCACAGCTTTATCGTGGGAGCCAAAACTTGCGTAGCGTGGAGGGCACCTCACCCCAAGCACCGCCCGCTGCTTCCCACAGGGCAAATCCTGCGCACGTCTCCAGAGACTCATACACTTTTGTGGGGGCTCTGCCTGAACAGCCTGCAAATGCAAAAGGCTCAGCTGGATGTATTCACACACAGGGACAAGGAGCAGCTCCTCGCTGCTGCACCAGCCTTGCCGCCTTTCACTCTCCTATTCCTCCTTCGCCAACCCACATCTCTTTTGTTCCTCCTTTCCTCATTCCCACGTTTTTGTGCTGCCCTCCCAGGCATCCCCTGCTTTACCCGACAGCCTGCCCTTCCACACTCTTCTCCAAGTTTACTTCTCAGCCATCATTTCTTTGGGATTTGCTGCAGTCACAGGAGCAAGAATTGAAATAGGGAAATACCAGCCTTGGGGCCCTCTCCCTTTTACAGTCTCCGGTACTGGTATAGGGCTAGTAGGAGACAGTACCAAGCCAAGGGGGGCAGCATTCATGCATGCACTAGCCCCCAGCTTGGGGCCTTCTACTCTATCACAGCAATAAAAAACTGCCCATTCAAGTCCTTTGTCTTAAAGATTTCCATCCTGGCTACAGCAAGTGCAGATTTATTGGTGGGAGCAACTGCAGGAGGAATAGTAAACAGCACGCGCGTGTGTGCCTATGTGCCAGCGCATGGGACGCCGTCCCGCTACCGAGCGCGGCAGAAACTCAGGACGGTCAAGATTAAATAGGTGACTAATAGAAAATGGGCTTCCCGGTGCACTAAAAAATAAATAAATAAATCATTTGGCATCTTCTTTCATGACATATGCGGCACAGTCAGAGCGGCGTGGGGATGCACTGATGGGGGAGAACTGAAGCCAAGAGAGACGGCTGACTATGCTGGATCCGAGGAATCGGACACCTGCCTTATTACGAACAGTGATGCACAGCGTGGCCTCTGCTTTCTCACAGGCCTCCACTCACGCAAGCTAAATTGCACAACCTGTGTCCGCCGCTGCCTGCTACTGTCCTGTTTAAAGGCGCAGCCTCACACCCACCGCAAGAGCCCGGCCAAGGGGCAGACCCCAGGCTTCCCACCCCAAACTTCCTACTGCAGCCTCCCAACCCTTCCACGGAGGCACACAGAACGCTTCAACACTTGTTGACACTTCAAAATAATACGTTAATAATGATAAAATCAGCAGCCGCATCTTTCGTTAACTTCTGTAGGAATTTTGCTGGAGAAAGGATGGCAGGACACGACTCCAAGCACGCTGAGTGACATCTTGTATTTTCCAAACCATCCTTAGATTTTTCATAACATCTCGCAAGCAAGTTGCTGACAGAAGCAGGATGGTTGCCTGTTTGTTGGGCAAGAATACTTTGCGATTCAGTAGAATACCAAATTTGGTAGAATGTCTTCCACTTTGGTAGAAGATATTACAAACAACTGTGCATTTTAACACGTTTTCGCATTACACATCATTCATTCTGGGGAGAGGGGTGGTGATCATTTTCTGCAGACAGCTAGCAATGCTTCCAAGAATGAAAATGTTCATCGAAAGATAATGAAAACCAGACATTTAGTAACATTTTCATTTTGCATGTTTAAATATTTATAACTATGTTCATAAAACCACATGTTTGCTCTCCTAATGCTCTAGTGATTGTGTTTATGAAATGCAGTATTTCTCTGATGCCCCTTCCTTGCGTCAGCTTCTCTGCCGGGACGATTTACTCGCGCTGCGGCACTGATGACTAGCTTTTATGTAAAAGACTGTCCAAGATTAAGAACAGAAAATTACTGAAAAGAAGAAAACATATTTTTCAGGACATTAGTGTTTCACTGATGCATATGTGATTTTAAACTTTATAGGGGGCATTTGTGCTGGCTTAGTTCTTTCACTGCAATTTATTGTCAATCTGGGAGGAAACTATTTCTTAACCTACAGCAAAACAATGAAATCTAGAAATATAAGTGTGATAAAACTAAGATGCTGATATAAACTATTGTTCTCTCTAGAACACTTTTTTTCCCCCCCCTAGCTTGGATGAAAATTAAATGACAACAAAGAATTTTGCTTTAATACTGCGGTTGCTCGAGTTTGTGTTATAAATTTCTAAAAAGCTGATCAAGTGGCCACAGCCTGAAATTAGGACTATTACACTTAGCAGACCCAGATGTGAGCCCACTGTATTCTTCTCTGTCCTCTGATTACAGACATCATAACACAGCTTACATGGTCCGTTCTGGTGTCTTAAACGTACAGAGAAACCACGGCTGCAAGGCAAGACTTGCAGAGCTCAGCTGTACAGCCAGGGACCCAGGGCAGGACCCAGTAAGTTCTTTATCAAATCATAATTCTTAAAATGTCTCGTGTCAGCTTGTAATTTCAAAAAGGAACTAATGGGTATGCAGGTCTTCTTTTTTATTATTTTCTTTGCCTTTTTTTTTTTAACCATCTCCAACCTGAGATTTTTGAAAGGGTCAGGGAACTCCTCTGAAATCAAGTCCTCAGCAACATAAAGTAAGCACCAACAGAGCGTTTTTATTTTAATCTCAGCCCCGCGTCCTCCCGAAGGTACAGGGAGTATCTTCGAGGTTTCAACTCCCTTGGTCCTTTGCCTGCCTTCTCCTTCCGCATCAGCAAAGAACGAAAAGGAAACAGAAAAAAAGTAGTAGATTGCAACGTCACATTGGTATCTCATTTTAAAAACAAAATGAGTGGTGCAAAGCCATTAAAGTAAATCACTTACTGCATTATTTTAAAATACTTCCACAGGACAAGATTAAAAATTAAATATATATCTTACTGCTGCAGCGTTGCCAATTCTTATAATATTATCAATAGCTTCATTTTTAAAAATATAAATCAAGCTCCAGAACCAGGCAATTAGATGAAAACTCAAGCTCTGCTTTAAAACACACGTATATGCCCCTTTGGCCTTACAGCTGTCACCAAAAAAAAAAAAAAAAAAAGGCCAAAATGAAATCTGGCCAGTGAGGCTCACACCACTGAAAAAAATAGGAGAAAAAGGGAAAAAAAAAAAAAATTATCCACTTTCTTTTTCTTTCTGAATCTTGTCAAATTAAGCAAGTCCATTTCAGGGGTGCCTGGAACACGGTTTTTAAATATTTATGATTGACAGTTTCAGCAAGTTCCTGCAGCATCTTCTTTCTAGTACAAATAAATATTATGGGAAAAATGAGTATTCTGGGGAACATGTGCCTTCCTCAGCAGCAGGAGCCCTTGCACCAGGGAGCAACCAGAGTCCGGTCCTTGCAAACTCTCCATGCATTGGGGGAACTTTAGTCACGTAATCTGCTGCACAGAGACTTTTCTCTTAAATAAAGATAGTATTTGAGTCCAAATTCAGACTTTTCCTATAGTTAAGACTGAATTTCTCTAACCGATCTCAACACAAGTTTTACTTTTTTCTTGAGGTTATCAATAATTACTGAGAAGCTCAAGTTCATGGATTTAATAGGATGCTAAATGCAAACAAAAGAAATGTTTATTTTCAGTAAGAACACAGTGAAGTGGTGGAAACCCTAAATTCAACTGCATTCTACTAACACAGGTAAAAAAACAAACACAAAACAAATGAAAATAAGGAAAAAGGCAAACACAAAGAACATCATAATCTTGTTGCCCAAAACAGTAAAAGAATCATGCTATGTAAGCTATGGAAAGCGGCAAAAATACTTTAAAAAAAACAAACCAAACACGAGATTTTGCACTGGAATAATGTCTTAGTGAAACTGGGAGGAATTTAAAGAAGAGATAAATAAGTAGGTAATTTTATTTAAAGCAAATACTACAGGCTGATTCACTGCGTCTCGAGCCTTTCTGGCTGTATTTTCCAAAGTGGTTATTCTCTGTGGCATACAAACGCAGCAAGCCCATAGCTAGCAGAAACCAACATCCTGACGTTTTCTACCCTGCTGTGACCCTGCCAGCTAAAGGCCACGTCCCGGCCTGTGAATAAAGCACAACACCCATTTCTGCTCCAAAACCCCACTCCGCTCCCTCTGAAGCACGGGGAGCGGTGACAGCCCCGCACCTGCCTGGGCACAGCCCTCCGCACAGCCTGCAGAGCGAAACACTTTTTTCCCTCCATACCAAACCTTACCAATGTTCCACTTTTTTTCCTGCCCACTGGCCAGTTTCTGCCCAAACACCAGAGACAGAGACGCTGGAAGCCAGGTAGGGCCCAGCCTCCTCAAAAGCTTCGGGATCTCTGCCCAGCCCCTTGCTCCACTGTGCCAAGCACCCAAAAAAACCCGCCTAAGAGCCATTTTGTGTCTCTGGAACTACCACAGGCCCAAACCAGAATTATACGATGCCCTGAAAAAGGACAAAACCATGGGAATAGCCCTATTCTGCACGTATCCTTTATGCTCCTCGGCCATTAAGCCTCTCCAGCTTCCCCAGCCTCTTTCCAGCCGGCAGGACTGCCGGTGACTTTTCCCCTCTCCGAGTTTCCCGGCTGTCCCAGGTCAGGCTACCTTGCCCAGCGTGCACAGGAATGAATCCCCAACGTGCGGGCTGGGTCTCCCTCGAAGGGAACTTCACATATCGCCCATTCAACCATTTCAAAGTCAAGCTTTGGCAATTTCAAAGCTGCCACTATTGAACAAGTTGCCAAAACAAAATCATTCAGCTAAACTCTTTTTTTTTTTCCCCAGCCCTTTTTATTAAAGTTTCTTTTCACACAAACATTTGAAATGGAGAAACATTACCGAAGCATCAGCTAAAAGAAAACCTAAGCAGCACACAACCTTCTTTACTGAGAAAAAAAATTAGCATCTTAATATTAAAATGCATCTGCGCCTCCTTAGACAACTGCCTCCCCGGTTTCTGCAGAGGGTTTTTCCATGGCTAGTACAGGACAGATGTCCGTAAAGCCATCCTAAACTGTCTCCTATCAAGCCTGCAGGGCAGGTCCTTGCTTTGCCATTCTCACTCACCAGCGTAAGCTCTTACGCAAGCGTTTTTACTGCCTGCAGTTACATTCAGGTGAGCAGGCACTTGCAAGACATAGATCGTATTTTTAACCCATACAAACGGCATAGCAAGGTTAACCAAATGTCTTAGTGCAGGGGATGTACAGATTAGTCAGTACGATACAAATTATTTCCTTCTGCACACTCCACAATAAAATTAGATTTCTGCAAAGAATTTAAGGCTTTCTCTAGAGATTTACCTCTCCAAAACAAGAGTGCATCTCTGCAGAGATATTTTCCATATAGTTTGATCATACTAACAGTATAAAATAACAGGGATGGTGTATCAAACAGTCATGAAAGTTAGGCTCAGCTAAAAGAGCTGGTGTTAGCGTATGGTGCTTTTAATCTGGGAACGTTATATTAAAAAAAAAAAATGCAAACACACAATACTACACCCTATCCACTGCTTCGAAGCTTTACAGCCGACAGAGTTACTATAGGAACTTAATTCCTGGTGCCGTAGCACTGAGACACTTGAACACAACCTGATCAAATGCCTTCAGGACTCTGCCTTCACACTGTGTGCAGCCACTAGCTGCTAATGGCACGCACAAAGCTTGAAAAAAAAAAAAAATTATTTTCATGGGATTACACCAGACACAGAGACAGATATGCAAAAACAATGACACCAAAGGAATCAAAATATTCATGGCTCATAAAGCGTGGTAGAGAAGGAACGGATCCAGCTCATCGCCTGCCTCTGCTTAGATTCTTTATAGCACAATGAATCAACATTACCCCTTTTAGAAAACCATCCCGAGTTCTGTTTATTTGGGGACAAATCCACCTAATCCCGCTCATACAAGCAAGCACAGCAACTTCAAGGGAGCTGCCAGTCTGGGAGAGGACAGCAGAATATGGCCCCGTTTTGTGAACGGTCCTGGGACTCTTCTGGGGTGCGACACAAGACCCGTTATTAATGACACACTAAAAGCTGAGCTAACATGGCACCTGCTCTGCCAGCGCTGTCCTGCCCCGGCCGGCTCTGTAATGCTTTCGCCCGAGCTGTGAGCACAGGGAATGCCCACAGGTCCCCACCGCCAGGCCCTGGCATTGAAAATCATGAGCTGTCTCACCCTGACTCACAAAACCAGCCTAAGAAATCTGGGAAAAAGGCAGGGTCTTTCCTGTTCTAGGACTCCCCACATCTCCCTGCAATGGCCAAGGGTGAGGAACAGAGCCTTTTTGCTTCTTTTTACGGAAAAACCCTTATTTGTCTGTGAGAGCTGAGGACTCGGCAGCAGGGTGAGACAGCTCTTCCCTGGCCTTCATCCCCGAGGTGTCGGGGCCAGCAGCAGCCGGTGGGGCAGAGGCACTGCACGGGCAGCAGCGCCCACCAGCACAGCGTGCCGTGCTCGGGGGACACGGCCCTCCTGCCCCACCTCACGGTGCTTCTGCTGAACCCCGTGCTTTGCAAGCATTTCACAGTCAAACACATCCCCAGCCCTTTTCTGCACCCATCCCAAACCCGCTGCTCCATCACAAACCACACACACACACACACACTGTCGCTGCCCCATCCATGCCCCATTTGGGGGGGGGGGGCTGCAGAGCGGCCAAGGGGGCCCCTGACCTCAGTGGGGTGCAGACAACAGTTTGCTCCCCCCTTCCCCATACTGGGTGAGAGCCCTGGCTGGATGGGGAGGCCCCAGGGTGGGGGACCAGCTGGCTACCCAGGGGAAGCCAAATGATCCAGGATGCTGGTTTTAAGCCCTAGCTATAAAAATGGCTGGGGCTGTGCTGCCAAGGAAGCGACTGCAGGGACAGGCAGGAGGGCAGGTACGCCAGCACGGCCCGAGGGCCCCGGGGACCAGCCGGAGCCGCTGCCGGGAAGGGACCCCGCACCCAGCCCGCGGCGGGGCCGCTCCTCCGGGGCCCGGAGATGCTGCATCCTGCCGGCCGCATGCGGACGGGGCTCCCCAAGCCGGACAACGCCGGCCACAGCAGAGCCCCCCCCCCCCCCCGCTCTGGGACGGCGTTTCGGGGACCGACAGCAGCAGACGCCCCCGCGGCACCCGTCCCGGGATGCTCCGCCGCCCAGCCCTGCGCACCCGCGGAGCCCTGCGCACCCCGCGCCTCCCCGGTTCCGAGCAAAGCAGTAACGAAACCGAGCCTACCGGCAGGTTTCCAAGCCTGGCGCGGTCCGGAGCGACGCAGACACGACCCAGGTGGGTGTCCGAGGAAAACCCAACGGCCCCTGGTGGCTCCGCTCCTCCTCGCCCGCCGCGGTGCGGGGCGGCCCCGCTCGCCCCCCGGGAGGGGCCCGGGCCGGCAGCGCTCGGCGTCCAGCCCCGGGGCTCGGCTCTGCGCACAGCGAGAGAAAACTTCACAGCATAAAAGCAGCGGACATCCATGTCT
Organism: Gymnogyps californianus; assembly: GCF_018139145.2. Taxonomy (NCBI): domain Eukaryota; kingdom Metazoa; phylum Chordata; class Aves; order Accipitriformes; family Cathartidae; genus Gymnogyps; species Gymnogyps californianus. The sequence goes on from NC_059479.1 coordinate 8,415,823, forward strand.
GGCCGGGGCACCTCGAAGGGAACAATTTTAAGGGGCCAGGCTGGGCAGTGAGGAGCGGGAAACCTGCCTGCACCGGGCTTGGGGTATTTTTTTTTTTTTTTTTTTTTCAGATGTGCGGCCACAGAGGCTGCGATCCACCTTTCTCCTATCTTTTTCTGCCCGATAAACCTTTTTTTTTTTTTTTTTTTTGAGGGAGGGAGGAGAGGGTAGATTTGCTTAAACTTAATTTTTAAAGCATGCAAGGTTTCGCGAGTTGCTCGCCCGAGCGGCCCCTGCGGCAGGCTGGAGGGGACGGGCCGCCCCGTCCTCCCGCAGTGCCCCAAGTCAAGTTCAAGATGGGCCCGTCTGGGGTCTCTCCCGGTCAGCGGAGGTGCAGGTCCCTGCCTCCCCCCGGAGCTGGGGTTAGCCCGCGGTAAGATGCCTGGGATCTGAAGCAGGATGCGGCTGCGAAGCCGTACGCCCGGGCTGGCCGCGCTGGAGGGGAGCAGCGGCCGCGCTCCGCCGGGGTAGGAGGCTGGCTGCATCCCCGCCGGAGTTCCGGCCGGCCCGCCGGGGCCACGGGCGTCTCCCGGCCGCCGGGAGCACGAAGGTTTGCCGGGGGGAGGCGGTTTCCACCGTCGTTCTGGCTGCTTGGGGCTCCTGGGCAGCGCCGGAGGAGAAGTTTCTCGGGTGAGATGTCTCTGCTCGACCCTTTTTCTCTTCTGCGGACGGGGAGGCTTTTCCGCATCCTAGTCAGAAACAAAGAAAAAAAAAAAAAACAAAACCAAAACAGACGATAACGGAGAAAGTCCAGCATACCGCGAAGTCGCCCCGGGGTCCCCCCGGCAAGCAGCCCGGGGCCGGCGGGGCCGGTCCTGCACGGCTTGCCCGGCCCCCGCACCCCCGCGATGCATGCAAGGGGCGCCGGGCCGCCCCGGCCCGGTACTCACCGTCGGGGCCTCCCCGTCGAGGCGGCGCCGCTGCCCCCCGGCGCTCCTCTCCCTCGGCGGCGCCGCGCCCCGGGGCTCCGTCCGCTCGGGAAGGTGGCGGGGGAGCGAAGCTGTTGGGCGGCGGAGGGCGGGGACAAAGGGACCGGAGAAAAAGCAGCGGCGAGAAGGAGGCTTCACCCGGCGTCGCCTGCCCGAAAACAACGGCCTGGCCCCGGCGGCAGCGCCGAACCCGGCCCGCGACGGCACCCGCGGCTGCCCGCGTCCCCCGGAGGAGGTCAGAAACGGCTCTTTCCAAAACAATAAACTTTTAATGCTAAAGCAGTTATAACCAAAAGCTGTACAGAGTTCGATTTCTTTTTGTTGTTGTTTGCTTTTTTTTTTTTTTGTTAGAAAACAATTTTTTCTCCCCCATAAATATTGTTCAGTTCCCGGCACTTTGTATCAATAATTAAATTACGAACGATAAATATGGCATCATGGATATGTATTTACAAAAAAAGTTATTACAAAAAGGCAACTGTTATACTAAACGTCACAATCTGGGTAGAATAAACACCACATCCTCATCCTGAAAAATACTGACCGACCCCATCAGACGAGAATACATTCACAAGTGTAATGCTTGGAAAGAGAGAAGGAGAAAGAGGAGGAGAGCAGAGAAAGAAGCAGCAGGAGAGCTAGAGAGGAAAGTTCAAGACATAACAGGACTTTGGCACGGTTTAAGACTGTAAGTTTAAACAATCACCACTAAGGCGAAAGAGAATTTTCATCCTCATGTCAACATCCCACCGAAAGAAGGAAAACCAAAACAAATTAAAAATAAAAAAAGTGAGGAATCGGAGGAAGAGGGACTGGGGCAGGGAGGAAAAAAAAAAATATCAAAGAAACGACTGCGACTGCAAAAAACGACAAAAAAAAAAAAAAGAAATCCAATCCTGAGAAAAGGACATGGCTAGTCCAGCGTCTGGGCTTGCAAAAAATAGTAATAATTATAATATAATAATAAAAGACCCCCCCCTCCGGATCCTGGCAGTTAACTAGGTGTAGCCCTATGCGGTCATCGGTGTGGAAACTCCCTTTCCGTGGGAGCGAGCTGCAGTTGGCTTGGTTTGTCCTTTTTTTTCCTTGTTCCCAACGCATTTGGTCCAGTCTCTGGCCGGGCAGCAGCTGCCTTCACACATACCACTCATTAAAATTGGGGGGCAGTCCAGGGTTGTGGCCAGGGTTACTCTGAAGGGCGGCCGGCGGCGTTTTAGTGGAGTCCTTACTGCCAGCGGAGCCCACCGCAGGGGGGGTGGAGGACTCATACCCCGAACTGGCCGCAGGGGAAGAGTCCGACCCCTGGGATTCGTGCACCTAAAACCAAGAGGCAGAGATGGGAGCGAGCTCGGGGGTCCCCGCCACCCCGCTGAGCCAGGTTGGGATGCTCCCCCATGCAGGAGGGACACTGGGGTCCAGTGGCTCAGCCCCTGTCTGGCAAGCAGACGGTTTCCTGCCTTGCCGGCCACCCTAAGCACCGGCGGCAAATGCCTGCCTCGGCTCCCGGCCACTTCGCTGCAGCATCCCGGCGCGGGGGGCTGCAGCCTCCTGGCACGGGGGGCTGCAGCCACAGGCCAGGCTGCATTTGCACAGCCCTCCAGCACCGAGCCACACTCTGGAAACCGGGCAGCACTTGCACCGGCGGGAGCACAAAAAGAAAACTACGCCATTTCCCCGGGCTGTGCTCCAGCCACGGCCTAGACACCGGGTACCGCTCGGGCCGTGCCGGGAGCGTGGAGCGCTGCAGCAGGCACCGCTCAGCTCTGCCCTGCCCCGGGGAAACGAGCCCCGAGCACGCCAGCGACTGAGCATCCCTGCTCAGGGAGGAAAGGGCTGGGCCGCAGGGGTGATTACCTTCATGTGTTTCCTAAGTGAGCTGGGGTGAGTGTAGGATTTGTCGCACACCTTGCAGATGTAGGGCTTGTCCGAGGTGTGGACGTGCATGTGTTTCTTCCTGTCGCTGCTGTTGGCGAAGCGCCTGTCGCAGCCCTCAAACTCGCACTTGAAGGGCTTCTCACCTGTGAAATTCAGAGAGGGTGAAGGAGGGCCGTTCCCCTCTCCATCCCTGCCTGCCTCCTCCCAGGACAACCTCTGCCCCGCTCACCCCACCGTGGGGATGCACAAGCACCACAAAAAAAGAAAAGGGGAAGATGGACAGCAGGGTTTGTTACGAGTCAGATAAATTCAGGTCAGCCTTTACTACTTTTAATTCACCTCCTGCCAGGCCCGTGCTGGGCTCCGGCGGGGATGGCGGCTGGGCGAGCCCGGGGAGGGAGAAGACCAGAGATAAATTCAGCGCCTCGGACAGTTTTACAAGACGTACTCAAGGATACAAGCCAAAATACGTTTGCTTCCTGCCTTCCCCTCCTCTTCCCTCTGCCCGTGCGGAGGGCTGAAGGGAAGATGGGGCTGCAAATAAAAACACTTTGACAAATGTATCGCTGATTTAATTAGGAGAGACGCCAATCAGGCCTAAAAATAAAATAAAAAGGAGCGGAAGTCACCGAAAATGAGATTTCATTAGCATTTCTATGGTTCCCTCCGCAGAGGCGCGCAGGGGGCCGAGAGCGGCGGCAGCTCCGCGCACCCGCCCGCTCCGGCAGCCGCCGGCCCGTCCGCGCAGCCCCGCGGAGCCCCGCGGAAGGCGTGTGCCCCCCCGGGGAGGGGGGGAGGGAACGGGACGGACACGGGCCTTACCTGTGTGCGTCCGCTTGTGAATCTTGAGGTTCTCGGAGCGGGCAAAGATCTTGCCGCAGCCCGGGAAGGGGCAGGGGAAGGGCTTCTCCCCCGTGTGCACCCGAATGTGGTTCACCAGTTTGTATTTCGCCTTGAAGGACTTGCCTTCCCGCGGACACTCGTCCCAGTAGCAGATGTGGTTGTTCTGCTCCGGACCCCCGACGTGCTCCATGGTGACGTGGGTCACCAGTTCGTGCATGGTGCTGAAAGTCCTGTCGCAGCTCTTCTTGGGCCGGCTGAGCTGGCTCTCGTCGAGCCACTTGCAGGACAATTCTTGCTTGATGGGCTGGCGCATGTACCGAAAGAAAGCCCCGGGGCCGTGGTGGTGATGGTGGTGGTGGTGGGCCGCCACGTTCATGCCCATATTCATGTTCATGTGGTTGTAGTTGTGGAACTGGGCGCCGGCGTAAGGGTCCGTGCGGGGGCTGGAGACGGCCCGGTAGGGATCCGGTCGCCCGAAGAGGTCCCCGCGCAGCCCCAGGTGCACCTGCCCGTTGTCCACATGCCCGTTGGGGGACGTGTGGCTCGGGCTCTGCTCGTGGAGCCCCGGGAAGAGCAGGTAGCCCGGGGTGTCCGGGATGCCGCCGGGGCCGTGCAAGCCGCCGGGGGAGCCGCCGAAAAGCCCGTGTTGCGCCGTACCGGAGGCGGCGTCCGCGATGCCGGAGCCGCGGTTGCGGAAGAGAAAGTCGCGGGTGGAGTTGAAGGCGGCGGCCCCGCCGTAGGAGGGCACCTGGCCGGCGTGGTGGTGGTGATGGTGGTGGTGGCCCAGGGCGCTGGCGTAGCCCGGCGCCTGCGGCGTGAACGCCGAGCTCTGCCCGGCGGCGAGGTCGTGCGGGGCCGCGTTCAGCTTGAAGGCGGCGGCGTGCGAGGAGTCCCCGAAGGGGCCCAGCCCCATGCCGGCGGCGGCGGCGGCGGCGTCGCGGCCCGGCATCTCGTGGTGGCGGGGCGCCGCGAAGCCGCCCACCCCCAGCGCCGGGAACTGCGGCCCTCCGTCCAGCAGCATCGTCATGGGCGCGGGGCCGTCGGCGCGGCGGCAGCCTGCCCCCCCACCCCCCTCCCCTTCCTCCCGCCCGCCCCCGAAAAAGTACAAAACCACCCCAAAACGCACCCCCACCCACCCCCCCCGCTGCGGGCAGGCGCGGCCCCCGGCCGCGGGCGGGCAGCGAGGCGAGCACCCCCCGTCCGACACAAAAAACAAACAAACAAAAAAAAAACCCAACAAAACCCCAGCCCCGAACAGCCACCCGCCCCCAGAGGCGCCCGCCCCCCGCGCCGGGCCGGGCCGGGGCCGGGCAGGGCGGCGCAGCAGGGCGAGGCGCAGCGCGGCCGCGCTCCCGCTCGGCGCCGTCGGGGCACTGACGGGGCGCCCGCCCGCGCCTCGCACATAAACCAACTCCGGGGCCAGGCCGCGCCGCGCCAATGGGGAGCCGCCGGCCGCCGCGTCACCTGACCCGCCGCCCGCCGTCCCATTGGCGGCGCACCGCTTGATTGGCACGCGCCCCGCGCCGCCGGGCCCGCTGATTGGGCGCGGGCGCCTCGCAGGTAAAACGGGGGGGGGGGGGGGGGGACGGGACACACGGACACGGACGGGGACGGCGACACGGGACGGGACGGGGGAGCGGCGGGGAGCCCCGCGCCCCGGGTGCTGGCGGGGCGGCCCGGGGCCCGGAGCGCCGTGCCCAGGGGCAAGGCGGGCACCCCCGTGCACGCATGGTGCGTGTCCCTCTGTCCCGCTGCGTGGCCGTGCGCGGTGCCCCCGCTGCCACCGCCCCCCCTCCCGCGTGTCCCGCCGTGCCGTGCCCCCCCCCCCCGCCACCCCACGCCGCGCGGGACGCTCGCCCTGGGCGGCGCGGGGGGGAGGCGTAAAGCCGCTGCAAAGCCGCCGCGCTGCTTCAAAAATAAAAACCCGTTAAAACTCGAGCCGGCGCCTTTGGGGTGGCTTTTCTGTTTATTTTTAATTTTAATTTTAATTTTTTTCTTTATTTTTAATCTTTATTGACTAAAGGCGAGGGCAGAACGGCCCCGAGCCGAGCGGGGAGAGCCCGCTCCTGCCCCCCAGCCCCGCGGGAGGCGCAGGGCGCAGCTTGCCCGGGCCGGGCTTAACTTTGCCGGCCCGAGTTCAGCCGCCTCTCTCGTCCCCCGCTCCCCGGCGGGGGTCGCACCCCGCTCCGCGGGCAGCGGGGCTCCGTCCCCTCCCTCCCCGCCAGCCCGCGGAGCACGGCCGAGCAGCGCCCGGCACGGCGGCTCCTGCGCCGTATTTTTCCTACACTCGTTTATCTTTTTTTTTCTCCCCCGTCTCTCTCTTTCTTTCCTTTTTTTTTTTTTTCTCCCTCTTTTCTTTTAAATTTTATTTTGCAAAGGCAACGTTCTGCCTTGGAATAATTATCAGTTGCAGACAGCGCTATAAATCCACTCATTTTCTGTTCTGGAAAGCATTTGCAAAGAACTATGGGGAGCAAGAGTGGAAATAAAAGGCAGAAAGAAAGATGGCTGTAATTGTAATATCCTGAGATTTGCTGAGCCCCCAAGTCTGGCTATTGGGCAGGTCTCAGGCTCGCCGCCGGCTCTCTGCAGGAAACGTAAAATCTGATCAAGTTCAGAGACGCATTGAGAGCCCGCTTCAAGCAGCGCTTTATAACCGCGGCCCTTTCACATCGTTCCCCCCAATCAGCCCCGGGAAAGGCTTCGCATTCTTTATTTTAGGGTTTTGCAGGGAGGGGAAGGGGGGGGGAAAAAAAAGAAAGAAAAAAAAAAAGAAAGAAAAGGAAAAAAAAAGCCACCGATATAAAATCTCCCCGAGAGGTAACACCCGTGCCCGTCAAACACTCAAATTTCCCAGGCCACAGCCGCCAAGAACAGTCCCAAAGTTGGAAGGTGAGTCCCTCGCTGCCGTTAGTGCACGACTGCAGCAGAACAACACGAGGCGGGAGCGGGGGAGACCCACCCGGGGGGGGCCGGGGCCGCCTTCGCTGCGCGCCCGCGCTACGCCCCGCGGCTGTTGCGCGGGAAGGGGGGGGACGGGGACCCAGCAGGATTTGTAGCCCTCTCCGCGGCGCGGCCGGGAGCTCGGGCGCGGGGGAGCCGGGGCAGGGCCGGGGACAGCCGGGCACCGACCTGCGGCCCCGGGGCCTCGTTCACCGCCCCCCCCCGCTTCGCTGCTCCGCGGCGGCTCTACGTGCCTGTCTCCGGAGGGCCGCGGCGGGGTAATTAATTACCTCCCGCACGTGTTGGGTTTTCTCGGCAACAACCACCCCCCCCCAAAAAAAAAAAAAAAAGGAAAGAAAAAAAAGGAAAAAAAAAAAAGGAAAAAAAAAAAAAAGGGCATGATTCAATTAGCCCGTCAGCTGAGCGCCGGGGAGGGCAGCGCCTCTGAAGTCGCCGACCTGGGGCGACCGAGGGCGACTGACCCCTGCTTGTGCAGGAGGCCTCACGTGTAGCATTGTCTGTCCCTAATGGGATGCGCCGGGGCCGGGGCCGGGCCGGTGGCGGCGGCGGCGGCGAGGCGGCAGGCGAGCGGGAGCCGCGCCGCGCCGCGCTGCGCTGCCCGCCCAGGTGCCCACGCCACGCGGGGCTGCGGCTGCCCCGGCCGGGCGGCGAAGGGGGAGGGGGGGCCGCTGAGAAACCCTCCGGCTCAGAGAGAAGGAGCGAGCGCGGCTCCACGGCGGGAGAGGCTTTAAAAAACAAAAAAAAATTTAAAAAAATTAATTTGGGTTTTTTTCGCCTAGAAAAATCCCCGCGCGCCGGCAGCGGCGGCACCGCGGGGCTTCGGGAAAAGCGTCCCGGGGGGTGTGGGGGGTGGGGATAAAAAGAAGCGAGCGTAGCTTTGGACGAGGACTCGCCGTTTCGGGGAGGGTTCGGTGGCTTTGCAGCAAGCGGCGCCCGCAGCCTTGCCATGCCGCAGTGTACTTGCGGATCGGGCTACATCAATTAACCTATAAATCCTTTTTTATACGTTTCCCATTTCTACTCTGCCAACTTTGCCTGGGTGTGCGCGCCCAGCAATATCCGCACGGGCGTACAGGCACTATTTACATCCGAGCGCTTCCCGGCTGGAATTTGCCGGCTCGGGGACCAAAAATGGCATAAAACGCGGTTTTTTTTTTTTAAGGGCATTGTCGGTATGGCCTATGATTCCCCCCCCGTGCTTTCGTAATTAAAAAAAAAAAGTATAATATATTTTGTACGTATTTTACCACTTCAGTAAATTCCATTTTTATTCAGCGGTATTTCTGGCCGATCCCAATTTATTTTCCAGAGGCGGGAGAACATCGCATCCCTCTCCTTTTAAAATCTATATCTCAGTTGCAAACGTTCGAACAACAGCAACCGGAAAAGTAATCTCGCAGGCTCCCTTTCCCCGTCGTGCTCCCAATGCGAGGGGAAGGCGGAGAAAGACCCCCTCCTTTACGTCAAGAACAGATATTCGTGTAATTCTCCTCCACCACCTATTTTTTTCTTTTTCTTTTTCTTTTTTTTTTTTTTTTGCCTTTGGGATGATTTGGGAATTTAACAGCCACAAAAATGTAAAACCCCTGGAAAGCGGTGCGGGTCCCTCTGCTCCCGGAGCCCCGCTGGTGCCCGGCTCCCGTGCGTACTCCGCACGGCGGCGAAAACGGACCTCCCTACCGGGCTCCCCCCGGTGCTGCCCCCCGCCCTGGCCCGGGGACTCCCGGGGCTTAACGCTGCTCCGTCCCAGCACCCCGGCAAGGTGCGGGGAGCCTTGCCAGGGGGAAGACGGCAAGGTCTGGGCCCTGCAGCGCAGGAGGAAAAAAATGGTCCCCGGTGGGTGCCCACTCGTTACGCCGGATTTCGCAGCGGGGCAGGGGCAGGTGAAGTTTCGGCAACGGCCCCGGGAGCGGGGGGTCGACGGCTCCGCGGGTTTCCCTCGTCCCTTCCACCGGGGGTGGGAGGAAAAGGCAAAACAAACCCGGGGAAACAGCAACAAAAATCCCCGCGCCGACCTGCGAGCCGGCCGGCGAGGGGAATATTTCGTACGTCCCAAATAACTTTTAAACCGCGCTGTATCGTGGATAAATTAATACCCCTAACAAGCGTAAAGACAAGTAGTTTTTCTCCTGCCATAAACATATTGCATCTCCAGTGTAATTAAATGCAAACCAGGAGCGAACGAGACATTTCCATTGTAGCTGTCACTCAGCGGCGGGGGAAGCACATGTACATTTGAACTTCAGAGATACGGGCTGGAGTAAACAGGTCTGAACTTCGGCAAGGGGAGGGGGCGAGGAATATCAAAGGCCAGGCGGAGGCAGGCAGAAAGACCTGAGTGGCGAGGAAATGTAGGTGCCAGCGGGCTCCGTCCTGCAGACCGGCGAGCCGGGCCGGCACCGGCATCCTCGCCCACGGGCCGGGGTTTGTCGCGTGTTTGGTGGTGATGGGGAGAAGTTGCCCCCCAAAAAAATGAAAATCGCCGTTCAGCTGCGTGGGAAACGCGCCGGGCTCGGAAGCGCGGGGAAAAACCACGAGGACGAGTTAAAGGTGCTGCAGAATAAATGGGTCCTGTCGCCCCAAAGTGGGCCGAGGCAAACCCACGGGCAGGGGATGGCGGGGGTCGCAGCCCTGCGGGGTGCCGGGGCCGCCCCCTGCGCCCTGGGATGCCCACGCACCTAGACGGCCACGCACCGGAGTGACCCCGGGGAAGGCCACCCCGTGGAGGGGGAAAAAGCCCCCTGCCAAGCCGTTCGTACGAGGCACGGTGCAGACCCGGGAGCAGGCGGAGGAGGAAGCCGGGCCCTCGGCACCCCGGCCCGGCCGAGAGCATCCTCGCCCTCCGGCCGCCCCCCTTGAAATCTCCCGGCGCCTCCGAGGAGCGGAGGGGGTGGGGGGAAGTGGCGAATATCTCAATCAGCGAGGAGGTGACCTGTGACCCGGAGGGTGGCTCTATTGTCCCGCTCTTGCGGGGGACACAGACTTTAGTCAGCCTTTCTGCGTGACTGAGCCCTGAGGGGCAACCGCAAGCCCCGGGCTCCGGGGAGGCATCCCGGCCTCGGGAGCCGCCAGCCCGGCATCAGCTGCCGGGGCAGAGCCGCCCTTTCCCAGGCGTGCCGGGGCCGCTGCCCCCGCGCCCTGGCTATTTCCGAGCCCGCACCCGGGGTACCCGGCCCCTTCCTACCCCGGGCCTTTTCCCGGGGCTCGGGCGGGGCTGGGCAGAGCCTCCCCACCCGACGGCGAGGCAAGGTGGGCCGGAGAGGCCCCGCCGGGTGCCCCCGGCCGTGCTGAGGCGGGGGTTTGACCTGCAGTGAGCGAGGCGATGCTCTGAGGAGTCGACGGGGATAACGGGAGGGGAAAGGCGGGAGGGGTTGTGCACAGATCCCCGGAGCAGCCCCCCGTCCCGGTTCTTCAGCTCCCCCTCAGGAACCTGCCGGCCCCGACGAGCAGGGCTGCGAGCGGGGCTGCGGGAGCCGCCTCCGCCGGTGCGCGCCCGGCGGCGGCTGCCAGCGGGGCCTGGAGCGGAGCCGGGCACGAGGCGGCGCTGCGGAGCGGCCCGGCCCGGCCCCGACGGCTGCCGAGGCCCCGGGCGGCTCCGGGCAACCCCCGGAGCTGACCCGCGCCCCTGCCCGGACACGGCGGGGTCCCCCGCACCCTGCCCCGCAGCCCCGGGCGCACCTCGGAGGATGGGGCAGCCGGGGGACGTGGGGGTCCGTCCCCAGATCAGCCTTGGTCCAGCCCGTCCCCGGGTGCGGGGCCCCGCCGCTGCTCGCGGGCTCGCCCGCTTCTCCCCGCCGATCCGCCCCGGGGCCTCGCAGCAGGTGTAAACCCCGGTAACAAACCCCTTCCCCGGGTGCAAATCGCCCCGTTTGAACCGGCACCCCCAGGGGCCGGAGACAGGGGTCTCTAGCTGCCGAGGGCCAGCCGGGGGGAGCTGCCAGACTCCGGGGGGGCGGCCTCAAGCCCATCCTGGGGATACCCCCCAGCCTGCAGCAGGTCCCCGGGGCGGCCGCGGGGACACGCGCGGTCGCGACACTGCGGGCCCCGGGGTGTGCCGGGGCTCGGGCGCTCTCCCCGCTGCCGGGAGCCCCGGCGCGGGGGGGGAACGCGGGGTTTCCTCTCGCTTCCAGCTCTTCTTCCCCAGCACTGGGCACAGCCGCGGCCCGGAGCTGGAGGGTCGGCAGCGGGGGACCACGCTCCCCGCGGCCCCGGGCTGGGAGCTGCAACCGGCCGGGACTCCGCGGAGCAGAGCCGCCTAGTGCCGCCCCGGCGGCGGACTGCGGGGCCGCCCGGTGGAGCAGAGGGCCCTCGGGGGGGCTGCAGGTGGGCTCCGGCCGAGGCGGGTCGGATCGCTCCGGCCCTAGCCCGCGGGGTCGGGCCGTGCGCCCAGCATTGGCTCCGGCAGCGCCGTCCCGGTACACCGACGGGCACACCGGCGGCGGGCACCGAGGCTGTCTCCCGCCGCCCGGCATCCCCTAAAGACGGGGACACGATTTCGCTAGCCCCTAGGGCGTGTTGGAACAACGTGTTGAACGATTTAAACTCTTAACAAAAAAAAATAAAACGAAGGCTGTGCCGTTTCCACCGTTCGCCTTTCGCCATCCTCCCTCTGGCCGCATCGCCCACCGACTCTCCCCTCAGCCACCGGGAGCTTTTCTCAAGGTGCCGGGGAGAGAACCGAGTTTCCCTTCGCCCCTCCGGCCCGGGGAGCGGTCCCCGCCGGGGTGATCTGCCTATTCCCTTTTCCTCTTCCTTTTTTTTCTCCCCCGGAAAAGCGGTGCCGCCGCAAAGCTGCGGGGTCTGACCCGCTCCCGCTCCTTTCGCCGCCTGCCCCACTCCCTTCGCTAACGAGGGGAACGAAGCGCTCCAGCGGTGCCTCCAGCTCGCAGCCCCGACGGGGTCCGGCCGCCCCGGCGGGCCGTGGGACGGCGCAGGCTGGGCGGCTGCGGCTCCCGGGAGGAACCGGGCTCTGCCCTCGCACGCTTCCGTGGGTTAAATAGCCCCGCAACGGGAACCGCTTTCGCCGGTAAAATCCAGCTCAAAGCCTTGGGGCCAAAGCGGGGTGAATAACAGCAGCGGGGCGTGGGGCGGGGGCTCTTGCCCAAATGCCCCCCCCCCTCGCCCGGGGCCAGGTTTGCACCAGGGCGGTTCACCCTCTGCCTGAGACCGCGGGGCTTCGGGGAGAGCCAGAGCCCCTCTTGCTGCCGAAATCCCCAGATTTCGGGCCGACAGACGACCCCTCGCCGGTCTGACACCCTCTTCCCGATTTTTGCTATGGAACACCCCGAGGCAGCGGGTTTCCTCCGCCGCCCCGCGCAGGCCCCGCGCTGCGGGATGCGGGCGCGCAGGGAGCGCAGCCCCGGCGCGGGGGGCAGCGACGGGGCCCCTCGGTACAATTAACCCCCCTGTAAACCGTGTGCTTGCCACGGGGTGAAGGAGTCGATGCCTTTTAAAGGACTTTTATTCCCTTCCCCGGAGGATCAGTTCCGTAACGAGAACCGTGTCGGGCAGAGGCAGGGGAGATCGCGGTAGAAAAGGTGGCTCAAGTGATCAACCCCGGAGCGGGCGGTGCCGGGGGGGGAGGGAGGGCTTGAGGGAACCTGGGCTTCGATGGGGACCGCACCAAAAAAAAAAGAAAAGAAAAGAAAAGGAAAAAAAAAAAAGGAAAAAAAAAAGGGAGAGAAAGAGAGAGAAACAAAAACAAATCCAAAAAGCAACCAAGCAAACAGAAAGCCCCATCGCAGCCCTTCAACTGCGGCTCCCAGATGAAGGCAGCTATATGTCCTCGTTGCGTTTAAATTCCCTCGGCAGGGCTGCGAGCCCGCGGTGCCAGCGGGTGAGCGGTGCGGGCAGGGCTGCGGGCAGGGCTGCGGGCAGGGCTGGCTGCGGGACTTCACATCCTCTCAAGTTTTCAAAGCCAGGAAACAGCCATTTCCCGCTACCTTCACCCATTCCCCGATAGCTTTCAAGGCGTCCACGTTTATTTTAAAAACTCTTCTGAGAGCTGTAGTAAATTGCGTTTGCTTGTAGCTACAAAGGACAAAGTTAAGCATTTGTCTCTGCTGTTGTATAGGCAGCCAGTTGTTTTAATTAAAGGGTGGGGATCCGTGATATATACACCAGATAAAAGCAAATGCACAGAATAAACTAATTAAAACATTGTGTTTGGAACACATTTTATTTCTTTTTTTGATCTTAGTTGTGTTTTAAAGAAATGTCAGCGCACTATAAAGCAACCTTATTTCCCTTATAGTGTGCGGCGCTTTTCAAAGGCTAGTGTGATATATTTTAGAAAAGAAATCCCGCTGTGAAAGCTTGCGTGTCTTCTCTTTACCAAACTAAGCTCTTGTCAATCATGCCAAGGCATATCCAATCACCAAGTCCCTTTTTGGAAAGCAGCTCATCCCGCTGTGCTTTTATATATCACACCGCAGCATGTTTAGATGCATTTTTACTATCACTTCAGGAGCGGTGACTGATGAGAGCGCAGTTACAGTACCGGCTTCCCCAAACGCCGGAGTTGCTAACAATTTGCCTGGCTATTGTGTGCGTGTCTTTCTCTCCCTCCTCCCCCTTTCCTGTCTCACGTTGCCTCTATTTGTCATGGACACTAAGATTCAGGGGAATATCGGGGCGGGGGGGGGGGGGGGGGGGGGGCGGATGGGATATTAGCTTCCGAGGTGCCCATCACCTGCCGGGACACGGTGACAGGAGGCTCCGGGGCTGCCCAGCCCCAGGGAGGGAGAAGCCCCGGCGGCTTGGAGCTCCCCCGACGGCACCGGGAAAAAAAATGGAGGGCACTCCACCTTGCAACGGGCCCCCCCCATTCTGCACGCCCGGCTGAGGGCTGCAGGGAGCCGCAGTGCAAAGCCCCCCCCCCGGAGCCGGGTCTCCCCGTCCCGCCGCTCCCGAGTCCCGCGGGGGTCCCGCGGCCCGTCGGAGGTCCGGCTGCGGGCGGCGAAGACCTTTCCGGGGGGGGGGCGGGCGGAAAGCGGGGGAGCACGGCGAGGCGTCTGCCGGGGCATGAGACACCGGCGGGTCAGGCGGGGGGGGGGGGGGCGGTCACCCGGGCTCCTCACCCCCCGCAGCCGGCCACGCCGACACGGATCGCGACAATACCGCCTGTGTTTTCTCTCTCTCCTTTTAACGCGAAGCCCTGAAATCGTTGCAGGGGCGCCGCGTTTACCTCTTGGTCCCGACGGCAAGTGAGGAAAAAAAATAGACATTTTTTCTTTTTGCTAAATTTTTAGACCCTAATTGAAGACAAGTGGCAAATGGTTTTTATTAAAATCCCCCTCCCTTTCCTCCGCCTCCAACTCCGGGTGTTTTCAGACAAACTGTGCAAACCTCTGGCAACGCGCACGTACAGAAACATTCAATATTATCGCCTGGTTTTGTCTCTCTTCCCAGGCGCAAATTTCGGGGACACGGCTGTGCAAAGACCTCCCCGGCGGGTCCTTTGATGTGACCATATCAGAGACCACAGAAAGGGGAGCCGGGAGGGACGGGAATCCCCGACGCCCCTCCGCCTTCCAAGGCGACCTGGGCACAAAGGGTCCCGATGCTCAACCTATTTACAGAGATTTCCCTCGCCCCTTTGCTCCATCATTTTATCTCACAAGATTTCGCACCCCTCGTTTGCAGGAGAGAGCTGCAAGTTTTCCCCAGACGTTGGGGTCTCCCCACGGTCCTGGGGTGGATCTGGCCGGACCGGGAGACACGAAATGATTTTGCCGTGTGCCTTAAAAACGGGACAAATGCGGGCATTTATTTCTGTTTTATTTCCCGTTTAACGCACAGGCGGCGGCGGCTGCTGCATCGCAGCCCGCCCTGAAACGAGAACTAAAGGTGCAAATGAAGCTGGAGCCTACCGGTGCAGAGGAAAAAAAAAAAAAATATAAAATATATATTTTATATCCTTTAAATCCCTGGCACTTCGGATGCCGGGAGCCACCCCGTGCCCGCCCCATTTGCCCTGCAGGAAGAAGCGCTTGGGCATCCGCGTTGCCGCTCCGCGCCCGCGGAAAGCCTCTGCGCGTATCCCCCCTCCCCGCCGCAGCACGACTGCACACCACCGGAGGACCCCCCAGCCCCAGAGGCACCCCATCCCAGGGTCCCCGGCACAGCGTGTGGTGGAGGTGGGGGGCAAACAGGGGGTGCTGCCGGCAGTGCCCCAGCCCCCTGCCCCTCTCTGCTCCTCCCCACCCCACAAAGGGGTCTGCAGCTTCCAGCCTCACCCCAGTCATGTCGTGTCATGTGTCGTCAGCCCCCCCCCCCCCCCCCCCCCCCCCCGATATGAGCAGTAATTTGCTGTTTTCTTTGAATGCCCCTGGCAGTTTTCCTCCACATCAGGCAGAGTAAAGGTCTTCCAGGTCCAGCATTTTTCCTGCCTTTCCCCTCTTTCCCAAAAAACTTGTCGCTTTGACCTTCCTCAAAAGCGACGCTTTCAGCAGTGTCTCAGCCCTCCTGGCCACAACGTCAGGCCATGCAATGGGACCATCCGGAGCCCCCCGCGTGTGCCAGAGCTGCTGTTGCATTCCCAGGAGGCTTCTGTTGAGCCGGGCTGGACCGTTCCTCCCTCCCTAAACCTCCCCCGAAGGGGACTTTCTGCCCCTTCACCCCGGCTGCCAGGAGGCAGACTCGGAGCCGATGCTGTCTGGAGCTCTGGGGTAGGGACCATGCTGAGAGGAGGTGGCTGGAGGGGCAGAGACCTCCCAGCTGGAGGTCAGTCTTTGGGGACAGGAGGCCACCTGAGTAGACACGTGTCCCAGGGAGTTCTCACCCATTTAGGACACCAGAGGCCCTGACACTGGAGAGCAGAGTTCTCACGTGGCACTTGGCAGGTTGGGGCTGAGGGGCAGCACCTCACCCCAAGGCCAAGCCCCACTCACGTGCCGGTGTGAGCCACAGCGCAGCCCCCGGTATCACATACCTTGAGTCAGAAATATTGCCACTATTGCCACTCCCAGGGGCTCTGCACGGATATCACATAGGGGCTTTGCCTGCCCCGGGGGGGAGCAGCCCCCCATAGCTTTGTTGGCAGAAGGAGAAGGGACCCTGTGGCAAAAGCACCTGCTGGGATTACAGCAAAATAGGTACAGCTGCAGGTGCCAGGAAAGCTTCAGCATCACCTGCACACGCCTGCCAAAGGTAGAAGTCACTGCCAGGTCTCCGATATCGAAGAGACTCACTTGAAACACAGTTTTCAAACATTGGTGTTTCAGAACAGCACTGCTGCTTGATCCCTCCTCCCTCCAATTTTTTTGCATTTCTTGAACCTTTAGAGGGCACAGAGATACATTTACATGGGTTTTCTCCTCTAAATAAGGAATTTAGTAGTTGTTAAAAAAAAAAAAAGCAAAGGTAAAAATAAGCATGCCAAACTAATCCAAGATCTGGGAAAAAATACAAGATAACCTTCAGCCCAAAGATCCAAGCAGTACACACAGCTCAACACTAAAATAAGCCTCCTGAAATGCAGGGGAAAAAAATCCAGCTCCCCAATCAGAACTAGAAAACGTTAGAAATGACCAGTTTTATCAGCCTCCTCCCAAGCTGCTGGGAGGGCACTGTGCAGGCATCCCCTGCCACTGCTGTGGCTGCCTCCCTGCAGCACGCAAGGCGAGAGGTGGCCAAGTGGGAAGCCGACCGCACTGGGGTGGGTGTCCCCCCCCCCCGCCCCGAGCCCAGGAGCCCACGCGAGGGGCCAGCAGGTTTACCCTAGACAGGGACACAGCACATCAGATCTGTGCTGCTGCAGCGCAGGATTTCACTTCCCAACAGAAGCGGTGGTATTGATCCCTCTAAACAGCAGGATTTGGGCCTTAAGGTTTTTCCACCTTTCCCCTAGTGCCACGCTGGGGAAGAGAAGCGGCTCCCGGCCGTGGCAGCTCTCCCTGCCAAGCGTGGCTGGCAGGAGCACACACTCCCCGTCTTGAAGCAGCATCAGCCACTGCACAAGTTACCCATAGGCTTGCACCAATCCCACTCGTGGGGAAACACCAAAGCTGCCCACACAGCACAGGCAGCTGCCCCAGCAGGGAACCATTCACCAAGAGGGACACAGCGAAGTCCAAAAGCAGTGCTTAATTACCTTTGGAAAAAATCTGCATTTCAAATACTTCAAGGAAAGCCTGATGCAAGTCCAGCAAAACCAGAGGGTTGGAGTCATGCTGAAGGTGCAGCCGTCCCCTTGCCGTCCCAACCAGCAGCATTCAGAAAATGCTGCATTGTCTCATTACACCCCCCCACACTGCAAAACCCATCCTATAAGACACAAGCCCAGGCTTAGCTTATTCAAGGCAGTGATGCTCCTCACCTGCTGACAGCTAAGGCAGCACCGAGGTGCTGTGCAGGTGTGAAGTGCTAACGCATGAGCAGCACGGGGTTGATTTGGCTGCCCTCGTCCGGGGTCAGAGCCTCGGCAGAGGTAAATCCCCCAACCCCACGCTGCTGCCGAGCAGCGATGGTTTGCACCCGTTGGCTTTAATGAGGATTTGGCTGGAGGAAAGCAAGCAAAATTTCAGCCTGGTATCTGGAGAGATGGAAACAGGATTTCTAGCCTTACACTGGAAATTATATCCATTTTTCATATCCGTTTTGAATTTTCGACATATTTGTGTTAGATTGATTCATTCCTAAGTCTAGATTTTGTTGTTGGAAATGATTTTACACACATTTTTAGTATGAAGATAGGAAACTAAAAGCTCCCAATCCATCCGCCCGGAACAGTGTGTCAAGGAACAACACACAAATGGCTGCATCGGCTTTCTTCTCCGTGGGGTGCAAAATAATTTGGGGTCCTCAAATCCTCGCTAGGAAGAGAATAATGTGTAAATAAAGTGCACAGCCTGAGTTCTTCGGCAGTTCCTTGCTAATATTGATGGCAATTAGACGCATAAATACCTTTGGAAACAGAGTCTTGGGGCCCAGACCATGAGGCTGTGTGTGCTCTCAGCCCCACCAAATCCCAGGCAAGGACAAGTTTTTTGGAGGTGCAAATGTTGGCATTATTTAGTTGGTATTTTACAGATGCTGCTGTACAGTTCTTATATGTTTCTTCATAAATTCAGCATAATTTCATATTTGTTATTGAACTCCAGACAGCAGATAGAAGAATTATTTGGGTTGGAAAGTTTTCAGGGTGTGAAAGCAGATGATACCCAGACCAACTGTGGTATCGCTGTAATAATATATATCATTGTAATAATTTCCACCTTGAGAATTGGAGCTGCATAAAATAGCAGCATAAAATTGGTGTTTAGAATATAAACTCGGCACCAAGTTCTTTCTGTAGCTGCTGCAAAACTG
This sequence comes from Gymnogyps californianus, assembly GCF_018139145.2. Classification (NCBI taxonomy): domain Eukaryota; kingdom Metazoa; phylum Chordata; class Aves; order Accipitriformes; family Cathartidae; genus Gymnogyps; species Gymnogyps californianus. The sequence continues at coordinate 8,433,783 of NC_059479.1, forward strand.
CACACAAATCTCATCACAGGAATAGTACTATTGTTTTTAATGGATTACGTTTTATTAGAGTTTGAAGAGCACTCACATCATAAAATGCATGCAGGAAGTACTGTGTATGTAAAACACAGCCACATTAATTATGAAAGCTAGTAAATGAATCATATATTACTGCAAATATATTATGCATTGCTTACATCGCTTTACCATGGCATGCTTGCACAAGAGAAATAGAAACTAGAAAGGAAGGTTGGGGAAAAAAAACTAAGAAAAAAATAACATTAGCTGAGGAGGCAAGAAGAAAGAGGAAAAGCACAGAGGGAAGATGTGATACCAGCATGACCTTATTTTTATATGAAGCCAAACTAATGGACCTTGTGATATTTGAGTACCCGGGCACTGCAAACTCAGGAGTCGAAGAGAACTCATGGGGTGATTTCTCTGTCCAAGTTACGTGTTATTTTGATAAGACAATCATATGGCCTATCTCACAGAGCATCGCTAGAGCTCACAGATGTCTCTCTATTCTTCACAAAATGACTTTTCGTGCCTGTTTGCAGTTTTTAGCAAAGAGTTAGTGGCGTACTGTATATGGAAAGTGAACTGGCTTTTTAAGATGATGGCTTCTTTTCTGCCAAATTTGCTTTAAGAAACCACTTCAGTTCCGTGCACGAGACTTCATGTTGCTTTGATTTATTATCCAGGATATAAATGGAGATCTGTCTGGTTTTAGTGGAATTCAGAGCAAAATTAAATTTTTCTCCTATAGGAAGAACGTTACTATTTCATGCAGCCAAAACACATTATCTTGTCCATAAAATTCTTGCTATATATTTGTATATTAGGCGGGGAGGAGAGGCATACCATGAGCCTGCGGAGATAATACGTATTCGGCTCAACTTGCAGCCAAATCACGATGCAATGTAAAGCTGCTGATCCATCTTAAAAACTGCAGAGCAGGCTCCTTGAGTACGGAAAAGCACAAACCCTCTGGCACCCCTGAGCTCGGTCTCTCTCCCCTCGCTCGGGTTCGTGCTGAACGCGGAGCCTCTCGCTCCCAGCAGACAGGGAAGGCAGCTGCCCACAGAGCTAACGCTGGTGAGCTGGGCTTTTCTTTTGGCAGCTTTCTCTCCTAAGCAAGAGGTATTTTCCAAGTTGGTTATCCCGTCGCTTGCGTTCCCCCTGAACCTGCCGGGCTGTTTCGATGGCTGCTGGTGGAGAGGGGAAAGCTGGGCTGGCGGAGCGGGGCAGGGGCTGCGTGCCCAGGAGCGGCAGCAGGAACCGCATCTCTGCTCCTGCGAACAGAGCGGCTGGCCTTCCTCCTCCTGCGGCTTTCGGAGGGGCCCCTCTCTCTCGTCGGCATCGTACTGCTGTTGGCACCCGACTGGTCTCATTTGTCTTCAAGGCTCCAGTGCAAACTGCAAGAGAAAACAGAATATGCAGTCGGTATTGTGTTAAAACCTTGCCAGGCTCTGCCCAGGCAGCGGGGATCTGATCTGCAGTCCATTCCCAAAAACAACCTTCACTGAATTTTAAGAAGAGTTTTATTTTAGGCTCAATTTGGCATGCATATGTTTAACTCAAGAGCTGCTCCACCCTGTCTCTGCTCAGCACTCGCTGCCATGCCACGCCACTGTAAAACACTGCAGGGACAGAGAGAGGTTGGGGGTTATTAAACCTTACTGAACACTTTCACCTTTGTCGTATATCGAAAGGACCTTTCCATTAAACGACTCACGTTAACGAACCCTATGGAGACGTCTGCTGATTTTTACTAAAGGAAATCTTTGAAAGAAGGAAACTTGAAACGGGGCGTTTAGGATGAGAGAAGTCCAAGGAGGAGGAACGCCGAGAGCAGACACAAGGGCAGGCGCTTGCTGCTGGCAACCTTTCTGATAACTGCAGCAAACAGCACTGTTCAATAATCTCTGTTTCGCACAGCCGAGGGACTAGGACTGTTCTGGCACCTCATATACACAAATAGTTCTGAGAAATATTCAGGTTTTGATGTCAGCTCTTATTGCACTCCAAGTCTGAACGCCCAAGAAAGCCAGTTGCATATTCATTTCGGTGTTAGACCTCACATCACATCTCTGAGATGAAATCATGGAAAAATGTTGGTTGGAAGGGACCTCTGGAGGTCTTGAGTCCAACCCCCCCACCCAAAGCAGGGCTAATGTCAACGTCAAATCATAATAAGCTTTACAGCACACAGTCTGGAAAAGCCATGAAGGAATTACATCGCACTCCCTCTCCCCAAGTGACTTTGGTGAGATCTTCCACATCAAATTCTACCTTTGTCTCACTTCTGGCTGGATAAACTATTCTAGGGAAGTCTCAGGGACTGTATTGAGCTCAGAATTGAATTTTCTAAGCCTATAAGGCTTTTGCTATCCCAAGTACAATTCACCATCCATTCTTAAAACCTCAAACACTGACCTAAGTGTCTGTCCTGGAGAAGGATGTGGGACACTGTGTTTAAATGGTTTGGACTGGGAAGGGGCCACAGCCCACTGAAATCTCTCTCCGCTGATCCCAGTGTGTTTTGGGCCAAGCCCTGAAGGAGAACGATGGGGCCAAAACGCATGGTGTGTTTTGTACTTGCAAAGCGCTCCCTCTTTTTACCAGACTGCCACGCAGCCCCTGGCAGGGGTGAGGACACGGCCCGGGTCCCCGCACAGCCTGCCCTGGCAGCAGACAGCCCTGCCCACCCTCTTTCTGAGAAATAAAAGGAGAATAAAGTGCAAATAAAAATCTAGGAACACTGCAAACAGATCAGGCAAATCAAAACCCTTGGGGATGCATTATTTCCATTTGATAAACCCCTTCCTCCTCAACCGTATTCAGCTCTTGCTCTCAAATCTTTCCGTGTCACCCATGCCAGAGAAGGGCTGCAACGCCAACGCTTCAAATTTAGGGACGTAGTATCAACGTGGGAAGCTCAGCGGAGCGACTCTGGGGCCTGTGGGACTCTGCAGAGCATCTCTCTTCCTTGGGATGCAAATCTGTGCTGCTTACCATGGTCAGCTGGAGAAATTCACCTGTCAGGGGATCGGTTCTGTGCCCTTTAACACCATCTGGCTCATGTTAAGTCATTAACATTGCAAGGAAAAATGCTGCAGCGCTGGTGGGCAGGGACCAGGCGATGGTTGGCACGTTGTGCATCAGCGAGGTGGGCACGTGGGCTGGCATCAGGCTCCATCCCTCCTTGCCCTGGGAGGCTCTGGTGCAGAACCAGAGCTCTGCTCCCTTCTGTCTTATATTTCCACCACCTTAGACCCAGCAAAAAAAAAAAAAAGCCTTTGGATGATTTCCGCTAGCTCCAGGCAATCTAGAACCTTTGCCAAAGAATTACATAGAGGCAGTATTAAAAAATAGGGTTGTCTCCAAAGTCTTTTAAATACAGAGGTTGCAATCGGCATCATTCCTGGCAGGCAGGCAGGCAGGCAGGGAGACCGACCTACCCATCAGGACCCCATTTTGCGACTTACAGAGCCTGTCAGGAAAGATCGATAGTTGGCATGGTAACAAGCTCATTTCCCAAGAATAGAGCTCCTTTTTATTAAATTTGGCTGGCTATTGATCAGTTCCTGATCCACGTATCAAAACATGACAAGCACTTAATGAATCACAGATTTTTATTGAGGTGAATACAAAAATAATAATATCACGAGGCAGCTGGGGACTGCTGCCTGCTTCCGAGGGCGGCCCGCCGGCTGCAGCCAGAGCCGGGCACGGTGCACGGGCTCCCGGGCTGGGGCAGGGATGGAAAATGAGCACAAACATAACCTACTCCTATGGCAATTTCAAGACCTGTTTTCCCCTGCCGTGGTTGTCTCTTAGAGCAGCATCCCCATCAAGCAGCTTCTTGTGCTGCGTGGGATTTTATCCCTCCTCCCCACTCACTCTCTGTGGCTCTCTGCTGTCTGTTAAGAAACAGTGAAGCTGTGCAGTCCCTCCCCACGGCTCCCAGCCCTCCAAAGCCAGCAGTTTCCCAGAGGTTGCTCTTTGGACCTTGAAACTTTTCCCTCGCCACGGCTCCCAGCCCTCCAAAGCCAGCAGTTTCCCAGAGGTTGCTCTTTGGACCTTGAAACTTTTCCCTCCCCAGCGGGCTCCCAGTTCCCAACACATCTGCAACCTGCGGGCAGCACAGGCGTGTCATGCTGCAATGAAGCGATTGATACAATCAGTCCATGCAGATTTGCTGATATCATCTCTAAAGTTTGTGTTAAACTTATGTACCTTGGTCCTCCCAAGCAAAGCCGTTTGCTTTGCATCCTTAAGCATGTGGCCACAGCCCAGGCAGCAGCTTGGCCAGTCCTCGCCGCAGCCTGACATCCCTCCGTTTGCCATCCTGGGGGTCCGCACTCCTCCCGTTTGCCATCCCAGAGGGCGGGTAACTCCGGTGTGGCACAATACAAAACCCTCAGCCTTTCCACAGGAGCGATACAGTCCATCAGGAAGATGATATGTCTGTTCAAATTGCTTTAACGTGCATTTACATGAGAGATAATAACAGCTCCAAAGGCTTCTTCCAGCCTATTAAATAATACTCACTTAAAATAGTGTCTGAATTCATGCTGAAATGACAGACTATAATAATCCAGTCATATCCATCCGGCATATACAGCTGACTGTAGATGCTTAGAAAAATTGCAAGATGTATTTATTCACATGATATGGTATATGATAGCTGATTTTTTCAGGTCATCTCCTGTGACTGGTCTGATATGGAAAAGTTGCTGCAAGAGTTCTTTCTATCTCCCTCTGTCAGGTATTTTAAGAGGAGAGCAAATAGTCTGACCACACACACGGATGTGTTAAAGCTTCCAAAAAAACCAATGGTTCTGCAAACTAGGATAAAAATTTCAGACACAAGCTAAATACCCCAGCCATGCCCCTGCACCCTCTGGGGACAGTTGCCACATCATAACCAATCGATTCATGGTGAAGGCCACCATTTCAAGCAGCTTCACTTAAAGAAGTTCTTAAAAAAATGCCAAAACTTTTAACAAATCAATGTACAGGTTTCAAAAGGGCTCAGGCTCTAAGGTCAGGTAATTTGTAAGACTTTGTTTGGCACCTGGGGAGTCTGAACCCCTCTTCCACTGGCTCCACAAAGAGCAGGAGCCCAATGCAATGAACCACGAGGTAGGTGACGGTGTTCCTCTGAGACCAAAGGAGTTTTATTCCTAAGACCTCCATCGCTGCTTGCTACATGGCACCAACCCACAGCAACATGTGGCAACCCCCAACGTGGGTGTTTGTGCATATTGATAGTGTCTGTCCCCTCTCCACCCATGACAGTTCTGCTCTGCACCGGCAAAGCTCGACGAGGGCAAGTCCTCCTTGAATCACTGAGCTGAACACAGAGCAACTCGTGAGGCATCTTAAAGCCTTCAGCAGATTAAGGGTCATACAGCAATATCACCATACATACTATGCAGCCAGCAATATCCACTCTGCTTTACAGGTGGGAAGTAGAGCCCAAACGATTTATCTGCCTGCAGCCACACCAGTGATCCTGCACCATAGATAGGACTCAAAATCACCGATGCTCAATGATGTGCTTGGTGCACGATGCACAACCATACCTACATGTACACTTCAGGGTGCACTGCTATTGCTCACGTTCCTACAGGACCATCACCGTACATCATCTGGGCTTGCTGACACTGCTTGAGCACCAGTCTGAAAGGTCACAAGGAGACAGGCCAGGAAGCAGTGGTTGCTTTTTCTTGGGCTTTCGAGAGAAAGTGATGCCTAGAGAGCAGAGCAGAGCAGACCCCACACTAGCTGGGGATGACAGAGTGCCCCAGGTCTGCAAAGTCACTGACATTCTCCTCTGACTCAGAGCAAAGGATGAACTTTGTCATCACATTACTCATGTTTTTTCCAGATGCTCGAAGAACAGGAAGAAATCAGGTTAAATCAGTAAGTAAGTGGACAAGAGCGATTCTCTTTGTCATCACCTCCCTCCAAGGGCAATTTTGGAGGAGAAAGAAGAGTGCTGCCTTGCCCATTTGAAAGCTTAGCAAATCCTGCCAACATTTCCACAGGAAGAGCATCAGGTTCCTATTTGTTCTCTATTTCAGACTGTGCTCCCAGCTCTGCGTGTTCCCCTCCTGAGAACATTCAACCCAGATGAAGCTACCTACAGCAGCCTAAACACCTGAACATACCTGAAGGCAAACACTGCCAGATGTATGCGGAGATACATCAAACCCATCATGTCATTTAGCTACTCCTGAAGTCTGACTCTGTAAGACTCCGGATTGGAGTAAGGCATTTGGTTGTGGAGCAGTGGGCATGGTTTGCCTTGAGACTGAACAGCTGAGCTCCACGCAGAGCCTGGCAGCAGGGCGAGCTTCACAAACCGCAGGTGGTTTTTCCCCGCACAGCCTCCAGCTACCCGGTGCCTGCCCCTGCCCAGCCGCAGAGCCAGAATTCAGCCCAAACAGCTCAGCAATCCCCAGGTGGAGAGCTGCAGTGAAAACCCAAGCGTTTCCCTTTGGTCACTTATCCCAAAGATGCTCAAAATTAAGTCAGGAAGGGTGGCACTTTCTGCTTACAAATTAACATCCAATTATTCAAGCAGCCGGTAAAAATTCGTAAGGAAAGCGGTGGTGTATGTTTGTGGGAATCGGCCACTTGCCACTTTGAACTGCTTCTGCCGGAACAGCGGGAGTTCAACAGACCCCTGCACTTGATGCCGGCGGGAGGCACGGCGATGCCCACCGGCTCTCCCGGCAGCTCCGCCGCTCGCTGCGAGGGGCTGGGAAAACCCCATAAACCCATGAACCCACCGCAGAGCATCCTCACTCTCCTCTAAACTTTCTAGGGTGGGTAAATGCGGCAACAGGAGAGCAGAGCAGAGGGACTTAACAGCCTGATCTTGCGTTAGGGTTTAATTTAAGTTAGAAATAACATCACTCTCTCTCATCTAGATCATATTAGGATTTTGAAAGGGCAGTCACGCAACTTCCCCCGGCAGTTATGGCAGAACCGCGCTCGGAAATGAATGGAGCTCGTGGAAGCATTCAGGACCGAACAATCGGATTTATAATTAGGCCTAAAAAGGGAAGAACGCTGAATAAAAGCAGCACAGCCAATTTTAGAAGAAAAGGAAGTTCTGGATGGAATTCATTGGGGTAGAGCACTGAAGTGGAAATGGAAAGTGTTCAAAGATAAATGAGTTTAGGCCTAAGAGTTTGCTTGACATCTAGAAAATGTACGAGGAACACAGTGTCAAGAAAAGCTAACGTGAATAACAAAGAAACACAAGAAGTGAGAGAAGAGAGGAAAGAGCCATAAAACTTTGGGACAACAAAGAGTTGCAATTATAGAGGGAAATGTAATGAAGTGTAAAAAATCATAATGAAAGCAAAGATAGAGAATGAAAGGATGATTGCATATTTGCTTAATGCACATCGGAGAAGTGTCAAAGACATGGGGAACAAGAGGTCACTAAATGAGAAAATAAAGCCTCAGAGGAAAGGCACTGAATTTATTGCTTTAAATACAGATTTATTTGCCTGGGATTTACCACTTGAGGGCCAATGACAGAGGCAAGCAACAGAAACATTTTCCTAAAGGAGAGGAAAAATTTCTGAAGGAAACGGAGCTTTTTTTTCTTAGACAACCAATCCAGCAATGCAGTCTAAGCCACCGGCAAAACACTGGGATCTAATGGGGCCTCAGAAACAGAGGGAAAACTCAGCCTAACCAGCCCCCAAGTACGGGGGGATTAACGTTTGCTTACTGACATGCTTTACTGGTGCCAGGAGTCCTGTCTCAAAGTGGCTCAGCTTTGCAGGTCATCTGCATCGGAGAGCGGGTTCTCCTGTCAGCCCTGATGGGGCTCCCCTCCTTTTTGGAATTTTTCTGATAGGATGCAATTGGTGCCCAAAATACCTGCCATATCCCACTTACCACTTCCCAGTGCCCTTGCAGCATGGGAGCTCCATACAGCAGGTTAATGTTGTGGTCCACAAAACCTTCTTGCCAGGTCCAGATCAGCAGGACAAAGTGTGATGAAAACCATGTTCTCCTGTGCGGTGTGCCAGAGGCTCTGCCGCCTCCAGCACCTCTGTGGTTATTAAAAGGCAAATTCAGGCTTTCCCAGCTATGGGGAACACTGAGCTTTGCTACTGAACGAAACACAGACAAAACTCTGCTACCCGAGAATATATCCCTTCCCCAGCACGAGGCACAGCTGTGGCTCTGCATTTACAGATCTGTGGCTGTTTTTTGACTCCAGCAGAAGAAAAAAACCTCTTTCTGTACAACTGTGTCCCCAACTGTCCTCTCCCACACCCTGGGGATCCTCAGTGCTTCAAATACCATTTTCTGCCCTGAAATGAGGAATGGCCGTGAGCTGGGGGTCCCGCTTTGCTGGGGCAGCTGGGAGAGGACAGCACCAAGGGAAGGGGCCAGCACCCTGCAGGCAACAGGCCAGTTCCCAAAACCATGGCATGGGGCAGGAGGCAGAAGCTGATGGAGAACATGGCTTAGACTGCTCCATCGCAAGCACCAAAGAGAAGCACTGGATGGGACACGAGGAATGAGTCCTTACCTTATCTCTATGTCCCAGCGGTGGAAGCCCATGTGGGTGCTGGATCACCCCAGCTGAGAGGCTGGGATCCCTAAGGAAGCATGGGGTACCCCTGGGCTGACCCAAACCATCCCTTCCCTCCGGGACCTCCAGGGCTCGGTGCCATCAGGAGAGGGGCCGAGGAGGAGCTCACAGCCCGCAGCAGCCCGGGACACCCATGGAAAAAGCAAGAAGGGAGTGGAACAAGGCTACCAAGTGCATTTTCCCTCAAAAACCCTATGAACAGCAGAGTGACACCCTGGGAGCGGGATCCTACTGGTGCATTTATCAACCAAGCAATATCTAGACAATTAGTTGTTTTCTTTAATTTAGGACTAATTTTGTCCCACCAGTTTAAATTAAAGCCCCCAATAGGATAATCTCCTCACAACCATAATTTTGTTACAAGCTTTTCATTAATCCAATCACAACTTCTATAATATTATTTGGCAGCTGATGGAGACTACAGTAACCACAGGGGTTCGCACGTATTGTCTCATTTCTGATTAAAAAAAAAGTAAAATGAGTCCAATTAAAAATTCTTTTAGTACTGTCTAATATGTGAAACTCCCCAAAGTCAGGACAGAAACATCATCATTCCAGCCATGCAGCCTGTCTGCGGGTGACAGCAGAAGCTACATGCTAATGTCAGCCGTCCGTAAGTGTCTGACTGTCTGTCTAGCTGTCTGTCGCAATAATATATTTAAAGAGAATTGCCAGGGTGGAAATATTCATGTTTGGAAATATTTGTCTATGACTTTGGGGAATTTTCTCCAGAGTATTTTGGGTTGCTCTCAAGTCTCATTCAGCTCCCTGAAGTCTTACTCGAAGCATCCCGGGCCATGATGCAAATATTCAGCACACGGCAATTCCCTGCAAATCTCATATTGATAGTAAGAAATGGAAGAGAGAGAAACTCGGTGGCGGAAAGGTCTTGTGGCAGTAATAACATACATAGCGTTGTCAGATGGAAAAGCTTCATCACGGAGATGTGCTAATTTGGAGGGAAAAAAAAAGAATAGAAAGCAGTGGGGATTTTAAAGTGAATTCAAGTCTTAAAAATTGCACTTTCTTCAAGTCATACACAATCACTCCTGACAGAAATTTTTCAGGCACATTGAAGTATAGAAGGGACGTGACAGAAATCCCTTGAAATAAACACAACAAAGGAGTCAAAAGAGAAAATCAAAATTAATCTAGGCGGTACAATAGAAATATTAAAGCCAACAGGATCGGTTCCCTTCTTCTCCGTGAGTGAGAGCCCCCAGGCGTGGAGGGGCAGCTTCAGCCTCGGGGAAAGAAGGTTTCCCTCTCCCCTCTGTAAGCAAAGCAGTGGCTCGTGAGAAGCATCAATGTACTGCACCAGGGCCTGGACCAATTCCCAAGAGTGATTGCAATGGCCTGCACCTTCGTGTTGTGGTGGGGCAAAGCCCACCTGGAGGCATCGGAGAGGATGCTGGAGTCGGCAGAGGTGCAGGCAGGGGGAAGGCAAGAGGCAGCAGCTGCTGACTGACCCATGCTGAGGGCATGGCGGAAGGGGACAACGAAGGAGGCACAACAGAAAGGGCATTTTTTTCCCCCAGCAAACCATACGTGCAATGGCAAAGGATCCAAAACACTCCTGAATTTGGGCCAGACATGACAAATGTTTCCGGAGGAAAAAAAAAAGAGGGTGTATTTCAATAAAACAAATATTTTGTGTGGACGTTTCAAAGACAAAACGCTCCTAATTCCCACTTCAAGGTTGCATTTGCATTTCAAATTGACATCAGCCCAAATGAGAAAAAGAAAAAGGTTTAGAAGAACCCAGGGATGAACCCCAACGCTTGGTTTCTCCTGGGTGAAACCCTCTCATGTTTGCCACACACCCTTTGAGCAGGTCAGGCCAGGCTGCCCGTCAGCGTGCCAGGCTCCAAGCAGGTCCTTAGATAAAAAAACCCCTAATTTTCGAGCTATTCCCACACCATGCTGCTGGGAGGAGGAAGGGGGCTGTGCCTTTGCCCCCACTCTGTCCGCAGCATGGCTGTGCCATGCCCCGGCCCCTCCGTCCACAGCACGGGCTTGTGAAGTCTTGGCCACTGCTTTATTGAAAGAAGTTGGCATCTGCATCCTTCCGTCACCAGCGAACACCTCGATTCCTAATTAAGCTCTCATTAAGAAGCATACCTGCAGTGGCTGGATGCCAGCACAGTGCAACTGGCAGGAGCTTTTAATCCTTACCCGGCTTCACCTTATAGGCAGAAGACGGAACTAAGCAATGCCAGAATTTCTATTCTGTGCAATAATTTAACATTTTGAAATGTGCTTCCCATCCAACTCAGGGACAAGTCGAGATCCAGAAATTACCCCCAAATGAACATGAACAAGAAAATTTCTCTCGGGGCTACCCAACTGCTTCCATGCAGGAGACCTAGAGCACAGAAAGCTGGTAAAACACGAGCCCATGGGGACTCCCACCCATTTTCATTTTCCACATTTTCCTGTCCACACTCTTGGGTAATTAATCTGTTTCTGCTAAACAGCTTGTCTCTGACAAATCTGCCTTTTTCCAGCAAAAACCAATTCTGCCAGAAAATGTGGAACGTGAGCTGCGAGCTGCGGCCACGTCCCTGCCCGCCTGCTCCTGCGACCACCCCGGCCGTGCTCGAGCGCAATGGGAAAATCAGTTCCCCCGGCCCGAGCTGAGCCCAGGGCAGTTTTCATACCTGAGGATGGTTGCATAGATAGAGAATAAGTGGTAGTGCCCTTTCGTGCCCCCTTATGCGGAGCTGATAAGCTCAGCAATTATGGCTTTTCCACCTCAACAACACGTTTTTCTGGTATCTTTGTTTCTACCCAGTTTCTACCCCAGGTTAAACACGTCAAGGCTTCCTTGCTCAGAAGTGAACACTGAGCAACTTCTGTCTTCAGAGGGTCAGGAGGGGTTACCTTTACACAGCGGCATCGCTCCTCTTCCCTGCTACCCAAGCGATCCGAGCAGATCTCTCATTTTGTCATTCACAGCTCTTCCTTTTGTGTCCTTAGCTAAAAGGAATTAATTTCTACCAGGCTTGAAAATGGCAGGAGCTGCCGATGAGGTGCATACTGATAATTATGGGTTCAGAGCCTTCATGCTACGGTTTCCATACATCTCAGCCAACAAGGATAAGAAGTGCCCAGGAAGTGCTGACTTTCTTGCCACACAGGGAGGCAATCAAGCCTCATATCCAAGGAAAGGAGTACGATGGAGATTGGTGGAGGCAAGGGGAAAGCAACCGGAGCAGTGTGTGAGCCCAGTACCTAGGACCTGTATACGTGGGGCATGTGTACAGCAGGCAGTTATCCTGGTCTGATTTTTGGATTGAGAGGTGCCACTGGGTGCTAGGATAGCCTAAAACCTGGGAGAATCTAATCCCAACTCAAAACAAGAGCAGCCACAGAGTTGCATGCGACCGTGCAGCTTTGCAGGATCAGGACCTGGGTGCTGAGAAGAGGCAGCAGAGCTGGAAATGCAGGGTCAGAGCAGTTCAGCCCCATATTCAGAGGGACTCCTGTCCTAGTCCTTGTTGAAATTAGTCTTTGCACGGATACGTATAAATAAATCCAGGACACTGCTTGCATAACAGTAACATTTTGCAGTATCTGGCATTTGCCGCTAGTTGAAGGCTAAGCAAACCATGCTTCAGTGGAGCATAAAATTGCTTTTCCTTTGGAACAAGCAGGGCATTGTAGTAATAGGCAAAACTGTACATTGTGTTAACGGCTGTATTTTCACATTATTGATTTACATTGTGTAATGCCATGCAAGACCTGCTTTCAATGATACGTGCATCTGTCATATCACAATAACTGCAAAAGGCTGGGTGCTGCTAGGAGAATGAAGCACTGGGGATCCCGGGGCATATTCACATCCATGTGCCCATCATGCGGAGGCGATGATTAGGGGGATGTTGTGGTAATGAGCAGGTCCCAAGTGTGTGCTATGTAAATCAAGACTGCCCAGGTCAGCTTCCACTTATTGTGCACATCCAACTTTTTCAGCCTGCTTACTCTTCTGACAAGGAAAGCGTATGGAAATGGCTTCCCCTTGGCAGCTCCCCTCAGCTATACGTGTTTCAAGGCATGCAAGATGGATGGGCTGCATTTTTTTTTCCCTCTCCTTTCCAACTTTTTTCTGCTGGAGCCAGATCTCCCCAGCCCTGGTGTGGGGATGTCTACGAGGATCACCAGCCGCTGGGTGAAAGAAAGCAGAGCAGTATGAGAGAACCACTAAAGATGACACCGGTGAGGTTTGTTACAGGAAATGTCATCACTAAATTCACCTTAAAATAAGAGGACAAATACTCTGCCGATACCGTGTTTTGAATCTAAGGGAGTTCACCTCAAATACGCAATAATAGTGTGTTGATATCTGTCTGAAACATTTTTTAAATCACTATGTAGTTAATGCAAAGCTTTGTTTTATATTATCTACCCTGGTGGTAAATTAGGTAAGCTTTCATTAATCTGTAATATCTGACTTCATTGCTTACATTGGCTCCACGTGCTACATATTATATCAAGGAATACTGAAATAATATTTTTCTTCCTTTTTATTTGGTTATTTCTAAATGGATTAAATTGTCTCATTGATAAAGAGGAAAGACAGTCGCGGACCCAGCTTGCCAGACCAAGAACTGAGCAACCAGGCTTCAATTCCTTCCTCAGCTACGGACTTTCTGGCCTCAGGCAAGTCACTTAGTCTCTTCGTGCATCATCCCCTGCAGCTGCAAAAGGACTCGGCTCTTCTCTGGAAGATGCTGAGAGCAGCAGCACAATAACATCTGAGAAGGACTCAGCCACCCAGAGCTTCCAGAGGGCCATGGAACACCAGGACAGATAGACTGCTCTAAAAATCAAACATCACTTACATATTTGTCTAGAATGTGTCAGGTTTAACAATCAGAGGGGTTTTTTTTGTCAGCAGGTAGTGACAATTTGGAATATTTAAATATTGGTCTAAGAATCAGCTCTTCCCTTCTACGTTTCTAGAGCCGTAGAGATGCCTCCAGTGGGGAGCATGGCGTGCCCTGACTTTCCCGGCCATCTTGACCTTCTGTCCACACAGCAACCCGTTATGGCTTTAGACACCAGCATGAACCAGCAGCTTTGGATCCAAAACACAGGCGAGAAGAGCAGTGCACCAACATATATCAGCCATGCAGGGGCTAAAGGAAAGATGTTTCATTTCCACTGAGAACATCTCTGTGCTGTGATGGATGTGTTGATTTTTTATTTATTGCCCTCCTCTGTCCTGAAGCAGCTCAGCTCTGTCCCTTTGCCAGCACCTCCTGGGGGAGATATAATTCCAGAAAATTGCTTTCGACCCCAGCTACTTACTATAACGCAGAAACATTTTTAAAGCTCAGGCCGATGTGCTGCCTATCTCCTGCCTGTCCCTGCCTCGATGCACTCATATGCACCGTGTGCTTGTCACACTACTGAAATGGAAAACCAGGGTTAAATGGCAGCTCTCCTCTTCAGTTCACCTTTAACTGGAAATTAGGGGTTTTTTTCCTTCCTTCCATATTTCTTTTTTTACTCTCTCCCAGTCTTAATCTCTTCTTTTTGTTTCAGTTGAAACAGTGGGGGACATTTTACCAAATTCTTATTTCACTTGGTCCAAGATAAAATCAAAGATATGGCATAATCTTAATCATTACTGCCATGGACTGAAAGAAACAAACTAAGGTAAGGAAAGTTTTCACTCTTGTCATTGATGTTTTCTTTACTAATTGCTCTAATGCATTTGCATTGATTGCTTTTGAGTCTGTTCTGTTCTCCAGATCTGCAAGTCGTTAATGATCAAGACTTTAACATTGTACGTTGTTTTAAAAGTTAGTTGTGTCATCAACAGCTAACAGAAGCAATGCAACTCTGAACTTGGGTCTCAGAAGGTAAAAGTCTTTTCAGTTTGTCTTTAAATACTGAGATAAATCCCGTTAGCTTTCTCCACACCATCAAAGCATTTGGATAGCATAAAGCAACTGAATACATAAAAATGTATCTAAACACCTTGTAAATCCCTACACAGAGCTGTTGCCGACACTACTTTTAACCCTAGGAAAACATTTCACCAATTACTGATCAAATACAATACAGCTAAATTTCACCGCCAGCACATCATTTTGATAATGGGTATGGAAATTATCCATTCAACAGCTATTCAGAAATAACTTAGAAAGATTGGTTTTCAGATACTTCTGAGAATCCTAGAATAATCCCCTATAATCACCGTGGTGAGAATCCACCAACATTTTTCCCTTTGAAAAAGGCTGTTTGGGGCGAGAGCGTTGGTGGTCTCTGCCCGTCCTCCGACGGACGCATTCAAAAAATATATCTGAAATCACCAGCACTTTGTTGGCAGAGGACCGAGGGGTTTCATACTCTTACATGACTCAGTCAAGAAAGTCTGCCAGCAAGGGAAGAGACTTTAACTCCCCCTGATCAGCTTGGCTTCTCAGGTGCATCTCAGCAACCTGTCAATATAAATTTTCTTCCTTTCTCGCAAGGCAAACTTGCATCATTTTCTATCCAGAGTCTGGAAGAACAAAACAAACAAAATAAAGTACCTAAAATAAGCAATAACTACACTTCGCACTTCCCTGCTGCTCTGTGCCAGCTGCTAAATGCGACCCAGGAGTATTTTAAAATGTTTCGATTTTATGATCCTTCTTGCTTCTTGGTATGAGGCTGAAAGGATTCATTCTTTCTTCTTGTGGGGAAGATACTATTCTCTGATTTACTTTACTGATTTCATAGGTGTAAAATTTGGTCTTTCCTGCCTCACTAGAGGAGATGAAGTGGGGGGGGCTGTTGGATGAGAAATGTTTTCCTTTTCTGAAGTGGTAATTAGGCACTGGACATAAGCGTAACAAAAAGAAACTCCAGATATTTCTAAAGCTTGCCTTTCCCCTTCAGTAACTCACCTTTTGCTCCCCTATGAATTTTGTGCTGCCCAGCTACCACAGAGTCCTCTAGCCCAAGGAGAACTACATTTCTGTATACTTGCATGTAAAACCCTCTGGGGATCCCCTGCCCTTGTGCCCCCCTTGCCACCCCACAGCAGAGGCAGAGATGTCCCTGCTCCCGTGCCATCCCGACCGCAGTGGCTGTCCCCAAAGGGAGACACAACCTGTCGATCTAAAGCAAAGGGCAACTACTGGCCAGCAGTGCCTTTCGCCCCATCCCAGGCCCAGGCTGCTTCTTTCTATGGGTGATTATGCAAGGGGTTAATTGGGGGCATAAAAGCCTCCCCTGGGAAGCTCAATTAAAGATCTCAGCCCCAGCTTTCATCCAACAGGTGAGGACCACAAACACACACGTGGGCTATCTAAATCGCTAGTCTCTGTAGCAGTTTGCTACCATCCCAGAGTGGAGGAAAGAGAAATGTGTCACCAGCAAGGCACCAGCCCAGGCAAACGCTGCGGCACCACCAGGACCCACGGGCTCCCAGAAACTGCAGGTTTCATACCCCAAAGGGCAGTGCACAGGGGTAAAAGAAGGGTTAATACTGCAAAATACTAGTCTGAAAAAACCTTTCTGATAGCTGTACATGGGTCAGTTTTCATTCACAAGCAAGTTCACAGAAAAGGAAGAGCAGGCGCAAGAGCGTGGGCACGAACATGCACCACAACGGCCCTGCACTGGCCAGCCTAAAATCTCCACAATTAGAGGAAAGACAAAACACCATCATCTGGTTCATAAGCAAAACCATTTCCCAGTGGCTTGCGGAGTGAATCGCACACCAAGCCCACTCACAAACAACTTGCTGAATCCCTAATGATGCGGGGAGAGACTGACAGTAGCCCAGGACTGTCACACGGTGTCACTGGACAAGCCTTCAGCTAGCCAAGTCTGCCCGCCCATCACTCAAAGCCATGAAAGGGGCTAATTTGGGCGTATGTGCTATTTGCTATAAACAGTTATGGCAGCTCTATGGTAACGGGATCAGGAATGTTTTAGGGGGTGGAGAGGGCACATACAGTCAGGCAGAGCCGAGAGAGGCGGCAGCACCGGGACACGCGACGGAGGGGCTGCATCCTCCTCTCCGCCTGCTGGGCTGAGCCTTCAGCTACGAGAGAAGGTGGACGTGAAGAACATACAAATCCCCCAAACCTTGGGGGTTTCCTTTCACAGGAGGAAGTGTGGACTTCAGCAACAGCACCTGGAAGTCCCAGGCAGCATTCCTAAGCCGTGCTCCCAGCCAGGACGTAGGGCATGGGGCAACCAGGGAGACCCACCAGCCCCAACACTTGGGTGACCCTTTGAGCAGGCTGAGCAGCGCTCGGGGCAGCCTTGCTGCAGGGCTTTTTTATATCAGCTTTACCTTCAAGACAAGATTATTGACCTCTCCAGTCCAGTATTTAACAACTCCCATTCATCCCCACTTTTCCCTTCCCTTCCACTTCGTTCCCTTTGTTGCTCTGTAATAGGAGAGGCAACAGGGCACATATTTCTGCAGAACAAAGCATTATCATCCTAATTATAGTTTCCTGGTGTTTTCTTCACTTTTACCATTTTATTAAAAACAATTAGCTGAGAAGAACCATCTTTTTTAATCTCTACCCTATTGTTCTCATCTCTCTCTCAATCCAAAGAGGTCTTTTCAGAGGCTATTTTATTCATAATTACATATGTTGGAACAACTGCTCAAAAAGAGAGCCCAGAAAGGATTCTGACAATACTTTCCTAGCAGGCTTGGTCCTGCTGCCTCTGAAGCATGTAATGCTAACGATTTAATAAAATGTATGTGAAAACAAGGGCTTATTTTCAACAGTCTATGTAAATGATGGATGTAGCCATGCCATGAGCATTGGCCTAATGGACTGAGGAAGAGTTGGAGCCGCAGCAAAATCAGGAGCCAAAGACTTTTGTTTTGCTGCCAGACTTGGCTCCCCTGACTCCTTTGAGGAGTCTGGCTGCAGGCAGGTATGACCATGAGGGTAACGCAGCAAGGCATGGGGATTTTACAAGACAAAGATCCCAGCTCCATCCATTTGCACTCGAAACCTGCAGGACTTTGTTACTGGTGTAAACTGGAGGAAGGTTGGCCCCATGGTCTAGTTTGGCCCTGATGCTCCAAGCCTGATTTAAGCACAGACCACTCTAGTTTGAAAGATGCCTGCTGGATTTTTTGCATATGTATAATTCTTATTCCAAAGCTTTCCCCCCCCAGTTCTCTGTTTACCCTATAGGCTTTTATTTACAACAGTAGAGCCAGAGCACTGCAATTTCTCATTTGAAAGAGGTTTTTTAAATTTATTTTATTTTTGACACTGGGGAAAACTTTAAAATGTATCATGTTCAGTCAACTGGCTCTTCATGTTTTTTTCAAGCTTCCCCTCCATCACCTTTGTTAATTACCCGCCATTTGAACAAGGGTCTTCTCCTCCCTTGATCCTGCCATGAAATCACGATGCTATATTTGTCTTTCTAACATCAAAGTCATTTCCATGGTCACCAACTGTGATGTCATAAACACATTTTTAATGGCTTGTTTACAGCAGGGAACAGAAGGAGAGAAGAGATTATGGGTGGAAGGAAACTCTTATCAATACACAACAGTTTTAAGCACAACTGTGAGGCTGAAGCACACAGAAAACTTGAGGCAAAAAAAATTTCCTTGCTGAAATAGCTTCTCTTCTGAAGCTCATCCCAGCACAAATATCCCTTTTTAAGTTACTAGCGAACAAGAAATCCCAACACATAACTATTATGTCAGTCAGCCCAGAGTTGTGCAAGGTGCTTTCTAAGCTTGGAAGACAGCAAATCCATGCCCCCATCCATCCAGCTCGCTGTATAAACAAACACACACAACACATCCTCAGCGACTCCTACAGAAGTGCTTGGGCAGGACACAGTGGGATCTGAGCACTATTGGCCCATATAGTTTTACTTGTCTCAGGTCACAACAAGAATCAGAATTCCCTCAAGAGACACTTCAGTTGGACCAGAAGGTCTTTTTTGTCCACCGATGGTTGTGAGACCCCTCAGCTGGTCCTCCCTCTATATGGGGGGTTACCACGTGCAGTCAACCATTCATGAGAAAGGTTTCTTTTCTGGCAAAGAAGGGCAAACGCCAGGACTAGCTTGAGCTTTTGGCCACAGGAATAGCAAGGTCCTTCACGCTGTGTGACTTCACAGCCCAGCCTAGCTCCCCAACAAGCCCAAAGCAATGTGAACTCCTCCTAGCCAACTCTCTGCTTTGGTAGCAGGGTTGGGACATAGCCAGCTGAAAGAGGGTGGTTGTCCAGGTTCCTTCATTAAAGTGGAAAGAAAAAACCCACATGTCCTGCATTCCTCTCCTGCAGGGCACAACACAGAGACAGTCTAACAGGAGTCCACCAACACATCTGGTCTCTGTTTTGAGCTCTACTGATGCCACTTCCATGTTTCTTGCCTTTCTTGGTTCCCAGTAGCTCAAAGCCAGCATCAACTGTTGGTTTCCAGTGTCTCCCCAAGGCAACCCTACTCAGGTGCTGCCCATTCTCAATAGATTAATTGGGTGCACCCAGACACACTCCATGTTGGAGGCTGGCTGAGGCAGGGCCTGGCGCAGCACCTCTTGTCCCACCCCAGGGCAGAAATAAGCTTCTTCAGCCTTAGCCAGTCACAGCTCAAGAGAGGGTGAGGAAACCAAGTCACACATAATTTCTCTTAGAAGTAATGCAGATGTTTCCCATGCTCTCCAGAGGCCAATTGCTGGTTCAGGTGTTGGCCAAGCATCATCTCTCCAGGTGACAGGGCTCTGACAGGGAACTGAGCATCCTACTTCTGTTCTGGAGGTCATTTGAGAGGGCCCCAGTTAATGATTTTGAGATAGCCCTGGGAGATCCCTGGCAGATGGAGATTGCTGTGGTCAGCCAAAGAAACCAGCACTGGGCACAGCTCTTCGGTGTAGGGAAACACAAAACCTTGCTGCCACTTTCTCAGGGGACGTCAGGAAGGGCCATGGAAGGGCTGACACACTCCTGGGTCAGCAGAGGAGCTGCAGCAGTCTCTGCTTGGAAAGAGTTTCCCAAACTGGGGTTCTGGTCAGCTCCAGGGGCTCCCTGCTCTCACAGCCTGCCAGGACCAGGGCTGTCCCAGTGGTACCCCTGGGTGAGCCAGGCTCTGCACGACCTGCCGTCTCTCTCTGCACCCAGCCTCTTCCAAGCAAAATCCTCAAGTAAAACTCATCCTGGAGCCTACAGGAAGAAGGATTGGGGCTGCTTGAAGATGTGGAGCCATCCCTGCCCCTTGGCTGTCTTGGAGACATCACGACAAGGCATCCCTGTACATATCCCTCCCCTACCCAAAGAAAACACGGAAGGGGGGAAAAAACCTCACTGGATGATGAAATTCCTAAATCCTCATCCCGTGAGAAGAATTAATGTAGCTCTTTCCCCGCTCCAATACTGGGAGCTCCCCAGTAGGAGATCCTATTGTACGTCACACACTAGCAAGGGTACATCTTTCAGCGTGCTCTCTTCCGGAGCGAGCGCAGCCCCTGGCATGCAGGAGCTGGGATTTCACACACCCTATTCATCACCAAGGTACAGAACAAGTGAACCACCATTTTGCTGCAGTCCCACAGCAGGAATAAAATGGTGGCATAGATGAAAACCGCCAGATCAAACACAATCCAGTTGCCTGTCACCACCTGCAGCTCTTCTCCGCTTTACATGTAACACTGAATTCTTAATCAGGTTAATATTTGATTTCTGGGTGCTTAAACAAACAAAAAAAACCCCACCACAAAAAAACACACCAAAAAAAAATACTATAACAGATGATTAACATTGCAGCCACGAAGTACCGGGATGCAAACTATCGATATTAGAATTTACATTTCTCCCACAAAATGGCAAGTCCGCAGCTCTGGTGTTTATTGCACAGGCGACTGGCTCACCCAAAGCCACCAAGAACAACTAACTGTACACATGTTTAACATACAAAGGGCTCAATCTCTTTTCTAGTATCTTTTGAGAAATGTTACAGTGGCTGAGAAAGGCAAAAGCGTTCACTTAATTGCTCTTAAACACCCCCTTCCCCATGTTACACTGCTTAAACACACAGACCTTTTGAAAGGCATTCCTGGAGGATGGCAGGAAAGTAGGCAGGCGTGGGGTTTCCAGGGAGGACAGTTAACACAGATGAGGCAGGAGAGAGTTTGCATTTTTCCTTTGTGATTTGCACATTTCTTCTGCTCACACACAGGGTAAACTTACCCTAAAGCCGAGCCTGAGCACTAGAACAAGTCCCAGGTCCCCGGGACTGGGACAGACACACGTTCCTCTCGCTTAACAAGAGACCAGCAACAAAATGAAATTAATTTCTGTCCATGGAGAATCCTGCTCTGTATTCAGCTTTGAGTTTAAATAATAATTTCAATATACTATACAAGAAATGGATTATCACAAACTTAGTTTTCCAATCAAAATGAAGCAGTGTAACATCTAACAGCAGTTCTTCCTACCAGCATAGATTACCTTTAAAATTAAAGCATATATCATCTCTTCAGAGCACAGAGCACACTTAAAATTCCTTATTTATTTCTTTCACAGTAAGTGACTGGAACAAAATATTTCCTGGCTTACACTTTTTAACCATTTTGATTTGTATAGGCTGTAGATTTGCTGCATTCTGCTTTTCTAACAACACATAATTCAGCAGTGGAACACACTTTCTGTTAGATTCTGTTTAACAATTACTTTTTACCTTTATTTCTAAATACCCTGATAATCAAATGTTGCAAAATGAATTACTGAAGTGACTTTTTTTTTAAAAAAGGCATTTAACTCATTTGTAAGATGTCTGTCGGTAGCAGTTAGAGATTGCGTGTTCTTTCTTTCTCTCATGTATTTTTACATCTGACTGATAGTTAAACCATTATAAAAAAAAATAATAATACCCAAACACTGCAGAAACAGCTCAAGAAAAGACTGACTGAATGGATAGGAAAAAAAAAAAATCCCACCATACTTTTCTTTACTGGAAATCCTTGACTGACCAGATGAAGCATTCATCATGCAAGGATTCACTGTACTCAGACCAGTATTCTATTTCAGACTATCAGGTACTGCAGATCACTGGTGACCAGTACATAAATCTTACATCTTTTCAGCTTCCCATCTAATCGAAATCACTGTATAAAATGCTCAGTAAACGCAACAGACCTGGTTTTTCTCACATTTTAATCAAGAGCAGCCTTTTGCTGGGTTCAGTAAGGTCAAAATCAGGCTTTAGAGAAGCTCTTTGGATGTCCCAGAAACAGGCACAGAAAAACCTTCCCCCCTTCCCCAAAACCCCCACGCGTGCCCAGCCCCGACACCATCAGAAAGAGCAAAGAATGGGAGTTTCTATTGCCAGCATCGCCACTTTTAGGGTAAAGATGAGCTTCCTTAAACAGGAGCTTAAAGCTTAAAGACGGGGGAAAAAGTTCAAGTTGGATCATTTCACAGCATTATCTCTGCTGGAGAAGGTACAATGTGAGCTGACGAGCACTTTTCACAGGCGAGAATTAGGAGCGGTGCTTTTTCATTGCTTGATCTCGCAGACTACAAAAGCCCAGTCTTGCGAAAGGGCAGGCCTTGCCACCGTATAATAGTCCAAGTTTAGCCTAAAACATAAATGGTGCCTATACAGCGTTAAATAGGGAAGCTGGTTCTGATGTATTGTGTCCCTGCTTTTCGCTTTTTCAAAATACAGCAGAAATGCCAAATAAAACAGCAGATTTGAACAGCTCGTACCCACGTAGAAGACTGGCTTGCAGGTATTTACCACTATTTTCAAGAGTGGGGTAAAATCTGGCTGTAAAGTGAATTTGCATGAAACAATTTAAAGCCATTAACGGAATTTTGTCTTTAGTATTAATCAATGCTGAGGGAAAAAACCCTCAGCAGAGGTGATCAGCTACAGGATGCCAGGATGGACAACATGTAACTGTACCTTAACCAGCAGCAGAGGCTGCTGAGATCTGGGTCCAGCTGAAGAGCCAGCAGGATTTCCCCCACGCTGGGCCTGACACAGCCACACCGGTCGGGATATCCACGCTAGCGGAAGACCCCTCGTTTCCCTCTATGTGCTGCTGCCTTTGGCTCCCCCTAATTTTTGCTATGCATCTTCTACATCATTTCCATAACATCCCTAAATGTGTCTGCTGGACTCTTAACTCAGGCTTCCCGACACAGCTTTTCTTAAGGATTTCAGGGGGAAGAAAAGAAAAAAAATCAGACAAAAGGAAATTCTGGCACCAAGCAGCCCTTCCGCAGAAAACATCACACAGTTGGGTTATTGTCCCAAACTCCTTCCCTCTCGCCCCAGAGACCCACACGATGCTTTTGGGAGCAAGCAAGAGCTGAGAGAGGCAAAGGGGAAGGCAGGAGGCACAGCCTTCATCCAGGGGCAAGAAAGGTTGTCCCATCCTGCAGGCACCAGGGCTTGCTTCCATTTTATTGTTTATTTTAGCCCAGTACATCCATTTGCATCTGCCTGCAAAGTGCTGGGGAAAGGACGTGCTTTGAGGAGAGGTTTGAAGGAGAAGGCAGTGGTGGAGAGAGGTGGCGGGTGTGCCAGGAGAAGATTATCAGCCATTAGACATCACCTGCAGGTGAAAACAATTGCTCATCCTGAGCTTCTGTTTCCAAACGCTATAAAGACATGGGGAAGAAGATGTTCTTGTATTAAAATATTTTACAACATGTTAGAAATAATGTTTTGGAGCGTTCAGTTTATTAAATAGGGCATTTGGTGTAATAAAGAGAGGCCAAAGTGTCAGTGGAATGTTACGCTGGAAGTAAGACGGGATGACTAAAATTCTCCCGTATATTGAGCAGGACCAGAAAATGCCCATCGCTGGGCAGCTCGGCATTTACACCGCACCCTGGGAGAGTGATCGGATGGGCAAAACTCAGCAGTAAAACTCAGTGGCAAACTCCGCCCTGCCTCTGATTTCAAAGGCAGAAGGATTAACCTCTAAGTTATTAAATTAACAGGAACCATGAGGGAAAATATTGAATGTCTTTGCTTTGGCTGGCTGTGTTTTTCTGAGAAGGCTGCAAAAGGAAATTTGTTGGGGGAAACAGTTTATGCTGCTCCTGGAGGCGGCCATCTGGGATGCTGAGATTAGTATTTTAGATTTCTATTATCTGAAACTCCACTGGCAGACTCCGTAAAAAGGAGTTTATAAATTCTGTAGTGGGGTTTAAGTAAAACTATTTTATCTAGGGACTAAGAAATATGTGTAATTACCGTAGGTGGATAATGCTTTTTCATTGCCGTTCACCAAAATTAGTTTACCAGATATTATTCCTAAGAGGTATAATTAAAATCATCATAAAATCCAGAACACAGTGAAAATAAAACATTAGGAGATAATGTCTTTAAAATTACTAGACCAAACAGTCCTCTGCACTGCGGTACAAGCGTAATCACTCTCTGGCTAGTAGTGTTTGTTTTCCCTGTACAGAGATGCTTTGAACTCCCAGGCTTCTCAGGCGAGCTGTTACTTTGCAGCCCATTGTAAGAAGCAGTTATTTAATACTACTCCGTATTAAACTCCTTCTCTAAAAAGCAAATGAGAGAACTTTATTGAATGCAGGGTCTCGACACCGCGTTTGGTCTCTGTGTTATTTCCTAAGGTCCCATCGAAAGCAAACTGGAAACCTCCACGGCTTTTGAGGCAGGTTCAGATCTGGACCCATGTACGCGTCATTAACTCCTGCCCTGGCAGAATGTCCCGGGATGTAAATGGGACTCACGCCAGGGGAAAAAACAAATGTTGAATCCCACATTGAGTAGCAGGAGAGGCATTTTAGAGCCAGGTACTTCCACCAGATGTTTAATCCTGTTTTCTGCTCATACTGAAGACATAACCTGATGTTAGATGCCACCTCTCATTATGAATGTCTGGCCATCCCTGTTAATGAAAGGCTTTGTTTTCTTTTTGCAAATGTTATTAAGCAAAGAACAAACTGATTGTCTAAATTGATTAAGCAGATTCATTCCAGTGAAAAATTTATTATTTGCCTAGTTCATTTCATCAAATCAATTCAGAGGAAAAAGGCTCCATGAATTAAACTAATCACAAATATATATTTTAAAAGCCAGCCGTTACTGGCAGGATACAGTTAGTGCAGTCAATCACTAGGACAATAACTGAATTTTAAAGCAGCATCTTGCATTGCTTCTCAGAAGCTTCTTTGCCTTTTCTTTCAGAAAATTGGTGTTTGGGGGTCAAATTCTGCCCCTATTTAGTCCCATACATTCTCATTAGACTTCTATGGGTGCCCAGGAGTCATTCTTGGGGAAAAAAATCGTAATATTCAACTGGCATTTCCTATAAAATAGCAATCGTACACTAATTAGAAAGCTAACTGATAGATTAATAAGAATTTCTGAGTGCTTCAGTACAAGCTCTTGAAAAACACATATTTTTAAAAATAAAATGTCATTCATTTATTAGACTGAACACACACACACATTCATTAGGCTCACTCACATCACAGTCAGAGAAGGTTCCTGTATAATCTTTTGCAGGACACAGATGGAAAAGTCAGCCTAGAATGCTAATATTCAATTCAGTTAAAAAGAAAGATCAACCATCACATTTATATTTCTCCAGCAAATTATAGACAGGATTTGGGCTTTTTGTGAATGGATATGTGTACACAGACATATGTATTTTATAGATTTTTTTCCTACAAAAGTAACCTTGAAACCAGCATTCAAGAAGAATCTTTTGTTGTCATCTAGATCTTTGCAAATACGTTTGTAATGGATGGCTCGCTAAAAGCGCCCGGGTCTCACTTAACAGTTGATCTAACAAAAATAATTCTCCAACTTTTTCTTCTTTATATCCTTTGACCCCAGAGGTGCAGCAGCATTGCTGCCAGCGTCCCCTCTCAGCGTGGCCGTAACTCCCGTGTCATTAACAAGGGTTAACAAAGGGTTAACAAAGACACTGTGAGTACGTGGTGCATGGTATAGCCTGGAGATACCTCTACCACATTTCCATCTCAGTCTCAGGTTAACAATTCAGAATAATATTTTCCTACCAAATGCTTATATTCAGTCCCACAGCTTTTTGATGATGCCAGTATCAAGTAGCTCTAAATTGGCTTGTCTTGTGCTGAACTTTCTGAGAGCAATTTGGCTGGCACCCATGGTTCAACACACAGGCACATGTACACGAAAAAACAGTTTATAATTACAGCTCACTGGTCTCCTCTTCCTTTTTCAGTAGCTTTTCTCTAAAAACAAGGGGAAATTTTGCCTCTGCCCGTTGTGCCTGCTGAGGGCTGAACTCGTGGGGTGGATGCTCGGCAGCACAGCCGATGCCTCGGCACCCGTGCTTGCCATTAGGTAGGTTTTGGGATCTTACAAGAAAGATCTTACAAGATCTTACAAGAAAAGATTTTACAACAGTGCGGTGTGAGAGCAAAAGCTATAAACGCTGTGGCATGAGCAATAATTTAAAAGCACGTGGCACAGGCAATAACAGCAAAGCTCAAAAAGCTCACAGCTAAGACGGTGAAAGAAACCTCGTATACAGAACAGCATTACAAAAAGAATTCAGTGCTTTGAAAGACGCAGTAATGACAGCTCTGAGGACTTCATCCCTCCCCTTCCCGCCGGAGGTGAGGTTCTCCATCTCCACCCCGCCAGGGTGGGGGACAGCAGCATCATGTCACAAGTGTGCTGGGTGCTGCCAGTCCCGGGGAGGCTCAGGGAAAGGAAAGATTCCCCCCAACCCATGGCTTCGCATGGAGCCCCCAGGCCACCTCCCTGTTCCCCCATCACTGCGGGGTGAGCCACAGCCTCTCCACTGAGCAGAGCTGCAAAAAGCAGCAGAGAAGGGCTGAAGCTGCCCAGGTGAGCCCGTAACCCATCAGGGTTCACCATGGGGCTCCCCGCCAGGGCACAGGGATGGTCGGGGAGACGCCTGCCCCAACAGCACCCACCGGCACCCCGCGAGCTGCCTGCACCGAGGGGCACAGGACCCTGCCGGCATCGCCTGCTGCTGCGCTCCCCATCGAGGCATTCATGAGCCTGTTCTCTGGATAAACAAATGTTTTGATTAGGGACTTCGAAAAGAAAGCAAGCAAAGACAGTTGAGAAAAAAACCCAAACACTCCCAATAACAAAAGTTTCCTTCAAAACCCTTGTCTGCTACATCGTGCTAAAAGCCCGCAGTATGTATTTACACTGTCACTTTCAAGTGTTTTCCCCATCTTGTACTGAACTGGGGTCTATAACGTCTGTTTAATGGTACCTTTTACGCTGCCGTACCCTCACTGTGCCAAGTGACTAGTGCCGGAGTGCACTAATAGATGCACCCGGGAAGGCGCCCATGGCACGGCCAAAACGCCACGAGTCAAGCGCGCCTGCGCCGGCCACCGAGGCTCCCGCCAGCTCCGCAGCTAAAGGTGCCTTCCCGGAGCGTATCGCGGCAGTTACCGGGGAACACACCGTCTCATCACCCCTTTATTATATCCCCTTGCCATTGCATCCCTGTGAGCTCAAAGGATCCGGAGAAAATCAATCCCTGGTCCAATTTTTTGTTTTCTTCTTTTTTTTTCTCTGTTTCAAGCTTTTTAAGCTATTCCCACAATGTTGCACAGCCTGACTTGTGATTTCAAGGGCAATACCAATTAGTCCTGGGATCAGCACAGCTAATGAAGCCCTGATGCTTCCGATTTACGGGTTCAGAGTTAGCAAAGCAGGGGGACAGGGACAGACAAGCAGCTCAGAAGCGAGAGCCTCATCTCCTTCTGGAACCAGACTAAAATATCCCATGGCAGGAGATAACCCATGGCCTAAAGACCTCCAGACTTAATGGACTGTTCATTTTTTAAAATAAATTGGAGGAGGTGGCAAAGTCAGAGGTAAGTGCCATTTCCTAGAGCAAATGCTGAAACAGAGGGAGACAAGCAGCAGCCACACACCCGCCCTGGGCTCCCCGGGACCCTGTCTGGGCCGTGTCCCACAACACATCAGGTCCATCAGACCTGCTCCAAGAAGGGTGACATGATGGGATGTTTCAGTCATAGGCTGGGGCTCACCATTCCCACTGCCGGAATGGCTGCTGCCAGGAGATGCTGGTGCCTGTAACAGGTATTTGATGCAATTCCCTGCGCTCCATCACTTCAAATTCAAATCTGGTCTCAGTGGAGGAAATGCAGATTTATTTGGGAATGTTTAAGTGACTGCCTTACCAGTTACCCAGTGACATCCATGCTCAACTACTTAACTGCTCAGAGTGAAAAAACACTTTACTAGGTCTTTTCATTTAAAAACCTGTGTATTTGCCATTCTGATTCTTTCTAGTGTCCCAAGGAACAGAAAACACTTTTCAGACCACATTTGCCAGCTAAGCCAGCCTCTCCTTCCTTACGGCATTAAGGACCAGGGTGCTCTTCTGGAAGGCGGTAAGGATGGAGCCCCTGGCAAGCAGCACCCAGGTTTCCAGGGGGCTGCACGCAGGGCACAGGGCAGAGCGGAGATGCTGAGGTGCCAGGTAAGAGCTCTGCCAGCTCACACCACGCTGGCTGACAAAGCCTGCTGCCGGCTGGGAAGTAACACAAATTGGAACTGACAGAGAAATGTGACAAATTCATTATTAATGGCACAACTATCTTTTAATATGTAGAAGGCTGTACTAGATTAATAAAAACAGGCTTTTATATTCTTATCTGACAGCAGTGATGGTGTGTGATCTCCAGAAAAGCGAGCGCTACCGATGCTGTCTCTGGCTCTGGCTGGCATCGGGATGCTGTGGCAGATTCGGCAGGGACAGGATTTCTCTCCAGGACACTGCAACTCCTGCACGCTCCAGAAGGTCACGCAGGCTGACTTTGTGGCAGGGTGCAGCACTCAGACAAAAGGTCAGCGTGCCGTGGAAACCCGCACACAGCTCCTCCTCGGAGGGCTGCAAACCTCCTGGTGTTCATTAGCATCTGCCTTGTCTCAGCCTATAGTGGGTTTTAAGGGAGCTTGTTTATTTTTTAAATAAAGAGCAATCCGTGGGGTGTACCAGGGACAGAGGGACTTGCTCACTCCAGCCGACCCATCTGCAAATCAAAGCTACAGCAGCGCACAGGTGGATTTCTGTCTCTCTCTCTCCACCTACCTGTACATGCAAACACACATCCACACATACACAAGCTCTCGAGCAATCTATATCTCAGTCTATATATGTATACATACATTTATATACATATGTATTTACTTTTATTTTTACTCTAGGTATTTTTATTCCAGGTACACAAATGAGACCCATCAGCATGTAATATAAATACTTCATTTAACGTCTCATTAGCATTTATTCCCTCTATCTCTGCTATTTTATTTTTTTTTACTTGTTCTCTTCAGAGGAAAGAAAACACAGTGTCAGGGAAGAATATTTCAAACAAGTCTTGAAAAGGATCAGTAATTAGGCAAAATGCATTCACTCATTTTTATTCTTGCCCCCCTTTAAATCTAAGTGTCGCTGCAGTGCACAGGCTACTTAGAAACGACCCTACACAGTTTCGGAGGAAATATGTGGCCACAGAGAAATACCACTTGACTTTCCAGATTTTCCTTTTAGAAGAGACACTGGTTTATTTCTTTAGAAAGAATTATTCTGATGACTGGCTGCTTTTTTTCAGCCTCCTTAGCATTTTCTGCAACTCTTTCGCATTGACCGGAGGCAGGTTCCATCACCCCTTGCTGCCTCCCTCGCAGCCAGTACTAAAGGTCTCAGCATCGCCTGGCTGACATGTAGCATCCCCACACAGCATCCCGGCAGTCCCAGGGCTTGGAGGACGAGGCAGGTTTCTGCCAACCTTGGTACAGACAACAGACACACGGCCACAGCCTGGAGCTCCCCAGGACAAAACCAGGGCAGGGAGTGTGGCTCTTCTTAGAAAAACAAATGTGACACCGAGTTGCAACGAACATTATCCAGCCACGAAAACACTGCCGTGCAAACCGCAGCCCTGCTCCCCCGTCCCTGCTCCAAGAGGGGGAACCCACTCACGCACCGGGATAGCTGCGGGGTGCGCTCGGCCGAGCGTGGCAGCTCCCGAGAGCAATCAGAGGCTTCCCAGGAGGGAGAGGAGCAATAAAGCACGTGGCATGCTGTCACTGCAGGGGAAAAGGGGTGGCAAAGCCTTCTGTGAGAATTGCAGTTTGCGGGATTCGGGGAGGAGCGCCCGGCAAAGCCGCTGCTGGGCCAGCACCGGGAATGCGAGGGGCGAAGTGTGAGGTGGGAATGAGCCACCGATGCATGTTGTCGCCTGCTGCCCTGCCAGCTCCCGCTCCCCGAACGGAGGGGAGTGCTCCTGCCCTGGGGAGCCCAAGGACAAGCCCCTTGCACACCTCATGGGGATGCGCTCCGAGGCAGGAAAGGCCAATTCTCGGATCCTGCTTTGGGCCACCAGCTCCTGCCATAAAATAAACAGCAAATTCCATACTCAAAGGAAAAGCTCCCACAGGAAACTATTTCCCTGAATATTTTAAGTTGAACGTAACACAAAATAAGAAATACTTCAGATGGGGATGGAGCCACAAGTGCTGGAGAGTCTCAGGAGCGAGGGGCACAGACATCCCCATGGAGGTGCAAGTCCTTTCCCCTGGCTCCTGCCAAATGGGTGCCAGCACCTCTGGGAAGCCCCACTGTGGCCCAAAGCAGCCTGGAAGACCTTATTGCAGCTCCAGTTTGCCTTGCCACCACCCTTTCCATGGCCTCTCCAACCTAACTGGGGGGCACAGTGCGGGACTGTCCCCTCCAGGCCATGGCAATCATGGCCAAGATGCTGTGTTCAGCGAGAGAGGACCCACAAACACGTCCCAGGAGTGGGCATCAGCCACGCCGCATGGCGATGGTCCTCAGCAGCTGAATTAAAAGCCGAGGGACGATGGCAGTGGCGTTGGGATCCTTTGAGTCGGTGGCAGTCGGCTGCTATTAGCACACAAAAGCGATGCCGAGCAGCCAAGCAGGACAAAAGGAGTGTGGGGCAGCCAGACAAGAGAGACGGAGGGTGGAGCAAGACAAGAATGGGAGAGGAGCCACGCAGACAAGACGGAGGGGAGGGAGACACATACGCACACAAAAATCAGAGAAAGGGAAAGACAAGGAGATAACAAGGGGGAAGAGACCACATGGGGAAGGGCGTTCCTCACCTGGCCCGCTCCCCCTCCGCGCTCCGTGCTGGTCCTCTCGCTCTTTGCTTGCCCCGTGCAAGGACACCAGAGCAGAGTATCAGGCCTTTGGGTTGAACCCCCAAATCCGAGAGGATTTTCCCACTCACGCAAGTTTTGCATCGCTACTGGTGAGGCTGCGATCGGTGGATCTGCAAAGGGACCTGGAGTAACTGGGTGCGCTTCTCACCAACAGCCATATTCCTCATTCCTATTCCCAAAAATGCACCTTAGATGATGCCACAGGCACCAGCACCCGCCTGCAAAACCACGAGCTGGTCCTAGTTAATGCCAGCTTATGGACAGGCACGGATCAGCTGGGGCAAACAAGCCAAAATTTCTACTCTTGAGTCCAGGGAACACAAGATGCTGCTGGCTCATTCAGCCTGACCGCCCTGAGCCCCCCGCCTCCCAAAGCAGCCCAAAAATCCCTCTCTGCTTGGTGTGTTTCTCCTTTACAAGCACCCCACCAAACCGGGGAGTCCCAGGGGGAGACGCTCCCCTCCCTCCTGCAGCCAAGCGGCCCCAGCAGCCTCGCCAATATTTTAGGAACAGGGTGACAGAATAACAATAAAACTCAGAAGAAGGGAAAGGTCCGCATCAGAAGATGTTGTAGAGCTAAAACACACATCAGCTTTAGTTTCCTGATAATGCCTCTATAAATGATGGAGTAAATGACATAACAAATGTGAAACTCCCATCGTTCTCGAGGACATTTGAAAAGCTCTCGTGTTTCTAGTGTTTCATAAAACAAGAAAGTCAGAAATGGAAAACACATTTTTAAAGCATGAACTTGCAGGGAATTTAATAAAAATGCATTTTTCTGACTGAAAACATTTCTTTATCTTTAGGAATGAAAAATAACACCACTGGCTAACGTGTCTCATGCTGGCAGTGCTCTCAGCTTCGTCCTTGAACGCTGGTGCCCCTGCCACAGCGCAGCAGACAGCGCTCGCCCCGCTTCCCTTCTCCCATCTGCCTCTCTGATTCCAAACTATTTTCAAGACCATCTCTTATTTACTAATTTTCAAGACTGTCTTCTTTTTATTAGGATTTTTCTAGTTTTATTTCTTTCTTTTTCCAGAGTACCAACTCTCTGGCATTCACCCTCTAAAATAAAAAAACATTACCACTTTTCTTTCTGATGCCACTGCCGCACTTTCGGCCACATTTCTCCTGGCTACCAACACCACCACGAGAGCTGATTTCACAGAAAGACCCATTTCTAATCTCCATACGCTGGTTGCTGCAGTACATGATTTCTCAACCCACATCATCCAAACATGACCCAGCACCAGACTGGTCCTCCTTGGGCCACAGCTCTCCAGAGCAAACAAAATATCTGAGATGACCAAAACCTGGATGAAAGTAACTGAAAGCGAGTGCTGATTTCTCCAACTCTCCTCATTCGAGCCTTCCTGTGCCAGTGAGAAAAAGGTTGATGAAAAAAAAGAGAGAGAAAGGGGAAAGGGGAAAAAAAAAGGGAAGGGAACTTCTTGGATTGATCAGGAATGCCTCACGTGCATGTTCATAACCTAAAACAAGGATCATGGAACAGTTAAACCTTGACTTCAGCTACAGCTTAGCTGGAATAAGGATTTCATTTCCAAACACTAACTTGCACACTGCTATTTATTTCATAAAGCTGGGGCCATCGTCATCTCTGGCTTTCCAACAGGGCTAAAGCAGAGAGTTTGTGGGTGCAGGCATTAAAATGTTCACAACACCTTTAAAAATGTTTTTTAAAAAACCCAGATATAGTTGTTAGGTTTCAAATGTGCAAAGTGTTAACCTCCCCACAAAAGCAACTTGAAAGAAAGATTTTTGATCAGCACCAGTACCGAGAATAATTCAGTTCATATGCGTTGAGATAGCTGTGGGAGACAAAATATTTTAGAAAACTGTTGCCCAGGATCTTTTACAATTTCAATTTCCTTCTCCTACAGAATTATGAGGTCTAACCCAAGGATGAGCTGCAAAACGTCAGGCAGAAACCAGCAACAGGAACAGAGGGAGAGAGCAAAGACCCTCACTCAGACACACACATGCACATGTGCTGGTGCAACACATTTCAGGTGATGGGGAATTCCTCTGTTAGCACAGATAACTCTCCACATTGGCTCCATAGTTTGCATTTTAATTTTTTTATGCTTGCTTTTTGACTTCTAACACTAAGCACGATGGGAACACTACCAGTAGGTAATTTGGGAGCTAAAATAAGTGACGTGCTTTGAAATAGGAGAGAAGGCTAGGTTCATTTGGATGTAAGAATTGATCAGGGGGAAGGGAGATGGGTTGGGTTTGGGGAAAGCAATAAGGGTATGGTAAATGTTGCCTCCGGGCTAATCCCAGCATCTTTTTCCTCCTTCGCATTCGATCCTGTGCAGACCAGGATAACTTGGAACACACCAAATGGGTTTTCCCCATGCAGAGGCCTCCGGGAAGCAGTTTAGGTGCGTGATTTCAGATGCAAAAACTTCTTCCCAGCCCAGGCCATCACATGGGAGCCAATTCCCGAGCAGCATGGGGACACTTCTGTCTTCAAATCTTTCCCAAACTCTGTCAGGATACCCTGAGTCTTTGTGATCTAACCAAACGTATGTCACGCTTCCTCAAGTTAATAACAGATGTCCCAGGAAAGACAGTTCTTGAGGTCAGGGATTTTTTTTTTTTTTTTTGCTTTTTTTTCTCTTTTTAGCGTTGTCTTTTTGCTTCCCATTTGGAAGTGGCGGGGGAGTCCGAGCGTAGCCCCCGGAGCTGCCTGCCCGGCCACCCCTCGTCCACCTCCCTGGCCAGCGGCTCCAGAGCCCTGCGGCTGCGAGCGTTCTGTTTATCTTACACAAGTGTCCCCTGAACGAGGAAAAATAAATAGAAGAAGCAAACATATGACTCTCCTTTGCACAAAACCTCCCCATCTCCTCCTTGCCTTTTTTTTTTATTATTATTTTTTTTCCCTTCTCCTCTTGCGACATAAAAAGAGGCTGCGTCTGCCCCTGTTGAATGTAAATGCCTTTGAAGTGGAACTAATCATTTCAAGGATAGTTTGCGTTGTCCTAACAACGCAGCTGAATTGCGAAGCCCCGCTTTTTGTTGAAGATATGTTTTCTTTCTTTCAGCCCAACCTGATGATGATATACTGCTTTCACGCTCTGTCCTCCCGCATCGTAAATCTCCGCTGCCGCCTTCCCCGACCCGAACTCCCCCACGCCAGCGGGGGACCGGCTGCGGCCCCCCCCCCCCCCCCCCACCTCCCGGCCCGGGCTGGACCGGGCTGAGCCCCGGCCGCGGCGCCACCGGGCAGCGCATCCCCGGGGAACGGGGACCGGGGGCGGGGGGGAGCCGCGCCGCTGAGCGGTCCCTGCGCCCGCCAAGGAGGGGGGACGCAGCCCCGGGGACCCCTCTCCGTGCACGCCTGTTGCTCCCCGGGCACCCCTCCATCCATCCCCCTCTAGGGTACCCTTCATCCTCCCCCCCAGGCATCCCGCATCCCCCTCCGAGCACCCCTCCGGGCACCCCCAGGCTGCCGCCTGTCCCGGCCCCCGCAGCTCCCGTTAATGCCATTAGTGACAGAGGTCGGGTTTCAATCGGGGCTCGGTGACACTGCGGGGCTGCAGCGGGTGCCTCGGAAATTCAGGTCAAGCGGTGCGGACTCGGGTTTCACGGTCAAGGCTACCGGGAGGCAACCTCGGAAATGCCCCACTGGACGGACGGACAGACAGACAGACGGACGGATGCGCACAGCCAGCAGCCCGTCAGCAAGCGGCCAGCGGGCACCCCCAGGGCCCCTGCCCAGCAGCACAGCTTTTCTGAACTCCCCTCCCCACAGCTCTTCTGGGCTTGGATGCTTTCCCCACCAGGTCCCGTTCCTGGCCAGGATCTCTGTGGTGGGGCAAGTTCTGGGTTAACTCCCCCCCAGCAGGCGTTTGCTGGCTGACAACTCTTTTTTTTTAAGAACACAGAAACATATTTTATTTACTACCTCCTATAAATTATTTACTAGCAGGGCTGAGGTAATTCCATTAAAGCCGCATGGTTTGCTTATACCAAATAGTTATCTGGGGACCGCTTTTTTTTTTTTGCCATCGTAAAGCCATACGGTTGCCAGAGAGCAGGGAAAGAGGGGGTCAGGAGGAGCCAACTGCCGGAGAAATGGGCCTCAGGAAGCAGCACAGGAACAGAAAGGAAAGAAATAGCTTTGCCCCCTCTGTTTATGAGGCCCTGCAAGCACAGAAACAGCCACCTCCCAGGCAGGAGCCGGCAACGGGGCTGGGACCAGCCCGGGCTTGTCCCTCCGTGCTGCTGAGTTGCACCAAAGATGGGACAGGGGGTGACAACACCGTGTGGTGGCAACCAAAGCCACCTCAGGCCGTGTCTGACCTTCCCAAGATGTGCCTGCTCCCCCAGGAGAGCAGCGGGGTACCAGCAGCAGTGCTCCTCACCATGCTGGCCTTGGGACAGCTCTGCTGAGATATCACCCTGGGAGGCCTTGTCCCCACAGGTGCCCCTCCGCAGAGCCACAGTGGGACATCGTAAGGCACTGAGTCCTCCAGCATGGGCTGGTGAAGGGGCTTGGAGGCAGCCCCGAGCTCTTCCCCCACCCTGGTGCTCCCTGAGAACACAGCTCTTCCAGCTCCAGTTCCATCTGCCCACACGGACACCCAAACCCACAGGCTCAGCTCCTCTGGTCGGTGCTCCTGCAAAGCTCAGCTGTTGGGGACAGGACTGCTTTAGCACCCACAGCCCCCACGCTCATCCCCCTCGGACCCTTTGCAGCAAAAGCAACCTGTGACAACCCCTCACGAGTTCAGCTCAGAGAAGATTAACACCCAAACCCATGTACGCTCCCCAGCGGGGAGAGAAAAGCAATGCAAAAGAGTGAGATAAAGGAGAATTCCAGGTGAATATCAAGAGACTGTTCACCCTCAGAAAGTGGTATATGAACAGTCATTCCCAGTCTACTAGCATCTTCCCTTAGAAGAAACTCCCAGAGATTCCTGTTTTAAAGGGGAAGGTATGAGGATTAACAAGGCCATCTCACTCTCTAATATCTTTTTTCCACCCCATGCAGGGATGTTTGCTAGAAAAGAAGCAGAGGACTCGGTCCTGCAGCTCTAAATACTCAAAACATAAGTCTGAGAAAAGCAAGGTGTAAAGAAGTTAGAAAGCAAACTGCCAACTCCAAACAGGCAGCGCTGCCTCTGGTTGAAATATGACGTATATGCACTACTGATGGTTTTATGTTTATTTAAATGAATAACTCAGTCGCAGACAGGTACCTTTATTGCAGCTGAAGTTCTCTGGATTCCCCGTCTGTTACCTTCTAGTCCACGAATCCTCTCAATCCCCTCAAGGTAACGTGGGGCCTGTGAAGAAAGGAGCAGAAACTGCCGCTTGCTATTTCACCACCAGATAGATGTAATGATGTTTCTAATCAGTGAACTTGAATATTTTAAATTTGCTTTAATTCCTTCAAGCAAACACTTGCTTTTCACGTGCATTCAGTCACACTTCATTGGCGTTTTCCTGCCTAAATAGTCTTAGCTCAAGAACATTAATATGTTCTTGATATAGCATTTTATGTGTAAAGCATGGAAAACCTGTTTCAGTATATATTAAACCAAGGTGTTGCTGATTAGCGTGGATACACCAGCTTCTGGGAGGCCACGAACGTGAATGCTGAATATACAGCCCAGATGTGGAGCGGGTGCCTGCCAGCCCTCCCCGCCCTGTCCCACCGCCCCGGCAGCAGACAGGCAGGAGAAATCCTGTTACAGGGACTGGGGTTTTTGCAATTTCTCCGGGCTTTACAGTAGCCTCAGAGCAGCTAAGCAGCAGATGCTCCAGCATTTCACCTTGGTAGGGAGATACACCTCAGCCATAAGTGCTTCCTGGCTGCGTGTCTCATCTCACAGGACTTTTCAGTGCTTTTAAGAGTCAGATTTAATAGCACTATTTATAGAGCAGACACTAAGCAGGCAGTCTTTCCGTGTCAGCTCCTCCAGGTCCTCTCAGACATGAGCTGCCGTACTGGAGGCTGAGATTTTCCCTCTAAGAGGACAGCCCGTGGAAGCAGACCCTGTCTTTGCCCAGCCGCACCTCGAATACTGTGTTCAGTTTTGGGCCCCTCACTACAAGAAAGACACTGAGGGGCTGGAGTGTGTCCAAAGAAGAGCAACGAAGCTGGTGAAGGGTCTAGAGAATGAGTCCTATGAGGAGTGGCTGAGGGAACTGGGGTTGTTTAGCCTGGAGAAAAGGAGGCTCAGGGGAGGCCTTATCGCTCTCTACAACTGCCTGAAAGGAGGTTGTAGCAAGGTGGGTGTCAGTCTCTTTTCCCAAGTAGCAAGCGATAGGACGAGAGGAAATGGCCTCAAGTTGCACCAGAGGAGGTTTAGATTGGATATTAGGAAAAATTTCTTCACTGAAAGGGTTATCAAGCCCTGGAACAGGCTGCCCAGGGAAGGGGTTGAGTCACCATCCCTGGAGGTATTTAAAAGATGTGTAGGCATGGCACTTAAGGACTTGGTTTAGTGGTGGACTTGGCAGTGTTAGGTTTGCAGTTGGACTCAATGATCTTAAAGGTCTTTTCCAACCTCAATGATTCTATGATTCTATGTGCGTGAGAGACCCAGGGATGCTGGGGGTTCATGTCTTGGGAACGTAAGTTCACATCTCCTGATTCATAAGTTAACCTTAGAAATCACACAGCTCTTTCTGAAGAATGTATTTAGTCCTTTTAATAGTTTCTGGCTTTTTCGTTCTCCAAATCATGTTTTTAACCCTAAAAGTGGAGATTCTAATATATGGCCCAGAACTTTACAGTAACCCCAACAAACCTCAAAGACTGGCAATATCATAACTCATTTCTCAAGTATCATCATAAGAAACCAGTTTTCTTTCTTTTGTTGAACATATTTGTGACATTTGCTGTTGCTGGTGGCAGATACAGAAAATACATTCGGGATTCGTGACGGTGCAAACCAGAAATATTTGCATTGGTCTCGGGGTTGGACCTAAAGCCCCACAAAATCAGCAGCTCCAGCTGACTCCAGGGGCCTCCCGCTGGGCACTTACAGCCATTCACAAGGGCAAGCAGGCCAGCAGGGTTTGCGGGAACGTTCACATCCTCAGAGGGATGTGCTTGAGACCTGGGTTGTGAACGGACACAGAGTTTGAGCCAAGGGACTGGTTCCCCCCCCACTATAAGCGGATGCGATACCATGGGCATCCCCGGCTGCAGGGCCGTTGGACCTGCTTGCATCAGCACCAGATCAAGTCCTAAGCTTCCTAAAACAACATACTTAAACAGAAGTTACCCAGTACACCTCTGCTTTCATTTAAAAGAAACCTACTTTTTAATGTCTTAATAAGTACTTTGATTTCTCTAGCCACACTACCTTGGTAACCATGGAAATTGTTTATGAGAACTG
Source organism: Gymnogyps californianus (assembly GCF_018139145.2). Lineage (NCBI taxonomy): Eukaryota > Metazoa > Chordata > Aves > Accipitriformes > Cathartidae > Gymnogyps > Gymnogyps californianus. The sequence continues at coordinate 8,471,976 of NC_059479.1, forward strand.
GTAAACCCACTACTCTTCAATAAATGTCATACCCAGTTACAGAACAAGTGCTTTATGATACCAAAAAAAAAAAAACGCGTGCAGGAGTTGCCAAAATATTTGAATATTTCATTTAGCGTATTCCCTCTACGTCTTGAAAATACACACAAAGCAGCCACTTTTACGATACAAAACGCCAATGTAAAATATACATACATTTGGCAACATGTGCTTTTGTTTTTCCTCTTTCCATATCATCTTTTCTGAAACTATCCTGCAGGGAGTTTGAAATTCTCACCCAGCCCTTCATCAGCTCTTAGTTTACTGAGTTAAGACAGAAAACAGGCAGCAACAAAAAAAAACCCCACCCCAAAAAAGCAAAAGCCTCAACTTGAAGCGTCCTGGGATAAATTTTAAAAGGTTTGTAAGACAAAAGAGTGCAAACAGCATGTAGCATGAGAAACGCTTAATGTTCAAAGAAACACCCTTCAAAATTCATACGTCTGTTGGAGCTGCAAAAGCTCCTTTAGTTGCAGCCTGCCTGCATTAACACTTTCGGACAGCATAGCACCTCTGAGACTCGACTGAGCAAATATTTCAGATACATTTCCTCTATGATGCTCCAGATTGTCAATCTTTACATAGCATCAAGAGCAGATTCTTTTAAGAAAATATGATGTGAATCCCAATAAGCAAAATTAAGAAAAAAATATGTCTAATAAAAAAGAAGGTAATTTGCTTTTTTTTTTCCCCCCTTTAAATATGGCTACATTCTGATCAGTGGTAGTGATCCAGGACACAACTCTTGTAGGCATATGATACAGTGAAATATTATTGCAGCGGACTACGAAGACATTGCTTGGGGTTTTTTTATGCTGAAAACGACTTAACTAAATCTCAGCCCTTAAAGAGCGATGCTCATCCTCCCATTAGAGGAGCAGCTGAATCAAAGTAAAAACATTCTAAGTGCAGCAGAAGGAGAGTCCCATCCGATCGCAAACACACTCCACTCTCCTGGATAACGTGTATTAAGTGGTGATAACACATACGCAGTGATTCAGCTCAGCGCTGCCCGCTCCTGTGGGCACCCCAGGCAGCCTCCTCTCTCCCTGGCTGTAATTTTGGCTCCCCCATCCCCACACCCTCCTGACGAAGCAGTTTGTAGCACCAAGCTCTGGTGAGACACTTGAAATCTCACTCTTAATATTTTTTTTTTTTTTTAAATCTCTCCTCATTCACAGTCCCAGCTTGAGATAGCTCGGTATATTACTACGCCTGTCAGGGAGACGGTGAGACTAATACGGGCAAAAAGGCCAGGCTGCTCCTCGTCGGGGTTGTGGCAGGGACCACAAAGGGGCTGGCGGGGGACGAGGGGGGCACGGCCCAGCATTTCTGCTCATCTACCTACCTACGTGTCTAATCGCTGGTGAAAAAGGCTGCAGCAAGGCGGCTCTGGGCTGGATGACTCAGGGGAGCTTTGAAGTGCTCTGCATTGGTTCCACCCTGCACCCCTAACAAAGCGGGTGGACGCGTCTCCACGGCACGCTCTGCCTGCACCGCACCACGGCGGCAATGCAGGCACCCACCTCGGCACCAACGCATACGCCCCCATGCCAGCACCATGCTGCACCCACCTCGGCACCAATGCATACACCCACAGCAGCCGGGACTGTAGTGGGAGAGCCCTTTATGGGGCCACAACGGTCCCCACCTCTCCAAGCTTCTTCCCAGCCTGGTGATGCTGCGCACCGGTGGGTGAAAGCAGCTGCCAAGACAGGGCTGCTGAGCTCTTCTGCACGTTGCACCAGGATGGAGAGATGCACCTTCTGCAGGTTCCCATCCCTGGGGAAGGAGAAAGGTCCCACAGCCAGGGATCCTACCCCATCGGGGTGGTGGGGAGAAGATTTGGGAACCCTACACATGTTGGGGAGAGCATGCTGTGTGGCAGCATCCTAAGGGTAAGAGCCAGGACAACTCTGCAGCGTGGCAAGGAGGACAAACAGCCTCATCCATGGGGCGAGGTGGCCGTGCCCCAAAGCGGTGAGAGGGGCCATCCTGGCCTCCCATGCCGGTGGCTGCACAGAGACATTCCCTGAGGAGAAACTACCTCCCCCATTGACACCTGCCCTTTCTGAGCCAAAACAGGCTGCTCTACATTTTTCCATATATTTCCCTAGGTCTCTCTTAGTTTAACAGGCCCCGCTGATATCTTCAACAGCACTACACCAACTTACTCCAAGAAGGCTCCTGACCATATCCCATCTTATCCTGAAGAAACCGTGACAACCTACGGCCTCGGGAAAGTACCTCTACAGTAATTAGCCCAGGTACAAAGTGAGTTGGAAAGGGGTAATCAGGAGAACTGAGCCCAAACACCTCACCTGTGGCATATGCAGAATTTGGCTGTGGTTCCCTTGTTGCTGGGGTTTTTTTGCTCACTAAAACCACCAAGACGAGGAAGTGATAGCATTTGATTGAGGAACACCATCCAATTCACACCTCACATCAACTACTGTGCTGAGCGCATTGGTACCTGCAGGCAAGGCTGTTCACGCTCCTTCTTTACGGACCTAAGCTCTGCCCTGGTTATTTGCTCAAAGACTTCTCCGAGATCACGGTTTTTCACAGGGCATTACAAATTTCCAGCAACCAACAACAGGCAAACGACTCTGGCCAGCGGCGTACAGCCCACTAACCCAAACCCAGCGCCAAGATCCCTCTTGATTTCTTTGCAAACAAGATGTTTTCATGAAAAATGCTGTGCTCACTCAGGTACCACCGAGCTGAGCTGCTGCGGTCCCACCAGCAGAGACCCAGGGTGAGGCCCCCTCTGCAGCCCTCCTCGTCCCTTCCCTCCTGGGTCATGAGGAGGGCTTGGGAGGGAAAGAGGGCAGGATCAGGCCATTAACTGTTAGAATTACAGCCCATGTGTTTCAAGCACTTCTGTACCTATCTGAGAAATTAGTGCCCAAGTTAACTGATTAGGTCACTCTGAATCACACCAGAGTATCATCTGCACAGGATCGCCTTGACGTCCTCTGTATTTCCTCATTTCTTTAATTCTCTATCACAATTATACACTAAAGAATTTTCCAATTAAGATAATTTACATAAGCAAATGTGGCTTAGTGTAAACAATTAGCATCATGTTATTGCATGAAAATGTGTAATTAATCCACACATTTTCCTAAGGAATATCGTTTTAAGAAAGAATCTGTGGCAATGCTGGTGCCTTCCTTAGTTTCCTATTTGTGCTGTTGAAATGAGAGCGGCAGTGGGGCTGGAGTATGTGTACACTCTCCATCCTGACAGCACACACGCACGCACGCACATTGCCCTTCGTTCTGCCTAGGTAGCCAATGTTTCATGCTCTAGGATTTACCTCCCAGAACAGTAGGCTGAAGGAAAAAAAAAAAAAAAAAAAAAAAAAATCACATCACTGACTAACCTTTAACACTGTCAATCTATTTGTTCCTCTTCCAAATCGAAAAATTACAAGCCAAATTGTATTAAAGTACCTTTCATAAATATTTTCAAAAGGTGAAACAAAGATCAAAGCAATATACAAAAGAGCTCCCTAATTTTGCTTTGTTTTATTTGTTTTACTCAAGCATCAGAGGGGCATCAGGAGGCAGGCTGTGATGATTTTTAATGATTCTGTTGTTCCAATGCTATCCCAAATCTTTCTTTGCATTTTATTTTTAAATGTTTTCTATTATGGGGCAACAAAGAGCTATTCATTCTGCCTAGCACAAACCTTAGTTTTGATTAAGCACTTCTGGTAACCATTTAGGGTGCTAAAATCTATCATTGCATTTAATTATCCTTGTTTTTTTATAGTCTTCTTTATTGCTCATTAAATTACTAAAGATGCTTCTGCGGTTTGTTCTTAAGGAAGGATCCAGCAAGCAACATATGCTGGTGAAAGGTTGCTCAGGTTTCCGCAGCATCTGAAGCTGTCAGCATAAATTCACTGATTTTGTTTTATCAAAGGATAAGCAGCTCTTGTAAAACCCTGGCACTTTGGTCACCAAAGTAATAGTCACATAAAAGAGGCCTTTTAGGTATTAGGTTTGGTGAGCAGCATTATTCCAGAGTTCAAAACATTTGGAGAAACATTTCTATAATTCAAAGCTGAGCAAATCATTTTGGCTATGAACATGGATGTGAAGGTATTTGTTTTCCCTGGGCCAAGCCATCTTGGCATCTTTTGCAAATAACGCTACGAGATCTGCAACACACCCGGGTGCGTGACCAGGGGCTCCCCTGCCCTTCACAGCTGAGCCCCCACCGAGGCAGCCAGAAGACCTGTGTACCAGCGTGAGACCCTGAAGATGTCAAAGCACTGAAAATACTGGCTACCGTTCCTGCACAACATGAAAAAATGGTCCCAAAGGAGCCATGCCAGTATCCTGATTACACCACATCTGTGGGTGTCACGAACAAGCATCCCCGGTGCTGGTCCCTGTGGCCAACTGTAGCCCCAGCAGCCCCTAGTTTGACCACAACACATGGTTCTTACCCCAAATCACAGACATAAGTGGTATCCCTTTGAGCAAAAACTCCACTGAAAAAGCACATAGTTAGTTTTTGTTACTCATTTATAATTTATTTTCCCCTAACCTCTTGACGCTCACTGCTCGTTGCTTCCTCCTGGCTTCCTTGTGCTGGGACTCTGCTGCCCTCAGAGATGCTGTGGATGGATGTGGATGGGGCTGGGGAGCATTTGCTCCTCCTGCACGTGCCTCCCCATTCCTCCAGGATGCTGCAGCAAGGATGGCTGTGTTAGGACGGTGCATTGCTCGGGAAAAGCTGGCAGCCAAACAAGGGGGATTTTTCAGTCTCCCAATAATAAGACTGATAGAGCAAAGCAACAAAACCACAGTAAATTCTTCACTTTTTTCCCTTCAGACCATGTGAAAGGATGCAATGGTGTGTCAAATAAATCCATCATGGGACACACCATGTCCCAGTGGGCAGTCTCTGCACCGATGGCCTGTGGAATGTCCTGCCTCAGCCCGAAAGCCACGTGCACCACAGGAGACTGAAAAACCTGGGCTTTCCCTCTGAAAACCAGCAGCCACTACACACCTTCACCCCTCCCACCTCCCTTCCCTCCTACAATGAATTCAATAGTTTAAACACATGTTCCCTACCTAGAAACACAAAGTCTTCCCCATGCTACGTGAAGGCTGACACCAGCACTACGAAGCATCCTCCCAGCCTCTTCCAGCTGCCCCAAAATCAAGGCCTCTCTCCTGCCCCATCCAATGCCGGGGCAGCAGCATTTTGGCAGCACGGTGTAGCCTGGGTCGTAAGGCTTTGCTTTGCATCAGGCTTTGCAACTTGGTGAGCTTCAGAACCAACGTGCGCTCCTGTTCTGACATTTTTTTATTCCTTCACCTAGTCTGTCAAGTTAGGGGAAAACCGGTGATTATAATGTATGTGGTTATATTAATTCAGTAATAAGATTACTAGCCGATGCTAGGACAGACCAGTGGGTTTATCTCCGTTTGGTTATTTTATGTAATATTGAAGCCACATTGGTATTTAAACATTATATTACACTGTGTTTTTGTAATCTCAAATGAAAGCTATTCAGTTAATTCTCTGAGCTTCATTATGTTCTCAAATTCCCTTTAAACTGTTCTTATCCTGAACTATATTTACTTAACTATGAAACCGTGAGCAGCCCATGTGAATACAGCAGGGATTTCCCCTGTTCATAAATTTATGCACTCTACCTTTTATCAGCTTAGCAAATAACATGGCTCAAAGGTTTTACAGGTTTCCGCTTTCTCAGCTGTTACCTTTTGACATGAGGCTGTCTTAGCTTTCCATTTAAGCCACCTTCCAGGCACATCCCAAGCCCCAGCGGTTGGCAGTCGCAGCTTCCATGGGGCAGGATCTGCCGCGGCTTTAGGAACCCCGTGCACGTGGACTGGAGCTCTGCGTGCCACCAGAGCAGGGAGACACTCAGCATCCTGAACGCGAGGCTCTCGGGATGGCGGGTATGTGAGATACCAGGTGTGGTGCTGGCAACACCTTCCCAATGGGCTGTTTTAAGTTTAGCTTTTCAGATGCTGGACCCAATATGGCCAAAACCCTGCCATCCTCATCCAGGTGAAACGCCTTCCTTCCCTCTACTTGTGTCTCTGAAATCAGCTGTGCATAAATAATTATTTTCCCATCTCTGCTATCAAACCATTTTGACTGAGCAACAAGAACATCATCCGAACTGCAACATCCATCACCTCAGTATTTTGCCATCACCTCAGTATTTTGCCATGTGCCGACACATTCCCTTTTACACATCCCATGGGGCAGAGACGTTGTAACCAGGGCTGCAGAGGAGGCCGCTCTGAACAGCCGGGCTGAGCCGGGATGAAGTGGGTCCAGAGGGACCAAGCCCCACTGGCTCCAACGCACCTCATGGCAGCAGGGCTGGTGCCAGCACAGGGATGCTCGGCTCGTGCTGCAGTGCCCTCCTTCACCGATGGGCACATCTCCCGTGTCAGTGAAACATCAGAAAATAACAAACCCAGGCTGGAAACAGAAGAAAGCAGGTAAGGAGACAGGAAAACATCAGGAAATGCCATACAGGGTTCATCCACGTCTTGCCTGTGACTGCAAAACCAAACCCAAGACTGCTCTGAATGGGCCTGCTCCACTCCCTTCCCTTTGGACCCTGTGTCCTCAGAGCCTGAGCCCACCTTCGGGGCCTGAAAGGCACAACGAAACAATTAGCCGCGCTCCATAAAGCTGCCCCCATCCGGCCACCCACGGCTCTTCCCAGCACCCGGAGGACACCAAAAGCTGGGCTGGCAGGAGCCCAGCACAGACAGTCCCCACCAGCTGCGGTGGCAAAGGTCCACATGGCAAAGGTCCAAAATGACACCTCCGAAGGTGGGAGCACCATGCAGCCAGAGCTCCATCCCTTTAATCAAGGCAGCAGCAACCAATCCCAAAACCAGGGTCAATGAGTTTAGGGGCACCACTGAGCGACCCCCAGTCATCCCCCCGCCGGGTATCCCTGCAGCTCTGGAAGGTGACCCAACACCTCTGCATCGTGTTCAGGCATTGCCACCACAGCAAGCAGCACTGGGAAGCGAAGCCACATCGCTTGAGGGAAGGAGGGGAAGAAGCACAAGAAAGGGAATATTAATAGGCAATTACTGTCAGGACAGCACACGCCGGAGAAGTGATTGGTGCTCTTTTCTCTAGAAAGCATTCCCTTCCATCTTCACTCTTATTTCTCCTTTGGGAAAACCAGGCAGAGAAGCATAAACCTCCTAAGTGCTGCCCAACTGCCAGCAGCAGAGGCAGGAGCCCACTTCCCCCAGGGGCTGTCCCCTCCACCAGCCATGTCTCACCACCCTGTGCCCCAACCCACCCTCCTGAGGGGCTGCTCTCCACAGGCTGGGGCTCCTCGAGATTGCAGCAGGAGGGGGACGGCTGCCAGCATAGATAACGGGGGCATTTGTCTGGAGCTGGTGCTCCAAGAAGAGGTGCAGAGATCAGACCAGTGGTGGGCTGCAGGGGTGGTGGAGCTGCACGGTGATACTGGTGTGCCACCTCCGCAGCCACGCGTGAGCTGAAACAGCACAGCCACTGTTTTATCAGTGATCTGTCTTAAACAGCTCCTTCGCCCTTACGATTGCTGTGCTGCGTTTCCACGCTCGGATGGGCAGGAGCGGGATGTTGAGGCTCCATTTAGCCAAACACAGCCTTTGGTGGATGGCGCCTGCGGGTGGGAGGGAACGTTTTGCAGTGATGCAGTCAGGGTCTTAGCAGGGATTGCGGCATTTTAGCAGCTCTTGGGAACTCTTGACTGAAATTCAGCGTAACTGCCGTGGTGCCTCCCTGCTGCAAAGAGCCACTCACCCAGATGGCATCCCTGGGAAGAGTCACTGCGTTATCGCCTGCGCTGCATTTTGCATCGCGCAGATTCGGCGGGGTGGGAGCTCCTGCTGTTGTGCTGGGGACACAGCGCGATCACAGGGGAATGCAAACCCAACACACTGACGCGTATTAAAGCTCAGCGGACACAGGCAGCAGCACTGGCAAACCACTCGCCCTGTCTGGTCTCACCCCTGTGAGCTGTCCCGACTCACCTGAACCCCTTCACGGGCTAGCAGGGTTTCTGATCTCCTCGCTCCTTGCCTGTCTGATCCACTCTCCCCAGTCGGTCCAGGCTTCTGATCTCCCAACTACTAATCCAATCTCCCCCCCAGCTGCTCCGGGACTCTGATCTTCCCTCTTCAGCTGCGCCAGGCCTGGCTCATTTCCCCTGGCTTCCTTTAAGCCTCTGATCTCCCCTCCTCAGCTGCTCCCATCTGCACCCTAGCTGTCCTCCAGCCACGGACAGAGCCCCAGCTGCAAAATGGCTTCTCCCCTGCCCTGCCTGCAGGGTGGGTGCTGCCAGGAGGCGGGCAGCATACAGGGCTGGGGAGACAGGCAGACCCCCAGCCTGGGCAGGGCCCTGCTCTCTGGTGACGCCACGTACAGGGCAAGGTGCCAGGGACTTGTGCCCAAGCAAACACACACACTTGCACTATATTCACCGTGTAAGGTTGTCTGGGTGCCCGAAATCTCCCTGTCGATTCCCACAGGCACTATGCAGGCACACTTTGGACCCCGTAACTTATCCACACGGACACTGAACCCCGTAACGTTCTGGTACACTTGCAGTGTGTGGCAGAGGGAGGACAGGCTCCCTACTGCTCCTCAAGAGAAGCTGCACCTGCACCAGAGCCCTCCACTTGGCTGGCCACTACAAAGAGAAAATGAAAATAATTTGCAAAAGATAATCAGTATTTTCATGCTTTTTCACCCTCCCCAAGGACTACTCTCCCTTTTTCAATGGAAGTGGGGAGTCTCTCATGCCCACAGGACTCCAGGAATGGGGCACTCAGCAAAACCACAGTGGGTTCACAGCAAAACTCCAAGCGTTGGCGTCATCTTAGGAACATGCAAAGGAAACAGGCTTCTCATGTGTAGCATTTCCTTCTGCACCAGCACCAATCATTGTCATGGCCATAAGGTCCGCTCCACCACGGGCCAGGAGGAGAAGATGGGTGGAAGGATAAAGAGCTTTTGCAGAGAGGCTCTCTTTCCTTCTAGTGACATGGACAGAAAGGGAGGAACGTGCCAGGTTGGATCATGGCACAAAGCGTTATGCACAGCTCTGATTACGAGAGAAAAGGATTCGGTGCTCCACACAAGCAAGGACTAAGCACAGGTATTTTTGTTCCCACAGTGGCAGCTACATGCTGGCACTTTTCCTGCCCTAAATAAAAATATTTACAAATTATTTATTTCACTTGGACAAGATAAAGATCCAAACATCAAGGGAGGCGATGGGAAGCTGAGAGAGGGAAGCAGGATCACCGCTGCCAGAGCTGCGCAAGCTGCTCCTGGGAGCTGGAAAGGACCTTCCCCACGTTGTTGCCTTCTGCACCGCAGACAGACAAACTGCACCACTCCGAGGCTGAACGGTGGACGAGGAGTAATCTCCTTTCCCAAGAATGTTTGCCCGCTAATCGCAATGCATTATCAGCTAAAGCAGTTTCATAATGAAGCAAGAAGACCCAATGAAGTTGATGTTATCATAGGATAATTGGCCATGTCAGGCAGCCAGATGCCTCAAGGCAAAAGCAAAAGCTGTTTAACGTACCAAGAAGGTCAATCAGCAGATAATGTCCATTTCCTCTGAATTTATTGCCACCATATTGGCCATTTCATTGAAGGAGCTTTCAACAATTTCATCCATGGTGGTATGTATATATACTTGTACTCATGTTAAAAATGTCCCAGGGTTGTAACAGCTTCTAAGAACTTCTCCAGTTTTTAAAAATAAAAAGGCGAGACAGCCTGACTATGGACTTAGAGATGCCAAACTCTGAGCAAGCAGTAATTCCTACACGAGGGATCAACAAATGAGGCTTCTGAAAGTCTCATCTTGATGAAAACTTCAGGTAACCAATGCATTACTGCAGTTCCAGCCATCAAAACAAATGCAAGTTTTGCACAGAAACCTGCTGCCAGATGGTCATGGCAAGAGAGAAGTCACTGTCCCTAATCCAGTGCCTGCGCCCAGGGGCTGCCACACAGAGCTGCAGGGAGCCGGGGAAAGTGGTCTGGCATCACCCTCGCCCCATCCCGACACGGGCTGCCACAGGCACCCAGAAGACATGAAATGCCTCTGGAGACAGCTGCTCCCATCCCAGCGAGAAGAGCCCATCACCACTGGCAGCAGGGACGTGGGGACATGGGGACACAGGGCTCGCTGACCTGAGGTCTGGGCTATATCACCTGCAGCATCTGGTTCTTGCTAAAAGCATATTTCTTATTCACACACGTTGCCCCATGGCACTTCCCTCCTTCAGGCTCTAAACTGACGGTAACCACCACTTGCCAAGCCCCCAGGTAAATCGCTCCCATCTCATGGTCTCCTCCAGCGGGTGGGCAGAGCCGGGGCCACACTTTGCAATTACATGCTCCAGCACAGAGCGATTCGCTTGGAAATAGGTATGCATGAAAAAGAGAGACGGCACAGCCAAAAACCAGGCTTTGTGTAGTCATACGAGACATCTGATCAGATTAAACAGCTATAACCATTCAGACAAAAGCCATGTTCCCTCCAACCCAGATAAAAGGGAGGTTGTTTCACTGAATGCCTGACTGGCACTTTACAGCAAAGAAAATAAAAGCAATAATATCTTTCCATGAGAAGCACAAAGCAGGGCAGGACACACTCTCTAGCCAGCTCTATGAAAAGAAGAAACCGAGGCAGGGAGAAATAACTTGCAATAGCTGTAGGGAAAAGGAGAGCATATCCCAGCCCGCTTCAAGGCTGTCTCTCAATAGTGGTATCATTAAGCACAGCCATGTCCCTCCATAGTACTTAACAGGACTTATTAATAAAAGGTGGTCATTTCCCTTCTCATCTACAAATAAAATGGTATCCCTTGGCGAGGTTCATATACTGGAATAAAGAGGGGAAGTTATATGTGTCTGGAGGCTTTTCCAGCAACCACTGGGTTGTTGTTACCATGGGTAATACCATGGTAAACCTGTCCAGGCCAAGACAGACAAGAAAAAAGGTGCATAAGGCTAAGGAATGTTCTATACTCAGAGGGAAGATCCTAGCACGTGGAGACTGCTACGGTCCAGAAAACGAGACGACCCATGAAGGGTCCCAGGGAACCGAGCGAAGGACCCGGAGCCCAACGCTCCCTCCTTCAGCTGCGGTGCTCAGCACAGGAGAAAGCACTGTGGCTTCAAGTCTTTCCCATGCAAGAGCTGCAAGCACGCGCAGTTTCAGTCACTTTTTGCTGAACTCTTCTAGGCTTTCCAAAGCAGCAGGTTCTGGCATTTAATGGCCCAAGTCTCTCCAAAAAATAGTCCAAATTGGCAAATTTTCACCCATTTTTAATTTCCTTAAGAGGGAGATCTTCAAGCAGATCAGTTGCTGGGAACTGGCTCTAGCCATGCCCTGCTTCTCAAACCCACCCACAAGGTTTGGAGTTCAAGCTTACTGCAGCAAAGTTCTCTGCCAGCATCTCCCCAAGACTCCCCGCACAATGGGCTGCAGGATGAGTGCTATGGGACTCCAAAGATTTCAAGTTTCCCTTCTCCGGAAGGAGACTGCAAGTCGTGACTGCACATATCAGCAGGGACTGGCATTTTAAATTACAGCCCAAAGAGAAATCCAGAGGTGGTGATGGACTGAGTTGCTGATGGACACGGAGGCACCTCTCCAAGGCAGCACGCCTTGATCTAGTTGAAGATATCCCTGCTCGTTGCAGGGGGGTTGGACTAGATGATCTTTAAAGGTCCCTTCCAACCCAAACTATTCTACGCAAGAGCCCTGTGCCAGGGAGCTCCACCACTCAGCCGCCCTTTGTTAGCTAATACTGATGGAGAGGACAGCCTGGGGAGGAATAACAGAGATATGGGGACCCAAAAAGGCTGCAAACAAAACAAGTATCTGCTCTGCAATGGTATTTCCCTATAATTTCAGTGAAAGTCAGATTTGGAGAAAAATCTCTGATCAAGCCTGTTTATTTCCTTGCTTTGACCTTCTCTTCCCCTCTCCCAGCTGATGGCTGACTGCACTGTTTGAGGCACCAGTCCTGGATGTGCTGCACTTCCACTGACTGCATCGCACATGTCTGCCTTTAGCCAGACACCCCCAAATCCACCCAACACTTTCCCTGGTACCTCCTTTCAATGCCCATCACCACCTGCAGCCCACGCTCTGGGCCTGAGCACCTTCGGAGCTGGCATGCTCAGAGCCTTCCCCATATACAATGGGCACTCCTTTCCCTCCTGCACTCACACGTCTGATCCAGACAAAATCCAACAGGGAAGAGGAAGCTGAGAGTACAGGGCTGCTTCTTTTCTCCCAACCCTACCCTGGTAGCAATAGCTCCTGTTGGCCTCCTATAGAAATCCTGACCTTGCTCAGGAATCTTGCACGCACTCTCCGATAAAACAGACATCTGCTCCTGCAAGGTTGGACAGCCAGCACCCAAGGGCCAGCTCCAGGCAGCCCCCAAGGGGCTGTGCAAGCCAGAAAGAGGATTGCTCACAGCAGAGGCCAGCAAAAGGGCTGCTCCACCCAGGAGGCTGACGGACCCCTGCCCTTTTTCCATCCATATACATTTTTTTCCTTCCTGATATCAACAATCTCGAGGGATCCAGAAATTCCTCCAGATAAAGCAGCACAGAGGCTCTAATTCAGCATGGAAGTTGGATCTTCTAATTGTATTAGGGATTTATACACTGAGTTAGTAAAATACCATATGGCCCTTGTAATGCAGGCTGGTTTTTCCTTGGCAGGCTGTGTAAGCTGCTAACAGCAGACAAGGTCATAACGTGTCTCCTTGTCACTGCTTTATGTTCTGTATTCCAGTCCAGCTTTTACTGCATGTCATCCAGCAGAGAGATTGGATGTACTTGCTAACCTCTTGCCTTCGCAAAGGATTCCCATTCCCAAGTCTTGTGGCAGAAGCACAGCCTCTGGGTTGCCTTCAAAGCCATTGCTGCATGTCTGGGTTTAAACCTTCCGGTCAGGCAGTGTCCTGGGTGCAAACCATATTCTAAATATCCCTTCCAGTTTTCATCCTGGCTCACAGGGACTCATTGTCTCCATCCTCCACCACGCTACACCCTGCACATCCTCGCTGGAGCTCCAGTCCAGCAAGCATGAAGATCCTCCTTGTAAGAGGTGCCCAACCTCCATGGACCCCAGGGGTCCAGTGCAAGTCCCTACTTGCACTGACTTGGCCCAATAAAAGCAACAAATCAAACTTGTCTACTCACATATAACCCTTGTTTTGGGGTCCGTGGTGGTTGGTTGGCCACCCCTGCTCAAGGCCATCTGTGCAGCTGCTCCATCACCTTCCCAGTGGTGGCACAAGCCCGTGAACATGTGGCATTTCAAACCAGACACAGTTCCTGTGCCATTTCCAACTGCTGCCAGTCAAACCAGATGGAAATCAATAAGGACGGGCTCATTCTCCTCTCCTCGTTAGTCATTTCTAGCCTGACACGATACGCATCAGCCCAGCAAACAACTTAATGCAAGCAACCAGAGCAGAAATGCAAACACTGCACACTCTCGCTCAGCCTAAGCAAATCTATTTATATCAAATAAATTAGTAAAATGAATGGGCTGCCCCAAGAAAAGGGAAAGGGCAAGCAAGGGAGGACACCTGCTCTCAACTATACCTCCAAATCTCTCCACCAGCTCCCCTCCAAGCCTACCTTTGCCCACTGAAGGCCACACAATGTGCCCCAAGGAGGGGACAACACAAGGACTGTGAGCGCAGCTGCCCACCCCAGAAGGCAGGTTTCCTGCATAAACTCCTGCTGGCAGCTGGATATTGTTTTTCAGCTTGCCTTCAGGAGTTACCATCATTTCACAGGAGCAGAGCCCTGCACTCCTCTTAAATTAGTCACCTCTGGGTCTCCCTGCTCAGTTTCACCCCGTGACGATGTCCGTCTGAGGGGCATAAGTCGCGTGTGGGAAATTTTCCAGATTTCCAGGAAAGGGAAGGTGAGTCTATTTTTTTTCTCAGGAAAGCAATCAAATTTCACGGGGAAAAATAAGTCTGAGTATTTGGTCCAGAAGCGGTTTCTCACCAACACACTCCAAGTACGGAAAATAATGACAAAGGCAGGGAGCAACCATTCTGTCACAGCTGCATTACCGGCTCCCAGCCGGCCCCCTGCGTTAACTACATACATTCACTTTATGAAATCACCGCAGCAAGCTATAAATGATGCATGAAAATTAAATGAGAGAACTCCAACCAAGGCATGAATCCCTGGCCACATGGCTGGGGAGGGCTTGGGGAGGGCGGCAGAGGGGCAGACAAAGCAGAGGCAGAGAGAGAGCACCGCGCATTGGGGAAACCAAAACAACCTCCCCAGCACTCTGCTTTTGAAAGTCAAAGCTGCGTTTCAGGAGGTGGTTGAATTAGCGTCAGTTTGAAAGGTATGAATACCCCAGAACAGGGGGAAAATCAGGCTTTATCCAAAGCACAAGGTGCATTCAGGGAGACCACCTCTAAGCTGAGATTAATTTTAAGGAGACGTATTTTCCATGGCTATGGGTTCACTTACACGTACCAAAAGCCCTGGTGCAGCCATGCAACAGCGAGCGGGGATGGCAAACGGGACCCAAGGGATGGCACGCAGGACCCAAGGGATGGCACGCAGGACCAAGCCTGGGCCATGCTCTGCCCCAGATGCTGCCTGGTTAAGACTTAATGACTGCACATGGGCTTAGCCTGTGCCCTACCACCCCCTCCGGCTCCTTCACGACAGCCATAGGCATTTCTACAACAGCGCTGCAGGTAAAAGCATGAATGTGGGACATTTCTAGAGGACGACTGTCATCCTAACTGGTTCACAGATGCCCAGCTACTAGAAATAGCCTGGACTTCTAGGGCAACTGTTCCAAAACTAGGGGTTGCACGTTGAATCCGAGCCAAGGTAGCTCTTAGGAGGGCTGCCAGCCCAACAGAAAAGCACCTGTTTACACCAGGATTTAGGGCCACTGGCTCCTCAGAAGCAGGACTTACAATTGAAAGGGAGATCAGAAGAAGAAATGCCAGGAGATGCTCTTCCAGGGTTTGTATTATTTAGCATTAATGTGCAAACTGCTGGGGGACAACACATCCTCTCCAGAGACCGGGCAGACAAGCTTAACTCCAATTCAAGACTCTCACGTTTGCTCCCAAACCTCAGAAACTCCACAGCCAGCATCAGTGCTGGCCAGAGAAGGACAATGGCAAGAGATCAGAGCTGTGAATGCTTTGCAGACACAGGACTCGAAGAGATGTCTAAGTAGGGGGCAGAGAAATGATAAGCCGAATCTTACCCACAAAAGCCTGGGATTCCTTACACAAGCACAGCTCCAAATGAAGCCAACAGGCTGTTCTCCCATAACATCTGCAAAACTAAATTGCTCTAATTGCTCTAGATACAATAGCCAAACCTTAGACCTTAATCTGGCTGCCTAATACTCTTGCTTGGTTGAAAATAACTCTTGTGAAAGCAGCCAGCTGGGACGGAGTTTATCAGACAGCAGCACGGAGCAAGATGGGTCTCACCTCACAGCCCAAGCCTGGGGGACCCTGCGGGGATCCCTGCTCAGGAGGCAGGGGCTGTTGCTAACCCCTGCTGACCTCTGAAACTCCTCTCCCTGTGGCCACAATGAACTCTCCAAGCTCCCTGCCTGGGCACCTGCTTTTAAAGAGTAATGTTTGACTCGTTTCCTAAAATCTACACATCTCTCCAGCCAGCCTGCCGCAGGATGGCCGGTGCAGGGCTGGTCCTGCCAACTCCCGTTCCCCTCCTGCCCCTCGTCTGGCCAAAGGATGCGGGAGGGCAAACCCCATTTCTCCGCATATGTACAAGCTGTGCCTGAAAGAAGCAGGCATGGCGCTCAGCTGGAACCCTAGAAAATGTCATAACACAAACAATAAATACCCGTAATCGTAATTTAAGATTCCTGCTGACTGCATAACATGGGTCGTGGCCAAGCATTCATGGCCAAAGTTGCGGTGCCTGGAGTTACACATCCAAATAAAGAGCCGGACTGCCAGGGTGCTACCCTTGTCATCTCCCATCAATAACAGGAGCTGACTATTAACAGAAGACAAACGAGAGAATGTGCGCACATCCAAACAGCGACGCTGCTTGTTTAGGCGCCAAAATACTGATGTGGGTATGTGCTGGTTCTGGCTAGGATAGAGTTAATTTTCTTCAGAGTAGCTAGTATGGGGCTACAGTTTGGATTTGTGCTGGAAACAGTGTTGATAATACAGGGATGCTGTCCTTACTGCTGAGCAGTGCTTACACAGAGTCAAGGCCTTTTCTGCTTCTCACCCCACCCCACCAGCGAGGAGGCTGGGGGTGCACAAGAAGCTGGGAGGGGACACAGCCGGGACAGCTGACCCCCACTGCCCAAAGGGATATTCCAGACCACAGGACATCATGCTCAGCATAGAAAGCTGGGGGAAGAAGAAGGAAGGGGGGGACGGTCAGAGTGATGGCGTTTGTCTTCCCAAGTAACTGTTAGTAATGAAGCCCTGCTTTCCTGGAGATGGCTGAACACCTGCCTGCCGATGGGAAGCAGTAAATGAATTCCTTGTTTTGCTTTGCTTGCGTGTGTGGCTTTTGCTTTACCTATTAAACTGTCTTTATCTCAGCCCATGAGTTTTCTCACTTTTACTCTTCTGATTCTCTCCCCCATCCCACCAGGGCAGAGTGAACAAGCAGCTGTGTGGTGCTTAGTTGCCGGCTGGGATTAAACCCTGACAGGCCTTTTTGGCGTCCAACATGGGACTTGAAGGGTTTGAGATAATGACAGGTTTGACTGGAATGTGCTAGATCAAATTTATAGCTGTTATTGCTGTTTAGCTATTAATTGACAGGCTTCTGTGCTTGCCATGGGGCTTGCTTGCCTTACTGTATATTAGAGTCTAGTGCTCGTTAGTGGCTGCTTTTTGCTTTCGCTGCTTGCTGTGCTGCTGCACTGCTGATCATCTTACTCTGCTGTGCCTGGGAACATCTTGATAAGAGCAAAGGCGATGCGCCTGGGCTGGCAGGTGGCCAGGGCATCGCTGCTGTTTCTGTGCTGCTGTACTGGACAAGCTGGAACTCCAGTGTGAACTCGAGTCGAAGGGACTGTGACCTGTGGATGAGTCCACACGGGAGCAGGACACCCCGAAGCATCTGTGGCCATGAATAAGTCCACGCCAGAGCAGGTACATCTTGAAGTGTCTGTGGCCGTGGTTATGTCTGTGCCGCAGCAGGTATACCTTTGAAAGGACTGTGGCCTGAGGATAAGTCTATGCTGGAGAAGGTACACCTCGAAGCATCTGTGGCTGTGGATAAATCCATGCTGCAGCAGGTCCACCTTGAAGCATCAGTGGCTGTGCATGAGGTCATGCTGGAGCACCTCAAAGCAGGTGATCATTGATAAGCCCATGACAGAGCAGGTACACCCCTGGAGGGACTGCAGCCATGGGTAAGGCCATGTTGAAGCAGGTTCATTCCTGAAGGGACTGTGGCTGTGGTAAGGCCATGCTGGAGCAGGTGTATCTCTGAAGGCATTGTGGCCCACGGAGAAGGCCACGCTGGAACAGGCGCACCTCAAAGCGACTGTGGCTGTGGCTAAGTCTGCGCCGCAGCAGGTATACCCCTGGAGAGACTGGGCTCATAGATAAGGCCCCACTTGGAGCAGGTACACCCCTAAGGGACTGCAGTCTGTAGATAAGTCCAAGCTGGAGCAGGGGCAAGGGGAGGAGTTCATTGCAATGTTAAACCCTATAACCTGGCCCAAAGGGATCAGGGGTTGAGATTGTAATGGAAATACCTTTAAATTGTTGTAACCCATGATTAGAGTTGCATGTTATAGGAATTACTACAGCAGGAACCACCTGAACCAATGAAGGACAAGCCTTACAAGAAGCAGTGCAAGTGCAGCAGCAACCCAACCTGAGCTGGCTTTGGTGCCCAATAACTCTACGCAACACACCACCTCTCCTGTCCTGAGCGACCACCATAACAGATGCAGCCCAAAGTCATGGACTAAATGAACTCAGTGGACATTTTGTGGACATTTGTGGACATTTATGGACATTTTACAGACATTTCACAAGGGTGGTCCATAGACCAAGGGAATGATACGTGTGTATTATATCAAATGATGGGAAGGTGGGTGGTGGTTAATGAGGGTATATTGGATAGTGTGAGACCTGAGCACGATGTAAATGGTATGGAATAAGGGGTGGAGCATGTGCTGGTTTTGGCTGGGATAGAGTTAATTTTCTTCAGAGTAGCTAGTATGGGGCTATGTTTTGGATTTGTGCTGGAAACAGTGTTGATAATACAGGGATGCTGTCCTTACTGCTGAGCAGTGCTCACACAGAGTCAAGGCCTTTCCTGCTTCTCACCCCACCCCACCAGCGAGGAGGCTGGGGGTGCACAAGAAGTTGGGAGGGGACACAGCTGGGACAGCTGACCTCAACTGACCAAAGGGATATTCCAGACCACAGGACGTCATGCTCAGCATAGAAAGCTGGGGGAAGAAGAAGGAAGGGGGGGACGTTTGGAGTGATGCCGTTTGTCTTCCCAAGTAACCGTTACGCATGATGGAGCCCTGCTTTTCTGGAGATGGGAAGTGGTGAACGAATTCCTTGCTTTGCTTTGCTTGCATGCATGGCTTTTACTTTATCTATTAAACTATCTTTATCTTAACCCATGAGTTTTCTGACTTTCACCCTTCTGATTCTCTCCCCCATCCCACCGGGGGGGAGTGAGCGAGCGGCTGTGTGGTGCTGAGTTGCCAGCTGGGGTTAAACCCCAACAGGGTACCAGCTTTAAAAATTCCTTAACCTTTTTGTTGCATACGTTAAATAAACCAACTGCATCCAAAATAGTCATAGGTACTTGACACGCAAGAAGACAGCTGCATGTATATAAGAGGGGTGAATCATTAAAAAAAAATTTCCAGGTGGATATTAGGGGTTTTTTTTGTCAGTAATATTTTCTACAGAAAATACATTCTTATGAGAAAAGTATTTAGGAACTATCAAGTATCATTTTTTTAACCCCCAAAATATTTAGTTTTCGTTAAGCATTCCAGGTAATATATAGGTGAATTGTCTGGAAAATGATCAGTTGCCAAAATAACCAACAAAGTTTGATTTTGGAACTTTTTTTTTTCCATGAAAAGCAGAGAATAAACTTTTAGCAAACTCTAACTCACAGAGAAAAGGGGTAACTATTGATGAAACAGATAGCTTTCTAACTGCTTTTTTAATACTCCAGAAAATGTGCTGAGCAGAAAAAAAGCAACCCAAAATCACAAACCAGAGTCTCATCTTGGGAAGTATATTAAAACCAGACAGACAGAAACATGCCAGCTTTATTTTTGTGTCCCTTCAAAAATGACTTTTGACTTCCTTAAGCTTTCAGAGTGCTCTTTTGCCTCCGTCTCAGTCTCCAGCCAGCACATGTGGTTACATCGGTCACACCAGCCACATCACAAGCCATAATCCAGCGGATTTGTTCTCAGCTGACGCGACATATCCCAACATACAAATAGCTTCAGAAAACACAGCTTCCCTTTAAAAAAATGTTTTTCTCTCATTGAACACCATGCAGCTTTAAAAAGAGAAGATATGCCATATTTTACTGGATCATCAGGAGGGAAGTACTCAGAAACACAAGTGCTGCAGGCGCTTTGCCTCCTCTCCTGAGCCTGTGAACGCTCAAGTTTGCTGTCCCAAATGCCACTGCCCCAACTCTCCCCAGCCTGGCTGCCTGGGGTGCTGTCAGAGCAGTCGAGGGTTTCTGGAAACTGACTTGGAATTCGCTGTGTATTATTTCTGAATAGCACTTTGATATAAGAAATTCAATTTATCATTTATTATTTTCATTATTATTATTTCAATTATTCTTATTCTTTGATCTACTAGTAGTTTTATTACTAATAACAACTTGTGGCACCTCTGCTTACCACTGTCCCCTTGGTCATTGCAAAATCCTAGCCCAGAGACTAAAGGTTTTACAGTGATCCACGCAACACTAATTCTGCCAAAATTTGGGCTGTCCCAGGACTCATCCTCCATTCCCAGTACCGGTGGAGAGAGCTGGGCCATCCCAGCTGCGTTTCTGAAACAAACTTTTAAAGACATTCAGGAAAGAGATGTTGTACACAGACCCAGAACTGTACAGATCTGTCGACAAGTACTGGAATATCCCTCCTGGGTATGATACGAGCACTTCGCTTGGGTGCTGGACTCCCTGCACAGCTAAAGGACAGTGCCTCAGCAACTCGTGCAGCACTGACGTTGCTAAATTAGATCCCAATGGCCCAGGCAAAGCACTTTCCATACACCTCTCCCTCTCTCCTTCGACCACAGAAATAGCTAGATCCCCTGGAAAACCGGGAGGTGCAACCCCAGGAGGTCTGCAGCACCTGCAGGGACCCGAGAGCCCACCCAGCACCCTCACCCCTCCGTGGGCACCCCCGCCCCCCCGGGGCACACTGGAGGAGCAGACAGACCTGCACAAATCCCCTCGTGCGTGTGCCCAGACGTGGCACCCAGCCGATCCCCCGGGAGGGTGGGCAGGCACCCACAGCCCAGGGGTTTTGAAGCCTCCCGCCGCCGCCGCCGCCGCCGGGCTCTGAGCCCCGGCAGGAGCCCGCGGCCGGGCGGAGCGCCGCGCCGTTCATGAGAAGGCGCCCCCGCCGTATTAAGATGCAAAGCGGCGAGTCAGCTAATCGCTGCAAATCGTTTGTTTCCCTAATTGCCCTCCCGGGGCAAAAGGAGCGGCGGGGGCCGCACGTCGGGGGGGGGGGGGGGGGCCGAGCGCGGGGGACGCGCCCCCGAAAGCGGCGTTTGAGGGAAGGGAAGAGCGGCCGGAGCCCGCGGCTGGCGGAGCCGGACACGACGGGGCGGCCCGCGGCCCCGGCTCGGTGGCAGCCCCGGGAAGGCGGTGGGGCTGGGGGTGGCGCCGGTTCCGAGGGGCTTCGCCGAGGGCTGCCCGCGGGTCTGGCGGTGCCACGGCCGGAGGCGTGGGAAGAGGAGCCTCGCACCGACGGGCGTCCTCCCCGGGGCCGGGCCGGGCCTCGCCCAGCCGTGCCGTGCAGACCCACGCGGGGCCGTGTCGAGCCGTGCGCTGCAGTGCTGTGCTGTGCTCTGCCGTACCACGCGATGCCGTGCCATACCATGCCGGGAGGCGGGGGGTGCCGTGCCGGTCCCACTCACCCCTGGGAACCCTGTACACCTCTGCCCACGCGTGAAAAGCAGCCCGCCTAAATCCCAGTTATAGGATTAACTGCCACTGGAGTGGGGTGGAGGGCGCGCGGGGCTGTAGGTCTCCGCTGTGCAGGAGCAGAGGGACAGCAAACGCGACACAGGCCTGCAAGGAGCTTCATCCCTGGATGGATGGCAAGGGAAAGGGGGGAGTAAGTTGCACAGAGCTGCATGTGACACAGTGCCAGCACCAGAGGACAACCAAGGTTGGTTTTAGAGGCTGTTTGCTGCTCAGAGATTCAAGTCCCTTTTGATCCAGCAGACCCAGGCTTTTTTCCCTTTCACAGGCACAGCCGGAGCCCGTCTGTCCACAGGGGCTTTTATCTCATGCTAGCACAGAGACAGGGCTCTCGGGACAGCTCTGGCTGAAGATGTTGCCTTCCAGGTGATCCTTTTTATTGTGGCAGCCATCCATTTCAGTGCTTTTGGGGGCTGGGTTTTTTTCCCTTCCAAGGTAGCTTTTGCCAAGAAAACATTAGCAAGCAGGATTTGTTGAGTAAAGGCACCTACAGGCTTAAACTGCAGGCATTTAAAAAAGAAATAAAACAAAGTGTAAATATGTTATTGTGCACACCTAGGGCCTGATCCCGTGGAGATTTACTCCTGAGAATAATCCTTACTCAGGCAACTGCAGCAGTGCCTTTGAACTCAGCCAGACTACCTGGGAGAGCAGGGAGCATCTCATAAATACCCAATGAAGGGAGGCTCAGACCCTCGGCTGCCTTAGCCGAGATGTAAAGAAATTTGGAGAAGGTATTACCTCTGTGGACTTCTCACGACTTCTGGGAGCGATGGCGACTTCTGGTGTTATCTCAGTCTGCCACCAGAGACCACTGGTCCTCAGCCCTGGGCCCACCCACACAGACACCTCCTACACCAGCAGCTCAAGGGCTGCCTGATTTCCATTCTGTTTTCCATGGCCTTGATGTCTTGCTGCTGCTTTCACTCCACAGTTCCTCTGTTGATAAAGAAAGTAGTTTGGGAGATGGAAAAAAGCTGCCTTACAGCTTTCCAACAAGAACAGGAGGATGTTTGTCCCTCACAGTTCCCTGGAGAGTCCCTTCCTGACCGAGATCCTCAACTCCCAGGCAGGTCATTGGGCATCCCCACGACACCCCGTTGCTTCTGCTATTGCATACAAATGCAAAAATAGATTCAAGGCTCTCTGACACTCCCTTTTGCGATTCCCACAAGGCACATTCAGATCTAGTAGAGACAGGAGACAGAGATCATGCTGTCTAGAAGAAAGTTTCATAGATTTCTCCTTGCAAATAGTTCCAGGTGACACAGCAAGACCTGTCCTTAGCACAGGGAAGGACAAAGAGAAGTGGGACTCTGGTGAGAAAGGAGGCTGTTGCTGTGGTTGGTAGAAACTCCTGATAGCAATGATCCCCAGCTTTAGGCATCTCCTGCAAAGCTCAGCCTCTGCCCGACTGCAGGTTAAGGAAGAGATGAAGATGTCTCAGATTCAGTTCCTCTGCTCTGGAGCCCACGGTAGGACAGGGCTGTTGGGGGAGCTCTGTGTTGCTTTAGCCCTGTCTGTGATTCATCATCAAAACTCTGGTTGACAAGCTCTTGGCAGAACACAAAGGGCATCTAATCAGGATGGTTATTAGCCAGAGTTGTCAGGTCAACCCGTGACAGCTAGGTGTTCAGTCAATTATGTGAATCAGCCTCCATCAGTCCAGAGACGGATGCTTTTCCTTCCACACGGAAAGTCAAGGAGAGCCGGATAACATAACACCTTTATGGACTTGAAAGTCCCAGCCACTGAAAACAGTGAAAGGTGCAAGGATATGGAAAATAAATGAAGTGCTCCAGAAAAGAAATACCCGTGTCTTCCTGCTTCCCACAACCAGTTTGCATCCTGGAACTCATCAATAGAAAGTTGTTGTCAACCTACAAAAAAAAGTATTTGTTTTAAATCTTGCCTCTTTTATATTTGGGGCAAAACATTCCCCCCCTGCCTGCACTGCAGCTCTGTGCTGGATGTCCTGCCCTTGCTGCCCCAGCAGGAGCACGGATCGCTCTGCACGGGGACCCAGCACAGGGTATGCACCGGGAGCTGTGGACAGAGGGGAGAAGAGCAACCTGCACCCAAAGAACGAATATTCTGACCTAGAACAGGACTCCTGGGCATAACCTTTATGTTTCTTTGATATTAATTTTTCTTGATCTTGGCAATTCCTTTTTCTGCAGCTTTGGGTTTGATGATGCACGCTCACTAACTTCTTTGGCTTCCAGGTAGAATTACAAATGTATCTCCCTGCAAAATTATCAAGTCTGGAAACAAGTTTTAGTTTAGCAGGAAGAGATTTCCATTTATTTTTTCTTCTCCCTGGTCTCAGTGACGATAATTCTGAATTTGTTCCAGACTAAGTTACTTGCAATCAGGCCTGTTGTCCCTTGGTACAGATTTGCCCTCCACAACAAACACTTCCACGTTGTTCAAGGTGTGGGTTTATCACCTTTGCTACAAGCAGTGCAGGCAGGAGAGAGCCCCGCTGTGCACGCTGGTGTGTGAAAAGAATGAAATAAAAAAGAAACAGTATTCTGACCTAATTCTGAAAGCTTCGTTATTAACCAATAAGTAGCAATCATAGGCTTAGAAACATCATTGGAAGGTGGAAGAAATATATACACCACAGCTTGGATGATTTAAAACATAAATTCTAAGTTTTCAGTCTACCTGCTGATGGAGGGCTGCTGAGGGCAGATAGACAGCGAAAGCAAAGGACTACGGACACGGCCCCTTCCATGCAAAAGGCCTCACCACCACCAGCAGCTACAGCTCCATCTCTTTGTAAAACCACACCAAACACTCGCCCTAAGCAGGAGACCCTGGCGCTTCTTGGGTTCCCACTTTGGCAGGGCTAGCACTGGTATTTTGGGCGCAGTGCCCAGCAGGGAGGTCTCCCTGATGTGGTGCAGTCCGCCTGGGAATGAAGCGCCATGGGGCTGGGGGCTGCTGCCTTGCTCGGGGTGGCAGTGGGCGTCAGGGAACCCCAACTCCGCCATCAGCAACAGAGCTCAGCCTCAAACCCCGGCCCTTCCCCTGCCCAGAAATACATCAGCCAGGCATTTTGTACACTCTCATGTGACCTTTTCTAGCTCTCAAATAAATAGAGCGTAGAGCCTGCAGTTTGCTATGGCACGGCGCATGCTGCAATCTCGTCAGGCTTTTCCAGTGGGTTTGTTTTGGAGTCTCTGACAGGGCTCGGGGTTGGCCAAGAACGGCGAGTCCTTATGTATCAAGTCCCGCTTATACCCCAGGTTAGTTGTAATTTATTTACAACTTGGATTGCCTTCTCTCTGTCCTACAACTACAGGAAAGACAGCAATAATTTCTATTTGCAAGCCATATGATTTGGCAAGATCAAAATCTCCTACTTTGTTTTTCAATTGTCCAATGATTTCACGTCAAACCTGTTGAACTTTTTTCTCTAACAACATGCAGAAGAAAGCCCTATTTTTTTCCTTGCTTAGTCTGAGCCCAGAAAGTGAAGGAGGACATGCAGTACCATCCAAAACAAAGCCTAATAGTGCACCAGGGAGATGTTCAGCACAGCGAGTTCACAAACATTGCTGCACAACGGCTTCATGCAGGCAGAAACTGGCACCATTTCTGGACTGAGAAAAAGGTAAAATATAACGTAAGGCTGGTTCACCCTTGCCCATAAAATTCTTTCATGCTGGCAGTATTTCCATATGCACAACCTTTGCAAGAGCCAGGACAAAGAGTTACTTCTCCATCAGGCAGTGAGGGCAGGGTGCATCCAAGTTTGCCAACATGACCTATTTATACACTTCAAATTTTTGTCAAGACACAACATGAGCACCGTAGACATTAGGAAGTCCCGGAGACGGTTCCTGCAGATGTAGTACATCAGAGTGAACCCAGCAAGATTCTTGGATCTAACACCCAGGAAGAGTTGAACCTACTGGACAAAATTGGTGCACAGCAAAGCACATGGCTGCCTTGACTCCTTGCGCCTACGGTCCACCCTGCACACCCACCCCTCTCTGCCTGGGAAGTCTTGCACAGACAGCTCAGCCCCAAAGGTCAGGGCAGTTGTAAACTGGAAAAAAGCTGCTCATCTGCAAGGGAGGGCAACTGAGCAGTGAGTCAGCTTCTGGAGGGGCCATGCAAAATTATTTGTAATGTTGACTCTGTCCCTAAGGACCACATCCCTTTTAAGACAGTGGCTCTTCTTGGAGCCAAAGCTGATGAAGTCTTCTGGGTGAAGCCTACGTCTCTGCTGTGCCATGTACCAGACTGGAAAGTCAGAAGGTCTAGTCCCAGCCTTAAAAAAAACCTCCTAAAGAAGCCAGACAGAGATGCAACAATACTTTTTACTACCCAAGGCACTTACAAAAGCCCAATTACTGCATACATTTGTAAGGAGAGAAAATTAAATCCAGATCCCACCTTCAGGTTAGGAACTCTCAAACCGCCAGTCCTTTCTGGCACTCACGATGCCTCTAGGAATGCTGCACTGCCCCAACAAGGAGGAAAATACCAACGTTTGCTAAAGACCCTGTTCTTTGTACCGCATCTCCTTGGGAGGCTGAACTTCGCCTTTGGTTCTTCTTGCCCTTTCCCGTTTATAAGAAAAAACCCATGGCCATTCAAGGAACAGAAGCAACACCACTGTGTGATTTACATGACCAAATGCAACCAAAAGAAGGTGAATTTCAAATATTGAGTGTCATTTTGATTTAGAGGACATCAGTCATCTCAGAGGAATTAAAAAAAAAAAACCAAAACAAAGATGAAATAGCAGCCTGCTTTTAGGTATCCCAAGAGAAGGAGTGGAACAAACCTCATCAAGTAAATAATATGCTTAGCCTCAGTTTTAATTTAAACCATATTTTAGCGTCTCAGCATAGCAGGAATTCCATAACATCATTCCAGCTCGCATCGTTGCTACAAATATTTCTGTCCACATTTGACACGCAGCTATGCGGTAGTTGTGTTAGCAACTTCTGTACTAGGAGATGGCTGAAAAAAAGCGTGATCTTTACAAAGTTGTTTCTTTTTACTATTGCTTCTAATTCAGTTCAAATTGAAGACCTAATGTGGAAATGGCTATTGCAGTCATCAAAATTATGGTTTTACCAGCAAACCAATAACTATAGCACAACTGTTCACTGAGATTTAATGTCAAGAAATGACTGTTCAAATGAATGGGCCCAACACAGCAGAAAAAGTCATGGAGACCAGCGACACAGATGTACAAAGAAAAATGAGATCACCAAAGTATCCAAAACAGAGAAATAAAAATGCCTTGCAAGATTCACAAGTATTTCAGGCAGAAAGCTTGGCTTTATCCTAATTTGGGCAAATAAGCAAGGAGCTACACACCAGCCTGCAGTGTGACCAGGCACAAAGGTCTAGGACAAATATCAGCATTTTCGGTCAAAACTCCAGAAACACTCTCCACAGTGTCTTGCTGGGTGTATGGGAGTGTAGATGAGAGCATTGGTGTACACAAGGTGACTTCGTGAATGGGGACGGTCCCGTCATGGGCACTGGCAGGCAAAGACACTCCCCACAGCAGCTAATAAGCCATGTTAAAGCAATTTAAATCTCAAAGAGATTGCCCCCACTCATCAGGCAGCACAGACATACAATAGGGGTTTGGTGCCAAAGGAGCAGAAAGTACAATATGCCAAAAAACGGGCTGCGAGTAAACACGTGTCACTTCAGCTTGATGACATTTCTCCAAAACTCCTCTCCAGCAGGCTTGGAGGGAAATCTCAAGTCACCAGATCAAATTAACTGCCCCAGAGAAGAAGAAACACCTTCTGCAAGTACCTGCGTTGTTTCAGAAGTCTAGATCATATCAATGTCCAACATTGCCTAGCTCTGAATACACAAAGGCACTTTGAGAAGTGATGCCCAGTGAAAAATCACTGAAAATTATGGGCAGAGGATAAAGGAAAAAGAGAAACCATTTAATACTCAACTGTCAGGTTGCTAAAGAACAATGTAGGCAGAGATAAAAGAGAAAGGGCTGAAAGCTTTCAAAGTGAAGAGGCAGAACGCATTATTTGTGTTTAGTTAACTAGATAAAAAGCACGCTGGACATACATATTTGATTTTCAGCTAGGGAGACCTGACAAACCGATAAGTCTCAAAAAAAAGGAAAAGCAGACGAGTCACCCCCAGCAGCAGCACCGGCCAGCACGGGGTGTGGCGTTGGGGCGAGCCTGGCTGGGAAAGGGGTGCATGGGGCGACTGCGACTGTGAGGATGGTTGGATCAAAATGCTGGGGACATTTGTCTCGGAATTATTGCATTCTCATTTGAGGTTTTTAAATGCTTCTCATCTCTGGAAGCACAGGAGAGCATGGTGACGCCAGCAGCCTGCTGAAGCACTTTGTCTGGAAACAGTGCGGCAAACACAAGGAAGACCTTTCACATCACCTGGGGGCATCTCTCCATCCTCCACAAAGACAGGTCTCCTCCGGCATGTTCAGTTGTCTAGACACAAGCCAGCTCCAGTTAAGAGCCATGGTCCTTCCCTAAATGAGAACTTCCTTAACAAAATGTTAGATGCAAAACTATGGGGGGACTACAGTACGAGGGACACGAGCAGGGAGTCACCAGCCAGATCTGCTCCCTGATTTCCTATGCGATCTTGGTGAAGGTAATTGGAATGCAAGTTGGGTACAATTTGTATATATTTTACATATATATTTTATATGTATGATAGAATTCTTTTTTTTATATATATATATATCTTCCAAGCTCATTCTTAATCCATTTCCTTTGTTTGTTTGTTTTGAAGAGATTTATAGATTTGTCCTCACAGCAGTGTAAGTCCCTGGATATGTTGAGTTTTCTGTGGCTCAGACAGGCTTTTTAAACTTCTGCGAGATAATTGGCACAGTTTACTTGGCTAAATCAGAGAGAGATTTTCAAAGGCTGAAATGGCAATGAAGCACCTAACTCCCATCGGCGTTCAGAGACTTGCTCTCCTTAATCACTGCAGTACTTTGGAAAGCAGAAAGCTTTGTCACAGCTGCACTGTGGTCTCCTCTGTACTCTGGGCAATAAAGGATACTACATTTACATTCAGTCTTAAAAAAAAGAAAAAGCCCTTTCAATTCCGGCTGAGGAACGTGGTTCGTTTGCCGACTTCCAGAACTGCTCCGATTGTGACCGGGAATGCCAGCAGCAGCCAGGGGTTGGTCTCTGCTGCCGCAGAGCTGTGTGGAAAAGCCACGAGCAATATTTTCTTTGAGGGCAGCCTTGTTCGGAGCTATCATTCTCCCCTGTTTTCCTTTATATTTAAGCCTTGCAAAACACCAGCCCATCTATTCCTCACCTGAACTTCTAATCCTGTTTGGAACCGACTCCATGACAACCAGCTTTGACAGGAGAAATACAGCATGGGCAATGTGACTCCGGTCCGATACAGGGCTCTTCTGCTCAGTTGGGTTTAAAGGCGGGTGACATCAAGGTGCTCTCTTGGAGGAGGCTGGCAGCAACCTGGCTTGCCCTGGGAGAGGCAGGAATTTAGGCTCCCAAAGGCTCTCCCAGCCACGTGCAAAAGGTGTAACTTTGGTGTCTTTTGGCCTTGCTCAGCTGCCTACAGTGGCAGATGCTCAGCTCGGGGCTGTGCCAAAACCCGCCTGTTTTACCTTCAGTCTGCAGGCTCTCACCTAGCAGAAACCAGGAGCAAGACACGCAGACGTCATTGCATTTCCCAAAGGTCCTCACTTTGCTCTCCTGCCGTTCCCATCACGTTTCCGAACCACGGCTGCCCAGCAGGCAAGCCGGGGAGCTCTGCAGAAGGTGGGAGCTGCAGAGAGCCCACGAAGGTGGCTGGGGATGGCAGCGGCTCTAAGTGACAGTGGCTTGGGAGCGGGACTGGGAAATCACAGGCTGGTCTGCTCAGCTGCCACACTACAAAACCCAGAAAGATTTAGTGCTGCTCCACCCCACCAGATGTAAAATTGTTCCACTTTCCTTCTTAGAAGGGCACGCTTTCCATTTCATTTAACACAAGTGTCCCTCCAACCTCACATCAGCAGAGATGAAAAATTTTTGCTTTCAAGAACTAGTGAAAAATGTCCTCCAAAACAAAAAAAGAAAGAAAAATATTAACCAAAGGAAGTACAGAGCAGTTTCATGAGACCACTGGAAGGGGTGGAAGGGTCTCCCCTTAGCCAGGACCTGGGGGCCCTGAACCAGCATGTGCAAACTGAAGGTCAGGTCCTCCACCTGGGACACCCCCTTTCCAAAGAGCTCTGCCAGCCCCGCAGCTCACATCAGGATCCCGTTTCAGCCTCCCCAGCATTCCTCACCAGCTTTCTTTTCCTCTCTTCCTCCGTGCTGCCTTAACCACCAGCTTTCCCCTCTATGTTTGGACTTCAGTAAAGCAAGAATTTTCAGTTGAATCGTAAATTCATCAGATACGCGGTTTTGGTCACCCTGAAACTATTAGCTAGTCTGGGTCAGATTTGTCAAATAGTTTGGGCTGGAAACTATGCGTTCAAGGATGGGTGGGGGGATAAGGTTGCTTCACAGTTGAGGCAAGTGACCCACACCACACAGATGGAGGCCACGCACTTGGCTCCTCTCTCTCAGGGCTTTTTTTGAGCTTTAAAAAGTAGAACAGGTCCTCTGGGAACCCAGGAAGCCAACGGCAGGATTTCCAGAGAGCCTGGGATCAGGTAAAGGGCAGATCTGTGCATACCTCACACCTCAGGTGAGGCTGGTTAGCAAGCAAACCTTCGTGTTGGAAGAGCTTCAGTTGCTACAAAAAGCTTTAAGAGCCATGCCTGTCCCTGGGCAAGGAGGGCAGGAGTCTGGGAGGTCAGACTGTGCACCCTCATCCCTGCTCCAGGGAGTCGTTCATTACTGACACGAGAGGGGAGGAGAGCCTGAGACGAGGGCACTTCCCCAGGAGGCCCTTTTCAGATCGCTATCAATTAACAGAGAACTCAAAGCTACCAAGAGGAGAAGAAAGAAGAACATAAAATAGCCTGGCTCATAAGCACGTTGTGAAGTTGCGCAAGAAAAGTAGGATTAGTGTCATCGGGAGCCTCGCATTTTGAACCAAATTTCCCAATTCCAAGAAGATTAATAACATGAGTGTTCGGCGATACAAACCAGCCCAGAAGGCATCTGGTGTCCTGCATCCCTAGAAAGAGCCTCTAAGCTCGTATTGCCAGTGCAGTTATCAAGAAGCAAAATCATATGCAAAGAAATAAAAGCCAACACCAAAACTGATGCTTTTTCTCCATCTGCCTCCAGTCTCCATCATTTTCCCATGCACCAGAGAGCGTGGCAATTCCCCACACTGCACACCTTGCAGCACGGTTTCTGTGATCCCCTGAGCTATGCTGCCTCAGGGAGTGGCTACACACCTCATACTGCTGTTTAAGCTAGAAATAATAGTGACTTATCAGAGTGCTTCCTAGGAGAAGGACCTTTAGGACATGGTAACAGCTATGAGCAGGCAGCACAAGAGCATTGCATGTGCCCCTACCTAGCAGCCATACCAACACCTCAATGATTTTCACTACACTATTACATGCTGATGCAAGGGTGGATCACAAAACCACCCAGGCTTTCCCATCTACGTGGGCACCCAGCGTGTCACGGAGTCGAGTCTGTGGGGAGCAGGGAATATCCCTGTGGATATTGGGTTTGTGCCTTCCAGGGCGCAACAAAACTGCTCCCCAGCCCACTCTGGTGTCCTCAAGCCCCCATGATTTCCACAGAAAAAAGACTTCCCACGGTGGGTAGATTCAGCACCAGGGTGATGTATGCCCAAGGCATCCCATCCTGCGGTGGGGGGACCCATATCTGTCTGGCAGCATTGCAACCGTCATCAGATGTGGCTTCAACACAAGCGACCCCCGTGCTCTCCCTGAAAGCCAGTGCTGTGGGGTTACCTGCAAAGGGTCATGTCTTATTCTCTAAGGGAAGAGAAAAGGGTCAAAACAACCTCCATCGTAAGGAGCAGCAGCATTGTCTCGACCCTGGTATTCCTGACAGGAGAGGAAGAGATTCAGGATCTGGCCAATGTTGGTTTTGTTTTGTAAGACTTTGGTGTGCTCCTTTTCTGCTGACAGCATGGATGGGAGAGAGTTTCCTACCACGTATCTGGGCCGCAGGAGTCTGGAAAGTTACTGACTGAAGGGGAAAAATGCTGAAATCCACAGAAAAGTGAAGAGAAGATACAGAGAGAAGAGGCACATTTTGCTAATTTATTTTTTTACATTGCAACAGCTGTGCTTACATGAAAAGGGTCATTAACTGAAGATGCACGGAGTACCAGCATGTCTACTGAGGCTTTATACAATTTAGGAGATCACTGCAGAGTACAATGCAGGATCATTTAAAATTCACAAACAAATCCTATAAAATACCTTTGTAGGTATTTTAATGGTCCAAAACAAGTACTGTGTACTACTCGATAGGCAATTTTTCCTTTTTACTAAATTCCATATGTAAAAATCAATCTGTTCTTTTTAAAAACAGAGACTTTTTTTTTTACTACACTATTTTAAAAGAATAAAGACAGCTCCCACTGAGATGTCTGTTTAAAAGTTCAGTACATTCTGCTGCCTTATTTTATCTGGCAATGCTGAACTAAAAGAACACTGAAAATTCAATCATGACGGCAATAATATTTGAAAAGGCTATAAAAAAAGAATGATTTAGGTGGTAAGAAACATCTTTTACTGAAATTCTGAACTCTGTGTTTCTGTTTCATTACATGAAAAATAATACAGGCCCTATACAGAAAACATGTTCGGTGTACCACTTTGATAGAAACAAAACAGCCTTTTAAAAACACAGTGAAATGAAAGGTGATTTTTAAAAAACACACAGGTATTTACATAGAGCCATTTACTCAGCATTCGGGATCGTGCCGTTCCCTCTCTATAGTTTAGCTATCTCTCAGATAGTTTGCATAAGTATGCATTTATTTACTAATCTTCAAAGAGTCCCCATTTTTCCTAGCTTTCCACTGTAGTCATTAGAGGTCACAACCCTGTAGGAAATATGGGCTGCCATGGTAACACAAAATGTCTGCTACAGGCTTAGTGTAATTCCTCCCTAATAGAAAAACAACAGCAGCAAATCCTGCCTTTGATAAACGGGCTTATACGTTGTAAGAAGCCGCTACCTAGAAAGGTGTCTATCACTTCAAAACGGCTCTAAATGAAATGAACGTTATTAAAAAAAAGGGAAAACAAACTCACACGTTCAACATGATTAAAAAAAAATAAACGCTACTGAGGTACACAAAGGAGAACATGGAAATAATCCAGCATACCAATCGGCAACATCTCGTTAAATACGGTGGGTGAAGTTTGCAAGGCGCCGTGCTGCAGCCCCTCAAAGCAAGCCCAGCTCTACTCAACAACAAGTGTCTGCTGAGCACTTCTAACAGGATTCCTGGCAAACCTTTCTCATCACAAGGAAAAAGGCTGCATTTCCATATGTCTGAAAAAGCAAAAATTCAGAGAGAGACCGTCACCTCTCTGACTGCAACAAGGTAGCCTAGCTTTCCCCGCTTGGAAATTCCTGTGGAAAAAAATGCATCTGGTTCCAATAGATAACTGGGGTTTGGGAGGGGGGGGAAAAAAAGGGTCTGTTTGATCTGGTGGTTCGTGGGCATTACTGGCATGTCAGTGAAATCCTGCCTCACTGAGAGGAAGGGTCCCGGTGTGGCTGGCTGGCTGGCTCACCAGGGCGGGTATTTCGGGAGGGCTCCGGCCGCCCCTCGCACCTGCACTCAACATTGCCTTACGCTTCCAAGTCCTGTCTACCAGTCCCAAAGGCTCCCGTCTCCTCTCCTGCCTTCCTCCTGCAGAGCACACGCACGAAGGACTGGTTTTCTTTAATGCATTAGCCAGGATTTTCCTGAGAATGTGTCTTTTTGTGCCAATTTCTCAGTTTCCTCGGTCTTTTTCAGATATTTTGCGATTGCTGATGGGGTACCCCCTGCTTGCCATCCTGTACCACCGTCGGGGTGCCGCTCGGAGGGGATATGCCACTGGTGTGTTTGCAGCAATGCAGAGCCTCCCCCCAGCCAAATCCTGTTTCTCGTTGTCTTTTGTTTACATTCCTCCAGCCAGTTTTCAATCCAGAGAGCAGCAGTCGTATCTCCACCAAGTCAAGTTAATTTTTCAATTAAGCTATTGCATTACATCTACTCCATTCCCCATGCTGTTTCCTTTGCTTTTCTATTTTTTTTTTTAAAAAGCGCTTAATTTTGCCTGATAAAATATGGTTCCTCTAAACACTTGCAATCTGCTATTTCTTTCTATTTATAGCTGGTACACCCATCGCTTTAGGTGCCTTATGCCAACATGGGCAATTTGAATTTCTCGGGGTTTGCATCGCTTTGCAGCAAGACGGAGGCTGCTGAATCCCGTCCACCCCAGACGCCCCTCCGGAGGAGCCTCTCCGCAGGGGGACGAGAGGCTCCTCATCCTGCTCTCCTCCCTCCGAGGATTCACACCGCCACTCCAGCAAGGGAAGTCAGACTCCGAGAGTCGCCGTAAGCGAGTCAAGATGTGAACCCCCGTGATTTCCCATCACGGGGTCCCCCAAGAGCCCACGGCTGAGGATTCGCTGCCTGTGACAGACGCCTTTCTCACGGAAATGCCATCCACCCCGACAGCAAACTTCTAGGGCGGTTGGAAAACAGACCCTCACCTACTGCGAGCCCAATAATGAGGAACAGCATTTTGGGCAAGGATCTAATCCACAGCAGAAAGCCAAGCTCCCTTTATCGAGCCTGCTGCTATCCCATGGCAGCCTTTCACAGTGTTTTACCAGGTCCATGCACAAAGAAGAAATACCAAAATATCTCTCTGCCTACACCCTTTCCGATTCCTTCAGTTAAGGCGGTAGTGATTTTTATCTTCTTCCTCCTCCACCACCGCTTTGAAGCCTTAAGCGTCAGACGATATTTCAGATTTGCCCCCTCTTTCCTGCCTGCCCAGTTTGGGTTAAGAGATGCTCTGTGCTTTCAGCCTGTGCCCAAGAAAATCCACTGAAAGCGTAATTAATACCTGCGGGTGTTAATGCATCTTCCCTTGCATTAGTCCAAAAAGGCAGCTTGGTCTGGAAAGTTCTGCTTTACCTATAATATTGTCCCCAAATACTACTGCAAACACCCTGACACTGGCAGCTGAGAAACAAGTCCTTTTCACGCTCATCTATCGCCACCACTGCATCTGGGAATCAAAATGAGTGCTCACCCAAAAACCACCTCTGATGAGCCATGTTGTAGATGAAAGGTGGCATGGTCTCAGGTATGGGGGCACTATCCCACACCAAGCAAACTGAATGAGCTAGTTACACCCACAAGAGGAATTGAGGGATGTCCCCAAACACAGCTGTCTAGGCAGCGTCCCCATGTCCTTGCATTGCCCCCTCACTAGCTGTCTCCAGCTGCTTTCTGCTTCTCCATAGGGCGCAAGTCCTCCTTGGCATCTGCTCATACCATGCCCAGACACAAGTGGCACCCGCAGCATGGCACCGAGCCCCACGTTAGAGCCTGCTGCTCCCAGGACTGCCTTTGGGGCCAAATATTTACCTGCCTTATCCACTTACCAAGAGAAACCCCTTACGGTAATGACACGCACAGTTGCAGTGCATAGTAGGAACGAACCCACAGCACCATTTTGTTCTAGCGAGTCCTTTGCAGGGCCGCTCTGGCTACCACCAGTATCCTCCCCAACCCCTCCAGAAACCCCCAACAGCAGCAGCAATGAGCATCACCAACAGCGTCTTGCCGAGCACATGAGGCAGCCGGACCATGTACGATAGAGCTCACCCGCAGTACCTTTGCTGCCCGGAGAGAGCCCAGCAGGCTGGAAGGGGCTCTTGTCCCCACCGGACCTTGCACAAGCAGTGGCCCCAGCACTGTGGTGGGCAGACAAGCAGCACACCATCGCTCAGACCTCCCTCCTGCCCTGGCACTAAAGATTTTTTCACTAGAAGCCTCAATATTGTCTCCTATAAATGGGTGCTTGCCCAGCAGCAGTGCGGGAGGGTTTCCCCTCTGCCCCATAGAACAAGAGAGCAGAAGGCATTTGCCACGTTGCGTCTTGTCTCATGCACCGCCAAGGTCTCCCCTGGGAGGAAAAGTAGGACATTTCGGCACTCTGCACCATTTGTTTACATATTGCCCTCTGAAAAAGGAAGATCTGGTGCAAATTTCAGAAGTATAATTCATTCCACGCCACTGATGAAAACAAATGCACTTCTGTGCCACCTCATCTCACAGCCAATGGGGAGCTCCCCGCATCTCCATCCAGCTCCCAGCTGACTCCTGCATCCGCATGCAAAGACCAGCAGCTGGAGACACCACGCAGGTTGGAGGCAATCCCGGGGGACCCGAGCTCTGCAAACCAATGAACGAATTACCCTCCTCCATCGACAAAGTTTGATTACACCCGCAGCTGATGTAATATCAGTAACGTATGAGGAAACACAAGAGAATCCAAATTGCTTCCACAAACTCCTCCCGTGCTGGGGAGCTGCCGCGTGGCATCGCGCGGCCTCTACCAGCACCGCTGTCCCATCGCAAGTCTCCGCGTGGTGCAAATTAGTAAGGCAGGCAACCGTCGTAAAGAGGAAGGCTGCTGCCTCTCAAAATGTACTTGGCTAATTTATTTTGACAAGTGTAGCTTGGTTTTAATCATCGATAATTTTTCCGAGCAAAGCGTCTTCAGTTAAGTGGGCTGTAGTCTACTTTGTAAAAGTAATGAAGTTGGAGTAACAGGAGGGCTTGCTGCAGCGTTCTGCTATTAATCAGTGTTAATAAATGTGAAGAAATCGCTGTTTTGTGCATGTAAATTACAGAATTTGCAGATAAGCGAAATGTAAATGAGTGAGGTTTGGTGTAGACAAGGTGCTTCCACTTTGTGCCAAGAACAGATATTAGCAAAGTACCCAACCCGCTTGCTTGTCTTTGCCAATCCTACGTTCATTAGTTGGGCTGTTTGGGCTCTGCAGTTACAACAGAGATCAGCTGCTCCCTGGAGAGCAGGCACTCTGGTTTGTAGCCACCGAGGAAAGGGGTGGGAAGCTGCTGCATTTTGGGTGACCAGAAGGAAGTACCGTGTACCCAAACCATGGTTAAGTCCCGACAAGCCACCTTCATTAGAGCATTGTGACCGTCATTTGTTTCCACGCATACGGCACCAGTGGCGTTTGTTATCAACCGATCTTCAACCCAAGGTGCAGGCAAAGCCTGCTGCAGGGCACGGGCCACTCACGGTGCAAAACATCACACAGCAGCTTTGATGTACCCACAACCCTCCGGAAAGCACGTGGCCATGGTGGAGCAGACGGCGACACGTACGCAGAATAACCCCTGGACATGACGCACACTACGAGTTTCACTCCTGCACACCGCTATAACCATCCCATAGCTGCAAGAGCAGGAGAGGTGGCGTCCATCCCTGTCCCATCGTGTGACGGTCCTCCCCAGGACCTCCTGCGCACACACGAATGCCATGGTTGGTATGAACAAGACATCCCTTTGCTCGTGGACTGGTCAATATAAAGCAGTTCCCTTGCTAGGCACCAACGTCCTATTCCTCCCACGGTCTTACAAAGCTCTGGGACTCACCAGCATCCCAAGGGGCAAACCTACTCACCAAATCAGCTATGGCAATACCAGACTGGCAGCTTTCCTGGTTTCCATGCGGGAAGTGATGAACACCAGTTCTCCCCCACTTGTGAACCCCTAGTCCTGTTTAAGCAGCACCATCCACAGACACAGCCATGGAATGAGCGGTAACACTGGCACTCTTGAGGCAAGAGTGAATTTCTGCACCATTTATTATGAAAAAATACGCGTGACTTGGTTTCCCCAGGAGCTGTTGACTTCAAAGAGGCAGTTTTGCTCCTAAGTTTGTTTCGAGGCACCCGAGCCAGGGAGCTGCAGTAACTCCCACGCGAGGGGTTTTGGGTGGCCAACATGAAACAAGAGGAGCTGCGTTTGGGGCAACCAACATCTCAAAGGTCTGGCGGCAAAACCCTGGCACAAGGGATGCTGCCAAGAGACTGGGAATGCCACTAAACTGAGTGCAACCGCTTTTTTTATTTAGATGTTTTAAAATTAAAGTAACCTTTTCTATCAAGAGTAAGGAAATTTTGCTGTATTTTTATCTCCTGTTTTGAAGGCTGCTGCACCGAGTCATTACTTTAAATTTCCATCTTTGTCAATGCAAAATGTTATTTCATCAACATCAAAATATCTGGAGAATGCTAGCTGACATTTCTGCTTGCAAGTGCGTTTGGGGAGCATTTATACATTTATTTGCCTGGAAGAAAAATGGTTTTAACTGACTCTCGAGTCGCTCACTTTTCAGAAGGTATTATCAAAATACCGGGCGAGAATCTCAGCACAAAGCTCGGAAGGAAACCAGAGCAGATTTATACTATAGGAACTGATCTCATATATCAAATCAGACCTGCATGTAACAGCCCAAGTCATTGCTGTGCCATTTGTATTTCTTTGCATCGCTTTATTCTTCAGGGAGTGGGGGAAAAAGGGCCACTTTTTCAAAGAACAATACCAGAGCCCGGCCACAAAAGGCTCCTCCCAATGTAAGTAAGTTATTTCGCCTGGGAAAGCCCTTTTTCCAGCAAAGCAGGTTGGAGGGGAGAGGCAGACTCTTCCTCGGGAGAGAAAAGGCCGACTTGTGCGCGGTCTGCTCCCTATTGTACCGGCGCTAGGGTTTACACGGCGGCGGTGCGGGGCGAGAGCCCCCGGCCGGGGCAGAGCCTCCCCTGCCCCGAGGGGCTGGAGGTACCCGAGGGTTGGGAAATGGAGGCAGGGGGAGCATCTGCAAGGGAGCAGCCCCTTCCCCGCGCTGCCTTCTGTCATTTCTGACACAAAAGGGGAAAATATAGCATTGCGTCAAGCTCTTTTTCAACTAAAGAGAGGGTTTTTTGGAATAAAAATAATTATCTTCCAGTCCTTTCAATCACGTTTTACTTCTTGGGGAGGAAAAAATAAATGTAAAACTACTTTTTCTCACTCTGAGAACTAGCCATCACATTTACCAGTTTCACTATGAGAGGGCAGAGAGCATTTTCTCGCTCTGAAATCCAACCGGTTTTGCTATGACTACTACTTCCCAGTGCCAAAAAAAAGCATGGGGGGGTTGGAAATCACCTGTAAAGAATTAGGTAACAGAGTGTGAAAGGTCTCTGCCATTCAGGAAATACTTCCCGCTGGATTTAATTACAGATTGCAACTAAACCCCCCCCCCTTTTTTTTTTTTTGAACTTCAGACATACAATAACATGACATTTATTGAATGTGCTAGCGTTGCAGCAGTAGCGATAGTAAAAAGCCCGGAGAACTGCGTTGTTTACAATCAACTTTTAAAATATACTTTATACACCAGATTAATGAGAGTTTTATGGAGAAAACGCATTTTATCCGTCTGCATTAGGAAGTACTAATTACCGAAAGAAGAGCCTTTGCAGGCTGCAGAGAGCGGTGCCGGAGACCTGCTCGGGTCCCAACGCTGTGCTGGCAGCAACACTCCCCATCCTCTCCCCAGCCACGTCCTGGGGGCAAGCTGCCTTTTACAGCCCACGCAAACTCCCTCCCTGCTCAGCAGCTTGCACAGATATTGGCTTCAGCAAGTCCCTCTCACATTTGGTCTAAATTGGGTATTTTCCCCTCAGTATCTCAGCTAAGATGAGCGGTCCTGATACAACAGTATTAAATGTCAAACGAGCAAAAAACAACGTGCAAAGCCAACGCAACTCTGCATTTAATTTAGGCAGTGTCAAAGCAAGGAGCAGAAAGGAATGGCAGGGTTTTTTCTTTGCACATTTTTTATAAAACCACCAAATGCAGCTCGTACTTGAGGCTCCTGTCCTAACCACCTTGTCAGAACCCATTTCTTCCCTTATTCCCTATCAATATTAGGTTAATCAGTGGTAAGCAAAACAATATAACGATATCTGCCTACGTTTGAGCCGCTAATTATACATGGCAATGTTAAAACTGTTCTTCTGTTGTGCATTTAATTTGCCGGCTTTGGAATGAGACATTAGGATTTTATTTCTAAATGCGTTGATTAAATTGTGTCTCTGCTTCTGCAGCCAGAAATACAGAAGCCTTCCTCTACACGTAGGTAATGAGGCATCCAACGCCCTGGAATTAATTTAAAAATTTGTATTCCATCATAATTATCTCCAGTCATTGTGCATAATAAAACAATTTGTTATAGATCAAATACTGTCTGTACGGATACATTGAATTGGTATCGAGAGTGTCTCTTAAACTCACAAAAGGGAATAAAACTCAGAGTCCAGGCAAAAATCTGCTCCCCGGAAGGTGTTATCCCGTCAGTGCTACAGGATAATTTACAGGATCTGCCAACATTTAGGAGTCTCTGGATTGACTTTTTTTGGCTTTTATGAGCTGAAGAACAGAAGCAGGGTCACTGGAGAGATTAAGTTTCCTTTCTGCACTAACGTTAGGGAGGGAGACAGAGAGAGACACGGCAAATAAGTGCTCTGCTGTACCCTGAAAATTAAAATACAGCTGGATTACTACTCTAATGATGTGCTTTGACAGCTTTTACAGGGTTCACAGCCTCCCAACACACAACCACGGGCGCGGAGAACTTGTACCCTCAGCATTTAGCCAAACGAGGAGTTGGAAATGGTTTGCTTGGCTTTTTGCTTCTTGGTTTGCCTTTTAACAAAACAAAAAACTGCTCCCGTTCATGCAGAGGCCACCAGAAATCAGCAGTAAATTCATCCACTGATATATCCGTCTGCAATGAAGCTGGGTTCAGTGAAATGGCAATGCCAGCAGAGTAGCACAAAGGCAGACTTTTCCCCTCTATGCTACAAGCCATAGAAATTCAGGTGATAACTTACTCCGCAGCGCAGCACCCAAGGCAGGAGCACAGGTCCTCCCATCCCTTAAAAAGCACACACTTGTAGGATAAGGAAAAAATAAAACTGAAGGCATTTGTAGTAGCCAATTTTCAAACCTTTTTTTCCATAGGTTATAACTGTAAATCAAGAGGGGAAATCGGATTTCAAATTCTGCCTGCACATTTTATACCTCTGCATTTCGATTAATCTGAATTGCACGGAAGAGAAAGAGGTAATGTTTACCTCCTCGCCTCTGAAATGCAGAAAGAAAACCTTATTTTGCAATTATAGCATGATACGTAGGCAAAATTAAGAATGTGTTTCCTATTTTTTTCTCCCCCCTCCGCTTCCCAGGGCGGTGGGGGGGAAATAAATATATATTTTCAGATTGCAAGTCTATTCCAGAGCAAAACGCTATTCGTCGCAGAAAGGGAATTTAACCTGATAAATCATCTTTCTGCAGATCGTGATTGAAGTGGTTCATGTTCATATTTGAATGAGTTTTCTTTACCTACACATTTTTGTTAACTGGTTTAATAAATTATGACAGACCTTTAAAACCCGATCGGAGCTGTACAGGATAGATTTACGATCAGCCAAACAGCGCAGCGGAAGGTAAATGCACAATATTTTAGTGCTTTCAATAGGAGGACTCTTTTTATTATTATTATTAATTGCATCAAAAGAATACTAACGCTGTTTAGTGATCATTTTTCAAAGTAAACTGCAGAAGCAGAAGGAAACTGTTTAAATCCAGAAACTGTTTTGAACAAGTTAGCTGGAAAAGCTAAATTAGAATAATATACTAATAACAGACTCAAAGCATGGAGTAATTTAAAACTGCAACAAAACTGGAAGAGGAAAATTAGGTATTCAACAAATGACTTTCTCAACTAAATTACTCAGGCTCGTTTATGGTATTTCAAGTCTCTCTGCTTCTTTCCACACTTTCTCATAAAGCACTTGCAACCAAAACAGCAACGACTTTTCATTTCTTGCGAGGCAACTGAGGGGATCAAAATGCCGTTTCTTAAACCACAGAACAAACCAGGTTCGTGCCCTGCAGTTTCGAAGGTGTTGTTAATAAATGGTGGACAGATAAGACAACTGTATCCTTTTGTGAACAAATTGTGAGATACCAAAGGGATAGTCACTTTTTAAAAATATCAAGTCATTTATATTTAAAAAGTAAATTTCGCAATTTTGTATGAGTAGTTCTATTTAGGTACCTGCTGCATTTAACATTATTGCTGAAACCTAAAATAGATATGTAGACTATTTTTTTAAAAATTGAGATCCATAGAAAATACAAACTAATTAGCCACATGTATCAAAATTATTAATGTAACCTCAGCTATTCAGTTGCCTTGCATTATATAATATATGATCCAATAAATTAGGTAACATAACAAAACTAAAAATAAGGCTTAGGTCTCAGTACAAATTAAACTATAAAACATTATATTCAGTGCTTGAAAACACCCCATCTTTCATTTCTAAATTATAATTTAAAAACCAATAAAGGTGGTTTCATAAAATAAGGAAAACAAACTTGTTCCAATTTGGTGTGAAAAATAATTGAATCTGACAATTTTACGAAAGGACTTTGTATGAACAGAGTTACAAAGGCACAAATAAAAAACAGTGATTACAAAATAGCTACAATCATCTGACTGGCGTTTTACGTGCTAGATGCTTGTAAAAAATGGAGATTATAAACATGCACCGTGCACCATAAAACCCTGCATAGTCAAGAGAAGGAAAAACCCCCCAGACTTGAGAACACAATTGCTCTGCGCCCTTCCTACGTCGCAGTCATTCACACCGACAAGGCTTTTAACCAAATCTGTCTATAGGACGGGGATAGAAAATGGATGAAATATATGTTTGTTCTGCTCTTTCATCCCTTTCTCACAGCGGTGGGAGAAGAGATACTTCGATGTTGTGTTAGTCAAAGGGCAGAATTTCTTCCAGTGTCCGTGCCTTGTCCTGACCACAACGCTGGGCTGAGCGACCCATAAATGAGGCTGTTTGTAATTAAAGCTGCTTTCCCAAACGGCGAGAGGGGGCTAACGCTGTCCCTACCTGTGCCCTCCGTTTCATCCCACAGCCAGCTAAGGAGAAATCCTCTTACACCCAGTAAGGGGGTAAATGCAGCCAAAAGGAAACAGCAAACTTGTGTTTAAAAGTGGTGGCAGAGGCAATACTGAGTACTCCAGAAAAAGCAGATAGCGCTTTGAAGATTTATATCATTAAATTAATCTGGTGCTTAGTCTCTAAAGCGTCACTCCTGAATTAAAAAAGCCCCCACAACCCAACTCTACATTTAAAAAACTCTCCGAATCTTAAAAAATTAACTGATGAAGATAAACAAAAAAAAGACCGGAAGAAATCCCCGAGGCAGCCTCCCCAGTTGAATCAAAGTGTCACGTCGGCACAGTGAAAATACTGGAAATTCGCATAAACTTTGAGGAGATTTTTGTTGTTGTTGTTTAGTAACTACGCTAAGCAAGAAAGCTACAGTAGAAACCATCACAGTTTACATAGGTAAACTACCAAAACCAGCATCACTTTTGTTTTTTTTAATACCTTGGTGCCCCCTTTTGGTCTATACAGTTCAAGGCATTTTTCCCCATTTAAAAATTTAATCATAAAAATACAGTAACTTTTCACTGGTGAAGTCTTAATCGAGAGTCTCACGGCTGCTCCACCTATAGTGACGGTCCACTGTCCCCGCTATCGATTTAGCCCCTGTGAACACGCACAAGTAGCAGCTAAGGTCAAAGGAAGGGGCTGATTTCCAT
Organism: Gymnogyps californianus; assembly: GCF_018139145.2. NCBI lineage: Eukaryota > Metazoa > Chordata > Aves > Accipitriformes > Cathartidae > Gymnogyps > Gymnogyps californianus. The sequence continues at coordinate 8,515,009 of NC_059479.1, forward strand.
TAGAAAAATTGCCCCAGTGCAAAATCCTGCTTTATACAGTTATCTTGATAGATGGGAGAAAAAAAATAAAAAAAGAAGAAAGGAAAAAAAAAAAAAGACCCATTCATTACCTTTGCTACAGTACACTCAATGGGGGAAGGCTGAGGGTGGTGTGCGGATGATAACTTTGCCTTGCTACGTTTGTGCGTGCAACATTGAGGAGAGAAAAGCTCCCGAGCGAGTGGGAGCCTTTGCTCGGGTCCAGATTCTCGGCAGACCGCGCGCTGCTAGCCTCATACCCAAACCTCGTCGATCTTTAAGAAGAAAGCAAAGTTTTATATATATTAATTAGACAAAAAAAAAAAAAATCTCATCCTGACGACTTTCATATTGCAGTGCTAGTAATTATGCCACAGAAACAAGATCTTTCCACGTTCAACATCACTGTGTGAAGACGAGCTTATTTCCAGCAGGGATATTGAGTCCTGCCATCTGAAGGGCCAATCAAGTGTGAAGTACAGTATAGTTTTAGACTCAATTGAAAGGAAAAAGCTTGACTACTAGTTCATAGCATGACAACTTTCATGGATTAGCTCAGACCCTATTCTACTCCGTGAAAGGGTATCACAGCATGAAGACAGTTTTCAATGCACTAAACTTTAATAGCTGAGTGGGGGAGCCAAAGCTTCCTTTTGGTCTCTATAGAAACAGTATAGCCAAAATTTGAGGCAAAATTAAGATTCTTGAGTTTCAGTCCTGTATTTACCCTCTAAGATCCTTATTCACAAAAAGTCTTCAGATTTTATATATGTATACATATATAATTATACAGATAATTACATATGTGCTTGTGCGTGCCATTTTTCCAATAGAAGATAAAGTGAGTTAAACCAGATTAACTAATTCCCCAGAGCCCCTCCACTGCTTCCCAGTGTCCCCAGAGCCCTGGGACAGCGGGTGCGGAGAGGCATCCTAGGAGGCATCACCAGCGCTCGCAGGCATTTTCCTCCCATCCCGGCTGCAAAGCTGTGCACCCTACACGTCCACATCCCCCAAAGCCCTCACCCCCTTAGCATCCTCCAGAAAGCTGGAGATTTTATTTAGGCACCAGCTCCCATAGCAAGGCACCGCCAGCACCGAGCATCTCCTTAGGGGACATCGTGTTTCGCCTGTTGATGCCAGAGGCCGATGGAAACTTAACCTGCAAGGAGCGGTGGCAGAGGAGCAACAGCGTCCCAGCCAGCAGAAGTTCCCCATTTGCTTTTTAAGAAAAGCGCTCTCATGATGAAATTAAACACTGAGAACAAGGGGAAGAACACGCTTCCGCGACAAACTCTTCCCCCACTCCTTTTCCCCAGCCCGTATGCAGGGTGCGGGTGGGTTCCTGCAGGCGTTGTGCCCACGGGACACGGGACCAGCCTACGTCACACTGCACGTACACATCGCACGCGGGTGCAGAGAAAACACTGCCAGCTTCTATGCAGCATTAACCTTGTTTCTTGTTTCTCACACTTGACCGTGCATTCGCTAACTACAGTTCCCAGTAGACATTACCCCTATACACCAACACGCTCGCAAATACATTTTCTCTTCCCACCTCCCGCACGTCCTCTCTTTGCAATCCTTTCATCCGTGCTGTGGGGTACCGGGGCCGGGCATCCCCCGGGATGCAGCTGGGAGGGATGTTACCTGCAGGTACCCACGCTGCGCTTTCCACCCGCTCTATTCAGGTTTGACACCTGCGTCTGGGCAGCGGCGAGGGCGATCTGGCTCTCTCGGCAAACTTGGCCGGGCCACAGATGCCTTTCTCCCCCCCCTTCCCTCCCCGCACCGCCAGGATGTATGGGTGCCTCCTATGGAGAGTCTACATTTCACTATAATGCTCCTACCCTCCCTTTGTGGAGCACTAATCCTGACTCACCAGAGCCAGAAACTCGCCTTGCATGGCCAGGGAAGCGATTTCCTCCCCCCTCCCCGCCGCCCTTTTTGGGTTTGAAGTTAATCCAGCTCTGGGCAGAGTCTCCCCGCAGTGTCCCCGCCATCGGAGCTGTGAATCCCTGCACAGGCAGTGGTTTTTGATAGGGATCTGCCGCACGGGCAGGGCCATCCTCAGGGTGCTGACACCCCTTGCCAGGTCTTCGTGGCCATGCAGGGAGCCAGGATCAGCCCAAGGCCATCGTCTGCTGAGCAGGGAGCTGCTGTGGGAGCATGCGCTTCGCTGCAGGGGTTGCAACTGGTTGCACGTGGAGGGGTTGCACTACTAGGGCTGCCCTGCTCGTCTCTCCTAAGGCTCCCTAGCATGCTGTCCCCACGGTCAGGGACTATGGGGGTGCCACGGACCCTGGCATCACCCTCCAGGCCTCACCTCAGCAGCATCCCAGCAAGATTCAAGGCTCCCCAGAAGCGTGAGAAAAGCCCAACATAGCCCATCATCTCTCAGACAAGCATCATCCAAACCCTTCCCCGAACACGCTCCACTGTGTACGTCTGCTAAAGAAGTTCGGCAAAGGCAAATTTTGAATAAAAAGTGCTCCTACTCACAAGGAAACAGAGATTGCACGTTACCTCATTGACCCAGCATGGTTCAAAGCTGCCATACACTCTTTCTTCTCCATCCCTGAGAGAGTCACGACGTCCCAGGACCGGCAGCTCCACCACCCTCACAGCACATGCTCTCTGCAGAGACACGAAGAGCTGCTTGCTGCAAAACACCCTCCTCCTTCGGGAGCCTGTGTCCAGCTGTTCCCAGGTGAAAAGTGAGGTCCTAGGGCCACAAAGTGCGGCCAAAATCAATAGACACCTGATGACTTTAATAAATCTGGGTCATAACCGCATCCCCCATAGAGCCTGCCCCTACCTGGGCATCATTTCACAGGTTGAGCACATGGGCCTGGTTTTCCAAACATCACATCCATGTGCTCCAAAAAATGCTTATAGGCACCTCGCAGATGGGCAAACACCGGCACACATGAGAAAAACCATCAACACTATCGCCGTGTCATACACAAACTCACGTTCCCATCTGGAGGAGGTACCTTTGGACCAGCCAGGCCTGCTCAGATACTTGCTGTACGAAAAGGCTATGGTGGCGCTGGGCAGCTGCCTGAGAGCTCAGCAGCGGGTGCAGGCTGGAGGGAGAGGTGCCTGGTCACAGCCCTCATGCCTCAGTGCTGGACCACAGCCTCGAAGGCCATCTCCAGCTGGAGAAGTCTGGACCAGCAGCAGCAATCTGGGGGAAAACCCATCCTTGGAAATGAGGGCCTTTTCTTGTCCCCTGGTAAAAGGGATGAAATCCCGGTGGTGTTGGAATCAGCAAAATTGCCTTTGATGATCAGACCCGCTCATGATTAGGACTGTAAGCAGAAATTAGAGAGACATGCTTATGGTTAAACACTATTTCCTCTGTTGGTTAAATACTACCTACTTCTCTCTTCATTAGGTACAACATCTCCAAAGCCCTGGGGTCTAATAATAACACTGAACAGAGACTTTTTCCTTTGTGTAGCACTCAGCTACAGAGGGAAAAAATCTGCAGTTTACATTATTTCCTTTCAACAGGTCTGAGAAAGCCGCAGTGCAGTAATTACACGTACTGGACAGGTCCTGTACCCCCCGGTCACTCCTTGAGCAGCCAAATATTGTTCGAAGGCTTGGATCAGACCCACTGCACCGAGACCAGTCATTTCGCACAGTGCAAAAAGTCCAAAATTTGGTCCACAGGCACACATTGACAGCTCAATCGATTGCTGGGCTCCTGCCACCGACAGTCACGTGCACACGGGCGGACAGATTCAATGGTCCTATTTAAACCCGCTCCCGGAGCTCTCAGGCCCTACATGTGTCACCGTGTTAGATGCCATTGATGCCGAGGCAGCTTCTTTGCAGGACGTCAAAGCATAATGGAGCAAACCCCTCATGTGTGAAGGGACAGCCAGCCTTTTGCACCAAGGAATCCCCTCTGTTCAGCCCGGGAGAGGTTTATGTTTGGAGTCAAACCAGACAGACATCAGCATGGCCAAACCCTACGGCCGTGGGAGTGAAACAATGGTGACGACCATCCAGGACACACCGCTGCCACCTGACCCCATCCCTGGGGGACATGGGGAGAGGAGGATTTGGGGTTTGGCAGCGGGAGGCGGGTTTGCCTCCCTGCAAGCACCCAAAGGGGAAGGAGCCCAACCAGGCTCATGGAAGATGGGTGAAACCAGGCTGTGCCATCCCTGGTGTTGGGACAAGATGCTGGGAAAGCCCAACCTCACTGATTCTCCAGCCGAAGCGAAGGCTGCTCCTGCTCGAGGCAGCTCTGCCCTGGCACAGCCGAGACAGCTGAGAGCACAAAACATCCAGCACCGCACAATTTCTGATCCCCAAACCAACCCTGGACATAGCCTGATGCCAACAGGACAAAGCGCAAGAACATGTGGATCCGTTGCTATTTTGGTTGAGCACCAACTTCCCTTAGGGCAGATCTTGTTAAGGAGATCCAAACCGGCCCATTTGCTATGGGATGATACAATCCTCTCCACTCTGCAATGTCAGGTCTGGAAAGGTAGCACCACTGGCCTCTCACTCTGCAGTTTATCCTTCCCGCCCCAGGACTTTGAGCTAGGAGCGTGGCTGTGTCCATCACAACCCCGCTGGCAGCATCCCTTCCCTGGGAGGGTGGCACAGGAGCGATGCTCAGGATGGGGTTCTGCTTCCCTTGGCCTCAAAGCACGCACTGTGCTGAAAAAGCAAGATACGCAGTTACTTGGCTGCATGTCTGAGAGCACCGGCGGGGCTTTGATGAGCTGTCGCTCAGCCCAGACAGACGGATTTTCTGCTTGGGAGTGGGATAGCTCCCCTGCACTTGGGCACAGACAGTGATTAAGCAGCCGGTGACTTCTCCTGGTCTCCAGCCTTTCTGCTGAAAAGCCTTCTCATGCACGAATGGGCCCTTCTCCACCTGCAAGAAGCCCCAAATGGAGATGGGGATGGTCCGGTGCCAGTGATGCGGCACCAGCTGGCAGGAGAGATGCAAGCGAGATAAATAGATGCCATCACGCTGAAGCAACGCTGAGTTGGACAGGGCTCTTTCCCCACGCTCCCTGTCCTGCTGCGCTGTCCTGCACATGCCACGTTTCCAAGTGCAAGTCATGTTTCTCCAGGGGCTGGATCCAGCAGGTGGGGGGCACAGGACGGGCTGGAGCAGCCAGTTTATGCACACCTTACACGGGGCTGAGCGGGAGGGAGTCAGAGGATGGGAAAAGCCAAGAACGGATGATTGCAGCCATGCACTGACCAGTGCCAGCTGCCACGGTTGCAGGAAGGCACTGGACCTCACTGGGGGAAGGATGCACAGATTTCCCCGCATCTCCAGGTACACGGCACATCCTGGGCTGATGCCGTGAGACCCTGCGCTGTCTCCGAGGAGAGCTCTGCACCAGATATAAAGCATCGTGGGAAGTCTCACCCTGCTTCAGTTTCTTCTCCTCATTCAGCTGCGGACTCCTAAATGGACACTAGCCTGACAATCCTTTTTTCCAAGGCACATCTGCCTTTCGTTTTCTCTGTTCAATCTGTAGCTTAGCCTTCCCTCCGGAGGAATCATCTAAGGATCCCTCATACTTTTTGCTGCCCAATTTTTGCAGCAGTCGGGGCATAAACTGTTTGATAGACTCTGAAGGGTTGCCTTTGTTTTCCCAAAAAGGTGCTATTTTGTTCACAAACACTCTGAGGAGCTCAGCAGTCTCTTTTCCTACCTCTCTTTTCATCATTTTAACAAAAAAGCTAAAGCTTTTGAAATCCCCTTTTCATGTCGGTACATTAGATATCTGAATTCCTCCCACATTTGAAGCCTGAGTCTGAACATGAACTTACCCCAAAAATCTCAAGTTTGCAATTTAAGCAATTTCCTTTGATGCATTATTTAAACATATATTTTAATTATTAATTGAGACAGCTTAGTGCTGTCATTTAATAGCCAAACCCTGCATTGGGCCTGCTGCAAACCCACGCTGCTCCTGTCCCAGCGCCCCAGCCTTCCTCCCTCTCTGCCCTCCGCTCCTAGCAAAGCACTTCATTAAATTATTTCAACAAGATCCTCTAATTCGAGTTGAAAGAATTCAGCTAATGAAGTATTTAAACATTTTTGTACCCAAAATTAATCAATTTACAGAACACCTGGAGAAAACAAAATGATAGTTTTACGCAAAATCATGCTTTGCAGTGCATCACTGGAGGGAAAATTGTGCCCTCTCTGTTCAATTTAAGGAGGAAACCATCATCTGTTACTTTTCTTGCCTTTATGAGAATTGGGAGATCTCCTCTACAGATGTTTTACCCTCTTTGCCCCTGTATCTCCCAACCTGTTTAGCTGCACCCACCGTTCCCCCAAGAGGGGACCGATGGGTTTTCCGTTCCTACCCCAGGTGGGTCCATCCCTCTTCAGTGCAACACTGCACCAAGAGCAGAGCCAAGACTTATCCATGGCTTCTGCAGTGTGGAGGGTGCCCCAGGCAAGAGTTGCTTTCTTGCTCCCATCCTGCCTCACTGGGACTAGAAGTTGCTCCTCCTCAAACGTCCTTTCGTAAAGGTCTGTGCTTTCCCCACAGAGTTTAACAGAAGGGTGCAGAGGAGCGATGTACGTCGCTCGGGGCAGGTAGAGAAGAGAATGCTGCATCCACTCCTGGAAGCTGGGAAGGGTATTTGGGAATAGGACTATGGCTTGGGGTCAGCTGGAGAGGGGAGCAGCCCTGGAGAAGCTGCAGGCGTTGGGGTGCATGCAGGGACTCACCCTGTGCTGTGTGTGCCCTGTTCCCAGGAGGCCACCCTTGGTCTCCCTACAACTGCAGCTGGGGATTTTGACTGCTCAAATCCAGGCTTCATGCTGAATTTGGGGTGTTGAGCAGGGAGTCTCAGGGTGTTGAATGAATCACAGTGAAAGGGGACTGCTGTACCCAGGCGGGTCAGAAGACAGCCCTGCCAGCAGAAGGTGCCCAGCAGTACAGTCACGTCTGCTCAGCGGGTTCTCCTACATGACCCGGCTGCAGCCCTCAGAGGGGAAAATGAGAAAACCAGGTGACCTGCATTCACCTAGCAACAACCCTCTCCATCCTGGCCCCAAAGCCAACCCCCCCTTTATCCTCGCATGTGAACAGGAGCCTGGACCAGCCGTACCCATCCCACAAGCACCAGATTCACATGCGTCCTTTTGCATTTTGGGCATCTGCCTGACGAAGACCTCTGCTGTCCACCCGGGGCTCGGTAGAGATGCCGAACGAAGGTGCCCAGCAAGCAGGTCCTTGGCATTTCCCAGGGTGTCCGTGTTATCCCTCTCTGTCCACGCACCGATAGCCTGCCTGGGGCTGCTGCCTGCACCGTTGGAAGCGCAGGGCCTGTGGGAACAACGGGCTTTGCTGCTGCCGGATACCCCCAGAGGAGCTGGTGGGTTGATTTATTACTGCTGTGCTTTGGGTTGAAGTCATATGATCCCCTAACCATAATTAACTGCCATGCTCAAAAAAAAGAAAAAAAAAACCAACTTACGCTAAACAAAAGCATGCGGGCCACCCCGACGTGATGCACTTTGTGCGATTACTCAGCGCAGCGCGAGGGTTGGAGCTCACGGGCCAGAGACGCTCGCCACTTTCACCAGCACCAAATTCATACACCCCAAATCTCCTGCCTTTTGTTTTAGCTCCCGGGGCTGCCAACCGCAAAGAGATCCCTGGGACGCAGGAGGGTGTGATTTCTCCGGGCAATAGAATAAAAAAACCCCATCCTAAGGAGCACTTCCATTTTGGCTCAGTGGTGTTGTAAAGGAGGGTTGCTATTATTGCTGCCTCTTCATCTGCCTTTGGCCCCCATCGGCCGCCCGTGTCTGGCACTGGTCAGATATGATTTGCTCACCCTACACACACGCACACGCCAAAAGTTAAGGCAATTGCAGCAAAGATTCCCCCTCCTGCAACAGGACATTGGGAAGCCCACGGCACCTAAGAAACCAGTAAATTAGCTGCACGCAGTAAAACTGAATTTGGTTTCCTCTCCACAAAACCATGAAGATATTTATATATAATTTATCTTTCTAAGTTGTCATGTGGCAAAAGACCTCTCGCTGTGAGGCAAGCTTCTCTTCCTACTTAGAGAGAATTACGTGATTAAATAGAGACCTGAAAAGTTGTGAACAAGCATTGAAGAAGAAAAGGTTTCCTCTTAAAGCCTTAATGAAGTGGGTTCATTCCTCCTCCAACATCAACTTAGCCTTGTGTAGTTTGTTTTCACTCTGGTTAATCACTGACCAAAGCTGTAGTGCGGACCACCAGTTCCCAATAACCCATAAAAGGCAGATCAGAAGCTATTGTTCTTTTCTGTAGGGCTTAGCAGACAACAGCTGAATAAACCTGTTCAAAGTCAGAACAGTCAAGGAGGAACAGAAGCCCGGCCATCGGCTGCAGGGAATCCTGAAAAGGAAATTCATTTATTATGACATAATTGATAGTGTGCACGTAAATATGCTACGCGGACCTGATGCAATCTTGGGTAATTACATACAGAGCAATTAACGGGTCGCAGTTAGAGAAAGCAATGCTGTTGCAAAGGGGGAATTTGCTCCTGCTTGCTGCCCGTGGATGCTGGCACCTGGTGGGTGCTCCTGGCATCCCGCGACTGACATTTTGGGGAAAAATCCTTCCATGGGGGAGAAGAGATGAAAAGGGGAAACCTGTGCAACTGGGTCTTTGGAAATTACACCCTGTAAAACTGATAGAGCTGAACGAGAGGCAGGAAGGGCTGGAATGTGCTAGGAAGAGACTTAAGGTGGCTGCTTATGGTGAAGGCTTCGGGGAACTATGAATGCAGCCTTCGATGGGAGGCACATTTTGTCTTATTGTTTCATTTGAATTTGCAGTACTCGCAAACATGCACATAGGGTGCTTTGGCTGTAAGAGGGGTCTCTGGTGCCGTAGAAACCCAGCCCTCTCCTACTACCACTGACACAAAAGGAAAGGTTTTGCAAGAATATAACTATCTTCTGAAATAAAGAATTGTCAAGTAAAGCATTGAGATGGTGCTTTTGCTCCAAATTTGCTTCTACCCCTTCCCAAAGCAGCAGGGTGAGAGCCTCACTGGTGGCTGTGCTCCCCCAGTTCACAGCAATGACTCCATCAGCCCTTTCTGCTCCAAGATGCTTCTCATCAAGCCACTTGCTGAGCAGGGACCAGGTGAGAAAACAAGCCTACAACGACAAATTTAAAGAAGGGCAAACAAACCCCACAACAAGCCCTGAGCAGCCACGCTGGTGATGACGTGACGAGGACAGACACATCCTCTCCAACCTGTGGAGCAAGGTCTAGTTCAGCTGCTTCTTCCCCTCCCCAAGATCTTTGAAGCCGCTTGAAAGAGGCTCACCCCCTGCATCCCTGCCCCAGCACCGGCTCCCGGCGTGAGCTCTTGTGCTTTTATGGTGGGAGGGGAGGTTTCTCATCCCTGTGCCCAAAAGAGGACCTTCCCCGCTATCTCCTCCTGGCTGGTCCCAACACCAGTGCTAGCACCAGGCTCCCTCCATCTGCTCCGGCAGCTCCTTTTCCTCTCTGGGTGTCATTTCTATTCTCCACACTGCTGACAGCTAGCCCTGTCTGAGTGCCGTCCTCCAGTATGCCCAGCACGGGACATGCTTCCACCACTACCTTCTCTGTGCATCTCAATATCCTCCACATGTATGCTCAGCACCTTGTCTTTCAGCTGAGGCAAAATGATTTCCAGCATCCCCGAGAGCCATCCAAAAATAAATAGCAGGACCCACCCCAGCGAGGCTCAGACATCAGGCTCTCCTCTTCCCAATGGATGATACACTGAGGTTAATGGGAGATTTATGACACTTGACCACACAAAACTTGTCGTTGCAGTGAAAATAGTAGCCCTGAGGGGAAAAGCAAGCATCAGCAGGGCTGGGTGAAACCCCCGAGGCGTCATCTTGGGAGCAGCGCAGGCACCACATTTTGGAGGTCCCTTGGGAGAGACACAGCACTGCTTTGATCTTGGTGGGGGAAGGAATAAGTGGAGAAGTTCAGGGAAAACCAGGAGTCGTCGAAACAGCTTTTCTCCCCTTCTCTTCCCCGAGTTAAAGCAAAATAAATAAATGAAATATGTCGGTAAAAATAAAAATTAAAGAATAATAAGCAGAGGCTGATGAAGAGCAACAAAGTCTTCGGCTGAAACAAGGATTTGTTGTTGCTGCTGGGAGCAGGGAGGGAGGGAGGGGTGGCGGGGGGAGATCCGCGATTTGGCGAGAGCGCCGCAAACTTTAAGTTTTAGACATAATTTTCTATTTTTCAGCAGTTTATTCCTCTCACCTGCATGCTCCATGGGGAAACACTGGTTGCTTTAATTCTAACATTTGGAGTGGAACCCATTCACGAAACTTTCTGGCTGTGTGATTCAAACGAGCCTTCTCTTTCCTCTTTTTGTTCTCACAAGAAAATCAATTCACTTGAAGAGCCTCTTAATCCCATTTTTGCAATCAACAATTGCCACTTGTATATCGCTCTAATAGATTAAGAAGTGGGATGATGCGGTTGTCTGGTCTAATTCAACCCTATTCAGGTAACTGCAGCCCGAGGCACTTTGTAGTGCCAAGTGTAGAGCTCTACAGGAAGACTTTTGCTATCATAATTTCCTGTGGAGCTATGCACTGCCCCCACTGAGTAGCCTGAATTACTTTGAATTAGGCCCGACAACCACAGAGAGCAGAAATCCAACAAGCAACAATAACCAAGTCTTTGAGCATGACTTGCATGGGTTATTTTTTTTCCTTTTTTTTTTTTTCCCTTTGCATTCGAACAGAAAGAAGGAATTTCAAAACGCGCATCTATTTAAATGACAGCGACCTGCCATAAATCAAGTGGGAAACAAAAGGGGAAAACAGTTTAAGTGAGAGAGAAGTTGAAGTGGAGGAAAAATTAATCAAAACAGTTTTCAAAAAAAACTTCATCGTAAGAGCCTGTGAAAAAAAAAATTTCGGGCCTACAGCATCTCCATGGCAACAGAGAACAAGCACATGTTGGATACCAAAATCATAAAAGGTTTGTTTTGCAGGGATGAAACAGAAACAGATGGATCCATGCTTAGTTTTAGTTTAATTTGTTAAAACGTTTCAGGCAATTTATCAGCCAGTATGCCTAACTATTAAAGAAATACCTAAAAAATCATAAAACCTGCACAAGCTTTACTGACAGTTCTGCAACACGCGCCCCAAAAAGCTGAGGAGTGCCAGAGCGGATTTAAAGCCATAAATATAAGGCTTAAAACCCAGATCTGACTAGAAAAATCAGGCTGACATTGCATCAGGTAAACCAGCCTAACGCTGCTTTTCAAATATGTGCTTCAATCATAAAATCATCTCTACAAAGGAGCAATTCTGTGTGCGGGGAAGAAAACCAACCCTGGCATATGTTAAATCGTTGTCTGGTTCCAGAGAGTGAATAAATTGGACAACGTGGTTAAAAATGCAGCATCTCGAGGGGTACAAGTTAAAAATGTTCTGGGTAGCAAAACTCTGATCTCAGAGGGGTGAAAAGAAGTTTCTTTCCTTTTCACTTCCCCCCCCCCTTTTTTTTTATTTGTCATCATCCCTTAATTATTACCAACATGGCAAAAAATGAATTAAATCTAAATAAATATCGAAGGTTTCTCTTCTTAAGAGTTTCAATCGCTATTCCTACTCTTTTACCTTTCTGTGTTCAGAAAATAAAGAGAACAAAGCGGGAGCCCTACTGGTTCAAAACTAGCAGAACAGACAAACAACAGAGCACAACTGTTCCCTCATGCATGCCTGGGATTAGGATAAAAGCAGAAAAGACTTCTGAGAAAAAGAAAACAACAAAAGAAACAGGAGTGCTGACAAAACTTTTTTTCTTTCTATTGAGGCAAAAGAGAGAGAAAAAAGGAGCCCTGCTAATAAAAAAAAAAGAAAGAAAGAAAAAAAGAAAGAAAGAAAGGGAAAAAAAAGAAAGGAAAAAGAAAGATAGAAGAAGAAAGATTAACAAACAGAAATAAAAGGTTTCACCTCCTGTTTTACTTTTTACTTTTAGCCCAATCTGGTCAGGGAAACAAGGCACAGGAGGAGAGCGGATCCTAACCCAGGACGCCCCGGAGGAGAGGACCACGATGTGCTGCCAGGTCATCGGCTCCGTCTCAGCTCTCCAGCCCCGCGGGCGCAGCGCGATGTCGGCCAGGCTCTGCCTTGCCTCTCCCCGCCGAGGAGCAGCTCAGCTTCATGCTTGGGTGCTTTTATACCCCAAACTCTTAAACTTTTAAATCAATTATTAAATTTAAAAAAACCCAAACCACACACAACGGAATTGTTTCGAATGGCCCCAGAGGCCAAAACAGCTAATGGGGCAAGAATTTAAAATCTTATGAGCTACAAACTTCAATCGAACAAGTTTGTCCTAGTTATGTTGACTTGGCACTGCAGTTGGGAGTCGGCACCGCTTCACTGGGAGTGCAACTCACCCAAGAAACCCCAAACTGAGACACACAACACATTTGCATTAGGCCAAGAAAGACCAAAGGGTTTTCCTCAGAGTTTTTTGGATTTCAGCAAAATTTGCCCACTGAGGGCCCAAAGTGGTTCCTGGTGTCTCAGGGGCATCACAGATGCCCGCGGGGCAGCTTGGTCCAGCACCAGCCACCACACAAGAGGGGTCAATACCCTTGGGCTGCGTGTGCCAGCTCGCAAGGGGCTTACCTTGGTCCCAAATTCTCAAAAATCAATCCAGATCTTGCAAATGGCAACTTACTGGCAGTCCCGTGACTCGGCTAGATACCTCGAGCTGTTCAAACCCTTCCTTACGAAACCGCGGTTTCCTTTGCAATACAACCAGATACGCACATCTGTATCATCTACTGATTTGTGAGCAGCAACGAGGAGATCAGCAGCCTTTGAACTGCCATACGTGCAGGGGAAAAGCAAAGGCTGCCCTCCCCCGTGCGCCCGCCCTGCGGTGGCCCCGGGGAAGGATGCTGCCACCTCCCTGGGAAAGGGACCAAGGCCTGCCCAAAACAGATGGCAAACACGGAGCAGGAGGACCTAGAGCCCTGCCAGCTCCCGTGCAGCCCCAGACTTCTCTCAGGAGGGGTAAGGCTGCAGTAAGATGGTGTGCTAGACACAGCACCAAGTCCTCAGGGATGCTGCGAGCGGGATGCAGCAGCGCCCAGGCAGAGGCAGGCGGTGGGATTTCTGCTTTTCCCAGGATAAAAGCGTTTGGCCAATGGCAGGGTCCTCCACACACAAAAAGCAAGACAAGCACTTTGGGGTCTACATGACTTCTTTGAGGCTGAGGGGAGGGAAAAACAAAATGAGCAAACAAAGAGTGAATTGAGGCTGCAGAGAAGCTGCCCCAAGCCACAGCGCAGGCGGGATGCCGGCCGCATTGCCCCTGCCCAAGACCATCTCGCTTGCACCAACAGAAAAGGGGCCAACGCTGTTCAAGTTCCAGTCAAAACTGAGCTCGTGGAGACAGAGGCTTTGCTCTGGGATGTCCCAATGCAAAGACTCTGGCCGGTACATCACTTGGGATGACCCAGTGCTCATGGACCCTGGAGGGTCCAGCACAAAGCAGGCACACAGAGCCAACATACCATGACAGCCTCCAGAGGAGTTCTGCCAGCAGAGCTGGTCACACGTTGGACAAGATCTGATTACACCTCCCAGTGCAGACCCCACTTGGCCCTGAGGACCCACACCTCCCCAAAAGGCAGATGCCCCAGGGGAGGCCACCTGGGCCAACACACCCTGTAAATCTACAGGATCCAAATCTCACGGGGGCTGATGGAGCTGCCGGGTTACAAACAGACCTTTGGGGAACAGGCATTTGCTGCTTCCCTCCCTCCCGGATACACAGAGCAAAGTCTTATACGAGATGTTTAACCATATACCATGAGGTCACGTCCATTTGCAGCACACAAGGATGCGATAAGGAAAGAAAGGCTTTGGAAGTGAGCGCATCTCCAAATGTAAATTGGCAGCATCAGAGGCTTAACCTGAGCCCTTCCTCCTGAAGCACAGAGGGCATGCTCTGCCCTCTATGACCATTTACACCAAACATTGTTCTCTAACTGTGTTACAGCAGTTGAGTACCCGGTATCAGAAATTCAGCCCCAAACTGCTACGCTGACATTTCACCCGTTAGTAGCGTGGGATCGTGACCCTGCAGAAGGAAACATCAAAGCCTGCTGCTCTCAGGAACCTCTCCAGTGGGGTATCTCCCACCGCTTGGGCAGAGTTGTGCCAGCATGACACACACCCACACACCCACCCCTTCCCGGGAGTGAGAGCCCCAGGGTGCCCATCCCTGGTTTGGAGGGATGGCACTCCTCCCGGATTAGCCCAGCTGGCCACTGGTTGTCACTGTTGCACCATTAAAATTGAGCTACGTCCAGTTGATCCCAGCTGTACATAAGGTAATCTTTAATGGCAGGACTTCAAAAACATTCCTGGGAACATGGTGGCATTTACACTCTTCGGTTGCGATGTTGCATTAGGTTTCTGTGTCTTGAATTGATCCTAATGTGCAACACCAGAGACATCAACGAGCACAGCTTCCGTCACAGTGTCCATCTCTCATCATGGCTGTATCTGGCTCCTAAGGTTTCTCCTAACGTAAGAAAGTCTCATGTGCGTGGTGGCAACAGTAAGCTTTACAGAAGTCACCCAGTGCTGCCACCTAAACTTTGCAAGGTACCCCATCCACGCAGGCTCCTCTCCTTGCTGTGTTCATCTGCAACACCGTGGAGAACGCTTTCCCCTCTGCGCCTGCTGCTCCGTCCTCTTCTCTCCTCTCGCCTTGCTCTGACCCCAGCTCATACGATAACAATCTGTCATCTAGAATAATTCCTCCAAAAGCAGCAAGACAGAAACACCAGTCACAAAACCATCTGTAAGCACCAAATCCAACCTGCTCAGCTGTACATACCCCACCGCTACCTGTAGCACCTGTGCTCATGGTTTCTCACCAGCTTGCTTTATCTTCTGAACTTTTCTACATCCCTTCTCCTGCCTGCATCTTTCTGGTGGGGAAATTAAGTATGCAGTGCCTGTCACCGAGGTGGGAGCTGTCAGAAGGCCAGCATCCCTGTGGGCTGCACTGAGATGGGCTTGGGTTTTAAGGAGCAGGGGAAGAGCGGAGTAACTTTCAGGGATTTAAAACAAAATTAAAATAACGGCTCACAGTCACCTTTTCAAGTTTGGTCCTGTGGAAAGCCTCGGGCTTAGCTCTCAGAAGCATTGCTGCATCACATCCCATACAGGGAAGCGGTTACGTTTGTACCATTTCTACAACAAAATTGATAGTTGACGGATACCTAAATAGCAAAATTCAAAGGTGATGATAATGATTAAGACTCACTGTTCCCTCTGCATGGTCCAAAACCTCAGTCTCTTTAGAAATGTCGATAATTCCTATTCCAATGGCAGATTATTTGAGGGTGGTGAAACACTGGCACAGGTTGCCCAGAGAGGTGGTAGATGCCCCATCCCTGGAAACATTCAAGGTCAGGTTGGACAGGGCTCTGAGCAACCTGATCTAGTTGAAGATGTCCCTGCTCATTGCAGGGGGGTTGGACTAGATGACCTGTAAAGGTCCCTTCCAACCCAAACTATTCCGATTCTATGATTATCTTCTATCATACTGTACTCATACGCACTGAACACAGGCATGTGCTTACCTTTTCAAAGACTCTCTAGGGACTTTTTCCTCCATTCACACCAGATTCCTAACAGACTCTAGGGGACTCAAGGAGTAACAACTATCTTGCTGTGATTTAAAAAAAAATTAAAAAAAAAATATATATATATATCAGCCTGCAAAGTGAGGTTTCAGTAATTTTTACAGAAGTTATCATTTCTTGCAATGTTCAGGTTTGCTGAACTACACACCCTACAAGCAGCCTTCAAAAAGCAGGTGGGAGAACTAGAGCAATCCCACTGAAAAATAAATATAAGGACCAAACACTGAGACCTCCCCCCCCATTACAACTAGTCTATATAAAAAAAATAGAGAATAAAAAGGATTTTTTAAAAAAAGTAAGATATCAGATGTTAAACACTCCAACTGTGAGATATTTGGTCTTTGAAAAGTCTAGGACCTAGTCTGCCAGATCCTTAATACACACATATTTGCAAGCCCTCTCGGCTGCTGGAGATGCTCCAGGTTTCACTGCTGGCGTGGCCCTGGCT
Organism: Gymnogyps californianus; assembly: GCF_018139145.2. Lineage (NCBI taxonomy): Eukaryota > Metazoa > Chordata > Aves > Accipitriformes > Cathartidae > Gymnogyps > Gymnogyps californianus. The sequence continues at coordinate 8,531,207 of NC_059479.1, forward strand.
GAGCCTGCAGAGCCTGATGTTGGTGAGAGCGTGTTCCCACAACACCCGCCCCATGGGGTGCATCACCCTGGGAGCAGGCCCACAGTCTGGTGCTCCCCTGACCGAAAACGCTATGAAGTGGAGAGGGGTATACAAAGCTATACAAAGCAATAATGGTAGAGAAAAAGAGTATGAGACAGAAGCTGGACTAGAAAGAAGAGGACATAAGGTACCACAGCAACGGCTGTGCACAGAAGGGTATGTCCTATTAGGTGATGACCTGTTTAAAGAACATGTACTGAGGCCACGATGCTGGTAATCATTACTGTGTCATTAAAACCATTCCTGTTTGTCAAAAGCATGAACATGTGCTTAACTATAACAGTGGGCTCAGTTCCCCTCGGCAGCCAGGGTGCTCAAGCACACGCTGAACTGCTTTGCTGCATGTGGCCTGTACGACGGGTAGCTCTGGCCCGGGATTTCTGCAGGGAAAGGCCTCTGTTAGCATCCAAGCAGGAGAAAATCCTGCAAATTTATCCCAGAGCCCGTAGAAATTTTGCTCAGTGGTAAATCCACCTTTTTGCCTGGATTTCCCAAGAAACCAAGTCATCTCAGTGACTCATCTCCTGGCTTTTTAATCCAATATTCAAATCACACGCACACAAAATCATGTATAACTATCAAGATTAATAATGTAATCAAGTCTCATTTGGGCAAGATATCATCTTGCTTGTACTAATATTTGATTTCTATTACAAATTCCTCATGCTGCTAAAACCTTCCCCTCCGGACTAGCCCGTAACATTTGCTGCTGAGGATGTATATAGGGATGGAGACGAGGATGGAAAACACCAACCCTCCCCCAGAGGCAAATCTCAGATAATTATTTAGTGCATTTACATAGAGATAGTTCCAGTTTTACAGCAGGCTAAAACACTGGACTATGCACAGAATTAATCTGACATAATGTAGACAATTTTCTGGGCTTATATATCACACATCTTTCTTACAGGCAGATGCCTAGGACCAGAAAGGTTTTCAGATGGCAGCATCGCTGCTTGGCTGGCAGCTCATTAGCAACTGAGCACTTGTTTCGGCAATGCTGATGCAGCTCCGAATGTTGCATAAACTCCTATTAGGTGATCCGGGCTTGACGCCACACGCTTCTTTAATAGCGGTTGTAGTTTTTTGGGCAAACAAATTTTATTCCTTTCATGTTCAAATATGAAACACTTTCATGCCACATAAAATTATGTTAAAATGCCCAAACTTACACACTGAAGTTTATTTTCACCAGAGAGGCATCAGACACGTACAGATAAAATGGAAGGATATTTCTGAGTTGTATATTAGAAATGTTCATTGAAGTCAAACAGAGTGGCTTTCACTGACTTCAGCAGACACTGGATGAGATCTTTGAAGATCAAAGGGTGCAATTATATCTTACTTGCTGCTGTGAATCTGAGTCTTAAGCAAATTATTGTGTTGGTCTCTTTTTTTCCCCACGCCCCCCGAGAATAGCTTGTTCTGAAAAAGAAAGGACAGCTTTGGGATTGGAAGCATGCAAAAAGCTAAAAAAAAAAAAAAAAAAAAAAAAAAAAAAAAAAAAAAAAAAAGAGTTGCTATGCCCCCAAAAGACATCTGAGATACCTGCCTGGCTCCTTTAGGGTGGGAAAACTTATCTTTTGCAGCTAAAAAACCCCAGGAAAAATGAATTTTGCATGCAAGCATGCCCAGCCCCTCTCCACCAGCAGGGACTTGTGCAGTAAGTGGCATCCCTGGCACCCACGCAGCCTGGGGACATCTCAGCCACCGGGTGCCCACAAGGTGCGAGCTGTTCACCAAGAGCAGCGGAGGCTGGAGGTGCAACAAGGCCCATCATCCTCGCGTCAAACAGTGGGTGCTCTTTATTTTTAAAATGAGGGGGTGATCAGCAGGAGGGGGCACTTGCCATGGGATGGGGCAGGTTACAATTAAGAGTAGCTGATTTTCCAGAGGACTGGAAGCACCAGGTGACATCAACTATCTGAATTACACCAGGGTCAGGCTGAGTCCCAAGGACTCCTCTGTTTTTGCAGCCCACCGGTAGGTAGGGTGGGCCCTTGGTTTCTGCTCATTACCTGAATTACACACTCATTATGCTCACATGAAGGGAGACTGGCAGTGTGCAATTATTTAGTTCATCAACTAATCCCTTCCCATCCAAGTTTCCACTTGGTTTCATTTATTGTGCAATTTGCTGATGCACCTTATACACAGCTGAGCGTTTCTCCTCTCAAAGACACTGATCACCACTGGCCTAAAAGCACAGCTCATTTCTCCAGTAGCGGCCTGTCTCGTACAGACTGGCTACAGGCTGGGGACACAGCAGTTGACAGATCCTCTGCAAGATGTAATTACACAGCCGAGGTATGCAGGCATGGTAAGTCACGGGAAAGGTGCGGACTCATCCGAGTCCTTGTTTTGTACAGGGCTCTGTACCTGCTGTGATCTAACAGAAAAACCAAAAATGCATCCGTGCTGTCCAGAGTTTGGATGGCTCCAGACCTGCAGCTGCCTTGGCCAGTTGCCACCTCCAATTTCCACATGACCATATGACCATCTCAGGGTGGGTGGGTGGATGGGTGGTGCAGCCCCACAAAAAATCCCTGCAGGCAGAGCTCTGAACCAACCCAGCTCCCAGGGGACCTCACTGGATATGAGCTAAGGACCTGAGCATCCTCCAGGGCAACGGGCATTTTTAAACCAGTCGCAGCAGTATTAGTCTGAACTTTGGTTAGCTTGAGCAAATCTAGCATCTGGATAGTAAGCTAAAACTTAGCTGAGCCTCCTACACTTTATCCCTCCTCCTCGTCTGCTTCCTCCCATCCCAACTCAACCTCCTCTCCTACCCCACAACCCAGGTACCCCCCCCTTGCCATCCATCTGTCCACAGCCACACAGACACAGGACACAGTCCCAGGGAGGTAGCCAGCAGCTGGATCCCCACATCCCAGCGGGGCTGGGACAGAGGCACTCAGCATTTTGCCACCCTCGAGAGCCGCAGTGGGTTTTTACTCAGACGACACTGTCACCAGCAGAGCTAAGCAAGAACTGCAGCTTCAGCAGCAGCAACCCCCGCGGTGCGCTGAGACAAAGCCGGAGGTTTTAAGGAGCTTTCAGCGCTCAAACAGAACACCCCAGAGAAGCGAGAGCCGTGCACGGGGACTGTCCCCTGCTGGGTCCAACTTGGGGACCCAGTGCCACCTCCCCGCCAGGCACCCTGCGAGCCGGAGCCTCTGCACCAGTGCCAGTGCAAACATCCCAGCTGCAGGGCAGGAGCAACCCAGAAATCCCACCTGGGGCGAAGACGGGTGACAGAAACACGATATTGCAGCAAACCAATATTTTTCCCCAAAACAAGGACTGCTATCAGACAATTCCCAGCAACCAGCCCTCGCTGCTGCTGGCCCTCACCTTACACATGTGGCAGCAACCAACCACTCCTCAACGTGGCTGGTGATGATCAAGTGCAAGTCACTGACAAACAGATCAAATTAGGCAGGATTAATTAATTAACGTCTGTAAAGCAGTTTGAAGATGACAAGGATTTGTAGCTGCTATGTGTTGGACTCCAGTGGGCCTTCAAGGTCACTACATGGAAAGCTACCGCGCCATCCCCTTTCTCTCCCACAGGTAGTCCTGCAGATATGAGCCACGCTGGGGCTGGGAGGGCTCCAGGGGCACAGTGCCATCCCCGGGCATGAGCCCTTGTCCAACCGCCCCCACGGCTGTTTACACCAGAGCAAGGAAAGCAGAACCCCCAAAGGTGCTGATTTTATCCCCCACGATGCTCATTCATCCCCACGCGCCCGCATCGCTCCCAAGCCCCCAGCCTGGGAACTGCGATTCACCTGCGCCCCAGCTGACGACAGACAGAAGTGAATGAAATTTGCATTTATATAGCATTCTCCATCCAGTAGCATCTCAGTTCTTTGACTTAAAAAAAAAAAAGAAACAAACAAACCCACAGTAGAGATGAAAAACCACTGGTGAAAAGTGCTGCCACCCCCCACAGCCCCCCCTGCTCCTCGCAGAGCCCTTCCCCTTCGCTTTCCCACTGTCCCAACACGGATTCACCTTCCACCTGCAGCTGGAAACACTTAAAGCGCAGCCTGTAGCAAAATAAACCCCCAAATCTCTCCCTGTACTAGTGATCAAACCCTGTAACTATCAAACCTTCTGGGAGGAACACAAACAAAAAGTGTTCCTCTAACCAAGGAAATATAGTAAGTTATTGCGATAGTGCAGCACCAGTTGCAGTAGAACCCCTCCCAACTCAGACGGCTACAAGGCCAGCTGCCTGTTTGACAGCCAAATTTTAAACAGATAACGTGGCAAAGATTAGTATAATTAGCCCCAAAGTAAAGAGTTCTTGTTTAAGTGCATTTTACTGCCATGTGTCTGAACACTTTTCTAGACCGAGCTCGAACCTCTCCTTTCCCCCAGCAGGAACCCCCCAGTTTGTGTATATTCATTAAAATCCTGTCCTAATTGCTCCCTCATCAGCTATGAATCTTAAGAAGCTTAACTGCTAAGTGCTTAAATTGTGTTTACTGACAGAAAATAGAATATTCACTAATGACTGCATGGTGATGACTCAGGATTATTGTGGGGGGCCTCACACCTAAGGCTTTGGAGATGAGGCAGTAACGCTTGTGCTGGTATTTTTGTCCTTAAAGATGAAAGATGGGCTTTGTCCCGACTGTACGGTGCAAAACACAGCCCTGCAATGCTGCTGGGGTCCTCGCCAGCCGGGGGAGGCTGGAAAGGCAGCATGCAACCCTAAAAAGCATCTTCCCAAGGCACTTACCTGCCCTGCAGGGACAGGGTCGCCAGCAGCTCAATACAGGGTGCTCCCAGTTTGACGCCACCTCTCCCATTTCTCAGTGGCGCATGCACATCAATGAGCTCAGTTTTTTAAGATTTAACCCAATAGAAACTCACTGCTGAACACAAATATTAGCTTCATTTTTTAAAAATCCTATCCCCTGGCTTTTGCTCGGTGGCGGCTGCTGTGGGGCAGCCCTGCATCGAGTAGTTGATATATTTATGAAGTCCTAACTTCCAAAAATATTGCCAGCAGCAGGCCATAATTCTCTGACGTGTGACCTATGGTTTTTAAATACTGACCTGAACAGACTGGCTACTGGGAATAAATGTGTTTTTTCCTTCCCAAGTTCTCCTCCGAGACATATTTACTGAAATACTTTATTACCTCATCACTGAGCATAATTTAAAACTGCAGTTAAGCACTCAGCGTTTAAGTAAAAGCATGCATCATTCTGACAGCATTTGGTTGTGAGGGTATAAAAATTTCAAACACGTTAGCCCCAAAATTTCTTAAAATTCCCAGCTATTCGCTCTGCAAAAATGCTCTGAGTTCGGCACGTTCACCAACATGTATTTCAAAGCTTTAGCTTCAGCCTTCTGTGTTTCAAGGTAACTGTTGTGGATTGGCAAAATGTGTGAATTTAATTAGTGTAATCTAAACAAAAGAAGCATTTCAGGGCTGCTTTAATCCATATGAGACCAATATGTTGATTTGTCAATGTGAATTTAATTAGTGTCTTCGAGTCTAAACTCCAACTCCCCCTTCTTTTATCTAATTATCACATTTATAAAAAACATTATCACATATTCGTTGGCCTAACTGTTTTGCCACGCAGTCAGACTGAAGTCCCAGAGTCAACATGCACTTCTAATAAGCTCAATATGTTTCGAGAGCACCATGCTCGGCTCAATAGCATCCCATACAGCAACTGCACGCTTCCTCTCGAGAGGCTGAGGACAACTCAGCCGTCATTGTATCTTTTCCCCATCCTTTGCCATGCAAAGAAAGTGAGATCCTTCTGGTGTAACCATCGGTGAAATGCATCAATTACACACCATTCTGGGGACGGCCACCATGAGGCATTCACTTATATATGACTAATTGAGCAGAGAACAATTGCTATTCATTTCACAAGTGGTTCCCAAGGGCTGCGAGGGGGCAGGGGGGACTGCATCAATTCACTCTTCATCAAGTAAACATTCAAGTCATAAGCACGACCCAAATCTCTCTGGGGTGGTTAAAGATGTTCTCATTTCTCCCTACAGCCCATATTTGTTAAATGCAGCGAGGCGGTTCCCAAGGCCAGCGCTGGAGCTGTAAGCGGGGTGCCGGGCCCCGGGGAGCGGGCAGCAGGAGCCAAGGCTGCGGCTGGGCTTGCGCCGTGACCCCAGCAAAGCCTTCAGTGGCCAGGGACCTGCAAGGGAGCCCCAGGGCGAGGTGCTGTACATCCACTCAGGCCACCCAGCCAGCAACAGGATGGATCTTCCTCCATGCAGAGGGAGACAACGAGGGGAGATCCCACCTGGCCACCCTGACCCTCCAAGAGTGTTGCACCCACCCTCCACTTCTTTGCATGTCAACAGCACCAGGCTCCAAAAAAATCCTTTCCATCACTTGCCAGAAGTCCCCAGCCTTTGGCTTTTAAGATGAGCAGACTTACATTACAGTGAGCAAAAAACATGTAGCTGGGCAAACTCACCTGTTGGAGCCATGCAAGGAGTGGGTGATGGCTACATACCTGCACTAGAAGCGATGAATTAATTTACCCCTGGCTACAACAGCACTGCGATGTGCCTTTCCCTAAAGGAAAGAAATCCTTCTGTGGGTTATTTTTCAGGGAGCACAGCAATATTGTTCAAAGAGGTTAAAAGTTTAGGCCCAGATATTGTTTTTCTTTTAAAGTTAAGCAGATTTCCCTGAACGCAACCCATTGTAGGTCCTTCAAGATAGATGTGATCAGTCACCCCAGATAATTTTGTTCCCCTTCACATTAGAAATGATGAAAGATCCTGAATTTCCCCCTTTTCCCCATCATAAGCTAAATTCCAGTGGCAAGGTCAAAGGCTGGATTTCGAGAGGAAAACCAGCCCTCCTCCCCAATACAGCAGCACCCCATCCTCCAGGTCATTCTGCTGCCTGTTCTCCTTAGGCAGGGCAGCAAGGTACAGCACAGCAACACGCTGAGTTATTTTTCTTCCACATATAATTATTGCATTTGAAGATAAACTGGCCTTCTCACTTACTCCAGTTGTGATTATCAGGCAGTTTGGCTAAGAGATATGGTCAAGGAACTTAACCACTGAGCTATTGAAGAAAATAGCACGAGGCTTTACAAGAGCACTTGGATCAGGTTTCTGCTCAGAAACAGGCAGACAGCTCTGCTAGAAGAGCAAAATCCTTGAAATGCTCTTTACTGCACTTTAAAAACTAAAATACTGCCTGGATTGGTGTCCATCTGAGGTGCTTGGTTCTCTCGCCTGTGCTACCAGCAGAGATCCTGCAGTCTGTGCCAGGGAAGGAGAGGAGCTGAGCTAATGGAGGGGGACTGCACACCCACCTCAGAGACCAGGTGCTGGAAATCAGAGAAGAAAACTGGTCTGGGAAAGTTATTTAGGCCAAAATTCTTTGAAAGTCTTGACCCATGGAGGATTGAGGAGTTGTTGCCCTCTAGAGACCTTGCCTCATGCACGTGGTCCTTGCGAATTTGGTCTCCTTGAAGTCAGCCTGGGCAAGGGGATAGGACGGAGCAGAGGATTTTTGGGAGCTCACTTACACAGCCGGTACAAAGAGCAAAAGCCTAGCCTCACCTTGGATGGAGAGAAAGAGTTAAGGAAGCATCCCAGCGAAACCAGATTCAACCGATGAATAGCCAAACCACTACAAAGCTTTCTGGAAAGCAACGGAACTCCAGAACAAGGCCAGTGCTGGGAGCAGGAGAGCTGTGCAGCTGGCCATCTCCTCCAGTAACCGAGTCCAAGTTGCCCAATAGCTAGCTTGAGGAGCAGGTGTCAGAAATCATAGGAAATGGAGCTAGAAGAGATGCCCTAGTCCGTTCCCCCACTTCGAGACAGACTGTATAAACCTGCATGTCTGCAAACATACTTACCATGCTGTTCTCAAACCCTCCAGTGCCACAGATGCCCTGGGCAATCCCATCCCTGGCGACTCCTTACATCTAGGAAGGGTTTCTGAGCATGAAGCCTACCCGTTCCTACTGCAGCCCAAAGCCCTGACTTCTTGCCTTAGCCCTCGCAGATACGGGCAACAAATTACTCGTGCTCCCTGCAGCAGTTTTGGGTATTTGACTGCCACATGTTTCCTCCTGCGTGTGTGTGAGATGGGGTGGCAGGAGAGAGGGAATCTCCATCAGCGAGAGCCAATCTTTGTCATGCAAAAAGATGAAATTCTGCTTTTTGGCAAAAGTGAATTTTCATTAATTCCCTCAGCTGGAGGTTCACCATTTTCCAGAGGAATTTGGCCATTTTCCCAGTGTGCAAAGCCTCTGTGGGTTAGCACCAGCAGGGTTTCATTTTCACAAGATCAGCCTCCAAATATGCAATACAGCCTATTGTCTAAATACAGTGTGAGCACAGCTCAAGCCACCTGATCAGGGCCTGGTTTCCTGGCATTTACTTTCCCCATCTGTTGGCTTTTAGCATAAATTGAAGCATGAGTGCCTACTAATACTAGTCTTGCATTTGAACGTGCTCACAAAGCCATAATCTAACATGCAGAGCATATTGGACTGAGTTCAGTTTATGTGAAACGCAAGGCACATCCTCAAGACAGAACTGGAATTGCTTTGAGGGTGCGTTCTTTGCCCAGACTACTTTCTGCTACATATGCATACGCTGGAGATCTCTTTTTGGAAAGAGAGAAATGCACGTAAATGGGAGCTTCCCTCAGGCTAACTCTGATCCCACTTCATTTCTCATCCGACCCCCAAACACGTTCCAAATGAGCTCAAAGAAATTGAGGCCATTATGTGGAAGACACCAAGTTTTGAATGATGATCTCTCAAATTTCCTTGCACGTTAATGACTTGGATGTGCAAAGGAGTGACGCAGCTCTGCGCAGTGGGATGGCTCCCTGCAAAGCCACGCGCTGTCCTAAAGCCAGGCTGGCATTTCCAAGCTGCCCATGGCTTTTGCAACCTCCAAGGATCCTCTCTGCACAAGGGCTGCAATAAACCTGAGCTTCTGGACCAGGTGAAAAAGCAACCCTCCTAAAAATGCAATGGATGGGTACAGAAACCAAAGCTAACATTTCACCATCAGTCATTTCCAAAGGACCCTCTCTAAGCATCGCAGCTCAGCCTTGTCTTGGGAAATTGGGGCTCTGAGGAGTTGGGGTTTATCCTCTGCCCTTGACCATTTCCTTCACTCTTCTGCCCTGTGTCACAGCCCTGTGGAGCGGGGGCCCCTTCCGTGCCACCACGCAGTCTCAGGGATTGCCATGCTCATCCTGAACCTGGGTTTCTGAAGGTCAGTTTCCCTGTAGCCCGGGCAAGGAGGGATCATGCTGATTAAGAAGCTTACCAAAATCAGCACCTAGACCCAACCCACAAGGCCTTTGTGGATTTGTGTGCCTGTAATTTCAATAAAGGAGCTTCTTCCATATGTGCACCTTCTCAGCATCTCGGTTTGCCTTTCTCTCTTTGATTCATCCTTAAAAACAGCCATAAAGGCTTGCTTCACATTTCATCTTCTATTTCTCAGAAGTGCCTTCCAAGGACAGACGTGCACCAGCTCCCTTCTCAGGGATGGGCAGGGCAGACCATGACTGCACTGATGGAGTTTGTACATCCACGTATCTTGACTTGGTGATATATCTAGTATTGCTCCAAGGGCAGCCTCTGGGCCCTGCCCTTTGAACATCCAAGCAGCAGCACTGCACTCTTGATGGGTCCTGTTCAGGATGTTTTGCTTTGCTTTCTCCAATCCCAAGAAAGCATGCTATTTTCTACTTCATATTCCTTGGGAATTTCAGACAAGGCCTTACCCACATCCCTGTACGTAGACAGCAGACAAAACTCCCTTCTGAGCCCAAATGTCCATTCATCTCTTCCTCCCTCCAGTGCCACACGCACATTTTGTCCTCCCTCAGTGTTGCATGTGCCTGAGCAGAAGCCAAGCAGGCACAAGACAAACGGGCACCACGGAGCTCAGCTGGAGGGCTGCGAGCTGGGCGGCTGCGAGCTGGGCTGACGCAGCATGGTCCCGGGAGAGCTGCAGCGTAGCGATGGATATGGTCCAGCAGCTCCTGCCCCAGGCCAGCCCCAACCCACCGCCAGAGGCTTGCAGCCAGTGGAGAAGAAAAGCAACTCAAAACATCCGCCCCCCACACCATCACATACCCACCCAACACCCTTCCTCACTGGGAATTCTGACAGGGCCAGCTGAAACGGTGCTCTCCTGCCTGCCCCCAGCCCAGGCAGCTGCAGGAGGGGTCCCAGCCCCAGCAACTCTGCTGCGTCCAGTCCCCACCACTCCTTAGCCCTTCTGTGGGACCCCCCTGCTCCCTGCACAGCAAAACACCCCTGGAAACACAGGCTTTGTAAAGAAGGTGTCAAGGTATCCCCAACCTCCCAGCAGCTGCTGCCAGGAACAGAAACGCCTCATTTTTTATTTTATTTATTTCCTCGCCATCAAGCTGCATCATTGCTTGCATAAGCCATGGGCTGCCAAGAGGTCCAGGGACAGATCCAGCACCGCGCGGGGCTGCTGGGGAGGGAAGCCTGCAACACACAGACAACGGCGGTGGTTGCACCCATAAGCCAGCTCCACGGCACTCCTGCGGCTAGGGCAGATGAATGAGCTCAAAGGGAGCAGGAACATCCCCAGACGACAACAAATACCCACCAGAGACCTCTCTCCTCCCTCCCAGGGCCCCTGCCCACACCCCAAGTGTTCAGGCATATTTTTCTAGAAGACTTTTCACACTAAAGCTGGAGCAAAGGCAAAAGGCATAAGTGCCCCACGTCTCCTGGGGCTCTGCCTGGCAGGGCAACAGCACAGGCAGCTGCCTGCTCCTGGCATGGGGTCCCCAGGACAGGGTGTCATTTCTCCAGAGAATGGCACTTTGGCATGGAACGTCCCGTTCCTCCAGAGGAAACAAAAGGACACGGGTTTGAACGGCAGCACAGACATCTCCGTATATAGCTGCGTGCTATTCTCATCACACGCGGCCCCTGCCCAGGGAAGCTGCTGCCCGAACCGTGCTTGCGTGATGCACGAGAGGCACGGTCAGGGGCTCACCAGGAGCATGCTGCAGGGCACCACGGCAAGCCAGGAGAAAGCTCTGCAGGGCTGGGGCTGTTTTCCATGCTTATGCAGAGTGCCTTGCAGATCCCAGCCCTGCTTGCACCAGGAGCCATGCAAACGTTTACCAAGCAATGCCATGACCCAAGAGAGCCTCTGCACGGGCATCGCCCCACAAAAGGTTGGGCTCAACTTGACCAAGCATCTCTCCAGGCACAGAGCAAAGGGCTTTTTGACCTCCCCATGCCCAGGGCAGCTCCCAGCTCCCCACAGACACGGTCTCAGCTCTCCTCATTGGCACAGACCACATCTGGAAACAGCCACTGCTTTGCAATGCCAGGAGATTCGCTTACCAGCACAACCCACCCTGGGGAGGTTTGTAAGCTGTGTGAGCCCAGCACTGGGGGCACACACCACTTCTGCCCCTTGCCAAACCCCTCCTTTTAAGAAAAAAAATAAATTCACCTCTCAAAGCAACAGCAATTGCTAAGCAGTCCATTTAAGACCATCATTAACGGAGCCCAATGGTTCAGTCTATCCTGGGCAGAGAAGTGCACGGGACATGGCAGAGGGCAAGATTCATTAGCCTTTAAGTTATTTGCTTTGCGTTGCACAGCAGAAAAACTCAGTAAGTTGGCAGTCATTGACTATGGGAAATAGTTTTTAACTCTAACAACTAAGGGAAAAAAAAAATTCCAGAAATGAATAGAAGTAGACTCAGTCACCCTCCAGGTGATGCAGACCCATAGGTGTAACCACCCCTTCCATCCATGCTGCTCTGCCATCAAAGAAAGCCCCCGTTGCCTGCCACAAGTGCTGGAAGGAATCACCCATGCACAGCTGAGAGGGAAATCCCAAAGAGCCCATGGGCACAGGCAAGGTGGCAAATCATCCCCCAAAGCCTAAGACTCCAATGTCTTTGTCAAGCTGAGCTTCCTCTCACAATGCTGGGAGAGAGCAAGGGTCTGCTGCCGGTTCAGGTCACAGGAGCTACCCAGCCAGGGTGGGATGGGAGTGCAGCCACACGGTTTGACCCCAGCGCCAATGGGTTTGGAGGGGCTGTCGCTCCATCTCACTTACAGAACGGAGAGGAAACCATTGTTGACTTGAATTCCTCCCGACAAGTGGTTCTGGTTGGAACTTGTCCATGTCCACCACCTTTCTGACAGTAAACCAAACATCAAATTTTCAGCTGCCAAAGTGTGGTTTTTTTAATGGTGAACCCATAAAATTCCCCCCTCCTTTGAGTTTCCCTCGTGCTGTTGCTGGGACCTGCCTGAGGAGAGCTCTGCAAGAGCTGCAGCATTCAAGCTAGCAGGCTCACCAAGCCAGGGCAGGAAAGGGTTTGCTGGTGTCAGAGGGGAAAAAAAAATAAGAAGTTCCACATTGCACCACCCCAGACCTCCTCAACTAGAAGAAAGCCCCATTTTCACTAACTCATCTCAAGGCGGATACTTTCCACTCCACAACCTGTTGTGACAGCTATGGGCACCAAAGCCCATGCCGAGGCATGCAGATAAATACTCCAGATGCAGGAAGTTTCCACCTGCAGAAGCCACCCGCTTGAGTGGGAATCTTCCCACAGACTACAGAAGGCTCTGGATGAGGCTCTGGCTGTCAAGAGCAGTTGGATTTGGTTGTATCATCACCTCCAAGTACATCCATTGCTTTTCTTAGTTATTTTTACTGAGCAGTGCTTCACCTGGACAGACACATGCACATTACTGCATGCAAGCTCCAGCCCAGGTAGGAGAGTAACGGCGTCATGGCTTGGGAAGTACTTACACTGCAGGGGATCCAGCTCAGTATTTACACTGCAGCGTTCAGTGTAAGTCACATAAGCCTAATATTTCTCAGTACATACACTCTCTGCCAAAAAGAAAACATTGCTGTAAAACTGGATTTGCTCCCAGCTCTGTCCTTTCCTACCTCAGCAGGCAGCTTTGGCTTTTCATGGTTATCAGACAAAGACACACGCCTTGAAGAGGAAACCTCACCAGCACAAAGTCTAAGTGGGAATACAGTCCAAGCTGGCCACCAGGTCAGGTACTGCTCTCTGCCTCCTCTGTACTGTACCTGCAGCATGGGGTGCCCTTCCCACTCCCAACCACCCCACCAGGCTGTGGCTGTCCCACACCTTGGAGTGACTCCATCACCCACCAGATGCGATTCCCATCACTGTCTAGCACTGCGTGGTCAGAAACAGAGCAAGGTCCATGCCTAGGTTGCGTTCTGGATGCCATGGCTGTCCCCTAGCAGCAGTCCCATGCAAAACACACCACCTAGTTGTCACATCTGAGGATCCCGAGCTCTGGGGAAGATGTTTTCAGTTTTGGTCAAGGGCACCTGTGTTACCCTACCATGGACAGCCTCTTCAGAGTCTGACATAACACTCTTTTCCAGCAGAGTAGGGCTGTGTCCTCCTGCAAGCACGGGTAAATATTGCATGCTTTTTAAATACAAAGCACAGCATCTAGCCCTCAGGTTGAAGTTTTTAAAACGGTACAGTGTGATGTGAGCCGATATGCATTATGGACGTGTTATTCAATAATCAAGGCTAAACAGTGAAGTTTGAGTTGCTAACTATAAAGGTAAAAAACACTTTCAAATAACAGTTTGGTTGCAATAGCATCTTTCCACCACAGCATGGAAAGAGGCAGCCGGTGGGCACGGGATTGAATAACTCACATACTTGAGAAAGTGCCTGTGCACACATAGCGTGCGGAGAACCTGAGCTCCTGGAAAAGCCTGCTTCAGTCAGACAAATCAGACTTACAAACTCGCCCCTTTTGGGGAGGGGGGAGTGCAGGGAGGGGGCTAATGGCTGCTTTATTGCATTAGGCAGTGTCTTCATTAAGGCAGAGAAGAGTAACTGAGGGGAATGTGCACGTAGCGTGACTTCTTTTCTAGAACCCCACAAACCGCCAACTGGCTCCCGGCTTTGGCTCCCAGCCACCCAAATCCAAGAGACCATCTGGCAACTGGTTCAGTTATCCCTCTCCAGTTAACAGATGTACACTAGATGGTGTGGGAACAGCATTTTACAGAAGCAATTAGTTTAATCCTCAGCTAAACAGTTTAAATTCCAAGTGATTTGGAGGAGGAAAAAAAAAAGGAAAAGAAAAACCAAAAAAACAAAGGAACTTGCTTCCAAATTCAGTGAGAATAACTAACGAAAAGCCAGTTCTACTGGTTTCACTACTGATGCATGCCCATTGGGCTTGTTCCTATTCCCAACTCCACGTGCTAGACACCAGAAAACTGCCAGGTTTATTCTGAGGCTGCAACTGGGCGGCCACCACTCGCGTGGCCATGCAATAGCTGCACGCACTGTCCAATAGCCAAAACCCAAATGAGTCGAGGCTGATCTTTGAAATGCAGATCCATCCTGACTTCGCCTCCTCGTCTGACCTTGGCCATAGTATTTAACCTGGTTAAAATGATTTGCCTGACTCACATGCCTCCCTGTCTCCAGAAAAATGGCGTAAATAATGTGGTCCTGCTACAGGGAGTGGTAAGGTGGAATCAATTAGGGTTTGTGAAGCACTTGGAGAGTTTTGAATGGGAGGAATCATAGAAATACAGAACATTGTTATTAATTACACTAACTGATTAATTATTATTAAATTAGGACAATTTTGTTCTCGAGAGGAGAAAGATACGTTTTCCAGCCATTTTTTTTTGCTCGCATCCTTAAAAGAGTGACTTTCCAACTGGAGAAGACTGAATGAGGAGCTTAACCCAAATAAAATAAATTGCCAGTAATTTCTGGTATCCCCTATGCCATTATTGAACAATTTGCATTTGAATCAGGGCTTTTACCATCACAATCCAGCTTCACCTGATCCTGCTCTATAATCACCATCCCCATTTATGAAATCCCAGCATGTTGCCGCAGAAATTATGTCACAAATTCATCATTATGACTTCCCCAGCAGGAGCAATTGGAGCTGAAGATTGGCTGTAAAAGTTGCCTTTTTACCAGCCCTGCTTTAAAGATATTTTAATATTTTTTTAAAGGTACAGAAGTGAGATTAGCTACCATGGAGAATTAGGCGAACATGTCATGAATATCCCAGGGATACAAGATTACACCCATGAGTCACAGAAACCATAAAATATGATCAAGAGACTTTATGGAGGATGATCGTTGAAATCAACTCCTAATCTCTGAGCAGTTTACATAAAACAGACTATTAGTTTAAAAAAAAAAGATAGCAATTCAAAATTCAAAAGTGAACGAGACTGATAATAGCGAAGTTACATCTATTTCCATCAGGAAGGCTTATCTGTCAAACCACTCCAAACGCCGAGGCTTACAGGTTTGCACACTCCTTTGATAACATGATAATTAGTCAGGTACTGTGGCAAGAAACATTCAGAGAGTCAACTTTTGCAGTAAATAATTTATATTTAAATATTTTAGACTCTTCCCGCTAGGCTACGCTCCTCTTGCTGCCACTTGTCAAAGACTGGCATGTGTTATATTTCCTAATGAGAGTCACTGAAGAACTTTGACACTGGGGAAAACCTTAAAACAAAGACTATTTATGCTATAAGCAATGCACTTTGCCAGCAATTGTCTTATTATCCTCCTTAATTATTGAAAATAAACCACACTGGAATAAAAACCTCTTTCTATCACTGCTAGAGCTGAGAAAATAATTCAGTGAAAAATTAAAAACACCTTATTGAGAGTGTGACGCCTGGTTTGGGGACCACACACTGATGTGTTCACATAAGCTTGAGGCCGGGCTGCCACCGTGGGATGCTCACAGGGCAGCCCTGGGGAGCTTTGTGTTTGGTGAACGCTCTCTCCACGCACTTCGTTTCTTCTCCACTAAACACCTCTCCATTGCTCTGATGGCCGCTGGTGTTTCCCTGAGGCCAGGAGAGCCCTGTGCACACACGGTGGGCACCACCATGGTGCCAGCACCAGTCCTGCCCCTGCTGTGACACTGGCACTCTGCTCCGGTCCTGCTCCTGTCACCTTGGGACTAGGCCTGCTCCAGCTCCATAGGCACGATGCTCCTGCCCCAGCCTCTGCATCCCTCTGGAGTGGCACGATGGAAATAGGGCTGGGTAGAAGGTTCCCAAATATCCCCTGGGCATTAGCAAGGGAGAGGAGGGGAAACCTTCCAGTTTTTTTAATTGTGCTCAAACACTCTGGCTCCTTGTCCAGTAGTCTCCACATCATCATGATGCTTGGTGGCATGGCTCATCATGCCTTGGTAGATGACTACTGTCCTTGGCTGTTTTATCAGTGCTTGGAGGAGCAGCATGAGATGCTTAAGGAAGGGCACAGCGCGGACAGGGTTTGGGGTGCCCTGGACAGCAGAGGAGCAAGGTGTTGGAAAGGGGGAGCAAAGAGAGACATGCAAATTTCCTCCCGGCTATCCTGGGCACGCACTGGGCTCTGCTCCCACAGCACTGCCCCACTCACAGCCCTTTCCAGGTCCTGTCTGGATCCATTCGCACCTTCCCCCCTTTCTCCCAGTCACCCACCCCTCCATGCAGCTGGAGTCCACTCGCTCCTCCAGGTTTTGGCAGACAAGCCTGGGTGGTTTGAGAAGCGGCTGCTCCCGCGGCAGAGGAGATTGAAGCTACCACGTGCCAGCTCCTCACTGCATCGGCTATTAACTCAAACTGCCATCAATTCTCATTTGCGCTAACACAAACTATGGCAGCTGGAAAATTACCCAGCCATAAATCACCACTGCTTGGTTGTCCTCCAGTTGGATGCACAGACTTCTCCTCTTCTCCCCACTAGCTTTCCACCTTTTCTAAATTAAAAATGAGAAAAGTAGACAGCAGGTATGTCCTGTATTTAGTGACAAGAAATCTTTTTGTAATGTTGTTAAGCAGTCTGGCAGGTTAATTAGTTCTTTGATGTTTCCTAGAGTGCAATGTTTGACTGGTAAGGGAGACACTATCCATTTTAAACCAACTAAAAACAGTCAGGATGAGCAAGAAACCACAAGATTTGGGGGGGGGGGGGGGGGGGAAGGTGTGACACAGACAGGGGGCTCAGCCTTCCTCACATCCCCAGAAGACCAGCACTACAAGCAGCCAGTAACCACCAGCCTTCAGTCACCATAGCTGTAAACGGGAGTTATTTAGCACCAGTAAGCCTGTTACATTGCAACTGAGCCCTTCCACTTCTGAGCAGCAACAAGCAATAATTAATTAGTAGCAAACAGTCTAATGGCTATTTGATCCTTACTCCAGCAATTAGACTCTTTCAGCCAAGAGGTCTGTCCCAGCACAGCACGACTCATTAAGGGAAAGAGCAGGAAGAAACTTGGGAGTCATTTAGAGCTGGAAGAAGGGGGAAATAAAGATGCCTGGTCCCACGCACCCCGTGGCAAGATCCCGAGGAGCTGGCTAATTAGATTACCGCTGGCATGTGGTTTTGTACACTGTGAGCACATTTCTGAAGCCTGGACACCTCTAGCCAGTATGTAAAGAGAATTATGTACAGTATGCAGGAACGGTGGTTTAAAGTTGTTAATGATGCGGTGCGTGGGAAGGCATCCTGCGCTTCCCAAGGGATACCTGCATTGGGCCAGGAAAGCATGGCTGGTCCTACAAAGCACGTGCTGCAGCATCTGCCACGCAAAGAGGGAGCTGGAGATAACAGCTGCCCCCTGGGTTTGATCCACAGGCCGTGGACCTGTTCAGGGGCCTCAAAGGGATCTTCTTTCAGGCTGGTTTGGGGTTGAGTCAGAAGTTTAGGAAGTAAAAGGCATCCTCCTCCCTACATCACCCAACACAACGTTGTCCTACAAGGTCTGCAGGAGTTCTCCATGCCCACAGCCACTCCCATCAGCCCTTTCACAAAGTGCAAGCCCTAAACACGTTATAGACATATCTCCACTGGCCATAACATAGACCACAGCATGACAGGACAGGAGCTAAGCATGACACTTGCCCTGAGAGCCTCTCCACTGCAACAAAAGGCTGGTGCCACGTGCAACATCCAGCCAGCCATGGCAGAGATATGCCTGTCCTGCCATCTCTGAGGGCCAAGCACCTTCTCCCATTGCCACCGCGAGACAAGTACCATCCTTCTGGTTTTACACCCAAGGCACAGAAACACCCAGCTGACAGACTAAGCTTGGAGGGTTTCATTCCCTGCTTTAAGTTTCCCAATTTGGACGCTTCACCAGGAAACCATTTGGTCTCAGTTAAGCCCAGGACAATCCTTTCCCCCACCTCAAGGTCCTGCAGCACCAGAGTCCTGCTGCTTTCCAGAAAGCACATGTTTGCCAGCTCCTAGGGAGGTACCTCATCTGGGGGCCCCCAAGCTTGCTGTGACAGCAGCATTGCAGCCTGGGGCCACCCTGCTGAGACACACCATTGCACAGCCACCCTCCTGCTCAGGGACACTCTCTGCTCCAAGGGAGCCTCAGAAACCAGCTCCCACCTCCCAGATGACCACACAGCCCACCTCTGCCCAGGAAACCCCTGTGCCAAGGCAACGTCACCAGTTACTGCCACAAACACCCCCTTTCCCCCCACCCCCTTCAGAGAGGGGAAGTTCAACAACTATGGTTTAACTCACATCTTATCCTGCCGCTCAGGGTACAGTACCAGCAGAAGCTCCAGCCAACAGCCCAGCACTCACATCCTTGCCCAGCTCCTCTCCTCACCACACCTGAAAGCCCTAACAACTTCAGAAATTCACAGGGTCTTATGGGCTTTGCTGCTTAACCACCCTCAGCTGCACAACTAATACCAGTTCATTGCTTTCCCTCTGATGCTGGAGCTAGCTCAGCTCCCCCAGCCTGCCCTGCATGAAGCTGTTCACACAGACCCCCGAGACGTGCAGTAGACCATTTTACCTGCTTTTCCTCTACCTCTGCTTCGGCTTCCCTAATTCCCATGGGACTTCTTCCTGCAGCACGAGCTCACCCTGCAATGCATGAAGGATGATGGGCAGTTGTTTCAGCTAAATTATCTGCCTTTTTTTTTTTTTTCTTCCTCCCTCTTAACCAAAGCTTCCCTGCTGATGCAACCTCCAAAGGAGGTGTTTGGAGAGGAGAGACAGGAGAAAGCTGGAAGCCAGCTGAGCCTGTGCGGAGCCTGAGGACTCACAGCTGCCTGTGTGACCCCGCTTCCCCCAGCCTGGCTGGGAGCTCCCTGCTGCCGCCCCATCTGCACCCCTCCCAGAGGGATGCATGGCCATGGGCAGCTCTTTCACCCTGCTTGAACAACACAGGACCCACCTGATGCTAACAACACTTCTCTTTCTGCTCACAGACCAACACCACTGAGAAACCCAGAGGGTCTCTCCTGCTGCTGCCTGGGAGCATCAGAGAACATCTACTCGATGCACCCCACACATCCATGGCAGAGAAGACCAGCCAACAAAGACCAAAAGCTGAGTAGCTACAGCAGGCTGGATGGGGATCATCCTGAGATGCCCAGTGCTGCCATCAGTAGGAAATCTGTTGGAAAAAGTACCCCATGCTAACCCGCGGGGGAACCTACACATTGGCCCCTGCCACTCTGATGGATTGTCTCTTAATCTGGATTAAGTTTAACCCCAAGCACGTGACCAGGCCGTACAAAGCGAGGACCTGCAAACATAAAGGCACGAGCAGCATCTGCCGGGCAAGCCGAGCCAAATGCAGTCCCGGCTTCCGCGCAGTTTGGGGAAATCGCTTTCTCTCACAGCACCTCCAAGTTGACAGTGTTTCCTTGCAAACCCTCCCAAACCACCCAGGTATTACTCACATCGGTGTTGCAGAAACCCCCATAAGGAAGAGGCAGGGCTGTTGCAGCCACGGTGGTCTCAGGATAGCGATGGGAAAAGCTCTCCAGGCAGAGGGAGTATCTTATTAAGCCAACTAAGACAGCCAGGACCCCTGGCCGCAGCCTGCCCTCCCTCCCCAGCCCGGCTCTGCTGGCCGGGCTGCCGAGAACGCTGCAGCGGCCACAGCCCTGCCCGCCAGCACCGGGCAGCGCAGGGTCCGGCCATGTGCCCGAGTACCGTTACTGTGTTTCTTTTTGCCTGCAGCCATCATCCTTTGGGATGAGCGTTTCTGAGGTGCTGACATCACACCGGTAGCTCCGGCACAGTCCGGGAGCATCAGCTCTCCATCCACCCGCCAACTGTGCTACTGGGATCTCCTATATTGCCCTTCTCCGGGAGAAGTTACAGCCTCATTGAGAACTCAGTTGCATATGTCTCTTCTCTATTAATGGTAGCACAAGGGGCAGATAAACATTCTCTGGATGTACAAATATAATCCTCGTCCCGTAGAGTCCAAAGGACTTTTGCCAGGGCTCCCACGCCTTTTCATCTACTGCAGAGCCTGTCAAGGAGCAGCACAGGAGGGAAACGAAACCAGAAAATATGGGAGGCACATGTGCACATCTGATTAACCCGACTTTTTATGATAAACAAAGCAGCTCAAGGGCCCTGTTCTCTCTGCCCCTGTAATAAATCTCCTGGTTTTACTGTTTTATGATGTCAAACATCTAAGAGTTTTCCCTGAGTTGCAAATAGAACATAAATTACCTTGGGTAAACTCCACAGACGCTAATGTTATCTATAAAAATCTTGGCGCTAATAACTTCACAGAAAGTCTAAGGGCTTCCCGGTTTGTATGAGCAAAGCTAATTAGTGTGTGTAGCCTGTAACTAAGAGGCATCTAGATTAGGAAGATAAAGTACTGTACTGTGAACTGCTTAACTGTAGTTACTTTGGATACCAAAATAGACGGTGACCCTGACCTGAAGTTTTGGGTACAGGCTTGCAGCATCTCAACAGAACATGAAAGACATCCATCCTGCTTTTATCCCAGCAAAGTCAAAGACATCCCACCCGGGCGTAAAGAAACCGTACTAAGAAGGATGCACCGTGTCTCCAGGAGAGTTGCATCGCTGGTTATTATCCTAGGGGAAGCCTAGGCTGTTGTTAAGCCCTTTCCCACCCACTCTTTGACACAAAAGAGTCCGTTCTCCACAAGCAAGTCACACTGCGGTCAAGTCACGAGTTTGGCCTTAACAAAGAGGCTAAACCAGTTTGATCTCTTCTCATGTACGTGAGCCCTCGGGCGCTTGCTGCAAGGGCTGCGCCCTCCAGGGCACCCTCCTGGTCTCCGTCGCTGCAGGACTGCACTGGAAAGCTCCGGGAAATGGGGTCAGACCCTCTTTTTCACACTTCTCTGGCAGGAGGAGCTCTGCTCGCTGCAAAATGGGTGTCCCCAGACATGAAAGAGAAAACAAAGGCCACGTAACCCAAAGCCACCCGCACTGCCCTGAGCGCTTTTTCTAAAAATAACAGTTAGTGCACACAGTTCATACCTAATAAAAACAGGAATATTGAAATAACTCAGGTCCATGACATGAGTTTAGCAGACACTGTTTTTAAGACTTAGATTTAAGTTTAGTTGAAATAAACAAGTCACAGTTGCAGGTGAAGAGCACAGCAGCTTCATCTTTCTATTCTTAAGCCTGGAAGCACCAGCAGCCGTTCTGTAGAAATGCAGTGATTTCATTCCTGCTTGCAAGTGAAAATTCAAAGTAATGTTAGAGTGGTCAGAGAAACAGTGACACCTGGGCTAACTTTACCACTTTATTTCCATTAGCTTCAGTGATACAGCTCATGGGAGTGGAACTGGACATCTGAACATCTGCTGTAAGACTATGGAGGACAGATCTCTGTCAGGAAATCACAGATTTAAGAATCATCCTTTCTTTACAGTTGCTGATGAGCAGGACCTAACCTTTCTCCATCCACTTCAGCAGCCATTTGCCTTGCCCCCAATTCTTACGATGCAAAACACCTAATATTCTTTCTTTTATGTGTGATTTTCACAGCTGGATCTTCACGTGGTGATTGTTGTTAAAGATCTCACCCACAGATTCCAGAAGAGATCCCATGTCTACACTAGCATTTAACTGCAGGCAAAGTTCGGTTTAAATTTCCTCTCCCCCAGTCCTCTGCAACAGATCTCTGTAAACATTCGAGCTATTGGCATAGCAGACTGAATTCTGAGACAAATTTTAAATGTGAACTTGGAATGTGTTATCAAACACAAAAGCACAACGTTATAAGGAACGTTAAGCAAGGCGTTGAAGACAAGTTTATTGCTGTTCATCAAACATCCTTCCGTCACAACTAACCATGAATACGCCATGCGTTCCCAGCTCCCCACAGCAGCACCGTTGATAGTCCTCAAGGAGGTTTGCACAGGCATGGGCAGCAATCCCCATATACATACCGCACCTGACTCCCACCCTCGCTGTACATCAGCATGGCCTTGTTCTTAGCGTTTACATTCAGGAATGAAGATGAGGCTGTATCTGTTCAACACTGTTCAAGCAAGTGGAATGAAATGTAAAACATCAGCACTGAAATCTCCCCTTCCTTTGAGGTTCTGTTGTAACTTGTCAAGTTTTACTTAAAATATGACAAACATGACATTCTACAAAGTCTGCCGGATTTGGGTGGTTATTATAAGAAGAGTCTTACACAGGAGATGCTTTACGTTGCCTGCTGCGAGTCCATCACTGGGAGCATCGCAAAAATGCAGTGTAGATGCTTATACACGCACTTCAGAAAAGCTAAAACTTAGCCTCATGTTTTTCTTTTTTAAAGAGGGCAGGAAGGCTCGAGTATCTGCAACAGGATAGGGGATGCTTTACTAAACCCATTGTTCTAATGAGAGTAGATGAGTAACAGTTATTTCCATGTGACAGCTATTATTCATAAGTTAATATAAAATGGGTTAGAGATCAGACACCACTGGTAATCTAAGTACTTAAAACATCCGTGACCCATACTGACCATTTAATCTTCAAAACGTATGGCTGATTCAACACACAGTGGACAAGATCTTCACTCATACTTTAAAAACTCCCGAAGAGCACCGAGAATCACTGGAAAACTGTGCTCAATAAAATTAAAACTAAGAAGTTTGTCTACTACTTTCTGGCTAGGGCTTACAGCACCTTTAAATTGATACATGCTCATAACAATTCATATTTAACTTACAGCCTGGTGGCTTTCTCTATAAGCGCAAAGCCAAAAGACAGCTTGCAGCTTTTCCTTGGTCAAAAAAAGATGCCAGAAAATTCTGAGGGCTTATATTCAGATTCTCTGCAAACAGCACAAATCTTAGATCTGGGGTCAGCAAAAATATTTAGATGTAGAGGGTTTCAAGAGACAAGAGGGGTAGCGGTCTCTTAGGCAGGGGGAGTGCAGCAGCAGCAGATCTCACAGGTGTCCACGGATGGGAAAACAACAACGGACAAACTATTTTAAAACATGCCACCACTCGGGTATTAGTCAGTCAGGATACTGCCTGCCCCAGCTCATCCCTGTAGTATGTAAATGAAGAGCATCCTTAAAATTCACTTTATATTCAGCCGTACAGCCCATGACAGACCGTTGCAGCAGAATAATTGCCTTTGCCATGACAGTACCCATCTATTTTGAAGAAATGGGACCAAAACTCAAGCTTTTTTCTGATTTAGATACATGCTATTGCTCCGCAACATTTTGTCTCCGCCACAAAGACTCTTGAATTATGAATTAGATCAGATTTGCATGAATGGGGCCTACTACAAAAAACAAACCAAGTTCTCTGATGATAACTGCATGAGAACAATTCATTTTACTTTTATGGCTTTGGCTCTAGACTACTGGCAAGCTTCAGAAATTTGCTTAACCCAGTTTCTACTTTTTAGCTCACTAGTAGTCACAGTAAAAGCAGAGAAAGCACCATAAATGCAATTTTACAATTCATTTTACTTTGCCTCTTGTGAAATGCATATTTATTAATCTGGCAAAATTTCCTGCTGGGAGTTTATGCCAATTGTAGCTCCAAATTCTCTCATGAATTTATTTCCCTTTGAACATGTAAAATTCAAAAGCAGCTTCAGCCAATAATTTTTTTTTTTTTTTAAAGTATCCAATAAAATCCCCCCAAACTTTAAATATAAGATTTAATAGGAAGGACCTTTTTAAACAGAGCAGCATCAATTTTAATATGAGCATGAAATCTTTAAGAGTGAATGGTGCTCTTGAACCAGCAGATAACCGCAAGCTGATTTCTCTAATGGCAACTCTGTAATTTTCCACCTCTGGGAGGGAACCGAAGGGAAACAGAGATTTTGGTGGTAGGAGGGGAAAACATTTGGAAGGCCGAGTTGCCATCAGGAGCATACCTGAACCTCACTTGAAACAATCTTTATCGTAGCCAGCTCCTCCTGGTACACTAATGCTTGGCTCTTTATTACGTTGTCTAAGGCCTCATTTTTATGCCACAGGCACTGTTCAAAGGATGTAGCCTGGTACTCATCCCAGCTTAGCCAGGTGATCTCTCCCACACTTCAGTAACCTGGAAGGAACAACTACATGTAGAGGTGAGACTTGAAATCCTCATACCAAAGATTACATTTTGGAAAGGATATTAAACATTAACTACAATTACCTGGTATTTGTACGACTAAAAAAGATATGGAGTCATTTTGGGTCTTGTTAAATTGCGGGCTTAGACATTGAAAAGCAGCTTCCAGCAATGAATGTTTCCATATGCCAGTTAATAAGCTTTGAGTATTTCACCCATTAATCTGAGTGAACATCCCCTTATTCATCTCCAACAGGGTCAGTCACACAGCCATTTGAATTATGTGTCTGCAGTGACTCTCTGCTCAGCTTCAAGTGCAATTCAAGATTTTGGGGAGCCTCTTTAAAGCTTTGACATTCCTGAGAGAAGAATGCCTGCAATCTTATAACTGAAGAGGCTATTAAGATACTCCGTCTCATGTAATCCAGCATTTAAGCACAAGCTCTGCAGAGCAGGAAGGAAGGCTTCACCTTTAAGAATCACCCATTCCCAAGCCCACTAGATTCACGGCTAAACTTCCCAACAAGCTGCACACAATCTTCACAGGATGAAGAACAGTGAGATGTGTTTTTCGGAGGGCTAAAAGACGGAGAAAGTTTTCACTCTTTGATAGAAAGTAATGGTTTGCCCAGCAAAAAATATTTTGGGAGAAGTTAGAGTAAGCCCACAGCTGAAACACAGGTAATGGCGGCAGCAGCAGCTTCAGAAGCCCCTGCCCACCCTACAGCCATGGATTCAAGTGACCCACCAGCTCCTTCTGCTTGCACAGACAATTTGCAGCCAAAGTCACAGCCAAACTGCTTATAAACACTATAAAACTCGAGAGCTATCAAGTGGTCAAACTAATGTGATCTGTGTCCAAGTAGTGAAGGCCCAATTAACAAGGAAGGAAACAAGTCAGCTAGAGTTGTGCAGTTTTATTTGAACAAAAACCAGTGTCAATATTTTTAATAAAGTCTACATTACACTAAATGCATGTACATTTGTAAGAAGATATCTAGTTGTAAAGAAGGTGCAGGATAATATGTACAATCATAGTTAAGTTAAAAAATTCACATTTTACATAGATTTACTTGACAGTCCTATGTTTTCACGGTATATAAATGGTAACCAAAAGAGGTAACAAAAAAAAAAAAAAAAATCACAAGCAATTTCAGCTGGAGGACTGTATAATGCACTCATTTTTCAAATAAACTAGTTCACAGAATTTTTATTTGTCCTAAATCAAATTTTGGATATAATTTTTAGAATTATTAGAATTAACATATTCAATGAGTATACTGATGTAAACATTTTTCCAATGGTGCCATTTCCTCCCATAAAAATCCGTATTTTATGCTGTAGCTGCTCTTCAGCTTTTACAAATTGGAATAATTACACAGGATGTTTTTCAATACATGGTAAAAATTATCAAACAGCAAGGGAGATATGTTCAAAAGACACTTTGAAGCCTTTCAGTCCACTTTCACAACACTGTAAATCTTACTTACAAACCAGAAGCAGGCAAAAAATCCAATCGTCCCTAAAATGAGAAAGTGAAAATGGTTAGTTTATCTTCCAGTTTGCTCTGAGAGAAAAATCTACCAAGTATTTCCCAGCAGGACAGAATACAACATTGTAATCCAGCTAACTATCCAGAATAGCAGCACTTGTTAAATTTAACAACACACATTCATCCCTAGGCTAAGTTATTGATTTAGATCAAAGATCACTTTTAGGACCAGGCTGCTTGGTGTACATTTAAACCACTGAAGGTGATGCTACTATCACCACTAGCAGGCACACA
Source organism: Gymnogyps californianus (assembly GCF_018139145.2). Classification (NCBI taxonomy): domain Eukaryota; kingdom Metazoa; phylum Chordata; class Aves; order Accipitriformes; family Cathartidae; genus Gymnogyps; species Gymnogyps californianus. The sequence goes on from NC_059479.1 coordinate 8,557,469, forward strand.
AGCACCACTTAAGAAACTGACTTTCATACGCACACAAAGTCAACACCTACCTGGGTTTTTTAGGTCTACAATAGTTCACAGCCACCTATGAATTATGACACAAAACAAGGCCTTGGGAAAAATCACCTGGTCCTATTTTCTGTTCATCGTGCTCTATTTATACTCGAGAACAGGGAACTTCTTACTCTCTACATCCTGTTACTTCCTCTTGCTAAAGCAGTGCTCTGAGTGCTATAGCAGCTGGGAGCAAGCATCAAATGAAACTAGCAGTGACACAAACCAAAACACGTAATTTTGTGTAACGTGTATTCAAACTGCGGATTTTCTTGTCACAGGTCACTATAGATAATAAAAAAATACACTAGTTTGAGCAACTGAACAAATTTATGAACAAAGAAATCCAAAGTCTATTAATTAATTATTACTTAAGTGCTAAAAAAGCCCTTGAGCCACAGCTGATGGGAGGCTGGGAGAAAGTAACAGTACGTGCTTGCCCTGTTTTTATACCCTTTCCTGGGAGTACTGGTGTTAGGGTGCTTGGGTAGCAGACCTGTAGTCTGGTTTGGTATAGCCTTCCTTGATTTCTTACCAATCCAGTTCTTTAGTCATCCAATCCAACAGTAGGAGAAAAAACCCACAACTACCTTCTGGAGGGACTCTGGGCCACATATCAAGTCCTGTGGCTCAAGTTAGCACAGTGCAGAGTAAGATGACGGAGAGAGGAGATGACACTGAATGAGATTAGTCTATATCAATTTTCTATTTTTAAGCTGAAGAACAAATCTGTAATTTGCACCTCACAGTCACTATTGTGGAGCAACTGCAAAGACATTGTCCATCACATTTTTTTTAAACTACTTTAAGAACTTAGTATGCAAGGAGACATTGAGTACCATACAATTAATTAAGTCTTAAGCCTCTAAGGGAAGTGATGCATTGTTCCTCACGCTTTTACCTATTAGTAAAATGCCACAAAGATGTTAAGCCTTACCAGCTAAAAAAAGGGAAGGTCTCAGTTTCAGCTGAATTCACTCTCAAAGACACAGCTACATGCCAGCCCTGTGATAGCCCTTACCAGCTACACTACAGGCACTTGCAAGATCATGCACTCAGCTCCCCCAGTTTTACATTCATCCTTTTCTGTTTGTACAGCCCATGTTTAACATCAGCTCCAATTTTTTTCTTCCACTATTTCATTGTGACTGGTTTACTAACTAGGAGGTTCTTTATTAAGCGCTTGTCTTTCCTACATTCATTACACTTCTGTCTTTCAGACCACATCTACGCATTTGATAAGTGAGGAACCTGTCGTTGGATGCTTATTATCTATATGCCAATTCTTGTATTCTTTGTGCTACCATGTATATTTGCAGTTAAAGGCTTTTTGACAGCCTACTATTATATGCCACAGATTACCCTTTCCCTCCAAGTTTGCAGTTATCATCCTCTGAAACAGTAGGAGACGGCAGATTTACTGCTGTTGATAGGAGATCAGACACCAACCACAGAAGGAATTTAATTCCTTTGTAGGCTTGACATCACTAAGTCTTTGCAGTTTATGGTCAATTCTCACTCCTTCCTACTGTGTCCAATACTCCAATATCAGCACTGTTACTCTAAGCCTTACTCTCATGGTTTTTTCCTAATAATGGTTCTCAGCATCTGCTTTCTAGTTGTTTTTGTAATATAGCCCACTTTGAGCCTTTTATGGCTTTGAAAGCAATGTTTCTTCCAAATGTTTAACAGATGAGATATCTTAAAAATCTATCTCCTGTTCTAGAACAAAATTGTAATATCATAACAAAAATGTGTAACTTTAACACAAGAATGACATTTTTCACAGAGTTTTCTGAGCATGCCACAACTTAATATGGGAACACACTCTAAATCCGCAGTATTTTCCTCCAATCCTTGTCACTCTGAATCTTTCTGATACACCAGCTTTCTATAAAACATGGCCTCATTCATAGCAGAATCTGAAGACTTCATACTGTGAACAAGCATTTCATCTATAAACAGATTTTCACAGGTTTCAGTAACATTGATTTTCAGCTTCCCTCCTAAAAAAAAGTCTGTTTAGCAAATCAAAGACCAAGTACCCCCCGCTCCTTTTTTAAACATTATCAGAAATTTTGCCAATGTAGTGGAACTAGAGTAAGACTATGTTTCCTAACACAAGCAGTAAGTGGTAATGTTTGTCAGACACCAGATTTGAACCATGAACTCATAAGCTCAGGAGAGAAAGGTTAGACTCATCACCAAGATACAGCCTTATGTAGTCAGTACCTTCCCTGGTCAGCAGAGTTTCCTTCTGTTGTTACCTCCACATCAACAATTAGGGCTTACCAGTATTGTAGTTTCTTTTTCCCTCCCATGAACAAATTCCAGATGGGGATAGCTCTATGGACCAGTAACTTCAAAAAGAGCATCAAACTAAGGATCCCAAAAGTACCTCTCCTAAACAGTATACTTGATGCTCAAAGATCAGAATGGCTTAAAGGTGCTGGCAGAATCACAACCAGGCCGAAAAATCTACTTCAAGAATGCAACTGCAGATTTAGAAGTGAGAATTCATCACAGCAAATCAACCAGCCATTTTTAGTGCTCTCATTTATTTTTAAGTAACATGGGCCAAACACTCAGCCTAGGAACTTCCAAAAGCTCAGGTCAGCACAGAGTTGTGTTGATATTACAAAATCAGTATTAATAGACAGAAATGAATGTAAGTTAAGGAAATATTATTTATAAGCTGCTTTAAGTCGTACAGCTGATTTACTTACAGGACTGCTTATGGTACTGCAGCAAAAAGCTTAACTTTTTTTTTTTAAAAACGTAAGCAGTACAGTGCCTGGTTCCACTGAAATTCAGTGGTTTTTTCCACCTCAGACCTGGGGGTGCTTGTGATTCCATGAACCGCTAAGAGGCCCACAAAAGGTAATTCAGTCAAAAAGCCTCCAATTTTCTATACAGGAGTAAATATCCCAATCAGAAAGGGAACTGCAAATGAATAATGATTGGGGAAGAAGAATAACTCTGAACTAATTTGGCTTGTTTGAAAATTCTAGCTAGAACTTGTTGTCTACATTTTAGCCCATTTCACAAGTTTGCCACTTGTTCCAAATTTTAGCACTTTATACAGAAAAGCATCAACATACTGGATCTTTAGGCCAGTGCTGACTAGTATATCCGGTTCTCAGATTCCCCTTTTAACTACTTTGACTAAGGCCAATCTTAAAATACAGATAAGTGCATGATCAGTTTCCTACAACTGTAGCTCTACCCAGTAAAATTGCCATTATTAGTTGGCACTAGTTAAAATACAACCTTGCCATCTCAAGTAGCATAACTTGAAATGTATATTCTTGAAAAGCATACTCAGCTCTTCAATTTTGAGCATTTTTCTAAGCACATCATGCATCAAAATTAGAATCATCCCTTACTTAAAATGTGCCTCTCATTAGAATAGTAGGACTATTTAGGTAAGCTTTAGATAAGACCACCCTAGGATCTTGCTTATATTTGTTTCTTTCAAAACACATTCAAACTGAAACCAAAGTTTTGAAACACTATCAACAAGGAGCATACCTCTTCAGCTTACTGCTTCACTGACAGACATCAATGAACACAACATGACAGAAAACAGATACCCAAAGGTGTTGTTTTTTTCAAAGCCGTTAAAAAAATTCCAACAGTAAGTACTTAAAAAAAAACCAAACAAAAAAAAACCCCAAAAAACCAACAAACTCCAAACAAATAGAAGACCCCCACTAGTTGAAAGAGTTGAGACCTCTAAAATTATTTTCTGATTGGTCTAAACTCCTTTCCGTTGTAAGGTTTTTACAGCTTTCATATGCAGATGTCTATCAAACAACACAGCATAAAGATATCAAGCCTGACACCAGTTCCTCCAATGAGCCTGTAAAATCTGTTTGTTTGTTTTAATCTAATATTACAAATAAGTTTCACGGCTAATATTTACTTTAACCAATCCTAACCACTCACCAGCTTAAATTAAATGAGAAAGCATCTGAACGACATACATTTAAGAACTTACTTTTGCGGGGCAGACCTTTATTTTTCCCCAAGTGGGTGACCTTCATATTTGAAGATTCTGCCTTTCTAAATAACCCCTACTAGTCTAGGAAAGTGATGCCACCCTAGTGCACTGCAGCCCACTGTACATCACTGATCAGTCTTGGGAGGTACAGCTAACAGATCATTTTTGCGGAAGCTATTTAAAATTCAAGAACGCAGTTGTGAAGATGTCTCAAGTAATTTCTCTAGCCAAGAAGCAAAATATGTTCAATATATGCGTTTGTACTTGCTAGGGAGACACTGACACCTCAGTTGTTTTTCGATCCTTTTGTCCTCCAGTTTATATACTGTTGAATACTCTGGTCTGCAATATATATACTACCACTCAGCAACAGTTTTCTTATACACAGAAAGAAGATCTTAGACACAGAAAGCTAGCATCTAACTGGGTAAGGGAAAGTTATTAGTAAGCTAGTTTAAATTCAAAATTAAAACCAAGGATTATTGCACTGAATAATGCCAAAATACATTAATCAGACTGTTCTGCTCTATTCGTTTCTTCTAGCTTTATTGTTTAATGAAGACAAAAGAATTCAAAGCACGAATAGATTGTAAGAAAGCAAATAGAAAAGCACTCTGCACTTGGCTGATACTTCTTATGTACCTTAAAAGCTCTCTGTATCATACTGGTTTCAATCACCGCACAGTGGTGGGTGCTTCAGAATCTCGGATTCTAAACACAATCTACCCAGAAGATCAAAACTCAATTCTGAAAATGGCATTAACTCACAAGTGAAAATGATGCTCAAAAATAGAGGTCACTGTAAAGCAACATGCTTTGACTATGTTCAACATTTTTTTGTCTCCCAGCATAAAATGCATGTAATCATGTAGCTATCCCCATTCAACCACACTTATTATTTCTTGAAAGATTAGCTGTACTTTGTACATTAAAATAAAATTCTCTTGTTTGGGTGTGCACATTAATTGTTAGATTTCACCAGTCAGATTATATTATTGTCATTGTTGCCATACAAGCATTCAGTTCCTATTTACTTATTCACTATGATCTCTTTTGTAATGTCCACAGTAACACAACACACCGCCAAGTAGGAGGTATTAACACTGCCCTTTATATTTCTGTCACAGTTGCTGAAACCTAATAGGCAAGAATAGAGAAAACCAAAATACCTAGTGCTAACTTAAGTGGAACAGATCAAGGTCCCATTTTGGGAACATACATACAGGAAGAACCCTATTAATGCAAACAGTGTGTAAAGTTACATTAGCAAACTCCCTCACCTCCGTAAACTTGTGAAGCACTGAATCCTTATTTTCCAAAGCAAGTGCTATTAAGGTATATTTTACAAAACAAAGCAAAGTTAGGTGTCTTCTGCTTGAGTCATCTATCTAGAATAGCTTACATTTCAGCCCAAAAAAATCAATCATCAAACTAAATATGGGAAAGAAATTTATCACAGCATTTTACATTAGCAAGAATTTATTATACACTCCATATACCTATTATACCCATTACCTTTCTAGTGACTAGCTATTCTATTAAATTTTACAAAAACTAAGGGAACATGTAGTAGCTTTCCTCATGAACTATAAATGCAGCACAGCCATCACTATTGTGGTTCTATTTAAAAAAAAAAAAAGACACTGCAAAAGTAATAGCAGCACAGTTTATTATTGTATTTTTGGGGCCTCACTGGCTTCCACATCAAGAACTCCAGGATCAGCACATCTGAAGCTTTTAATACCATTTCAGCAGCTGCCATGACAATTTCAATTATTTTATATATGAAAGGGATATTTTTAATTCTACCAATTTGCATCTTGTAAGTGAAATTGAAATTGGCAGAATAGCAACTAACCTATGCTAAAACCCAGACATATATTAACATATTGCTTTAGTTTAAAGGTAATTAAAACATTTTAGACTATAGTTTGGCTTTTTTTAAAATATATATATATAGTTATATATTATAGAGGACATCTGGAGCTTGTCTGTTTCACCAGGATTTAAGCAGGGGTTTAACTGGCAATATGCCAACTTCTATGTTTGCCTTCTAATAATTAAAAATTAGAAGAATTAAATCCTCCTCTTCCCCCCACTTCTTTTTAAAACTTTTTTTTACTTTCTTTTGAAGAGACACAGGTCCAAATAAGAAACAACAATACAAATCTAGCAATAAGCACCAGCTAATGTTATTAAATATAATTTCTACAGAGTAATTGCTTTGTTCAAACATATACAGTAATTTTCTTCAGTGTTTTATTAAAAACAGTGCTTTTTTTGCCTCATATCAACCAGTATGAGAGGCAATAAAGATGAAAGAGGTCCTTCTCACTGCTGAACTGACAAACTTGAAGTCTGATGCTAAGACTTACTTTCATTATTTATTTTAGCGACTCTTTTTTAACTGCATCAAGGGAGTTAAGTGATGCATTTCATAAAGCCAACACAAAGTAATTACAGCAGGTTTCAATAATCAGGCAGAAGATGTTAAGAAGTAACAATCCGAACCATCATGCCATCCACAGAGAGATCCTCTATTACAAATCTTAGGAATGAATGTAAAGGTTGGTTTTATGAACAACCCATTACATACGAACTAGCATTTTCTCTAGTTCTACCACTGCAGTACTTCATGATGCTAAGCAGAGCGAAACATAAAAGATCTGACTTCATGTGTTAAAACTACAAACATAGCAGCAGCAGTACGATGAACACCAATATAAAATGCTCCTGGCTATTTTTAAGGGCCAGTACCCTTCAAAGAGCTTCTAATTTTATCTAACACATGGTAAATCTGGCACAGATTTCACATCAAATCAACCTCGAAATTATAGTCTGAGCCAAGTGATTATGAACATTAGAGTAATTCTGTAGAAGACATTTAGTCTGCATGAGTAACATCAGAAAAGCTGGACTACTAAAAATGGAGAGCCATATTTCAAAGAGGTTCCTCCAGTTAAGGTACGTTCCTGCATTAAGAAGTGGTGCTTAATGAGCAGGTAAGACCATTTCCAACAGTACAACCCTCTACTGTCAACATTCACTTTTTTCCCAGCACGAACCTGCTTCACTTGCCAATAGTGAAAGCTGAAAACTTCTTTTATTCTCTGTATGCGGAGTGCAGTATTTCTAACTATAGAGCTTCTAGAACCAATTATGAAATCCAGAATCACGTTAAACACCCCTGATATCAAAGTAAACAAGAACGGCGCTTTGAAAATATAATGGTTTGAACTCACTGCTAATATAATATGCAATAAAGAAAAATTAATTATACTATAAATAAATCTAATTTCAAGTTAGGAAAAAAAAATAATATCTTCCTGTGATGTGTAGTGTCACAAACCATAAAAGTAACACTGCCTAAAGAGTCACAAATTGTATTTAATGTTTCAGATAGTCTGAATTTCACCTAATGTTTCTCATTTCAAAAACGGAAACCTCTGCATTCATTTTAGTTTGAAAAATGTACTTACCTGTGAAAAGGAAAAAAATCAAGACCATGATCATTGTGTAACCAAAGTATAAAATGGTGCTAGCGGTTCCTGTTATCTGGAGTTTAGAGAAGAAGTAATGAACTGCATAGATAAAGAGATAAACTGCTGTAAAGCTGCTTGTCAAGAATGATCGCCACCACCAATGATAGTCCTGAAAGAAACAATAAACCATTCAGTAAGAGATATCAGGTAGAAAACAAAATATAAACAAGCTGGTTAAAAAATAACATTGTCTTATGAAATACATTTAATTCTTCAACATTTATCTCAAAAAACCAAAAATTCCAACATGGCATGTAGTTACTTTTTTCTTTCTCAAAGTCAGCTGTATTGCTTCCACTACGAACATGAAATTATTCCAAGGTCAAGGCTGTTTATTTTTGCTTATCTGCTGCAAACGGATTTTGAAGTAAAAGACACATTTCAGAAGCATGGCTAAGATAGGCATGTCAAGGGCTGACAATACAATCCATTCACAGTGTGCAGCACATCACAGTACATGTGTATACCTCAACTCTATTTCTAACATCTTCCAGCTACAAGTGGTGTCTACATCAAAATTGTAGTTTTTACCTCTGCACACAGATGGAAGTAGCACAGCAAAACTGTAGCCTCAGAACACGTAATTAGAAGAATTATAAAAACTAGGAACAGGAAACCAAACATGTAGTACATCTGATGAGACCTAAAATAAAAAAAAATAAAAACAATAGTCTAATTTTTGGTTGAAGTTCTCTGAGTTAATTTACAGTATTACCTGCCCAGATGCTAAGATAATAAAAAAAGAAAAAAAAAAAATCCACACCACTGGAATAACCTTGTCTATACCACTATTGGCTGATTCATAAAAAGTTTTTTTTCTCTATCTGAATGTACTCTGTAAATAAAACCACTGCTTTACAGAGCAATGCTTAAAGTCCTCAATTATACTTCCCTTGAAATGAGCTTCAATCAGCTTTCACAGAGAATGGTTATGGGCAGTTTCCAGAAATGTTCATCACTTAGGTCTCCTTTAGCCTCCCCAACACTTGCATCACCGGTACTCTTCCCCAGTTACAATACCCACTTCCTTCCTACTACTGCAGATAAGTTTTCCAAGTGTCTCTGCATCTCCTCACTACATCCAACCAGATGCTCCTCCACTTCCAGCCTATCCCCAGACCAAGTCTGACTCCAATACAAAGGCTAACCAAACACCAAAACACTCAAAAATATAAATTCAAGGGAAATATGCTTGTTTACTTTTAATCTGGCATCTTTCAGATAAGGGAAGTAACCAAATCAACTTTATTGAGTGATGGTGACAATTAATGCAGTGTAAGATTTGACAGAGGGAGTGGAAGTTGCACGTTCCCTTCATGCTTCCCTTCTGTAGGATAAATAATGAGAAACAATTTGGGAATTCAGTAATTTCAACTACAAAAGCCCAGAGTGTACCTGTTTGTCAGCTGACTACATTTTCCAGCATAGCTATATTACACAGTTTCTACTTTGTTGAGGACTAATGTGAAAGGCTAACATATCTAATATATTTGCATTTAAGAATTGATTTAGAAAAGTGTTCCGTAAGAAATCTCAACATAAACAGAGGACACCTTAAAAACTTGGCACCTTCAGGTTAATATTTTCCATAAACAGAGGACACCTTAAAAACTTGGCACCTTCAGGTTAATATTTTCCATTGAACAACAATATATGAAACATTTTGTATTTACATTGTGAAAGTTATGAAAGATTGCACTGGTTTAATTTTCCATGCGCCTGCCTGACTAGGTTTGGACAAGATCTTGGAGTGGTGTGGGTGTTTCACAGGGGGTGGAGTCTTTGTTTTGCAGAACATGGAAACCCAAATTCTTGACCTGATTCCGATTTAACAGCTGAAACTGCTAGATTCTATTAGTGTAACTATATTATGATTTATGAAACAACAGATTAGGCTCCACCTAACCACAACAGCATGAAGCCATGTTTGTGCTGTTCAGAGCCAGAAAGATAAAATAGAGAAACAGGACTCAAATTTCATACTTTGCAGTTGTCAATAAGAACAACTAGTTTTATAATTTCTAAGCACGGGAATAAATATGCAGATTCTGGAAATTCCACAAAAGTCTACAAGAAGATCAAAAATTTTAAGAATTAGTTTATTCCTCATATTCATCTGTTTGGGATGTTCAAACTCAACTGTGTGTTTATTATCAAACCAGCATAACTAGAACAACAACAACAAAAAAAGTGATACTCACCAAATGCTATTCAGAATGAAAAAAAGTTGAATAAAAATACAGCCAAAGGGCAAGATACCACCCATTATGATACCAGGCAACGGCTTTGTGAAAAAGGACTGTTCTGGAATTTGGCGAGGAATCTGGTTTGTACGAACTGGATGTTCAATAGGCTTCGAAAGAAATTAAGATAAATTGTTACATCATAAATAAGATTGCTTTTCCCTGATATTAGCATCTAAAGATTTGATAAACATAACTTTATTTTCATCCATAAGCCATCACAAGTTACCAAACCAAGAAAACTAAAACCTTGGTATCATCACTAGGAAAAAACACATATGCTTTAGATATTCCAACTATTGGTCAGTAAGCAAGTCAGAACAAAAGGAAAGAAATTTGTTCAGCCCTTAATAAAAACCCCATTTTCTTAGTTGTCTGGCATTATCTCAAACTAGTGAAGTACGAACTGAAGTACTTCTGAAGTACTACTACAAAAATCAAACTATTGAGGTATTACTGAAGTACAAAAGGCAAGCAAGACCTCCAAGAGCACTACTAAAATCTGATTCTAATGAATGGACAGAAAAAAAAAGTTTAGTGTGACATTAGAAGCCCATACTCAGTTTCAAAATCATGACAAAGTGAAACATTATTTTACAATCATAGGGCCATAGATGTTTCAATCCAACCAGATCTTGTATGCTTCAATGGCTCAACTGCAGAAGACAGGTATATTTCAAAACTGTATTCAAAAGAGCCCTACCTTCTCTTTGAAGCCAAAATATGCACCAACAAAGGTTAGTGGGACTGAAATTCCAAACCACATAGCTAGGATAGCAACCAAAGTGCCAAAAGGAATGGCAGCTGAGGATCCTTTCACCCACAGAATGAGATTCATAATGAAGAAATCAGCAAAGACAATCCTGAAAAAAGATCAGAAAAGATATTAAAATATTCAGTAAAGAATAAATATCAGTTAATATTAAAAAACTTAAGTCTGCATCAGAAAAATGTAGCTTCTTGCAATCTTTCGTTCCCTAATAGTCCTAGTTACTTTCAGCAATAGTGCGGTTAATGCAAAAAAGCTTGCAACACCCAACGCCTATAATGCAAGTATCTATAGTAAAGCCACTATTTAAATAAAGACTCTGCACATAAAACCAAAAAGTAACAGAAAGATTCAAGTGTAAAAATCTACACAAAGAATGCTAAAAGATAAATAAAAAACCCTCCCATCTGAATCACCTTTCCTATTATTGCCAGTCATTTAATTCCTTTATTTATGTCTTTTCTAACCAGTATATTCCCTCTGAAAACACATAGTGATAGCAAAACTTTGTATTTACGAAGCCACACATCACACTCACAACAAATGTATACCCTGCTACAGCATGCGTCACAGCAACATGCTAGCAGAAGGGTGGATTAAAGAGGCCTCTTCCCTAGAACAAGAATCTTTGTATTAACACCTCATGCAGTTACACAGTTAAGTAGCCCACACCTTTTGAGAATTTAAATAATGACTGCATCTTCCCTCCCCAGTTAAGTGCATCTGCTCATTTTCTAAACATCCTGGGAAAACACTAGAAAACAACTCCAAGATATATGATGAAGATTTCAAACCCATGCCATTCTGAAAGCAAAGCAAAACATACTGCAAGGGAACCCCATATAAAAGCCTGCTTGAATTTCCATTATTCATGGATTCAGAGATGTATCACAGAAAATTCAGCCTCAGGAAGGGCCACTTCGAAGTACTCCATTGTCTGGGTTTTGTTAAAAAAGTGTTCCTGAGGCAGAATTTAAACTGCCCTGAAGTGAACATGCATCCTCCGCTGTATTTAATTTAAAAAGGAAGGAGGGAGGTTTAGAGCAATAGGCAGGCTCCTTTTTTCCTAGGAGAGGCCTTATACTTGCCAAAACTGTTTGGGGGAAATACACTTGTTAAATAAGCACACCCAAGCAACCCCCGGTGTAAGCATTTGTTGAACAAAAAATAAAAATCAAATCCATTTTAGAAGTCTTGCTAATCTTTATCATCTGCCCAAGCTTGTAACACAGACCCCACTTACCCCCTCCAAAGTTAGAAAAAAATACTGCAAATATGAACTCCCATCAGTCTACTGAGACTATAACGGCCTTAGGCTGTTTATGATATTATGCAAATTCACTGAACTAGCATAGCATAATCAAGACATCTGCTCCTATTCTACCATCCCCAATCATTTTACTTCCTCTGTGAAACTTAATTTATTTGGGAGTTTAAATGATCAGCACAATATTTCTTCCACCGATAAATATTTTCTTCTCTCTCAAGATAATATCTAAATGACAGCAGGGAGACTGAAGCAGATTTTGTTTAGAAATAAGATTTCCTCATAGAAATACTACACTCAGTTGTTATCAAGTGCATTACATTTCATCTGATGAAATTCTACTATACTCAAAACCAAGTCATGTTTTATTCATTCAGGGCTTTTTGGGGGGGAGAGATACCTTAAGAAATTATTTATAACCTTTTCCTCAACTTTTGCCAAGAACATTTGTCAAAGGGTAGCTTCATGTACCCAAAGTTGCAAGCAAAAAATACAGAAGACTTGCAGAAGGAATTAGTTTTCTGTTCCCTTTCTTCACTGACCTAATTCTCATGGAAGGTCTTGAGAGCTATGAGAAAACAAGAGGTAGGAGAGCTATCACCCTTCCCAAGCATGACAATACTGGCCATAGTGTGATACACACTACAGCCATATTTGAAACTGGACACTACCTACATTTATATAAAAGATTATAACCCATTTAAGAGAATCCCTGCATCATTCTCACCCAGAAGCATAGTAAACATCTACTGTTTAGTACAGCAGTATATAGCTATTTACTTAAAAAAAAAAAATAAATCTAAATTACATATCCTGTGTCCTTTTCAACAACATGGTTACAAGAAAACACTGATACTATAACTAAGGTAATAGAGGTTCTGCCTAAAGGGCTGTCTCTCCCTATTTACAGAAGAGCGCTACAGACACTCCAAAGTTACCGGAAAACCACGTACTTCCTAACAAAGTGACCATACCTATTAACAGTTAAGACAGGATTACCTGGAACATACCAAGTGCTGCTGTACCAAACTGGAATTACCCCATCACTATGCCTAATGTTCTGGTGCAGTGATTCTCAAAGGCTGTGATGCCACCTTGCAAGAGAGTCACATCATTCCGCCTATCCCCACAGCTGATGACAAAACAAGATGCTAAGAAGCCGTGTTCTAGAGTACTACACTCCAGCTCCTCAGAATTCACTTTTCTTTGTATTCACAGATAGGCAATACACAAAAGGAACAGCAACTTGGAGAACAATAAAGAAAATAATCACACAAACAAGCATAATTTATTCCCCCCCCCTTCCCACCTCAGATTCATTTATACTTAAGAACAAAGGAGAGAATGAGAGGAAACAATACTAACCCAGGGCAAAGCAGAGCTGTAAGCAAAACGTTTGTCTTCCACTTCTCGCCTCTAAACGCTGAGGGGAAAAAGTAAAAACAATTTCAAGTTCAGAACTTTTTCCAACTGTTTTGCAGTATGGCAGCAAGAAGGAGATTTGCTGTCAGAGACACCAGCTCCAGTCTGAGGTTTATATTAAGCCGAGAAATTCTGAATTTAACCTGCTGTGTCACATTAAACAAACGCGTGTACTTACTCTTGTACATTCTAGCGGACACGTAACCAGCTGGAGTTCCCAGTAAGACCCACAACACAACTGCACAGGTCATCAAAGCACCACGGTTGGCAGGAGAAAGAAAACCAAGGCAAGCTAGGACTAAAGAGACAAAGAGATTTAGTCATTTGTGGACACACACCAAAATTCCCCTAACACATATCACTGTACAGGTTTATCCCTTTCACTACCAGATATTTAAATGAAGACTATGCGCATAAGCTCTCATATATCCCCACCACATGACCATACCCCTAATGTCACTGTTTTACTCATAATAAAGCATTATTTCCACCTCATCTTTTAAATAGAAAGTTTCTCGTAGCCAAAAGACTGAAAAAGAAAATGCTGTACAGAGATGAACAATGAACCTGAACCAAATTTCAGCTTGAAAAGGTCTGCTTCCAAAATCGTACAGTCCTCCTGTAAACATCCATGGTCAATACTTAGGCATGCTAAGTAACAAAAGAAGTTTACTATGTGGCATAAAGGACACCTGAGAACAGTAGGTCTGGAGAAGCCAAAAACTTTGACAGAGCTAAGGGTTTTTTTGGGGGGGAGGGGAAGTTGTTGGGGTTTTCTTAGGTTTTGGCAGGTTTTTTGGTTTTGGGTTTTTTGGGGTTTTTTTGCTTTTTAAGGTAGAAATAAGCGTGAAGACAGAACATCTTAGAGGTATGGAGTCACTTGCTCGAAATTCCACAAAAGGCTCTCAGCCACCATGACGGACAACACTTTACTCCAGAATGCGCTATCTTGAAAATAAGCCTCTTTATTAAAAGAAGGCTGCCTGTGTCTGAACTAATTGTAGAGGACAGCCCAGAGATATTCTCAGAAAAGGAGTTTGTCAGTGATCTCTAGTGGGAAGTTTTGTTTTTAAACAGAAAAAGGATTTCCTCCCCCCCAATTTCTTTCTATACTACACTGGTTGCACAGGAAACTATCGCAGTTAAGCTACAAAGAGTTGTGATCAACAATGAAAGACAAGCCCATTAAGAAAATTCTATTAATCTTATAGCATCACATAATGAATAGGAAAAAAAGCAGCTCCCCTACAAAAGACAAAAAAATCTAAATAAAGAGCAGAATCTGAAAAATTCTTCTGTTGTAATAAATATCAGTATACTTCCCAATTCTACTGTACAGTAAGAAAAGGAATGGTCATATACTTTATAGATAACATATAATAAAACACCAACTTGTGACAGGTTACATCATCACACGTGTATATATAGCTATTTATGGCAGGCGCTCATATTATCTCAATGTTGTGTCAGTATTATTCATTGGCATGCATTCTTGCTTTTATTTCTGCTGCAGGCTGTTGTGTCAAACGTATTAGATAGAAAGTGCTCCAAGAACATTAAAGCTTTGATTACATGTCTTTGAACTTGCATTACTGGATCCTTGGATAATTTACACCATGACAAACTGGTTTTGTTTTTTAAAAAGAAACTTGTAACAAGGAAGCTTCATTTCTGCAATCATGAAGAATCTGAATTAGCCTAGATACCACAACATTTTGAATGACACCGCTTATAACAGCGTTAATGAAGCTATCTAGATTATTGTTATGAAACAGCATTAATATTTTACTTTAGTAAAGGAAGGACTTCATTTCCAAAAGAAGGCTTCTATCATTTGTTTCATAATATTGCATCTTTCTTACACTATTACACTACAAACACATCACCTTAATAAAGTTACTTACATAAAGTAATAAATGTCATAATGAAAATTTGCGTTCCTTGGCCCAAAAAGACAGACAGTAACATTCCCTTCCTTGGAGGTCTAAACACATCTCCGTGAACCAGCTTCCAGCCAAATTCCTCTTGGGCATCTTCCTGTATAAAATCAACAATGTCTTTAGCAAAGATACATAATGCAGTACTGAATTAACACAAACAAGATGCAAAATACATATTTAAAGTTTGATTAACTTCCAGTTTAGATCCAAAGACAGACTAATTGCATGTGATTCATCACTCATTGATTTTTATAACCCCCTAATGGTTCAGTGAAAGAAAAAGGCAGGATTTATCAAGAAAATCCTCATCTCTTAAAGCAAGAAAAACCAAAATCTAATTAGCTAAACCATATAACATCATTCTAAATTTAAAACCAAAACAAAGCATTCCATTTAATTTAACTTGGATTATAGCATTTCAATCTAGTTCAAGCATTTATCTTTTTTTGCTTCCATTACAAAGCACATCAGTCTCAACGACAATATTGGAAAAGAATGAAATGGTCCCTGTACTCCAGAATAAAGTCTGCTCCGTAGACTCACTACGGGCAAGTACCAACACGCTGTCCCACTGCCAGAAGTGAACGGATGGATGGCACAGGTGGTGGGGATCCTCAGTCCAGCAGCTCTAAGGAACCACTGCTGAAGAGTAAAACTTTTCAATAAAGTCACTCAAACACCTCCTCTCACAAAAAAACCCAAACACACATGACCACAAATAACCAACCCCTCAAGAAGACCACTCTCTTCCTCACAAAGTTAAAAGCTACAGGTTTCATTCAACCCAGGAATATTGAGTTTAGTTCAATGGACTGCTTACCACTAGAATTACAGCACACAAAAAAATAGGGTAAGAAAGACTACAGATCAAACTGGCGAATGACATAGAGCATCTTAACTTGTGACAGATGATGTAATTATATTTATTTTTGCTGGAAGATTATCTTTGCCTTACCCATACTGATACCTCTGCTTGCATTTGTTGGCTAGAAGTTACTCTCAGAAGTCTGATATACTAATACAAAAATTGAAAACTATTAAACACAAGAAAACACTTTGATAAAAAAAAAAAAAACACACCAAAAACTATGCCTGCAAAGAAAATTATACCAGGTATCTAGGTATAATTCCAACATATTGGTGCTCTTCCAGTAAAGAAAGGTTTGTTTGGTTAAAGAAGCATAAAGATCACACTTTCCTGTAAGTCTGAACTTGAAGTAATTGTGATGATGATGATGAGAAAGTTGTTGAGGTAAGACAGAAGACAGACTTTTCCCAGGTAGTTGTAAGTAAGGAATGAAAGAATTTAAAAGGTTACCATCTGAAGTAAATCTTTATCTGTTTTCAAAACGGTGAACGCTAAGCAGAAATAAATGCTTAGTACTTTAGTTCCTGACAGAACAAGGAAAATGCACAGATTTGGAATGGCTGGTATTAGATTTCTCATCGACACCTAATCTGGCAAACGCACTCAAAAGACACCCTCTGGTTCCAATATAAAAACTTTAAAACATAAAGCTATATGGTAAATATCTTGATTTAAGGAAAATAAAGAGAAACCAAGCCTGGCAGATTGAGACCCCTGATTTATCTTGTATGGGCCTATGGGCCAGAGTGTTCGTCTCAAAGCTCCATTTTTAATAAAACTCTTCTATTACAGGCCAATTAGCTATGAGTCAGTATTTTCCAGACTTTCGTTTAAAGAATTCAGCAGTATTTTGTATTGCTAACCTTTACCATTCAAAGATGAGGATAAGAATTGTACAACTAATTCAAGTAGGAAGCTACACTTTATAGTTACAAAAAAATATTTGAGGAAAATCTAAAATGATACTTTTGAATCTTGGCCAATATGCTAAAAATTACCCTAAATTTTAAAAAAGTGCAGTAATCCTCACCTTATCCATTAATTCAGCCTAGTTCTCAAAATATTCTAACAAAGATTTAAGTCCCCTACACTCAAGTAGTCATGATCAAAGAGATTTAAAAAAAAAAAAAAAGCATTGGAGTTTTAGCTCTCACTGTTGAAAAGATACTGACATGAATTCTCTTAAGTTCAGTTCAAGAACCTTTTCTTAGTCATAAGACGCTAAAAGTAATCTAATTATTTCTAAACACTTCATTAATGTATGTCTCACTAAATCTACATCACACTAAAAGCCAGTTGGTATTAGCTGAACGTTAAATGCACATACTAAGACTACAATCACTGGCTTGTGCATCGATCTCTTCAAGTAGAATCACCAGCATTCCCTAAGTGTGAGATAGTAATTTGCTTCATTGCAGCTTCCTCAGCCCAGGTCTCTTTTGCACAATTATTTCACACCTTTTTAAATCAGCTCCTTGAACTGTAACAGATCTTTAAGTCTCTTACAATTGGCAAGAAAATTTAAAAAGTGTGTTTTTTTGAAAGTCACACCTATCCCTGCTGTTATCCACAAAAACTAATCAAGCTTCTACAAGTCTTGCTCTTTATCACATTAAGAATGACCAACTAATAAAGACAACACAGTATAAGATATTGAACATAATTTAATTGAGAGATCAAACAGGAGCTTCACAAAAACGATCAGTTAAAGGATGTGGAAAAATTCTTCCACTTTAATTACTGTCTGGATTTGCATTAACAAAAGATATTAAATATCAAAAACACAAAGAAGAATAAAAGTACTTTCAGATGTTTTAGTTTCAATATGTAGCATTTTTGTGCATTTTAAATTATTCCTTTATCCAGATAGACAGCAACAACAGTGAAAATTCAAACCTTTGTAGTATCTGACATTATTTCTCATTTTTGGCTTAGAGATACCACTTTTGCCAATGAGAGAGAGTAATTTTTACTCAGCCTTTCACTCACAGTCAACTGGTCAAGTCCCTTTAACTCACAATCAGTTATATCCTCTTCCAGCAAGGCAGCAAGCCACTATAGGGACCTGCCCCTTTCCCACTTTAAGGAGTACATACTTCAAAAGAACTCGCAACAGGTTCAGTTGATGGCAACAAGATTCAGTCACTACGTTAAATCAGACAAACCAGGCTCAGTTTGACACAGTCATCACCAGGAGAATTGTATTTAAAAAAAAGAAAATATCATTTACACACACACCAAGTAGTTCTAACACAGCCAGAGATCAGAAGTTGTGTTGCATATGAACTGCCATATTATGATCTCTTCACCAGAGACTAAGTACCTGACTCCACCACACTTTCTAGCCACACACAAAAGGCAACATCAACTTGTGTTAGTCTATATGTTAATCAGAATCTCTCCCATAACATTTAACAAGACAACTACTGATCCTCACACTCATTTCACTCCGTTATTAGCTATCGGTTTAATTTTTGATCCTTTTTGCAACAATCACCCGATACAGTTGTTTGGGTTTTTTTTAAAATACGCTGCTTTATGAAATTGCATAGCATCATAATTCTCATAAAATTTAGACCACAAACTTTCCAAACTTCACAAGTCACATGCTAGCACATTTGCTTTCTGGACAAGCTGTACTACAAACTACTATAAACAAACATCACCTTGGAATTGGAAAAATTACAGCAACTGAGCTTCCTAATGCAGCTTCATTACAATGGGGACAATACCTAGCTGCAGTGGTTTTAAGCCTGATCTCCTGAAGGGGGAAAAAAACAGTTATCAATAAAAATAACTGTTCTCTTCACGAGTTTGGTTGTTCAGACTACAAAACGCATTTTTAGACAGAAAATACACCAAAGTGGGTAGCAACATCTTTGCTTCTGTGCTACAAATGTCTCTGCAACAGATACAAGTGCAGGTCCTGTGCTAAGGCCACATAACATGACTTAAAACAGGGCTGCATTGACAAGGAATCTTACATATAATCCCAGGTTGCCAGAGTCACAGAATCACTCAATGGCTGACGCTGGGAGGGACCTCTGGAGGTCATCTTGTCCAAGCCCCCTGCTCAAGCAGGGCCACCTAAAGCAGGCTACCCAGAACCATGTCCAGATGGCTTTTGAATATCTCCAAGGATGGAGACTCCATAAATAACACACTGGCTGCTTAGGTCAGTATCACATCACCAGCTACGTGTCCAGACTGACTCCATAATGCAACCATAGGACTCAGAAGCAATGCCCACATCTTGATAGTAAACCAATGCCAGAACACTTTTCAATGTCCGCACCTTGTCTTGTGGCTGTTGGTATACTGTGAAAGTATTTATTTAAAAAAGAGGCTTTCCTTGGTTGAGACCTTGGAACAAAGGGACTTACATTTCAAATATGAGTTTGTTCACTACCAAAACGTTCCAGTGAATCACTCCACATACTTGTAAAACCTGAAGTCTGTCCTCGCATATTACAAGTTCATCAAATGACACTAGAAAAGTAAGACTGTCACATCTGCCCATGTATTCCTGCTGTTAGAAAAGATTAAATAGCAATAAAGCTATTATTAACTCCCAGATATATTAGCATCTATCAAATTCTTGGTAGCTATACATCTCTTTAGATTGTATTCAAAACTAATTGATAGACATCACTACCACCAGAAAAACATGATCATGTAAAAGCTGTAAATCTTACTCACAGAAGAGTCAATCTGGTTGTATCTTGCAATGTCTTTATGAAGAGTCCTCAGAATGATCATAGCCACCATGCCAGATAAGAAGAGAACAATTACGAGGGAATTCATTATACTGTAGATAAAGAAAAAGTCAAACTTTCAATCCACCTATTCAGGTTTCAGGACCTGCACTCCAATTCATACCACGCATACAGCTCAAGTCTGAGGAATAGCCTTAGATGTTTAGAATTTACTTAAGTCATTCAGACCTTTTAGTATTTTCCCACCCAGAGAAGACAAACTGTTTTAAGTTGTGTACCTTTATGATTTCTTAGGAGACGGAAGTGAGAAGAAAAGTATTTTATGATATATTGTTAATTCTCAAGACAGTTACATATTGCTTTTCTTTATTTTCCTCCTCATATAGCTCAGAAGTAATGTCCCTGGTGAAACAGCTACAGCTCTTAAAGCAGACTTTGTCAAGAAGATTTTATATCTATCAACCAACGAAATCTACATCATGCCATTTAATATTTTGTAGAGACACGTTTAATCAGATTAGCCTTTTCAAACACTTTATATTGCAAAACATTAACATTTCAACATAAATTATATACTTACTTGATATCATTTGCATGGTACAAAGGGAAATAAGAGCTTTTCATGTACGTCTTTTACTTGTAAAAAAAGCCCTTCTTTTTACTGTAAGCAGCTGTGGAGTATAAAACACTCAGTACACATATGTACCTCTCACTTGGCAGTTAGAGAAAGCCAGACAGTAACAATAAGAACACTGCAGAGCAGCAACGTCTCAAAAGTTTTACAGAATGGAGATGATAAAGTAAAACGATGGAAGCTGCTTTCCTTTTGGACAATAATGGTGCATTCCTTTGCTGAAATGCAATACTACAGTTGCTCCCAAGAGATGGAAGACTGATAAAAGTTAGTTCACATACGAAAACAAGAAAGTTTTCTTGCCTGAAAACTAACAGACTTTGTTCTACCACTGCAGAAGTTATATAGACCTAGAAGCACAAATAAATCTTTGTGCTCCCCTGCAAGGTTATTCATTGAAAAAATGCAAATCTTACCTAAACCACTGGATGTTTGTATGTGGCATGGACTCCAAAATGTAGTCCCATCTGGAAGCCCACTTAATATTATTCTTTTCCTATATAGAAATTAAATAGCAATTAATAGAAACAAGTACAAGTTTGTTGCAGTCTCTAGGAAGGAATAAGCACATCAAATCTCTTCCACAAACCTTCCATTCAGCATTAATATTTAAGCTTGGTATCAACCCTGGATGTTAGACTTCCCTCTTGCATTAATTCATCTCTTGAGCCTCTCAAAGAATATCTTGTTCATTGAAATGTCCTATCCATGCCTTCTACCTTCACCTGAGGCTTCACTAAGCCTCATCTTTCCATGATTCGGTATGTAGCTGCCTGCAGCTCCCCAATGCATGCTGAAAAACAATCATGCCATCACTACAAGATACTCCCAGCATAGCACACTGATCTTGAAACTTCAACTTTGTTAAACATACTCTATGAATATGTTTCTAGTTTCCCCTGGAATTTTTCTCTCTCTTTATCTTTAATGTATTTAGCACAGGCTTGCTCACTCCCTGCCATAATGCTGTCCAATACAGACTATTTTCCACTCTGATTCCTGGCAGACAACTTTCATTTCCAGATATCCCTGTGAAGGATTTAAGAAGAAGAAATCATTCAGCAACTTTCACCTTTGAAAGACACTACCATTCTCTTCTATCTCCTCCTCTAAATGCTTCATGTGAGAGCTGTACAAGTGATGATTCTTTCTGACCCCCAAGCCTTGTTCTCTACAGTTTGTCTCATGGGATGTACGCCTGCTGTCCTGCTACCAAATTCTAGCTCCTGACTAGCATGAAGTTCTGCTGAACTTCTTCATTTATTCACCAGGTAATAAGTCTGTACAGTTAATTCTCAAAATTTAGACTACATCTCCAGCCTAGAATTTTTAAGTTCTGATTCACATTCTGGATCAAGAACATGTAACAACGAAGAACTGCACCAACACAACAAGGTGGCTGAAATTGCCATAAGTTGCTCTCTATCAGCCCAATCAGTAATTGATCAGTAGTTCACAGCGAGTTGGGACAGAGTTTCAGAAGTGTGGTTCTGAAGTTTGTTACTTGAGTACCAAACTGCTCGCATGCTTACATTTTTGTACACTTGTGTACTAAACATTAGAGGCATGATCATGTATACTTTTCACACACACAGAGCTAAATACCTCGCCCATTTCAATGAATTAAAGCTTTCTCATCAGAAGTCAGCTGTCATATTAGAAAGGACCATAAAACAGTTATGCATTTTACTGGTTTATGTATTCAGGCTTACTGAAACTAACGTTCTCCTATTTAAAAATACTTTTCACGGATAAATACTCCCCTTTTAAGTTATTCTGAAACCACTAATAAAAAGTAAAACATATCAGGTATTATTTCAAATCAAGGCTATCGGATAACAGAGAAAATAAGCAGTTTTGAAGTGCCTGGCGATTGAGACGTGCCGAGTGCCATCTGCTGGAAGCGCCTGAACCCCGGGCAGCTAAGCCTCCCCTGCTCTATGCCGGAGAAAAAGGGAGTAGGTAGCCCAAATGCATAACACATTGCGTGAATAACCGGACAAAGTTCACGCTGCAATTCTGAACTGCAATTTATCATCAAGATTTAAACGCAAATGTTAATAGACAGGAGGCTCATTCATGTAGTAAAATTAGAGAGTCTAAGGAAGATTGGGTGTCTCAAGGGAAAAGTAATAGGATATAGAGCCTTGCACCTCAAGGTCATTGGTTCAAATCAAATTCAATTTGGTAGAATGAAAGGTGTTACCATATGACGGCTGCTTGACTGCCTATACAAAATAAGCTGGTGGTCTCAAGCCAAATCCTGTAAGGTTGGTGTCTTACTTCAGAAAAACAACCATGCTTTCGGGACAGACTGGAACCAAGGTACCAAGGTCTAAAGTAGCTTGAATCAAATTATTCTCACCCCCACAGGAGGCTCACTTTCCATGCTGGGGTGAAGACCCAGTTGCAAGAAAGGCTAGTTTCCTCCTGTCTAAGTCGTAACAGGCTGAATAAAGCATTAGAGTATCAGTAAACATTAGAGTATTAACTCTAAAAGATAAATGGTCACCTACTCAAAAAAAACCTGGTGAATAAAATAAAAGCAATAAGAAATGAGACAGAATCTGCAACTTCAATAGAAAAAACAGCTTTACAATATGCTAAAATCAACTTTTAACACAAAAGTGTCTCCAAATATAATATAAACATTTCTTCAACATGAGACTGAGTACCCTGACTGAACTCTGAAAACAGAGATCACACCTCAAGGAAGACAACTCTTGCAGTTATTCAATTTACTACCTTTCTATTAGTAATAAAACAGGGCAAAAAAAAGTCTTTATTTATACATTCCAAGTGTCACTTAACCTACAGTAATGGAAAAGTAACAGGGTTTGGGAAAACGGCTTCACAAGACCATCCTTATGGAATTTACACTGCTTTAATCCAGCTATGGCTATTAGCAAATTATCCAGTTGTTTTGATTTCATTCTTTTGGGGAATTACATATTCACGTAACAGATTCAATACTTACTTCAAATGTCACAGAGTAAGTGTAGATCAAATTCAGTTTATTGGTGAATTCTCCAGGAATCTCCATCGGTGGACCTTCACAACTTAAGTTGTTCTCATCTGTATGTTTGTAGCTAAGGGGGAAAAAAAAAAGTTAAATAAAATTGCATATGCTCTACAGGATGAATTTTCACAAATTCTTTTCTAAGGTAATGAAAACAAGTTTTTATTTAAAAAAAAACAAGGAGAGCTATATATATCGTTTTGTACTAGCTATTCAACTTCTTTGAGAACCTGCTTTTCTGTTCTTCTACCAACAAAGGTCAAAGATCTTAAAATATATTTTTATTAACACTTATGTTTGTAGCTAGAGATAACACAAGAAAAATAAAATCAGGTATCATTAGTCAGAATTTCTGTAACAGCCTTAAGACCACACCAGAACCGAACACTAGTTCTCACGAGCACTTGTGGTGACAGCTAAAAACTCCATGGAAAGCATCCTAGGGATTTGGATCTGGGATCGCTATCCTACATTCACTTAATATCTGTTCACACTTACAGGCATTTGAGAACATTATAGGTAAAGTTGTTTGCTAAGCACATGGGAGACGAGAACTGCAGACCTCTAAAGGTCATGAGACGTGGTTTCACCCTACCCACTTTTCTGCCATGATCAGAATGAAGTCCTAGCCCTAAGCTAAAAACGCTGCTTGGTTAACCGGGCTGCAAAGTCTGGAGATCTTGACCTGGTCAGATGGTAAGTTTTAACACAAAATACTCCTTCTCTGCCATCATACCTCCCTTCCACATTTTAACAAGACTGCATTATTGGTGAGGGACTTAACCTCAGTGTGTGCTCATCAGTAAGAAAGACATAGAAATTCCTAGCAATCTCCCACAGGTTCTCACCTTCCCTCAAGTTTCATAGGGAGAAGGGTGTTTATTTTGTTTTGGTGGATTTGAGAGTGTCGTCTTTTTTTTAATTACTATTATTTTTTTACACTGGGGCAAAAGAAATGACTGTGGAAACCTTTCCATTTTCCATTCCTATACAAGTGGTCTCATTTCACCTCTCGTCAGTCTTGTGTACTCTGAAAAATATAGAACAATATTCTGCATTCTAAAATTCAAATATGCAAACCCTTCACTGTAGTACCTTAGAAATACGGCAGCTATAGACGCACAAAGTCAAAGAAACCTTAAGGTTTGCTTGAATTCACTCCTGTGAATCTCCTCTAACACTGCAAAATAGCTTCCCTCTCATACCCTCTTGGGCAAGTTGTATTTACCCAATTTAGATAAACAATTCTACCTTACATGCATTATTATATGTCAACAACTAAGTCAAGCCACAGGATAATACAAACTTTCATGAAAGGCCTAGGGTGCTCCAACCACAAATACTCCCCATCAGGAGAGCTTCAAGGTTGAAGCAAAGCACCAAGCAAAACACCAGGTCAGAGAATGACAAAATTAAGCTTATGTGCAACCTAACTGTGCCCCCTCGTGGTCTGCAATACCAGTGAAAAGACAAATTCTCATTTTTCAACCATTCAGGATGCAACTGATAAAGCATTAATCAAAAATGGAGAAGGTTGGTAGAATCTTCTTGCCACCATCTCAGAGCAGATGTAAATGGAACGAACAAACTTGCATAGCAAGCATAATTCACTAAAAACACCATTACCATTGCAACAGAAAAAACAAGTATACCCAAGTCATGTTGTACCATACATGTCTGTATGACTTGAGAAACTGTGGTAGCGTAATTTAAGAATGTACTTAACCTCTGTAGAAAAGAGGGAAGAGTTTAGCTTAAAAAAAGCAACCTACTTCAAAATTTTATAAACAGACTGCAGTTTTCAAATATAGGTAAGTATGAACTGTGCATGAACAGACTGACAAGAGGCCAAAGTAACCACTTCAGTCTGTTTCCGACCTGTGAATTGTTGCATCTCCTCTCTGGTTAACAGAGAAACTAAGAAGCTACTGTCTAAGAAAATAAGTTAGTCTTCTTAGGAAATTAGTCATCATCATCTGCTGTTCTGAATACCAGTATTAACTTGGTATTTCACCTATACCTCAGTATCCTAACTAGTTAGTAACTAGTTAGTGTTAGTAAATAACACAGGAAAAAGTACACCTGTACAAATACTGTACGTTCATACAAAGTACATCTGGGAGGCAATGCAGCAACAGTAAGAGAGATGACACAGGAAACTGTCGCTCAGTTAAAGGATGTTTCTCAGTGTATCTGAAAACACGTCTCTTAAAAGAAAGTAATGCACACTCAGATGCAAATCAATAAAAACATGAGAAAGCTTCTATTGTTTGTGTCAGGTTCTAAGAGTCTGCATAAGCAGTTTTTCCATCAGGAGGGGCTTTGGGGAACATTTTAAAAGCAAAGTTAAATGACATTTACAGTCATGGAACTGCTCTTTGTAAACACAGCTCCAGCCATGAACCAGTATACTGAAAGCTTTAGCAGAAGTCAGAATAACCAGTTCCTCAGAACTTATTGACACCAAGTATCATTTCTAAGTTTGCAACTACCGTTAGGACTCCCTAGTACTAGAACTTGCTGCTTTAATGCACAGTTACCTTTGCGGTCTCAGTCTCGCCATCACCAGTCTTGCACCAGGCCAGTTTTCATCCTTCCCACTATGGTACATGATTGTTATGTCAACGTGGTTGAAGAGGTAGAAAGTGTTCTTCTTGTTAAACTCTGACTACAAAATATCATCAAGAGATTGAGAAACTTCTCCAACAGGAGAGGGCGCAAGCAGTCAAAAACTTTAAAATGAGACTACTGTCCAATGAAGGAGCAAGAAAGAAGGGGAAATACTTCAACATTCACTTTTTTTTTTTAATATACCTGTATAAAATATGTATATATTTTTCTATATATTATATTGTATTATATAAATACAAATTGACATAACAAAGTATCACGTCTGTGTTACTAGTAAAATTTAAATGTATTTGACACCATTTTTGTATGTATCACAAAAAGCTGCCAAAACAAGTTCAAAGATGTATTTATTCAAGGTACAAGTAATTCATATTCACCATTTCTCCACCCCTCACAGTCTTCCTGGTAGACACTCCAGCTACCAAAGCTTACAAACCAGGTTCTGCTTCAAAAAACCACCTTTCACCTTCTGTAGCTATTCTGCTTTGGCACCCCATCCTTTCAGAATTTGGAATTATGAAGAACTATATAAAGCTCCGATGATACCAGAGTCAATTAAGCTGACTTGGATTTTCTTTTCTCCTCAACACTGTCATTGTTTAAAAAACTTTAACTTTAATTTGAATTAAGGGACCAGGATGACAGACTGCTAGTTGAGTTTCCAAGTTAAAAAATTCCTTTATTTATTGTGTATATTAGCCATTTTCCAATTGCCATACAACTTCTGTCCCTTGCCCCCTCCCAGCAAAATATGAACGTGTCTTGCATTAAATTTATCTGGATTCCTCTTCTTTCACTATGATCAAGATTCCCACCGGGAGAAGACTAGAATCATACCTGTGTCATATTATAAACCCATCTTTAGGTACCTGTTTCCTCCATTTCCAAAGTAGCAGTTGAAGTGATAATATAGCTCACCAGCTGCATAAATGCGAGGATGGACTGTAGCTGTGCCATTGCATGATAACAACCCCTTTCCTGCCCCCATTTTTAAAGAGATAATTACATCTGCTGGAATAGGTGTTTGTGTATACTTCTAAGAGGATGACATTCCCCAACTCAGCCCAGAGATCACAGTCATATCCATGGCGCTACTTTCTTATTTGCCCATGTAACAATCATCCCTCTAGCACTATATGCCATGCAACATTCTCATCGCAATTAGAATTCACAGACTAAAATTGACAGTGGGTATGACAGCTACACTGGCAAAGCATCCACACCACAGCTAGCACACACGATTTGCACAGCACTTCATGGATACACAGTACAAGCTCCCTAAGCACTCACTAGGAAATTCAACCATTGATGCCTATGTATGAAGGCCTCCCTGTAAAAAAAACCAACTTTTCATCCAAGTTGCTGACTTTGCTACAACCGTTTTCTGGGTACCAGATAGCTTTCAACACAACATACACCAGTATCAATTTAACATAAAAACCACTTTGCATACAAGTAATAAAGTTGAACACCTAACTGGAACAGGTTATTCAATTCACAGACCATTTTCAATAGTCTAGGGAGCCTGAGGAGTAACCAAGTTGGAAGGTGACTGTAGACAGAGTAAACTGAACGTGCATGATAAATGCATCACTTTTAAGAAGCATCAGACCTGCTGAATACAAATAAATTGACTGCACTGCATACAAGCAGTAAGTCATGTGGCAGAGCAGAATCATAGCAGAGAGCTCTCTCCTCACTGAGTGGGATCCCTCACCCCAGGAGGGATAAAACTGTATCACTATTATCTGTAACTGTACTAGTTCACCGTGAAACTCCCAGGATGACTGACTGTGCTGGTTCTGGCTGGGATAGAGTTAATTTTCTTCACAGTAGCTAGTATGGGGCTACAGTTTGGATTTGTGCTGGAAACAGTGTTGATCATACAGGGATGTTTTCATTATTGCTGAGCAGCGCTTACACATAGTCAAGGCCTTTTCGGCTTCTCACCCCACCCCACCAGCAAGGAGGCTGGGGGTGCACAAGAAGTTGGGAGGGGACACAGCCGGGACAGCTGACCCCCACTGCCCAAAGGGATATTCCAGACCATAGGACGTCATGCTCAGCATAGAAAGCTGGGGGAAGAAGGAGGAAGGGGGGGACATTCGGGGTGATGGCGTTTGTCTTCCCAAGTAACCGTTACACGTGATGGAGCCCTGCTTTCCTGGAGATGGCTGAACACCTGCCTGCCAATGGGAAGTGGTGAATAAATTCCTTGCTTTGCTTTGCTTGCGCATGTGACTTTTGCTTTACCTATTAAACTGTCTTTATCTCAACCCATGAGTTTTCTCACTTTTACTCTTCCGATTCTCTCCCCCATCCCACTGGGGGGGAGTGAGCAAGCAGCTGTGTGGTGCTTAGCTGCTGGCTGGGGTTAAACCACAACACTGACACATTTCACATTGTTGTCAATATAATTCCTTCCCTGTCACAGCTGTGTTTGTTACCTTCCAACCATCTGGGAAAACCCTGACACATTTAACTTGTAAACTGTGCTAGACATAACTTTTGCAACTAGAACACAGCGCTCACTTCTAGGTCTTCACTACAAAGCTTCTATCTGAAATCGATAAAAAGAAGGTCTTGCACACAAATACGACATGGACAAAGAAAGAACAGGTACAAGGATGGATACACATGAAATTTCAGGACAAAAACTCAATTTCCTAAGGCTTTTAGACATCAATACAGTTGGTTTATAGCTTTATGTATACTGGTCAAAAGAGCTACATGAACATTTTTTTTGGACAGTTGTATCAGTGAGACACTGCACACAGAAGCAGCAGTCAGCTTTGTCAATGCCCACATTCTGAACATTAACCATGTTTACAAGTGTATCTGTCCTTTCTCAGGAAAAGAAAGCTTAAAAATAGAACTGCAAATGAAATTACATCTGCTATACTAACGAAAAAAGTTCCACCACTTACATTTATAACACAAGCATCTTTAACTCTACCATCTGGAGTAACGAAACATCCTATTGGGAATCCTGGATTACAGTATTTTTGTCCATCTTCCACATCATAGCACCACGTCACAGGCATGTTATCAATAATCCTAGACAGAAATCACCAAAGAACACGTCCTCAGAAAGGGATGCACCTTATTTCGCATTGACATTCAACATTCATGTAATGCAGTCTTCAGCAGTGCCCACAAGATACACAGTAGAGGACAACTATCACATAGAAGGAAGAAAGCAACTACTTAGAACATAGATAACAATGTAAAAAGCAGCAAAAAAACCCCCAACCTCAAGCACACATCTCAGCTTACCAGTGATGCTGATAATTCAACTGCATTCCTTTCTTCAAAAAAGCCAGTTTGCTTTTATCAGCACTGTTTGCTGGGTCATATGATCTTGTACAAACTTTCTTGCATGTTTCTTGCTTTTTAAAAGTGAACTGTTAAAAAAGCATACAAAAAGAGTAATTTCAGTTTTGCTTCAAAAATCTTTTAGAGTCTTTTTTTCAGGTAAAGCTGACTTTTTTGAGATACTTCATTTCCTTGCTATTAAAATTTCTGAAGCCAGAATTTCCCATACAATAGCTTTAACTTAAATGTCAAGATTTATGTATATCCAGCACCAGCAATTCCCTTTCACACTGCTAAAAATCTCTTCAATAGCCCAGATAAACTACCTCCAGATAAACCTTGAGGACTGAAATTTGAAAATTAGTAGACAAGGTATTGCTTTTTTCTTTTACCAGTTTGTTTTATTTTGGTAACTTCATCATCTGCTAAACCAGACTTCTAACTACACCCTTTTTGAATGTTTCATGTTAATTTTAGCTGCATTTCCCCATGATGACTAAGTTATTAGACAAGGCTGCCAAAAATGCAACAAGCTGCACAGCATCTAAGCTTCAAGTGCAGACACTACCTAACACAAACATGGTCACGTTTGTATATTAAACTTCTATTCTAACCCAGTTAGGATTTACCTGTTAGTGAGCTAACAGACTTAAAACATGACTGAAAATTCTAACATTATCAAGGCCTAAGTGCTAACCAGTAACAGCATTTTCTAATTGCTGTAGTGTGCAGCCATTTCAAACAAGTAACTGTTATAATACTTAATCTATTCAATGGGTATCCAGCTCAAATGAGCCATCATGCTACATATTTAAAAGCTTCTCGTGGCCAGCAGTCATAAGACTTAAAATTACATTAGCTCACAGAGTCAAAGAAAGAGAGACTTCGAGGAGCAGTTTACACAAGGGAGGAGGCATCACCTCCTTAAAAGTCCTATGAAAAGAAGTGACTAGGTCCCTAATGACTGCACAGCAGTACACTCAGAAACTCTGTTGCCTCTTTTTCTCACAGGAATTTGGATTATCTAGCAACCCTCACACACAAACATAGCCTAGTTTTCAGTTTCACCAACAAATCCCAGTCTGGAAACTGCACTTGAACAGTATACAGCTTTTAAGCATTAAGAGCCAGTGTTTGACCATATCTCCTTTACTGCTAATAATTTTCCCAAGTTGATTGTACAGCTTTTTAGAGACGCTACATTTGGTCATTGCTAATGTAGGGCATGAGACAGAAAAATATTATGTACCTAACTTACAAAATACTTCCATACATTTATTTTACAGAAGATTTCAAGCAACATGCATCACATGCAATGAAAAATTTGGGTTTAGGCAACAGAAATTAAGTGTGTACAAGTGGGGAAAAGCTGGAAGTGAGCCCCAACTTGACCTTCCTTTCCCATTCTGGAAGCTGCCCAATAGTACAATCAAGTATATGACTGAATCACCAGTTTACAGCCTCCAATATAACATTTAAAAAACTAATGATTTCAGATCATCTAACACACTATACACCCAGCTGTTGAAGAACTCCTTAAGATATAGTTTCTGGACTTCTCTACCACAGAGGAACAGGAAAGAAGAGAGATTACTGGCTCAGCTTCCTAACTTTAATTAGGCACCCTAAGATGCCTTTGGGGTTGGGCTGGGAGGGGTTTTGTTATTATTACATAAACACTACAAAGCTTATATTAAAAAAAATAAAAATAATCATACAATCATCAAATCTTCAGCTATGTCTATGGATTACAGCCATTAGAATGACAGCTATCAAATTTAAACAGGATCGACTTCAAGGGATAAAATAACCTTATATGGAGATGATGCTATTCTCTCCCCAAACAGCACTTGTCCAAGATTTTCTGATGGTCTTTTCTCTTCTGTATCTTGACAGAAATCAAAACTGGAAAAAAGTGGAAAAGATCACCTTTAATTTTTAATTGACATATAACTGTAAATATCAGCCTAAAACAATTTCTTAAGTTATGTCCTTAACATGGCAGTCTTCACGCTTCTTTTGGTGGGTCAGCCACTGTTAGTAAAAATTTGAGTGCCTCTGCAAAGAAATTTGGCATATATTATACAGAAATAGTTCTACTTTGATATCAATTTCAACCAAGATATATCACAGCTGAAGTATCTTTAACAAAACACATGCTGCTTAGTCCAAGCACCCTTTTCAAATGGCAATTTAAACAAACAACAGAATGTTTTATATTAGGAAAAAAGAGACTATGCTACGGACTGTCCATTTCTGTTGCAAAAAAGTTTCAGAGAAACAACTACACCCCTTTCTTAAAGGAGTCTTTACAAACAGTATTTAACGTGAAACATTGTTCCAAAGAAGGGAAGTGCTTTTAATATTAACGTGCCTCACTGCCAAACACCATTCACCAATTCTTTTCAACTACATACAGTCTGAAACAGCTGAATATGGGAGAGAGAGTGTAACCATTCTGGATCTTCATTATTTAAACACAGGTAGCAGTAGATTATGAAAAAAAAAATCACTTCTCTTTGGTGAATAAGTACTTTTCTTCACTAAGTGGTCCTAAATTCATTGGCTTCCATAAAGCTTAATGCAAATAGAGACATTGTGGGCTTTTCAAGCTAGTCTCTGGTCTTGCTGCTACTGTTGCACTGCACAGGATAAGACCTACACCACCTACAAGTTTCTCTTTTCTGTATGCCCAACAGCGAGACTGCAAATCATATTGTGTATCATTGCTTTGTAGGCCTATAAATACCTGCAAAAGCAGGTAATAGTTTTCACAGACAAGAATCAAAATAAAAAACCCCCAAGAATTAGATACAGAGCTTTGGTGGAAAAATAACGACTCTTCTTCCAATTTCTTTTAGTTGCCAGAAACAAGGACACAAAGCTCCTGTCTTCCTAGACTTGACTAACAGGAAGAACTTTCAAATGTATCAAACAGTCAACACCAGATCTAATACTCAGCTCAAAAAAATGCACTCATTAGAAACCCAGCAGCCTTGTGTTTAACAGTAACAGAGGATGGTCAGGAGGCACAGGTGTGGCCTTCATCCTTTCCACCCTCTTGTATTTCATTACTGCTGCTGAGCACTGGATTTACTCTTCCATCCCTACATCCAAAATATTGCTTACAAGAAACACGCGTAGTGTATCAGCAGTTGCATCACTGCACTGAAAACAGAAAACAGGCTTTCCAAACACTTCTGGAAGCTTGTTGCGATGTACTTACGCATCATACTCATATGGCAGAACCGATTCAACTGAGTCCAGTCTGTTCACGAAGAGCTCGATTAGTGACTGAAACAGGGAAGAGCAGAAGGAGGAAACATATGAAAATACAGACTTGCAAAAACAAATGTGCGACCGACGTGAAACGCATCGCCAGCTGGCAAGAGCTGTTACAAGTTTCGGAGCTCACTATCCCACGGCGGAGTTACCACTGACTTCTGACAGGCCCCGACCGCCGCCGCGGCGCTGGGCCACGCCAGAGCCGCCCTCCCTCGGCAGCGCCGCCGCCACAGGAGGCTGCAACAAGGAACGAGGCACCGGCCCGGCGCTGACTGTAAAGTTCAGCAGGAAAAGGGGAGGTTTTCACCGTAAAAAACTACCGGGTGCACCAAGGGAAAGGGAGCTGGGGGTGATTGGCTTCCCGGAGCAAAGCTTGCCGCCTGAGGGAGAACGCCCGGGGCCCGCACGCAGCGGGACGGGGGATACTCGGCGGTCCCCCCTCTCGCCGCGGAAACCCCCGCGGCTTGCCCCGCTCGGGGCTTCCGCGGCGAGGGGGGGGACGGCCCGTGTCGGGCCCTCCCGTGAGGGCTCTCACCTTGCAGCCCTCGCTCTCCTCGCCCTCCTCGCAGAAGCTGACGGGCGCCAAGCCGGGCAGGTAGAAGGCGGCGCAGAGAGGTGCCACCAGCAAGAGTCCGGCCGCCAGCAGCCTCATCTTCCAGCCTGGAGGGGGGAAGGCACCATGAGCCGAGGCTGCAGCCCCGACTCCCCCGGCCAGCGCCTTGCGGAGGCGGCCTCAGGCGACGCGGAGGGCGGTAGCGGCGGCGTCACAATCGCGTTGGGGCCGCGGCGCCTGCGCGGTGAGGAGGTGAGGCGCTGGGTGCCATCTTGAGGCAGGGCACTCTGAGGCACGGCGGCTGTACTCCTCACGGAGGCCGCCGTTGGCGCCGGGACGTTTGGGCGGGCTGTCGCCTCCCTCTCGGTGGGGAAGTGGTTTCTCTTCTTCTTGCCTTCCACGCTCACCTCAGTCCTTTTTCCCGAAGTCCCCTGTGGTGACTCGTACCTGAACCTCTTTTCAGGTTTTAGCCCCCAACAAAGCAGAGAAAGACTTAAATTGGATTTTACCAGCTCAGAAATTAGGGGTGAAAATCCAAGATTTTGTATTGCAACCTTTATCTGCAACCCTGCAACTTTTAAGAATTATATTCGATGATTTTTTGATGTGTGGTTCAGCAGCTTGTGATGTTTGCAGCCAACAACAGTGGGATGCGCATCAGCTCATGGTGTCCTGTGGCTCCGTGCTACAACACAGCCGCAGCGGTGCCATGAACGTGATGCCAAGCTCCAGGCTTGCTCATTCAGGTGGCAATGGCAGGAGCAGCGCTCAGGGACAGCTGCAAAACCTGAGAAGCAGGGTAAGTACAAGTGATGGCTGCAAGCTGAGCTCCATGCTACCATGGCAAGACAGATAATTCACTGCTGTCTAAGACATTGCACTAAAGGCATTGCTGTCAATACTGGGTAGACAACACCTCCATCTTCCTCTATGTATTTCCCGTTTAGGCAAGCTGTTGCCACTCTGGTT
Organism: Gymnogyps californianus; assembly: GCF_018139145.2. Taxonomy (NCBI): domain Eukaryota; kingdom Metazoa; phylum Chordata; class Aves; order Accipitriformes; family Cathartidae; genus Gymnogyps; species Gymnogyps californianus. Next base: position 8,591,699 of record NC_059479.1, read on the forward strand.
TCCAAACTGTGACATTACATTTGCATTACCCCAGCAAAACGTCCTTGTCCAACAATCTTACCCAACTCGTCAATCAGCAGTGAGTTGCCCTTACCATAGGACAGCACCAGGCAAAAGGAGAAAGAATAAAGGGTACATAATAATTGCTTATGTTGTGTCTTTTCAGCTGAGCTTGGAAAATTTGAGTTGTCATTTCAGGCAGCTCCAGCTATGTCTTAGGGACCTGTGATCCACCTTGTATTGCTAAACTGGAAGGGGCCACAATTAGATCCCAAACAGGTGAATTGGGAGAAGCACATTAGGGAGTTCCAGTTTAGAAATGGTTGACAAAGTCAGCGCCAGAAACAATTATTTTGTGCTGCTCTCATCCACTCTAGTCTGAGTTTTACAGAGGAAAAATGCTAAATTTCTATAAATACCTATCAAGTGACAGCTGCCTAGAAAATTGCTCTTTGTCATGAAAATATTAAACTGATCTTTTCAGTTACTAGTTTTTTACTACATATCTAGAGGAAATTCCATTCCCTTTTTTATTCATTCTGAATGAGTCTTACAGGATCAGATTATTTATGTATTCATTAGTCCTCATCCCCCAGCTCTCCTGAACCCTTTATCCAGTTTAAACCCAAAGTATGATGAACTTGGTAAAAGGCCAATATGTTTGATGAAAATACACAGCATGGTACAAGGGAGATCCAAAGTACTGTTCTCTGTATGAACAAGTTTGTAGTGTAAATTCAGCTACATTGTTAAACATCATAGGATTCATTCAAGAGAGTGACATTTTAGGTGAAAGCTACCACAAAAATTCATAAAATATTACCCTCATGGAATGTTGTCCACCTCTCCCATCTAGTGGGCTCATTTTGATGGTTATCAATGAAAAGGCACGAAGGGATCAGTTTATATGTATGTGGGTTTGTAAGTAACATACTTAATTGCATTTCTTCTGCTTTTAAAAATGTAAGGAAAATTTTCTAAGCTGTGATAATGCAAGGGCAAGTATATCTATGCTAGTTAGATAGCAACTGTCTTCTGTGTAAAGGTTGGTGGAGTTTTCCTGGTCTCTGTTTCCCCAGTTATCCCATCTAAGTCTGTTTCCTATTCTGTAGGGGCCAGTATTAGGACCTCTTATTACTATCTTAATTTCCAATGAGAAAATTCAAAGTTGAGAGATCATTTGCAAAATAAACTGTCATGGCTCTTCAGCCTTGGAGTTCTTACTGAATGAAGCATAAGAGGGATTAGTTTCCATTCAGACTGCAGTTTGTTCCCTGAAGATTTCTGTGGGTTTTCTACAAAAATTCAAACTTAAAAAAAGAAAAAGCTAAAAAAAAAAAAAAAGAGAGGAGAGGAGGGGGAAGAATTAGAAGAATTATATATCCTCTAATCCTCCAAGAAAAACATCTGTCTCAGTGAACTTGGAGCAATACCATACATAAACTATGTAGTGGAATACAGTAAAATACTGTTCCAGTTTGCAATGTAGATGGAACTAAGGTTTTGATGAGAAGCCTGATGAAGATATCTTTTAGGACAAAGGAGAGAAGAATTTGGCCCTAATACAATTACTGCCGTTATGTTCAAATGGTGTTTCAAATGTAATTATGTTCATGCTAATCCCATCTAGCTACATGTACAGTACGTGTTAACAGAATGTTAATAAAATGAAGCCTGAAGTTACAAATGAAATATTTTACTCTTTTAATCAGAGGAGAAAAAAGAGACTTTACTTTGCATTTGCTTATCTTTCCAGTTACTTGGGAGGCGGTCAGCAAATACACTACTGTAGGTCATAGAAGCACACAGAGACTTCACACATAGATGGAGACTATTTTTCGCATGTTTCTTACAGGACTAACAATTCGCTTTAGTTTTCACTATCCATTCCAGGGAGGCTCTGAGATTTAAATTATTCTATATTGAAACTAGAATTTGAACCTTTTTTCATATGATAATTGCATGAGTATCTAGCTATGCCATTCTTCGGCAACTGCATTGTTATCATGTGCAGTGCCCTCCCACTTCGTTACCGAAGGTCATCTTTCCCTTTTCCCACACACAGTAACAGCATCCAGAAACTCTTAGCATCTATGCTGGAAAGGTGATCATCTTTAAGTACGTACTACAGTCTAGAGAAGTGTTTGAGAGCTACCTTCTTTTATATTCTCAACAGATCTATGAGGTAGTCTGAAGCAATGTTGCCTTCTGCTTTCCCTAACACAAAGAGCAGTTGAATATCAGTATCTGAACTGAAAAACTGAAGATAAGAATAGAGTCTGATGTTCTCTTATCAGGATGTGACAATTATGCAGCTCTGTGACTATAACGGCACTCAGCAGTACCAGTAGAGTCTATAGACTCTGTGGCACCTCTCAGAAATAAAGGTCTGTAGAATACCACAAGGGAGAACAGAAGTCACAGAGGAGTTGAGCAATGTCCATCCCATGTGTTAAGAAAGCGGATAAGGTAATATGCTGGTGGACCATATTCTTGGTCTCCTGTGACTCTTACAAGACAACACGGCCTAGGAAACTACACCACCGTTTCTGATTGCTTCAACCCCACCCATCCCCTCCTACCCCTCCATGCCACTGGTACAAGTAACAGTGTGGGAAGGAGTCAGAAGGGCAGTAGATAGAGGTGGGAAAAGCAGCATTTTTTTCCTTTCAGCTCCCAGCAGGTTCGTTGTAGAGCCCTGCCAGCCCTGGGGACTTCTCAGTGAAGGCATGCTATGGTGCCTGTAAGGAAAGGGATTGGTATGTACAAGCAAGAGACTGAACAGGTACCAGTGTCGTGGTTTAACCCCAGCTGGCAACTAAGCACCACACAGCTGCTCGCTCACTCCCCCCCAGCAGGATCAGGGAGAGAATCAGAAGGGTAAAAGTGAGAAAACTCGTGGGTTGAGATAAGAACAGTTTAATAGGTAAAGCAAAAGCCACATGCACAAGCAAAGCAAAACGGAATTCATTCACTGCTTCCCATCAGCAGGCAGGTGTTCAGCCATCTCCAGGAAAGCAGGGCTCCATCACATGTAACGGTTACTTGGGAAGGCAAACGCCATCACTCCAAACGTCCCCCCCTTCCTCCTTCTTCCCCCAGCTTTCTATGCTGAGCATGACGTCCTATGGTCTGGAATATCCCTTTGGGCAGTGGGGGTCAGCTGTCCCGGCTGTGTCCCCTCCCAACTTCTTGTGCACCCCCAGCCTCCTCGCTGGCGGGGTGGGGTGAGAAGCAGAAAAGGCCCTGACTCTGTGTAAGCACTGCTCAGCAGTAAGGAAAGCATCCCTGTATTATCAACGCTGTTTCCAGCACAAATCCAAACTGTAGCCCCATACTAGCTACTCTGAAGAAAATTAACTCTATCCCAGCCAGAACCAGCACAACCAGGCACACTGCCTACTATACAGCATGGATACCCTTTGAAAAGCCCTAGCAAAAACTACCTGATGACCTGCCACAGCTGAGGCAGGTGCAGCACAGGAACATGGAGCGGCTCTGGAGACCAGCTCCTCGGACCTGACAGGCATCCCTCAGCACCGCAGATCCCCAGGAATGCGCAGGAACTGCCCTTGGCATCCTGTTACTCAAACCCGGGATCAGGGGACTCACTTGAGGTTCAGTTTTAAGTCCTCTGGTTAATCCTAGTGGGAGTTCAGCGTGGGAACAAGGTGTATTAAATAATTTACCTGTGATACATCTTGGCACTGTTCCCCCACTGCACAAGGATGAGTCAGGAGCTACATGAAACCCTAAAACGTTCAAGGAACCTGCAATTCCTTAGCTTTTGCATCTTGTAGAAATCAACTCTAAGGATCCTTCTTCAAGGAGTAGGAATGGGTGTTATTTACAGGTCCTGGCTGCCAGTTTTCAGTGACCAAGTTCACCGTGCTTCTGGAATTTTTATAAAAGGTAATGAATGGAGACAGACAGACTTGCAAAATAGCTGTCCTGTTTAAAAACCATACAGAATACATGATCAGACAACTTCCCTTTTGTTTTAGTCAGTTTTTAAGAAGGTAACAGAAAAATCCATTTTTGTTTTTAAATTAAAAGACTGAGTGGTGATTAGACTGGGTGACTCTAAGAAAATAGGCCTTGTTGACTGATTAATACTGATTTAGATAATCTACAGATTCAAATTACGAAAACTTAGCCACCTTCTGTATGCGCAGACTTGCTCCTAACTTTTCGGCTATGGGGTTTAACCAGCAAAAGAAAATAGCCACAACTGAACTTCAGGTATAATTAAAAAATGAAGTTAGTTGAACCAGTGCAAAACTTTGTGCTGTCAACAACATATTTCATTTTAAGCCACACTTAGTTTACTGTAAGTCTCCAAGGAAGGGGTATTGATGTGCACGCATTTTAATTAAACTAACTAAAAATGCCTTTAAGACTGTTTTAGCTGAACGGGGTTAACCTCCCGCACAGACACTTCCCCAAAGTTAAACTGACACTATTGCGAGTGATTTTGCTTCCAAAGTAGTGACGCGATCGCTCAGAAGCGGGACGAGGAGCCGGCAGACAAAGAGGAAAGCGCTGCCCGCGGCAGCCCGCAGTTCCTAGCCGGGAGGATCAAGTCGCGCTCATGTATCACGACTCACGCCCCCCCGCCCCACCCCCGGCCGGTGCACGCCCCGTCTCCAGGCAGGACGGGGTGCTGCGGCCCCCGCAGCCCTCCCAGGGGCCGCTCCCCCCAGCTGCGGGAGGGCTGAGCCGCCCCGCGGCGGGGGCTCCGCGCCGGCCCCAGGGGACCCCGGCGCCGCGGCGGGCTGCGGCCTCCCCCTGCCGGGCCCGCCGCCGCGTGCATCCGGGGCTCCAGCCGGCTGGTGACGTCAGCGCTATAAAGGCCTGCAGCGCCTTTGTTCGCTCTCATTGCGCAGTTGCAGTTCGGTCTGAGCGGAGGTGAGTGCTGCCAGCCGAGCTGAGCAGGCCCGGGGGGGGGGGGGGGTGTCTGGGGAGGGGGAAAGCGGGGCCGTGCGGGGCGGGAGTGGGCCGCGGAAGGTGGCGGCACGGCGAAAGGCCCGGTCACTGGGTGAGGGAGCTGTGTTCCGCACGCCCGCCGCTGCGGGCCCGAGGCGAGGCGCGGCGGAGCCAGGCCTGCCTCCCTGTCCGCCTGGCTCTGTGTAGGATGGAGGAAGCAGTGCGGCTTGTGGCGGGGCGAGGGGGGGGTCCCAACCGCGTGAGGCGCGGTGGCCGCCATTTTAGGTGCGGGGGGTTCTGCTCGAGGTCCCGCCGCGTGGCCTCCGCATCCCCGAGGAGGACGAAGGGAGGGCGGCGGCGGCCGCGCCTGGAGGGCCGGGTGGATAGCTCAAAACGGGGTTGAGGTGCGCGGTCGCGTTAGCGCCGAGGCGGTCGTTTGGCGCCGGGAGGGAGAAGAGTCCCTGCCAAAGGTGGCCGCCATTTTGTGGAGGTGCCTGGAGACTGCGGAGGGTCTGACGCCCCCCGCCGCTCCCCCTGTTCCCTGGACCGGCTCGCGCTTTGGCGGGGTATGGCGCGGGAATGGCCGCGCGCGCGCCGCCGCCTCCTGGGCGGCCCGGCCCCCGCCGGTCTCTTGCTTCCCGGGGGGCTGCTTTGTCCCTGCTCCCCTTGTGTGCTGGGGGAGCTGCGCAGGCCCTCCTTGCACGCTGCTGCGGGCTTTCCCGCCATTGGGCTGGAGGCATGCGGGTAACGTTTGTCCACAGGCGCCAGGCGTTTTGCCAGGCACTCGGAGGTTTTGCTTTGTCTTCGGCTTTTTTTTTTTCCTCCTTTCCCCCTCCCCTTCCCCCAAGTCCTCCTGCCTTGCCTTAGCCGTGGTCTTGCTGTGTGCAACTGCAGCCATGGTCTGGTATCCGTTCAGGTTGGCACGTTGTGTAGGCCAGGACTTTGGCGTAGTCTCGATGTACTTTAAATAATTCAAAGAATGAGCTTAATTTGGAATATTGGCCCAAGCTGACTTTAATATTTCCGTATTATTTTGAAATAAATTTCTTGAAACATCTATGGCAGGATTTAGAGGCAGGGAGTGCTAGGATTACCATCGAGGGCAAAAAGACAGTATTCACCAACACTACTTGATCTTAAGAGAGTTTTTATCAGTGCTTTGTTCCACTTTTTAAAGTTAACTTCATATATTTGAAATAAACTCTATAATGTGAAGAAGTAACTGAAGGCAGTACTACTAGTTGCTTCAGTCTAAAAATTTTAAATTTTTTTATGTTCTTTATGCCTCATATCTCTTAATTCACATCTTGCTCAAGAAAATGTGCTTGTACTTTTGAGGAAAGAAGTCATTCCATGACGTGGTATGGAAGTCTCTGTTGCAGTCTGATGTTTTGTTAATAACAACCTTATGTTTTTAATAGGTCATTTGCAGAATCAAAATGGTTGAAGCAGATCGTCCTGGGAAACTGTTCATTGGGGGCCTGAACACAGAGACTAATGAAAAAGCCCTTGAGGCTGTATTCGGCAAATATGGACGCATTGTGGAAGGTAAAAAGAAAAACCTTTCTATTTTAAGATACTAAAAAATAAAAAGCAACAACATAGCTGTGATGACTTTTTTGGCATTGATCATCTGAAGTGATGGTGCTTTCATGTCCTCTAAGAAGTTCTGAGCTTAAAAGGTTGAATAAAGGTTAAGTGTTATTGCCTAAATACAGGAAAGGGTAATATGGTTTTATTTCTGCAGTTCTTTTGATGAAAGATCGTGAAACCAACAAGTCCAGAGGATTTGCGTTTGTCACATTTGAGAGTCCAGCGGATGCAAAGGATGCTGCCAGAGATATGAATGGAAAGGTAGGAATTAAGACCAGTTATATGTTGGTGTTGCTACTGACCAGCAGTATTGATCTTTGGGGTAAATTAACTAGTAATAAAAGTTGGAAAGACAGTGGGTTAGAAGATCCTGGAGGCAAGTCGTAACTTTAAATTTGGCAAAATGTCTCTGTCTCCAGGAAGCTGGAATCACTTTCTCCTGATAATGGATTTGACAGTAGAAAGTGAAGTCTGGCTGTCAGTTATACTCTCCTTTTTTTTTTTTTTTTAAAGTGGTGATGGAGGGCTTTTTAATAGTTGGCTCTTCATTCTTGTATGTCTTCTATAATGTTTTGTTTTATCATATTTGAATGCAGTACTGTGTAAATTACACTTTAGGGAAGTGACTTACCTGAAAACTATTAATGGTTCCCTTAACATGGGTTTAATGTGACTTCCCTACTGTGCTGGAGCGTTGATGCGCTATCTGGTAATCTGTAGATAACCTCCTACATTTGTGAGTTGCATCATCAATCTACTTGGCATATATGAGGAACATCTTGCCAGTTAATGTGAAATAGCTTTGCAGTTAGCCAGCAATTGAATTTGCTCGTTTGCACCCTACAATGTAATAATATAACTTTAAGAGGAAATAAAAATTTAATGCATGTGTAATGTCTTTAAAAAGAAAAACCTAGGAATTTGGAGCAAAAGTTCCGAGAGAAATACCAGGATAGCTTGTCAAAGGATTGTAGGCTATTGTGATCTGTGTCTGTTCTGGCATGTGTTTGAAAAGCTAGATGCAAGTTTGCAACTTAATGGTCAGTAGCTCCTTATCTTCATAGAGGTGCTGTCTCTTTAGGCAGTGAAAGCTGTCTTCTCAGTTAACTTGAATTTCAGACTCTGGTCTTCAATGCATAATCTGAACAGTCGTGTTAAGGTCACGCTGCATTGGCCTTTTTCTAAGCAGTGTCTCTGAGATGCCATTCATGTAAGGTCAAGAAGCCTCTACTGATTCTGATTAATTAACACTTGGGATTTTGATAGCTGTTTGTCTTGTTAGCATAAGACATTGAAGTGAAAGAAAAATGTCAGTCATTGCAGTCAGTAAGTAAAGCATAACGAATGTTTGCACTTCGGGAATAAGAAAACGAGCTTGCTATAATGTTCACAGTGAACATTAATAGTAAAACTTCCTTGTTTTATGTTATAGCAGGCTTTCTGCTGGGTATACTTAGTTTCTGGGTGCTTCAGGACAACCTCATGACAATTAGTCTTTCTTTGGAGACTTGCTTCCTTTTTAAACAAGCTAGTAGTTTTTGTCAAGGCAGAGAGTGACAAGTCAGATAATGTCCTTTCTGTACCAGCCTAAACATCCTTAAAGGTGCTTCTTTTATTGAATTTATTTCTCCATTGTGTAGTTTGCTACAGTTCTGAAGACTTGTTTACTGCAGTTCTTAAGCACTGATTTCCTCTGAAGTAGTCATTACATTGAACCCTCACGTAAGGTAACTTGAGGCATCAACAACTAATTGTCAGACTGAAAGGAGTTCAGTCACTAAGTGTTTGTGGAGTGCATCTTTCAAATGAAAATACCTCTGAAAGTAATCACCAACTGTTCTAAATCTTGAATGTTGTGGCATGTGTTTGGTCACATTGGAAACTTTCAGGAAAGTAATGCTTAGTAAGGTAGCTAAATGAGATTGAATGTTTGCGGCTGAGGTAATGTCTATGTGTTCTGGAATGCACAGTCTGCAGCGCTGTCAAGAAATGCTAGAAAGTACCGCCTTGTGGATCATCGTTCTCATGGTTTCTGCCTTCAACACTGCAAATCTGACAGTACCCCCATCTGCTTTGAAATTTGAACAGCGAATATGTATGAAAAGAACATCCTCACTTGGAATTTGGCCTAGAATGACCTTTTTAACATAAACCTTTAGGTGCTGCTGAGTATAGTTCCAGTTCTGTACTGGTCTAGCTTGGTTCGACCATGGATATGAAAGATGTGGAAGATGTTCATGAGGTAGTCTCTCCTCCTCATCTTCAGAAAGCCTTCTGGACAATAAGTACTGCTTGTACCTCAAAAAGACTCCGCATTCAGAGTGACGTTTGAGGCATGCTGTGGGAAGAGATCATTGTAATAAATCAGAACTTGGAGTTTTTCTGTCCATTTGGAAATGATGGATTGGAGCACTCATGAGAATTTCAGGCACTTCAGCAGCAGCAGCAGCAGAAGCACTGTGCAGACAATAGTTTGAGCAGTCTGTAAGGAGTTATTTGACCTGTCTAGCCAGGGGGGAGACTTCTGCATCACCAGCGTGTTGCTTATTCTGTCGTTCCAAAGGAATTCAAAGTTGCAGCCAGTAGAAGAGGCTGACGTAGATTCTGCAAGAGTGAATTTAGATTTGATTTTTCGCCTTGCGAATGTTCGTGAAAAATGTATATCCAACATCTTGCCCCTTTCTGGGTGGGGGGAAGGGAGTTAATTATATTTCATTCTAAAATGGGACAAGCATAGACTAGTCTAAGCTTGCTTGTTGAAGATTAATTTCAGTCCTACAGAAAGAGGTCAGGAGATAATGATTTTGGAGTCGGGGTGGAGATTTTTCACTTAAATTACTTAGTTTGCAGAATTGGATCAGTGTTAGCATGTCTGAGCAGCACAGAAGAAATGTTGAAGTATTTTATCATAGCAAATTACTAGCTTTCTTTAAGAACCACCTTAATTCATGGTAGTCAAGTCTACATCCTGATGTTAATGAAATGCATGTGCTTCTGGACACAAGTGTGAACACTCCCAAGTCTGTAATGGTCATTCTGTGCAGTAGGCTGTTCTCATGATCTTTTGATTTTTAAGTCCTGAGAAGAAAATGGATAATTAAAGAGAGGATATGACCTTAGAGGAAACATCCAGGACAAGCCAAAGGTTTATTTCCAGTGTAGACCTGCCAAGCCAGCTGGACTGTATTAAGAGGTTGGAAGCAAATACTACAATCCAAACAGTCTAAACTGTACTCAGTGCTACAGAAGGTTGTCTTCTAATCAACAGAAAGTGTTTCCGGTTCCTTTGGTGAAGAAGTGATACAGTATGTAGAAGCTCAGCCTGATAAGGAACGATCTTCAGTTCTTGAATATATTTGGTGAAAGGAAGCCCACTTGACGTGCCATCAAGGAACATGCAGAAATGGTGGAGTCACTGCAGCATCAACAGTAAAATGATCCATTGGAGAGGAAAGCCCTATGCGGTGTTAGGTTGCAGTTTCATGCAAGTTTCTGTAACGGTTTCTTCGGAATACTTGATTTCTGCCCCACTCCCAAAACTTTCCAAATTGCATTCATCTTTTCTGTTGGAATGTCAAACAGTTTGCAGGATAGTTCTCTAATTCTGTTTGGTTAAGGTTCCCTGGCTCACCTTACAAAGCTGTAATAGATTGTTCATTCCACATATAGGAATTTTTATGATTGCCAATCTATTATTATCCTTAAATGACTTGTATATTAAATTACTTTCCTGCTTTTTAGCACCAAGGTGACTCCACTTTATGGTGCCCATGTCATACTAAAAATGCTACTGTAACACTCTGAATCAAGGTTATAAACACCAACTAATGAGTGTTCATGTTGGCAGCTGGTACTTTGGGCTCATTGAAAAAAATTCCTTACTCTGAGATGGCTTGTGTGAGTTTTATCTGTTCAGTGAGATGAGACCTTTCTTCTTCGAGCTAAGAATCTATAAAATGAAGTTGTCCCCTCTGCTTTAAAATAGAACAAACTTTGACAAATATCTTCTGGTTAACAAAAAAAAAATAATCTTGGACCTAATGAAGGGTCTTTTTGAACCTTAGGCGTAGCTTTTTAAGACTGCTTGCATAAAGCAACTTCAAAAGAAACCTATCTTTTGCCTAGGTACGATGCATAAGTGCAAGGCAGAAGGAAATAGGAGGAGAAATGATAAGGAAAACTGTACCTCCTACATAAAAAAGAATAGAGCTTGGACCTAGCCTCCAGGTTTTCAGAACCCATGCTAGCAGAAGGGGATGGTGTTTGGTTTCCAAACTTCAAACAAGCTGTCAGGAATCTGCCATGAAATTGAGGACAGCAGTGGTTATGATGGCAAAGCTTAAGGCTTCAAGCCCACTGTTCCTGTTTCGAGAAGGATGACTGAGACAGATGAATGATGATGACAGTAAAATAATATGATACAAACTGGGAAGTTCCAGTGATTAGAGGTACTAATGCTCGCTCCTGGAATGTTTCAGCTTGTCATGCCAAAAGGCTTTTTGAGGAACCTTCCAGAAGTAAAATATTTTTATTAAGTCAAAGCCAAGGCCAGTATTTTGCTAGTATTTCTTAATTTTTTTCCTCAAAATGGATCAAGTTGGACCTGTGGATATACACATAGGTTTTTCAAACAGTAGCTACAACTACATATGGTGGCAGAATACATGAACTACTAAAGTGGATGATTTCAGAGAGGGCTGGATTTTGGTGGAGAACAAAAAAAGATTAAGTACCTCAGTAAAATACTATCAGCAGTTCAGAGTAAGACATTACTAGCAGTCATATTCTTGCTCATTTATTGCAGCAAAGAAGTGGAATAAAAAACACTTCCTGCCTGTATACTTCATTATTTGTCAAAGCAGAGTTAAATATTTAACTGCTAAAAAAGGCAAATAAATCATGTTTGCCAGGATAGATGTGCAGTAACCTAACTTAGGCAGAGCTTGTGATTTTGGCTCTGCTATAATTACCAAATGTGTGGTGTCTGAAAGATTATACAGAAATCTAATTAATTAGGTTGAGTTACTCAATATGTCTTACCACCTGCTCATGTTTGAGGTATAATAGTTGGCTGCAGAGTTCCTGTTATTGCAGGTCTATATTCCAGAAAAAGCTTCCACTTTTTTCCACAAAAAACCCCACACAACAAAACCCCCAAACAAACAAACAAAAAAACCCACAAAGCACCTCCACTCTGGAAAAGCAAGTGAGTAATTGTGACGGTCACCTTTTTTTGAAAACCCAGCTTGAAACAGTAGAAAAGAGGGGTGAATTATCATACTCGGTCTGCTTTGTAGATGCTGAAATTACTTCTAAATACTTCAGTGATCACCGTTTTATCAGGACATCAAGAAAATGTACTAAACGGCCTCCCCATTGCCAGAAATCCCAACTGAAGCTAAGATATCTTCAGCTTAATCCTGTAACTACTGGTGCAGTCCTAGTTTGGTACAAAAGTCCGTGGCAATTGAAAGTAAATTGGACATCATAAATCGTGTTTCATTTACAGAATAAATGACATGGGGCTGCCGTAATCATTGGACACTTGTGTTTTCACTGACAGTCCTTTCTGATGCTGCTCTGTATTTTTTTTCTTCAATACCACAAGAATGAAGTACTTGTAGAAATTAGGCCCAACATGCTGCTGAGTACATGGGGACTAATACTGAAGACTGAAATCAGTTCTAGAGTTGCTCTAACTTTATAAAATGGAAGCCCTATAATAGTGAAGCAAGAGGGGCTTAATTTAAGAAATACAAACATGACTGAGCAGTAAGTAAAGCAGCTTCTTCTTTAGTCATTAGATGGGAAAGCAATTAAAGTGGAACAAGCAACCAAGCCATCCTTTGAAAGTGGTGGTAGGCGTGGGCCGCCACCCCCTCCACGAAGCAGAGGTCCTCCCAGGGGCCTTAGAGGTGGAAGAGGCGGAAGTGGCGCGAGAGGACCACCTTCAAGAGGGAGTCACTTGGGTATGTATTTACCTCTCTCATTATATACTTGGACAACATACAAGACAATCCCATTGGAAGATGACAATAATCCTACTGGAAAAAAAAGTCAAACAGACGAATAGTGCACTCCTTGTTCTTTATTAAAATGATGAAATATGATCTCGGCAGTTTAGTAAAATTTTTGATTAGGCAAGTACACCTTAAGGCTTTCAAATATGAAGATTCCCTTCTACAACTAACACTCCACTTGACTTTTGGCTATGAAAGAAAAGCAAAACTCCTGCCCTGCACGTGAGAAAGGAAGCTTTCTGGTATTCAAGTTGAAAAAGCGATTCTCTTCCACCAGGGAAAGGGAACTGCCTTTCATTCTTACTAGCAAGAGGTCTAAACTTCCTAAATTCTAGGACTGATCCTTCCAGATCATAGTGGGAGTCAGGGAAGCTAAGCCTTGTTTGTTGTTATAAAATAGTAGTGTGTTGAAGCTTTCTGAAGTGGAAGGATAGTATGTTACTTGATACTGGATATTCTTTAACTTAAGAAACAGCTATTTATTCAGAGACTTCAGTATCAAAACAAAACTGTTGCTTAAAAGTAAAAGCAAGCAGCACCTGAGGTATAACAGTAAAAGCTGTAATGCAGAAAAAAACCCCTGGAAATAGTGAAAACTCCTGTCTTGAAGAGTCTGTGTAGTAGGTTCTGCAGACTCTGTAGTGCCTCTGTTCCCTCTCTATGTAGGTTCTTCTCTAGTACATCTTCCCAGGTGGCTCTTGTCTTCTGAGAACAGTAACTTGTTGAGCATTTAAGCTGTGACTGATTAGAGATACAGCTGTCTTTCTCCCTTGTGTCACACCCTGTGGCTTTTGTATAAGTTTTAAAAGACAGTTCTTCACAGGAATTTAGGCTGTGGAAAGTTAACTTGATGGGCTCTCAATTCTGCCAGTAGCATCTAGTAGTGGCCAAAACACAAGAGGAGGCTTTGAGGTCTAATTTTTGAGGTTTACTGTTGATCGCATAGTGGTAATACGAGCGCCTAGGTTATTGTAGTTCAGGCTTTAGGGGCATACAGGTGAATATCACAGAAATAACAAGTTGGTTCATGGCTTATCCTTCTAGGGTCTTCTCGAGGGCCGCTTCCCATGAAGAGAGGTCCACCTCCACGAAGTGGAGGCCCTCCACCTAAAAGATCTGCACCTTCAGGACCAGTGCGTAGCAGTAGTATGGGAGGAAGAGGTAAGGACTTCCTGAATTACTTTGTTGATTAGTCAGCCATAGCACCTTAGTCTTTCTTCAGGAACTGTTGCAAATTCGTAACTTAAATCTGCTGTGGGATAGTGTATTGTTTTTCTAATCTACTGGTTCTCTTCATAGCAATATGGCTTTATAGCTGTTGGGAACAACTTGGTGTGATTTGATGAGAATGTTCCTTCTAGTGCTGCTTATAAAACTGTACAAGCAGAAATGTAAAGGATTATAAATGTAGGCTACAGAGATACTTTTAAATTGCTATAAATAGTCTGCTAATGCTTACTTGCCTTGAGGAGTCTTCTGTGTGGCTAAATGCTAATTAAAAAAATTGGACTGTTTCTCTTAAGCTCCTGTGTCACGTGGAAGAGACAGTTACGGTGGTCCTCCACGCAGAGAACCAATGCCATCACGAAGAGATGTCTACATGTCTCCAAGAGATGATGGCTATAGCACTAAAGATGGGTAAGTTTTACTAATTCAGTTTGGCCTGGTTTTTTTGTTCAGAGAAGGATTTTGATCCCTGATCTTTTGAAGTGTGACACATGGCTAACATCTCAATTTTTGTTCTTTGTAGTTATTCAAGCAGAGATTATCCCAGTTCCAGGGATACACGGGACTATGCGCCACCTCCACGAGACTACGCATATCGTGATTATGGTCATTCCAGTTCACGTGACGAATACCCCTCTAGGGGATATAGGTACCTACTGTTGGATTTTTCTCCCTGTCACTTTATTCTTGCTGTGATCTCACTGATTTGTACTAAGTCTTAGTAGTCTTTCCTCCTATAGTGATCGTGATGGATACGGTGGTGGACGTGACAGAGACTACTCGGATCATCCAAGTGGAGGCTCCTACAGAGATTCATATGAGAGTTATGGTAAGAATCCATTTTGAGGATCATGTAGTAATCTGTACAGGTGTCATGAAATTTGACTTTTACTAGGTTGCTCATGTTTTAGGGGGAAGTGGCACACTTTTTTTTTCCCCTACAGTGAAAGTGCAGTTGTTGGTTATCATTTGATCATCTTGTTAAATAAGCTATAAGCTAAAGAAGCAAAGTCTACAGTTCAGAATTGCAACTATCTCTGGAAAATATGGCTGAGTTTCTTCTCTAAAATAACAAGCTGTTCTGGAATACCCAGTAAAGAGCCTGCCTGAATAAACACCGTCTTCATTCCTTCAGAGTCTTTAAATCCACTCACTGCCTGATATGCAATACCCACTTTAAATACCATTAATGTGGCAGATTATATTAAGAACATCTCGATACATACAAAAGAGTAGCAGTAAACAGTTAAATACAGCAATTCTGTAAATTCAGATTGAAATTGTTATATATAACTTATGGTGTTGCCATATTACCTGACCATTGACCCTGCAGGTAACTCACGTAGTGCTCCACCTGCACGAGGGCCCCCGCCATCTTATGGTGGAAGCAGTCGATATGATGATTACGGCAGCACACGAGATGGATATGGAAGCCGAGAAAGTTACTCAAGCAGCAGAAGTGATGTCTACTCAAGTGGCCGTGATCGTGTTGGAAGACAAGACAGGGGTCTTCCCCCATCCATGGAAAGGGGCTATCCACCTCCTCGTGATTCTTACAGTAGTTCGAGCCGCGGAGCACCCAGAGGTGGTGGCCGTGGTGGAAGCAGATCCGATAGAGGTGGAGGCAGAAGCAGATACTAAAAACACTCTTAAACTTTTGGACCAAGACAGATTACTTCTCAAAAAAAAAAAAAAAAGAAAAGTGGAAGTTGTTCTATCTTTACTACCAGAGGACTACTAAAAGGAAAAGTTGTTTTTACCTTTTTTTATTGTTGCCTGTTAAGTTTTCCCCTCCATGACTTTTATGCTTTTGTGAGGAAAAGTTAAACCAATGTTTAATTTCATTTCAAAATTGTTAACATTTCTTTCAAAAAGCAGATGTTAAATGTATAAAACTTGAGCTGTGTACTAGTGTTGTAATTTTCAAAGTAAAGTTTCCCTGAAATGCCACACTTCCATCTGATTTTCCTCATGAATGGAACAAGCGGTTCTTAAGATCTTCCACACAACATCCAACCATCTAACATGGAGATGGATTGTTCTACATGTACAGCATCTCATTCTTAAAGTATTGCTTGTGATTTGGAGGGTGGTGGGGATATTCCACACAAAGGTCAGTTGTGCCTAGAATTTGAAGTCACAGTGTTCCCAGTACAAAATTCCTTCAGATCCTTGTGTAAAGAAAAATAGAGGATATCATTCAGTTAACCTGAAAAAGCAAGTGGATAATACTATTTTCTGCCTTCCTACTGTTTCATGGGGAGTTTGAAAAGATCTCCCCGCCAAATAAATCATGTACATGTAAGTCAGCTACAGAATACTGTAAAAATAAAAAAAAATTGACCAATTCCATCAAAGAAGCTGCAAAACGATGCTTACTCATACTGTTTCAAATTTTTGCAACTCTGTAGTGTTTCACTTTTAAAGGAACATCTTTGATTCCAAAGGAGAAAATAAGATAAGCAAAGAAGTCTTTCTCTCCAACTTCTCAAAGGCTTATGGCTTCATAAAAACAAGTGAATCTTTCAGCATTCCACAGCTGATTTAAAGCATCAAATGCCTGTGAAACAGCAAAGATGGTAAGCAAAGCAAACTAGTTTTTCAGTCTAAGTCAAAATTGAACCAAGTTATCTTCCTCTAGTACAGTAAGACAAGCTGCACGTCATGGCAATGGAAGTGCTGTCTAGATTTAAAAAAAAAAAGGAAAAGAAATACTCCAATACATTAGAAGTTCTCCAAATTCAACATTTCTTCTTGGATAAAAGAATTTATGGCACCAATTTTGAAACTAAAGACATAATGCAGCTCACTGTAGACAGAATATTGCCAAGTAGGGTTGGGAGGGGGTATTTTGTGCCCGGTATCTTTCAGTGAAGATGCTTAAAGAGGCTGCATATACTATATTTTAACAAAATTAAAGCCTGTGAAATCAGGAATTGGTTTAGATTGACAAATACCAGCTCGGCTCTTGGGAGTTTGAAGCAAGCCATTGCAAACTTGACGTTTAGTTGGATGCCTGACTCTGTTTAGTTTGACACTGCGTTACAGGGATACCTAGTACATGTGGCAGAACCTGTGGCAAGTTGTTATGACTCAGGTAAAGCCATGAAGTTCAAAAGATGCTCTTGAATATAGTAGACATGAAGACCTCCAACTAAAAAAAACCAAACCACAAACCCAAAAGCTTTGTACTACTGTTTAGTCCTCAGTAAATTTTGTCGTTCAACTTATGGATTTAACATGGCAGTGCACCATTGAAAAGGAATGAGAATCCATAAGCCATGCAACCTATCACTAAACCATGCCAGTCCATTCCAAGCCAGTGAATCTTCCACCACTTAAAAGAGAAGTAGTAAAACTTGCAACAGAATAATCTGCAAACCCAAGCTTGTGACTTTTTTTGAAATGGGGGGAAGCACTATAGGTTGACTCATGCTGTAAAATGTACTTTTCTCAATTTGTTCT
This sequence comes from Gymnogyps californianus, assembly GCF_018139145.2. NCBI lineage: Eukaryota > Metazoa > Chordata > Aves > Accipitriformes > Cathartidae > Gymnogyps > Gymnogyps californianus. The sequence goes on from NC_059479.1 coordinate 8,608,930, forward strand.
ATGTTCTCAATTGCAGGGTGATACCTTCTAGAAGATAGCGCCGAAGTAATGGTTGATTCGTCTGTGTTGGTGGCAGAGATGAGTGGTGCCTGTACCAATACATAAGGTAAATGTTATACTAGTGTAATAGCTGGAAGGAAGATTTCTGGTGGTTCTGTGTTTATAGATTTGGATGGACATTCTTCATGGCTAAATAATACTTTTGACTTCCTGTTTGAATTTTGGAGGAGGCGGCTTAAGTAGCCTTTTTAAGCCTACCAAGTTAGGAATGACAGTGAGACATTTCTCATCTGAAGAAATGGGTCTAATTTGGGTACGGCTGAACATAAAATACGATTACAGATGCACTATAAATCATGCTGCGGAGAGTACTTAGTCTAGGAATCTTTGTAAGACCAGACCATAAAAATCTGAATTGGAATAATAAATGTCAGTACAGACATTTAATCAGTCTTGTTAAATGTGCGGAACATGCAGTTTAATGATTATACTGAGTATAATCTTTGATTAAGAATTAATCTCTGCAGAGGTCCTTGGATTAAATTGCAGACTTCCAGGCATTTCCAGAATGGTTTAAAACTTTGTAGGTCAGCTGTGTTTCATGACTTTGAAGCCTACTCTATTAAAATTATTTTTCAAGTAGATAAGTCAATTTCAGGTAGCAACTGTCTTCAGACTTTATGTGGAAGAGTGACTGTCTCTTCTGTTTCTCTGATAACTCACCAGGAAAAAAAGAAAGTGGTAGTGGCTGTTGTGCTAATAGACCTTTTGGAAAACTTCTCTACTAAGTAATTGTTACTAAAAAAGGAAATAACTTCTGTGTGCAAAATCTGTTAGAATCTAGTATAGAGTGAAGGATAAGGACAAATCCTTTTCCAAGGGAAGTGTTTATGTAAGAAGCGTGCATACTTTTTATGTAATTTTTTTAATTAGTTTTCAAAGTACTCTGTAAATGTAAGAACATATTTTGCTGTTAGTTTCAAATACTGCTTTTGAGAACCAACTTTGAAATGGTGAAAAGCTATAGTTGGTACAGTGTTGTTCATCTGACGCAGTCACTGATTTCAGGGAATTTCCATCTTGTGTGAAAGATAGATTCTGTTGCATACTGTGTGATGTTTGTAGTCCCAGTTGGCTTACAATTCATTCTTTTTAGAGTCTCAGCAACAGCAACTAAATAGCTGTGCAATGCCTTTGTCAGAATATGCCAGTATTGTTTTGTAAATACTCCTGATAATTTGCTGCTGTTACCTTGATAAAGAAGAAAAACCACGCTTTTATTTCAGGGTACTGGATTGTATTTCAGATCAAATACAGAGGCATTATGAGTATTTTCTGTTCTGAGTCAAAGGAAGCATGTAGTTAAACAAAATAAAAGCTGCTACCTGACCAACTTTTTATTTTTCTGTCACTTGATAAAATTTCAACCAGCAAAATGTGTTACTTTCCTTATCTTCGCATCCCTCTTAAGCATGACTGTTGAAATACTTAAATCACAAATCTTTCTGGAAAGGGCACTGTTTGAACTATAGGTGTCTCTAAAGATTAAAAAACCTAACCTTTTTTCATTGAAAAATCACTTTTCATTGAAAAATCACTGATGTCAGTAGTATGGAGCCAAAGTGGATTAGGGAAATACGTCTAAAAGTAAGCCCTTCTCCCTCGTTCTTCCACCAACCTGCAAAAAGTCAGCAGGAGTCAGTTTTTAAATTTATAGTTTGAGGCTGATCCGGATCATGAATCCTCTGATAATACTGTCTTTAATATGCAGCATCCTAGGTGAATTTAAAGGGTTTTGCCAAATCATCATATAGGTTGTGTCAGAATGTTTTCAACTTTTTTATATGTGTGTGCTTGAATTCTCTGTATTAGCTGGGAAGCTGAAGGTTAATTACTCTTGGCAAGTGAAAAAGCTTATCTCTCGGAAGAATTCAGTGCTTTTTTCTCAATTCACTAGATCTGTTTTGTCACTTACTGGTGGTAGCGGGCCATGTTGTAATTAATAAAGATACTAAAGATAAAAGCACACTTTCTCGGCCTACTCTGCAGCTTATAAACATTTCCAAATTCTTAACAGGCATGGTGCCAATGTTAGTTTAGGGAGCAGTAAATAGAACTTAACTCATGGCAGGAAAGGTAATACTAACTTTGTAAAAAACAAGGATGTAATTCTACTAATTCAGCAAGCTGTTCACCTTCTCTTGATCACAAGTTTTATTTAATTTATAGCACATCATTATTTACAGATTAGTTACCAGTGTGTATACCAGTTTATTACAGGACTCCTGAGTACATGCTGAGATGGTCAAGAGCTGGTGGGATTTTATGGTAGGCAGTTTGGAGGGGGAACACGCACAGGAATTACAGAGGCTTTACTTAGTACTTGCTCTGGAGACGTTGTACAAGAAGTGTGCATTAATACAAGTAATCCTCAGATTGTTTTGATTATTGTAGTTAGCTGTTGATGTATTTTCATACTGTTAGGACAAATTGAATATAATCCAACTGTATGCACTGTGTATATAAAAACAATCGACTCAAAGATGATTTAGCTTTTTTGCCTCTTGGCTTCTGAGAGTGTACTAACTTGCATTTCCTTTTTTCAGTTATGGTGACTAGAAGAAGGCAGTGCAGCAGTGGATATGTGTTGGAACATCGAAGGATAACAAAATGCAACTGATAAAGCTTGGCTTTTGAGTGTGGTGTTACCCACTATTTGTTTTAGAGGGTTGTGTTACCATTCAGGAGTTGCCTTTGAAAGTAGCACTACTAATTCCTTGGATATAAAAAAAATTCTCAGGTGGAAGTCAATTGCTGTCTGCCATAGCTAACATCTTCCAAGAGTCAAGAGTGAGCCTTTTTTTTAGTCAGTATACATGCATCAGTAGATTCTGCAGCAGAAAAATACTCCGGGGTTGCCCTTTACATAGGGTGCTTTCTGTTTATGCTGAAAAAAAGAGCAAGTTATATACAAGTGCGTTTTAGTCCTCTAAAATACAGAGGACTAAATTGTTATAAATTCTTCTTTACCAAGAAACCATGAAAAGTTTTACTGTATTCTTACATTAATGGTTTTATAATTGCCCAGGCCTTCTGGATGAGAGGAAGGAAGTGTTGATGTACTGAGACGATATTAGTGATAAATCCCCGGAATATTTGGTGTTCTGGTATGTACTAGCTTCTTGCAAAACTCCAGACAGCACTGCATCTCTTGCACAAGATGCTTTCTTCAAAACTTTGCCTTGGTTTTGATGCATTTTTATCTTACATATATGTTGATGTGCCAATGTATGTGAGGGGAATCCTCAGGCACCAGTACTTCATGTAGAAAACTAACTTCAGAGTGACTGAAGTACTTAAACAATCATGGCTAATAAAGTTTATACTCACTTCTTCTGTAGTAGACATAAATTGATCTCATTTAAACAATTAACAGTTAAGAATGAAAGAAGAAAAAGCATGCGTACCTTGTGTAGGGATTTAAAACTACCTTTGGGCTTGGGGATAAGAATATCACTTTAAACTTCAGTTACGGACTGTGGATTCTAGGAGTAAGTCTGCCTGTGTGTAGCAGATGGGTAGAATTGCAGTATTGCCCAGGGCTAATAAATTTACTGTTAAACAAAAAGCATTATGGGTTTCGTTTTGTTTTGTTTTTTAATTAAAATACCTGTTAGCGACACTTGCATGGTGGAAGAGATTACTAGTGTTACATATTGATGGAGGTTTATTGTTACAAAGTGGTCTCTGAGAGTGTATCTTCTGCAAGAAAGAATAATATGCTGTAATATTAAGAGACTCCTTTTTCAGCAGTAGCTTATTGTCTGGGTACTGCTGCTTAGGCTGAACCAGATCACCCTAACTAAAATGTAATGCCAACATAAGAGCTATCATACAAAAAAAGATGGATACCTGCCTAAAATGCTAAATAATGAGAATGTACCACCAGTGTAAATTAGCTCATGCGCTGACTCAGACTTCATCTTGAAAGTCACTAGTTTAAATGTAAGTAGATGTGCATCAGTAGATTCTGCAGCAGAAAAATGCTCCAGCGTTGTTCTTTGTATCGGGTGTTTTCCCTCTATGCTGAAAAAAAGAGCAAGTTACATAAAAGTGAGTGACTTTGAGGAGAATCACTCTAGAACGTTTTCTGAACATCTGAATGCTATTCTTAACTTGCTCCTGTTACCATACTGTTACTGATGTATATGCCATCAGAGTCCTTCGATAATTGGATATAGAGCCCCCCCCTTTTTAAATTTTTTTAAATAATACTGTGCTATATAGTCATCACTGGTGTAAATCAGGCTGCACATAAAAGTGTGACTTGGGGGTGGAGGTTGACTCTGCAAGAGATGATTGACAATTCATTTGATTTGTCCCTGTCAGCAAATAACCAAAGTTGAAGTCTTTTCCAAAGACCAGACCAGAAACTGTTCCTTGCTTGGTGGCTATACCTTCATACCCTGGGTTTGCCACAGAATTAATTTTAGTGTAGGAGTGGGTGAACAAGCTGGAACATTTTTAGATGGGTCCTTTCTGAAAGATGCAAGGTTGGCCTTGCAGTGGCTAATCAGAAATGCCTTAAATTTTGGGGCTTTCTGAATATGTAGATGTCTCCAGGTCTTTCAAGCAGTTGGTAAGCGTTCAAGGCGAGGGAAGTATTTTCATTTAATTGTAATTGCAGCCATTAACATCTGCTTGGCTGCAACAGCTGCATGTTGAAATACTCATGAAACAAAACCTGCCTATCTACACAAAAAAAGGTTTGCTTTAGAGGAGGGAGTGGGTGAAGTTCAGGTTTGTAACGCTGAGTTTAATGAAGCAGGTGTGTAATTTTCCCTGTGTTGAAATACTTCTCTTGCTCTTTACATCAGAAACTGGTATGTTCTGATGAGATGACTGAAGTGGATGTCTTCCATATACAAATGATTGTCCCCAGTAGATGAATGAGCGTTAGCAGTTGTCTTGCCTACTACAGATTTGGAAAAAGAAAAAGCAAGCTACGAAAGTGGAGACTGCAAGTACTCACTTCTACAAAATAGTAGTGCTCATGAGAACTGGAAAAAGAAAAAAAACCCTGAAGTTCTTACAATCAGTCAGAAATTTGAAATGTTTTGCACACATACGGATAGTTGTACTTCACCAGATGGCAGTGAGTTTTGTGATGTAGCTTCAGCCAGCTATATCGTTCACGCTGGCTGCAGCTATGTGTTACTAGTATTTGCACACAACAGAGAACAGGAACTCATCCCCGCATCCTCATAAAGGTCAAAAGTCTAACTCTGGTGGCTGTTAAAAGTGATCCTTATGTAGGTCCCAGTACCAGTCATAAGACCTGGAAAGTCAAGACACAAAACCACGCGTATTTATTGTATTATGATTTATCCTTTTCCTGTTTTGTTTCTCCCTACCCTTTAAATTACTAGCCTAAGCAGTTAGCGCTGATGTCTTGGAAACAGTTGCTTCAATTAACAGGATTAGTAATTGGCTCAGAATATTGTCACCAAGAAATTCTGGTCTCTAGGATAATTTGTTCCTGTTCTATTGCTTGAATCCGTGATGCTCCAAGTTCTTTGGCATCGTAAACAGAGAATTGCTTCATTTTCCATCTGTTCTGGTGAAAGGACAGTTAAAAAGGAGAAGAAAATGGCAAGATGACTGGACTTTTCTAAATTTATACGATCAATAGTGGTGGTTAATACTGTCCCAGAGCAGGGTGGAAAACTGATACTACTCCATACAATGGATCCTGAAGAGCTGGTGGAAAGGACAAGTAAAATAGTTGAGAAGTTTCATTCTCAGCTTTGGATGACTTAAATTTAGGAACTTTTCAAAGTTACCCAGATGTTTGTTTTGAGAGATTATCATCTTCCAAAAAACCAGTTTGGATTATATGTGCACTTCTTGTATAAAATAGTTGAAAAAATAAATTTTTTCTATATAAAGTGCATGATCACAATTTATTTTCAAAAATCAGATCCTGAAAATAGAAAACTACTATAAAAGGTAATTTTAATAACTCTGCCACCTAAAAAATGTTTATTTAAAGTTAGTGTGACATTTCCCCCCAATCATCTTTAGTGTGAAGTTCAATTTTAATGCTGCAAATACCTCATTATTTACAGTACTCAAGACAAATTTACATTTATTTCTTTGGGCAATAGCCACAAGTTAAGACCAAGTTTACCAGACGATAGGATGCCAGCTGCCATAAGGAGGAAGTCGCTAGGTAATACCTTTTTGGTGGAAAAAGGATCCACATGAAATACTTCTATTTTCAATAATGTTGAAAATGTGTAGTTAATCTGCTTTCACTGTCTAAAGTAACAGAGCGCTAGAAACTTACTTAAAAAAAAGTTTCTTACCTTAGAGTAACAGCACTTCTGGTTCTTAAGATTTGGTGAGTTTCTGTGCTGAGCAAAAAAAAAAAAAGTAGTTTCACACTTCAGCTCTGCAAGCAGCAGCAGAGGCAGGAAGATGTAATCACGGATGTGGGTTCCAGCAAGCTGCTGCACAGGAGAACTGCGCTGGTGGCAGAACTCTCCGCGATGAATCCAGAAGAACAAATTGTAACGTGGCTTATTTCATTAGGAGTTTTAAATTCCCCTAAGAAAATAGTAGATGATCCGGAGGAGTTCCTGAAAACTTCTCTGAAAGATGGAACTGTGCTTTGTAAACTCATTAATCGACTTCTTCCGGGATCTGCAGAAAAGGTAACTCTTTAAGATGTATTTTGCTAGCCTGAAACAGAGCACTGCTCAGTAAAATACTGCCCTGGTCATTTTGAGGTGTGGTTTTCAAAGTACGATTGTAGCTTTAGTTCTTTGATTTTGTCTCCACATCCAGAAAAAAACCCCGAAAGGTTGCAGTTGGCCGCATTACGCGTGTTCATTCAGTGGCAGGAAATACCGGGCCTACCAGAGATCAAAATATCTTGGTTTTGAATAGAAGGATATGCAGTTTGTCTGTATTTATGTAAATATTAATTACAACTGTAAATATATTCGCTCTTTCAGAACTCTTACTGTAAAATACTCTGTTAGTCAGGAAATACACTAGAGAAGCAGATTAGGTTAGGAATAAATAATAAACGTTGCATCCATGCCATTTTGAACTGTCCCAAGGCCAGCAAGTCCATGGGTGCTGAAGCCATTTAAGCCATGTGAGTACCTCCTATTACAGTTTTACAAGGCATATATTCAGACAGTCCAAAAGTGTGATAAGTAACTGCAGGAGAAAAAAAGGGAAGGAGTCCAATGAGAGATAGGAAATGGCAACACAGAAGAGAAGCTGTTTAATTAAAAAAAAAAAAAACAGGTTCTCCACCCTGTAAAACAGGAGCCTTTATTTATTATGCAAAAATCAGTTTTGCTAGCTCCTTATCTTTCGCTTGTATGTCATGGTTGGGGGCAGTGCGTTCTTAAAGGTCATCAATTTCCCACTGTCACTTAGGGCACTGTCATATGTTGACATTCAAAACAAGATGCCGACCATTGCGATGTATGCATCACTTCCTCCAGTGGCTCTTTCTTCCTGCTTCGACAGCTTGCCTGCCACCCCCATCCGCCCCCTTAAGAAGCTTCCCTAATTCAGTATAAAATGCACATGTCAATATTCATGCAGGCCTTCTGAATAGAGGCTATACGGAAGGTAATGCAATGATCTCAGTGAATTTTCTTTCTTTAGTATTGCCTGGAGCCTAAAAATGAAGCTGATTGCATCAGTAATATTCAAGAGTTCTTGAAAGGCTGTGCACTCCTTAAAGTGGAGGTAAGTCAACTTGGATCCTTTCTTTTATTGTCATAACATGCTTGTTTAATCAGCCTTCTGAAAGGAAGCCAGATACCAGAGGGATGAAATCGGTAGTCATTCCTCATCTTTTGTATTAATAACATAAATTGGAGCATGGGTAATTTCATATTCTGTCTGGAGAACTGGAAAACGGAGTGTATTGACTGTGAGCTTAACAGATTCCTCCTCATCTTTTGAGACAAACCTAAATGGTCAGGTAGAAATATGCACAGCAATAATGGGAGGCTGGCTAAACAGAGTTAAGCAGTGTGGACCTATTTACATTTTTTTTCATTATTAGAGAGAAGGGATTGCAGGTTTTAGCCTTGCTTTAATATAAAGGTGAAATATTCTTAATACTGCAGTATTTTTCATCCCTTTGCAACTGTTGCATGAGATTCTGCCAAACACATAATATTAAATTGATCCTTACAAATAAAAATAATCCTAATTAAGACAAAAGACACCTTTTCAGTGGCTATTCCTGATCCTATCTATATGCTGATTCTTATGCTTAAGTATAGCTTGTATTTGCAAGATCAGAGTCTAAATGAATCACTTAAGAGTTCAGCTAATTTTGCCATCAAATTTTTTACTAAGTGAATATGGATTTAAAATGTAAAGACTTTTGTATCACACTTAAATTCCTACAGTAAAAAAGAAACCTGTAACTAAGAGCCGTCACTGTCTCATTTGAAGTATGCTCAACATTGTGAAAAAAAACATATTCTGAAGACAAATTCTGCCAGAAGCAGGGACAGCATCCTGGGGCATTACACAGAATATTCATGCACCACAGTGAGAAAAGTCCAACCCATGGTAGCTCTGTTCCTGCGCTTTTCCTTTGAAAGTCTAAACAAGCAAAGAGCCTTTCTTCTCTTCAGAGTTTTTTAGCTAACCAGCATGAAAATTTGCTCATTCCAGAACTGTTTCACTAGCCTGTTGTTTCCCAGTAATGCATTTCTCAGAGCGTGCTGCAGCAGCCCAGTTTTAAGAGCGGATATATATAGAATCACTGAAGGCCTATCACATCAGAAATCAGTTGTTGCCAGTCTTCTGGTACTGACCATGTGATTTCCTCCGTTTTTCAGAGAGTTTATTTTTCTATTTGAAAACTAATCATAGTCGTTGTGGTGGAAAATATTAAAAAATAGGAGTCTTAAACAGCTAAAACAGTCCTCAACTGTTGTGCTTTAACATCTCATAGTTGTGAAAGCCAGTTCTGCAATACTGCAGTCACACTCCACAATTTTCAGACACTAGGAACTAGCAACATTGTGTGTCCAGCTCTGGGTGTTGCTCTGATCCTCCCTGTGCCTTTTCTTCCTTGGTTTTAATTTAAGAAAAGGTTTCTGACTTCTTTTTTCTTCTGATTTATAACCCCCTTAATCTTTGAAATATTCTGACCCTTCAGTAACTTCCCTAGTGCTGATGTGGTTGCCCCTGTCTTGGTTTCTGTGAAAGGAGACCTCAAAGCTGAATAAAAGCTCAAATCTCTCAAGCTTGAGTTTAAATGTTGCAGTGAAATGAAAATGATTTCTTCTTTTTTTTTTCCAAAATATTAAGTTATATTAGAATGCCAAGTGAAGACAGGAATTTTGCTTCTTTCTGGCTCCTCTCTGTAGCCTCAGGCAGAGGAACGCTCAAGGTAGGACAGCTGAGATGGTGGGCAAGACATGGCACAAGTCAGAGTGCTTATGCTTCCCTCTGGCTCTTCTCCTCCCGTATTGCCAGCTTTTCTGAGTGCTCTGAAGGCAAAGCCAGAGGAGACATGAAAACCCTCTGCCATCTGTTCCTTCTAAAAGCTGCCCTGTTTGGACCCTCTTGGCAAAGGGACTCTAAGAAGGATACCTATATGTGGTCCTTCCCTCAGGTCTGATGCTTAATTTGCCTTGGGAAGGGCCACTGCCCTTCAGAGGGAGTTTCTCTGCAGCACATTTACTCTGAAAGCACGTTTGGAGCATCAGAACAGGCAGGGAACCTTCTGGTTCCAAGATCCATCAGCACTGAAGTTGCAGTGGTTGGGTATTATGTCTAAGGAAGTTGAGCATAGGACAGAAAATCTGTTCTGCTCCAGTAATCCAGCCTGAGAAAAGAGTAACATCAGGAAAGCTCTCAGCTTAATAAGTTTGAATTCCCTGACAGCTGTCCTGCTGCTTACCCAGACCTTGGATTTCACAATAAAACCCTAATGGTTCTGTCAAATTCTGCCCTTCTCCGAATGCCACAGAGAACTCGTGTTCCTTAGATATGAAGAAGTAGCCTGGGACTGGATCTGAGCCACTTCTGTCTTGAGACTGACAAGTGCGTGTTAAGGTCAGAGATTCTGTTCCTGTTGCAGATGTGAGCAAAAGAGGATGTTCTGAGGAAATTCAGAGTTCACAACTTCTACTCTGGATAATGACTTGTACAAAAGGGCCTCATCCTGGGGAATCTCAAGCATGAAAAACTTCATACATGACATTAGCATCCCATCCTAGCATCCCATGGCTTCCTTGTACTTTGCCAAAGCAGTGGCTACCCTCACACTATGCCTTAAATTTGTTTTTGTCGTAGACGTTTGTACAGCTGCCATTTGGAGCTGAATAAATCACTTCACTGGGCATTGCGAGCGCGCAGGGAAGGTGATCAGTGTGGAAGGTAGGGTTTCCAACAGCTTTCATTTGAAACCCAAGTCCCACCTTCCACTGAACGGATACTGCTTGCAAGTCTCTTCCAGTGGGAGGGCATGCAAAGAGGTTACTCCTGCAGAGCTACACATACGCACTTCCCTCCTACCCTTCTTTGTTGTCCTGGTAACTCAATCTTAGGAAGTGGAAAAAAGAGACAGCGAGGCAAACAGCACCTTCTCCCATTTTACAGGAACAGTGAAACGTTTGGACATAGTGGAAGGGAGGGAGAAGGACACTCTGTGACCTTCCTGCTTTGAGGTGGCTCCATTAAGTTGCAGCAGCTCTACAGGCTGGTGGTGTGAGCTGGAAGAGTCCATCTCATTGCAGGGTATAAATAACCAAACTCGTCCTTAGCTTCAGCCCAGGACTGAAGCCTGCAAAAATTTGCTGCTTCAAATGTGTTAGTCCTAAAAAAGAAGGCAAGCAGGGGAATCAACACCTTCTTACAACTAGAGAAGTGCTGTAATGAGGTGAAACAATGAGACCGTGCCTGAAATCTTCTGACTTTTTCAGTGCTGGAATTTGATCCAAGTCATAAGAATGTCTGTCAGCCCAGCTCTGCTGAGACAGAGGACTAGGCAGAGGACATGGGCACCTCTTTGGAGCTTAAGTGTCCTTAGAGGATTCTTTGGTGGTTTGGACTGAGGAACAGTGCAGATAACCTGATTGTGCTTCATTTACGCTGTGGCTTCAACCTCTGAGCTGTGTATATGACCCAAGATCTGGTCCAGTGAGTGAGTACTGCTAAGGCAGTGACAGCTGGATGCAAGCGGGTTGAGGTGGAAAGTGGAAGGCAAGAGGTTCTGTCCTGATGGCCAGGTGGAGTCTAGTGTAGCAGATACAGGGAAAAGATCATGAGGAAAGAGAAAAATCAGGTAGAAAGCTCCTGGCCTAGCTTGATCTTGAGGGCACAAATGGGAACTTAGTCTTTGTTTTTGCTCTTGACACCACTTTGCATATAATAACAGCAGCTCAATAGCTAAGCATCATTTACTGCTGAAGAACCACAAGACCTTCATTCAGCGGCAACATTTTATTGCTAATACGACCACAAGATTTCTGGCAAGGGGCTGAATTTTGTGAACTAAGAACTGTATCTGCAAGATAAATCAATAGCTGGATTAAACCTGACTGTCCGGAACGATCATAGAGCATGTAGCGTGTTGTTGCCATCGTGGGCAGAACTGAAGCTATTCCTGCAGTTGGAGGTGCTTGCAACCTTCACCAAACTGTTTGTACCTGGACTGAGGGCATGGGAGAGCAGATGAAAAATCATCACCCCCTTGGCCCCCCATCCATGTGCTCCCAACACACGGGAGCTCGTGCTCTGCTTTGGCTTCGCTCCAAAGTGACATTACCTGTCCTAGCTGGGTAACGTCAGAAGCGAGAGCTCCTGCCCAGCACCGACCAGCACAAGCACTGGGGAATGGGTATGTCTGAATTCAGAGTGACCCAGTGTCCCAGACACCTCCGGCTCACAGGTGTGTGGGGTGTCTCCGACACCCCTGTGTCCCTGCATGGGGTTGGGACCTACAGCCAGGCTTCACCCTGGATGTCAGTACAGCGCTTCATTCCCTTTCCACGCTGCAGCCCGCTGTTGTGCTGAAGTGCCTGGGGATTTTCATGCTCCCCACAGGAGAGCGTTCACTGAACAGATGGGCACACGCAGCAGAGGCGCCGTGCTCGCCGCAGCGAGGACATGCTGTCTCAGAACTCACTGCCTCAACTGAACTGTGCCTCATCTACAGGCCCTTCTGCAGTATTTCTCTGCTCAGTGGTGCAAATCCGCTGTAATGACCATGTCAATAGCCTGAATTTTCCTTTCTTTTCCTATCCTTCCCCCTCATTTTTCCTGTCCTTTTTCCTGTTCTTTTTCCTTTCCCTTCCTTCTTCCCTTTCCCTTTCTTTTTTCCTTTCCTTTTCTCCTTTCCTCTTACCCCTCTTTCCTAATTTACTTTTTCCCCTTCCCTCCCCCCTCTTCCTCCCTTTTCCCTTCCCTTCCCTGATTTACTCTTTCCCTTTCCCTCCCTTTTCCCGTCCCTTCCCTTCCCTTTTCCCTTCCCCTGGCCTTTCTCCCGTTTCCCATCTCCCCTTCCCCTTTGCCGTCCGCTTCCCCCTCTCCCTCCCTCTCCCGCCCGCGGCCGGCGGAGGGAGCTGCGGCCGCACGGCCCGCCCGCGTCCCGCAGCCCGCGGCGGGGCGGAGCGGGGCGGCGGCGCCGCCTGTCACTTCCCCTTCCCCTTCCCCTTCGCTTCCCTTCCCCGCGCCGCGATCCGGCTCCGGGTCAGAGCCGCAGCGGCCGCCCCGTGGACCGCAGCACCGCCCGCCGCCGCTGCCGCCATGCCCCGGGGCTGCCCGCCCGCCCGCCCGCCGCCGTGAGTACCGACCGCGCCGCGGGCTCCGGCACCGGGCGGGCCGCGCCGCGTCCCCGCCGCTGTGCCTGGCCCGGCCTCGCCGGCGTCCCCGTCCTCCGGCTGGTCCCCGCGGGTGTCCCCAGCCGGTCCTCCCGGGTGTCGCCAGGCAGCACCCACGGGTGTTCCCCTCACCGGGCAGCTCGCACGGGTGTCCCCGCTGAGCTTGCCAGAGGGGGAGCGCGGCTCATTGCTGCCGAGAGAGCGAACCTGGTTTGGGGGTTGGCTGGGGGGTGTGGGAGCATCGCGGCACCGAAGATGAGGGGTCCGAGAGCCGGCGCGGCTGGCTGCGCTCCGGGCGGAGGAGGAGGGGGGGGGGGGGGGCTGGCTCTGCGGCGGGGAAAGGCGCTCCCCAGCCGCCTGCCTGTCTCCGTCTCGCCGGTTTTCGCAGAGCCGGCGGAGTCCGGCCGCGCCGCCGCTCCCGCTGAAGGCAGAGGCGCGTCTGGTCGGGAGCAGCCGGGGTTAGTAAAGCCGCCGGAACGCCGGCATCGCTGGCAGTCGGAGCGGGCGTGGGACGATCTGGCTCCAGCCCTCATCCTCGGGTTTGGATGAAGGGTCGCGGTCGCGCCGAGCTTTGGGCTTTGCACCCAGCTTGAGGTTTGCCGGGGTTTTGTCTAACTGTGGAAGTAGTTTGCGCAGCTAAAACAGCTCGGGCTCGAAACACAACCCAGCTTCCCCTAACTTTTCTGCACCTCGCATCCCGGTACTGGGATTTTGGGTGCTGATAACTTGCTAGATGCACCTGGGTTTGATTTTTCGTCCTTCCCGAAAAGCTGGGTGCTCTTCTGGTCACTGCTCTGCGAGCACCGGCCCCCCTCACCTTCTCGCTGTCTGTCTGTCTGTCTGTCGGAGGACTGGTGGTGCAGCAGTGCAGGTTTTCTCTCTCCCGGTGTGACGCCTGACGGAGCAGCCGGAGTGTTTCGCCATGGGGAGCTGCAGTCTGCGATTCTCAAAGTCGGGAAAGCATTTTAATGGAGATCCTCAGATGACAGCCATAGATTTAAGTGGGATTTTACTTACGTTCACCATGAGCTAAGAGCGAAAAAGCATTTCCCCCCCTCTATTTTTTTTCTAGCCTTGCAGCTTGTCTTCTAGTTAGCAATGGAATTATGGATGGATTGTGCTGGAAAAAGTGATTTTTAGCTCATAAATGAGGACTTTTCTGTATGATGAGTTTATTCTGGAACAAGCTGCAGAGTATATTTACATTACAGAGGCTGATCCAGAAGAGGTTTCCACATAGCCATTGTTCCACAGTAGCTATTCCAGACAATTTCTCCATGAAGAAAAGTCCTAAAAGTTATTGCTGGCTTTTGTGCTAGAATTTTTTGCATATCCCTGTCACCACGATTTTCCTCTGGACTTTGTCAGTCTGGTGACTCTGAGCTTACAGCATTATTCTGTGCATTGAAGGATCAGGGATGTATTTTACTACTTTGGTCCTTTAAAAAAAAAAAAAAAGATGCCATTCATTCAAGGCAGGACTTGTTTTTCTGGACTTACTGAAGTGGAAGAAAAAGGCTATGACTGAGAAAATGATACACCAGAGAGATGCACGCAAACTTCCCAGCCTCGCTGTTTGCTTTCCTCTTCTGCTTGGCAAGAGGGTGAAGGCGCGTTACTGTAATGTTGCATCCTCCAGCGGCTGCCAGCAGGGTCAGCAGACACCTGGGCTCTCCGTTACCATCTCCCTTTCCACGGAGATGCTAACATCGCTCCTTAGGGCTGGAGGCGATGCTCAGATAGCACTGGCTGCAATTGCAAGGCAGGAAAACTAGTTCACGCACCAGTTGGCAGAGGGGATGGGGTCCGCGTGGTCCAAAGGAGCAAACCCAAGCAAGCGTGGGCAATAGATCAGCTTGGAAACAGCCCAAAGTAGGTGGGGATGTCCCCGAAATGTACAGAGCAGTAGGTGCGATCGGAGCTGCAGAGCTACCGATTTTAATATTTGTAATGATGGCAGACTGTTCCCCCTCTGAGCGTGGATTAAATTTCTTTAGGGTAAAGCCTTTCTCCCAGTATTGAGTGGCTGAGTCAATTTTTAAATATATTCTCAACAAAGAGCAGCCTTTGTACTGTCTGTGTTGGACTTTGTTGCTGCACTGATGTGCCTGTCAAGAGGAAGAGATGCCGCGAGCATCCAGGGCTGCGGAAGAGGCCAGTCCTCTTCCTATTTGAAATATGCCAAGCGTACTCAAGGAGCTGTATGTGGAAAGCAAGAAAGGGCCATTTTAAAGGGCAGTACTACCCTAAAGGTAATTAAGGCTCGTGTACTTATTTAGCAGGATACACTCTTTAGTGCATTGGAAGTGTTTGTAAGTAGATGGTGTCTGCCAGGAGAGCTTTAAAATCATCTTTCCTGTTCACTGGATTTGCGGATCTGTGGTCTCCATCTGCAAGACAACGTGTATTTGGGGATTAGCAGATGGTGCCTTGGTGGTACCAATAATGGGGACTTTTTGTATCGCTTATCTTTGCTTCATTAATGGCACGATTTGTACAGTCTGTATGAACTTGAGGGCATTTCTCAGGTGTTAGAGGGGATTGCAGTGTTTTGGAAACTCAGATTGCCTCTCGTTGTGCTGGTGGTGATTTCTGAAGGCCTGGGTGTACAAGGTCCAGGTTACCAGTCATAGAAAATAAGCCCTTGCTAACTCTGTATATCTGTTTTGCCGTTGAGGCTTAGCAACACAAAATTTTTTAGAGTGGAATTTTTGTACATAAAATAACTGATTTTGGCTTCCTGTAAAAAAATGTAAATGTATTATATATGCCATATTGCAATAGCAGAAAATTCTGTGTGTTTGTTTCTTCTGCTGTGGAAAATATGTGTGTGTCTATGTACAGCCTCAATCTCTTCAGCTTTCGATAACAAAAATAGCAGCAAAATCTTCCCTTCCCTCAAGGCAAGCAATAACCTTCTCCGTGATTTTCAGAGGAGTCCCTGCTCTGCAGACAGCACCGATTTCTTCCTTCCCTGTCCCCAGCGTTACGCTCCAAATGCTGCCGGGTCCCCCTGCCCTTCCCGTGCCGCCTGCCTCCGGCGCCCCAGGAATTCACTTGCTATAAAGGAAATGGGACTTGTCAGCCCTGAATAAACACCCTTCCCCTGCAGAGACATACGGGCTACTTAATCCTCACTGTCACCCTCTACGTGAGCTGCTCAGACGGCCAGAGTAAGATGTTTCGGGCTCAACTGACCGAGTTCCTCTTTCGTAGGTGTTTGATCCACATGATTTGTACACCGGAGAACAGTTCTCCAAGGTCCTGAGTACATTAACAGCTGTAAATAAAGCTACCGAAGGTAAGAAAAAAGGTTTTTTTCTGTCTTCTTTTCAAATTCTGTCTCGTATGTATGCTGGGGTGGGGTTTTCTTTTTTGTAATTCCTAGTTTATGATGATTTCGGGAGGCTTGGCAAATTGTGCTGCCAGCACTGATGCCTGATGCTGGACGGTGGGATCAACATTTCATGCTTCTACCAACTCTGGGTTTAGATGTAGCATTTCAGAGTTGCTGTATGCACTTTGCAGAGCTTGATTATTATTGCTTTACACTAAGGGACCTCTGCTCAGTTTTGACAGTATTAAGGGATCTCAAATTAGGTCATCGTAAAGGAGCCTCGATGTGAATGAGCATGCACCTCCCAAAATGCAAATCTCAGATTTTAAGTAGTGCATTTTAAAGCTGGAGAGAAAAACAGATCCATTTACGTAATATCTTTACTGAATGTCAAAACAAACATTGTTGCCAGATGCTCAGTCAATTGTATTGATGTTTCTCTCTCTCCTCTCCCTGGGTCCGTGGAATAGGCTCCCGGATTTGGGAATCAAGCTGATGGCTTGTCCTGCCTCCCTGGGTGCAGGAGCAGGCTGCTGAAGCAAAGCAAATCAGCTCCTCTTGTTTCCATCCCAAATATGTAGCTGTTCCCCACAGGCTGCTTTAAACTGATATTCAGCCACATGGGCTGTGAAAGGAGAAGTTCAATGGGGAGGACGATGACAGCGTGGTGCTCTGGGGAGCGGTGAGAGGACCAGGGTCTCTTTTCTGAGGGGATGAGGAGCAGATCTGCATGGAGCTGGGAAGAGTTTGCAGGGTGGAAAGTGTTTATGGCCCCCTATCATACAAGCGGATTTGCACAGAGAGTCCTGCACACCCCCCAAAGTCCAGTACCAGGAGAAGAGTTCAGTTTCCCTGTTGCAGATTACATTTTAGGCGATTAAAAGGAGAAAAGTTCAAAACCCAAACCCACAATTTTCCTTTCATGGGAAGGTTTTTCTGTTGGCTTACTGCGTTTTGCCTAGATTTGGCTTGCGGTGGTTTTCTCAGTTGTTTCACTTCTCTTTCAGCTGAGTTTTTGCTTTTGGGTTCTCTTCTGCTAGTACAGAAGCTGCTCGGGTGTTCAATGAAACCACCTCATTGCTGGGACTGGACCCTCTCTTCCTTTTTTCCTCGCTGCTCGGGTGTTCAATGAAGCAACCTCATTGCTGGGACTGGACCCTCTCTTCCTTTTTTCCTCTTTTCTGTTCTATTCTGATGCAAGGTTTTATAAAATCATACATATATAAAATATATACTATATACATTATATAAACTATTGTATAAATTATCATGTATATATTATATAAACAGCAACATGCATATAATAATATAGTAATATATAATGTATAATATGTAACATATAATAATAGTATATATATGTACACACACACCACACACGTGTGTGTGTGTGTGTGTGTATGTGTGTATAATGCTGCTCTGAAGAAATTCAGGTTCTTAGACTGCCTTTGTGCAGCCAGCACTCAGCTCTGCCGCCAGCTCGCTCCCTAGAAGTCAGTGAACGGTAATTCAGCCTCAGCACATCTCCTTACAGCCTCTTACCGCTCCATTAAATGACAGCCCCCGGTGACGCCATGGAGAAAGCTCTTGCAGTTCAGTATGATGGGGGATATAAAATGCAGGTTGCCTAGACCGGGAGCGACCTTTGCAAATGCTGTCATGATGATTGACTTTAGCTTCATTGTTCTGAAAGCAAAAAGAGTGAGAAACTTTCCTGCCTCTGTGCTTGCCCGTTGCTGGACCGGAGGGGTGCGATGGGGTGTGTGCCGATGGGGCGGCGAGGCTGCGGTGCCGTTGTCACAGCAGTCCCTTTAGTGACAGCCCCAGCTCTATTCTTGCAGCCACCCGTGTCCCAGCTCACCCATGCAGTCACTGGGCGAGGCTTGGGATGGGGCTTTGCTGGGGAATAGTTTCTATCACACGTTACCAACGGGAGGCTATAGGGAAGCTGGGATCCTCTTGGTTTCATGGCAAACATCTGTTTGAACATATGCTTTCTCTGTTTAAATGTTAAAAAGCGCAATGCCTGCAATATAATTAGCTGCTCAGGCAGAGAGCACCCTTGGGAAAAGTACAGGGTAAAATAAATACATGTCTAAAACGTTTGCTTTTTGGTGGCTTGGCCAAGTTCCTGAGAAGCAGGAGCCTGTGTCCTACAAACCGCCACTGCAGATGGTCCGGTTTGTCCGTCTCGCCAGAGGCCAAGGGCTGAATGGAACATCAGGAGAAGTCTGGTACCGGCTACTGCAGTTCCTGCTACAGCCAGGGCTCCGGCATGCCTGCGCATCCTGACACCCGCAGAGCTGCTGCATCCTGACACCCTTGTCGGAGGCAGAGGGAAGTAGGTGACAGCTAAGGAAACGCCGTGGGAATGTGTTTCTGAGCATCCATTTGAAGTCCAAATCCTTGTGTCTTCGTGGATCTTGCTATGCAAATAACTAGAGGCATCATTTGTAGCGGATAAACTCAGAGTTCAGCAGCTGTCCATCAAATAACAGCAATACAGAGCTTGATGCTTTTATCTGAAAGAGAGGGCAGGGCAGGAAAACCAGCTGTGCTGGATCAGACGAGGCTCATCTGCCAAAAATAGTGTAGGAATGTGAGCAGAAAACCCAGCTATTTTAACCATAGTTTAAGCAACATATGGCAGCAGTGTTCCATGCTGGACCAGGCATAAAATAGGACGCTGTCATGATGCAATATAAATGATACACTTCCCTGCCAAACTGTCAAAGTCAGTTTTACATTTGTTTCTGGGTTGCTGCAGATATTTATAAAAGCTTTGGAAGATTGGGAGGGGCAGGGAGAAGCATAAAATCTACAGTAACCGAGTCATTTCCGTGGGACTGTTGCTGATGGCTTGAATAAGCGGAGAAGTCTGGACTCGTGGTTTACGCCCTCCCTTTTTAGAAGGAATCAGGGGAAGAACATCTCACGCTGGCAGCCGGCCACCCCTCCTGGCCTGTGAGTTGCCCGGAGCAGCCGAAACCGCTCCTGCTCAAATATCAGGATGCTTCAGAGAAAAAAAACCACTCTGTGTTTGCAAAGTGGGTTTTCCACGCGGACGGGTTTTGCTGTTGCTGCAGCCCAGGGAGCTGGGAATTCACCGTGCGGTCATCAGGCAGTTGTGTAACAAGCAGGGGCAAGAGAGAAGACTGACTCACTGACAGCACATGAGATTTAATGTGAACGTTGTCCATCGTTGGAGCATGGACTGGGCGGACCGGTGCGTGGGTATGGTATGGTTGGGGGTTTGTAAGGCAGTGGCACCTGGAAGTCGTAGTCACGGACCTGGTCCCCATTGTGCAAGGCGTTGGAGAAAGACAAAGCAAGTCCACTCTCCAAGAGCTCACAGTTTGTCTTGCTCCAGGTCCAATCTAAGGATGAGGTGTTTTCCTATTGAAACAAAAATCCTCTGGGGAGAATAAAAGCCCAGCTGAGTTCCTGTAACTCCCACCAAACTTCCCCTTCGGAATGATTTTTCCATGTTGACACTCAGACTGGAGGAGAATGGGGGAACAGCAGCCTTAGAGTTTGTGTTTTCTGACTCCTGTGCACACTCGGTGCCTTGATCACCCTCTCCTCTTGCAGCATTTTCAAAGAAGAACTCCAAGCATTATCCAGGGGACTTGCACACCCGGCAAAGTGATGCCTGCAGAACGCAGACTGCTCTTCTCTGTCCTCCTTTTGAGATCCATAGGCATGCTAGGTCCACACCACAGGTGGAAAAGCACAGCTCTGGGATACAGAAATGTTCTTAAATCTAAAAAGAAGCTACAAGGCAAATCTTAAAAGTACTTCACAGTTTACTGAAATGATAATGTCTGCCGTTGCTTCATTTGAGCACCATGGCACATAGAAAGGAGGTGATCTGAGTGTTGTCCCATGGTGTGGTATGAGGTACAGTAGCAGAGAAGTACTAGGAACTACTGGGTGGTTTGAATCCCATGTTTTTACCGCTCTGCAGCATCCAAGCAGGATTCTGGGGCTGAGCGCTGCCAGGTCCTGCAGGAGCCGGACTGCTCTTGGTGATGAGGCCACTGGCTCAATCTCAGCACAGGGCAGTTGTGACCAGGAAACTTTACCCTCTGGCAAGTTTTTTGGTATCAATATAGAAATACATCTCTACTCGTGAAAAATAGATATGTGTCAGAGCAGCAGCATTATTTCCAGCATCAGGCAGGTGGTGGCAGGAACAAGCCCAGAGACTAGTTTGCAAAACGATGAGCTTCGAGCGCGTGAAGGAGGCAACTCCAAGAGCTGCTGGTACGGCCTAAGCCTTTCCGTGGGCTGCCAGTCTCCTGGGCGTGACACTCCTGTCCTTCCTCAGCGCGGTCTGAATCCCTCCCTCACATGGTAATGGCAACGGTCCATGAACAGTAATCGAAATTGTGCCTAGCCTCTTTCAGCTGTATAATGAACCCAGAAGGACTTCTCCAAATAGAGAAGCGATTGTGTTGACCAGCTGTTCAGCATTCTTCCCCACTCAGCAGGGAAGCCCACGCTCCAGCTGCGGAGGTGACTTAAGAGTGCTCACTTGTGAGCTAAACTTCGAAACACCTTCAACAGTGCTTACTCAGATCCCAGAAACATTCCCATTTGGGCAGCATTGGGCTGAGTGTTATTCTGTTTTTCTACAGTTTTAAGGGGGATTTCAAAACCATAGTGCAATCGGATGTGTGGCTGCAGAGCTGGCATAACCTAGGAGTGCCTTGGGGTGCCATTCAACTTCTTCCATCATGGAAGGGTTAACCCAGCCCAGCAAAACCATCCTCACTGTTAACTAGGAGTACCCACACTGAGATGCAGTGCACTTGCTATCTTGCTCTGATAGATGCTCTTTCAACTGTTGTGCCCTGTTCTTGTTTTCTTTACAGGCTTTACTCTTTGTGTTGCTGTGATGCAGAGGGATGGTGGACAGTTGGATAAAACTCAGACGTTGTTTTTGTTTTACCAGATCAGCCATCAAAAGGGCCATGTTCACATCTATCATCTCGTAGCTCTGCGGCTGGAGGTCCCCCCACTGACTCCAACAGCACAGCTTCACAGTCAGCGAGGGTGTTAAGGAGACAGTCCAAGCCTGTGGTATCCTTTATTTAACATCTCATCAAGGGTTTGATGGCTGTGGGGATAGAGGGGTGTGAGTGGTATCCCTGGATCGAGCATGCCAGAGGGACTTGTTCTCCCTTGATCTCCATCGCAGCTTTGCTGCCCCGGCTGGAGAGAGTCTCGTGGCTTCTCCAGACCTTCTCTGTGAAACGAGAAGAGCGATTCTTCTCTGTCCTCCATTGCACTGTGAAACTAAATTAATGCGTGGGAGGGACCTTGTGGTCCTCTGGCAGGAGTGCTTACACAAAAGCAAGACATTATTGCTGTTATAAAGAGCAATACTGAAAAAACAGCTGTCACAACAAAGAAGAACAATAGCTTGTCTTAGTGGCTTCTGCTTTTTTGGACTATTTACTGATGTTTTTCCATGTTTGTTTCCTTAGGAGATGACCGAGAATGGCAGTCATCAGCTGGTGGTAAAGGCCAGGTTCAATTTTAAGCAGACCAATGAGGATGAACTCTCCGTTAACAAAGGAGACATTATTTATGTCACCCGGGTTGAAGAAGGGGGCTGGTGGGAAGGGACCTTGAATGGAAAAACAGGCTGGTTCCCAAGCAACTACGTCAGAGAAATCAAATCCACCGGTAAGCAAATTGCTTTCAAGGGCTGATTGAATGACAGCAGTATAATGCAGTGTAGATCCTTGTGCCGTTGGGAAATTGCTGCTGTTTATTAAGGACCGTTTGTGTCCTTAAAGCAGCGGGGCTAATGGAAGGATGAACGAGGCCAGAAGGGTAAAGCCTAGTCTTTCGCATGAGTTGTTTGAGAGCCGCTTCACCCTCTTCCCCAGTGCATCGTGCCTTTCTATTGCTCCCCCAAGCCCCAGCAGCGTGGGAGCAGGGATGTTGCCGGAGGACGAGGCCAGAGATGGCTGCATGGGTCCCTTTTGTCCTGGGGAGCTGCCAGGTCATTCCAGTGTCTGAGCACAGAATTAGCGTTTTGTTAGAGACCTCGGTCAGGCAATGTATTTGCGTTTGATCCTGCCATTTCTGGCAGTGGTGGAATGGATGCTCACGGTCGCAGTGAGGAAACCAGCAAAAACTATATGGCCACAGGGAACGGTCCCCTGGTTTTGTCCATAGTGATGGCTGATTTCACATAGTACATTTTCCCCCAGGTGCATCTTCTGCTGCGATATTGAGAAAGGAAGAGGGAGGGGAAGATCTGTCTGAGGACATCTGCCTTTATTGAGCTTTGTCTTGAGTGTCCTTAACATTTTCTGCGATGTGATTTTAACCAGATGTGGGGTGGTGATGACATGAAGCATGCCCCTGGCTAACTGCCCTGTAGCGTTACATATCCATTCAAGCAGCTCACCCCGTTGTGCTTCCGAGGCCATTGTGTGACAGTAAACTTGTTTTTTTTTACAAAATCCAACTTTAATTCCTTAATGTGCCTTGAGGGCTTACCGTAGACAGAGACCTGTTATGTGCTCGGTGCTGGTTTTATGGCTCAGGATCAGCCCTGGCCTCAAACACTGAGACATCAGCAGTGGTCTGCAAAGTGACTGCAAAATGTACAACCCCTGGTAGACATCCTTGCTCCCACACTTGCAAGCAAAAAAGCAAAGGAGGGAAGAATAAAATTAATGAGTGCTCAGAATTAGGCCAGGTTTTATTTAATGCTAAATGAAAAAAGCATTGTTAGGATATCTCCTCTCCCACTGTTTCCCTCTGGGAAATGATGTCTGAGCTGGAGCAGGACGTTGCAGCAGAGATTGAAGGCTTGTCTGGCACAACCCAGGAATCACTAATTAAGTCAGTGAGCGGAGAAGAGAAATGTTTTAAAAAAAGGAAAGCAAACTTGAGTCCTATGTGGAAAATCAGATGGGAGCTGCATGAAATAACGGCACCTCACTGAAGCGAAGGACAAGTCTCCCATTGATCCTGTTGTAGGAGCCCATCGGATTTTTTTACCCGCAGAGCTTTTCCCTCCAGGTCCTCACTCCACCACCCATTTCATGTGGGAGGAGGGTTCATTCCCCTGGCCTCTGCTTGCTCAGGACATGTGGTCGTATTGCAAATGATGGATGCAGGGACCATCAGCTAACCCTCTCCTGCCCCAGGACTGCTGCCTGGGGGCTGTAACCTCGGGGGGAGCCCTTGCTGCACGCCAGCGGGAGCTGCTTTCCTCACCTCCAAAGTGTGAGACTTGTCACTCTAAATGGAGTTACTTGTTTTTCAGCACTGTCTGTACCTCCACTGTGTCCTAAGCGTGCCCTTTGGGTGGAAATAACTAGCTGCGTGGAGCAAAGCTCCTCTGAGTCTTTAAATGAGGCACAGAGCTCGTGGCTGGAAGTGACAGGAAACTCAACAAGGGCAGTAATTAGACAATACATCAAGCTGCGGTTTCCAGGGGCTAAATTTATCAATTTCAAGCTTCTCCCCTGCTATTGGTGTGAAAGTAATTGCCTTCTGTGAGCGATTGCAGGGAGAAAGGAGAGACTGGCTGCTCCGCACGGCACAGAGGCATTTCGGTACGAGGTGTGCAGCGTGGCCAGGGCCGGCGGTGCAGCCTTGTGCTGCCGACCTGTCCCAGTCCGGAGGGGTAATGGTGCCGCTGCCGTGCCGGGAGAGCTGGCAAAGCTGTGCTGCTGGCAGGGAGCGGGCTTCTCTAGGGAAGGAAAATGGAGCAGGGACTTGTGCGTGTGTGTGTGTGTGTGTGTGCACGTGCATACCACGCTGGAGGCATCCACAGGGATTTAGCAAATGCAGAAGGAGATGAGAATTGACTTCCAGGTTTGTGGGAGCTTTTTGTTCAAATCTACGTTCGTTCAGAGAAGGATTTTACATCTCAAATGATTGCGGGGATCAGGGTTCAGCATATTGATTGGTGTTGGCTTCAAGTGCCTTGTGAATCACCTGGAACAAAACACTGTATCCAGCATTTCTGATAGACACCCAGTTTTAAAACCCAAATTTTGTGGGCCGGGTGAAGCCACACTGTAGCTCCAAACAGTGCCAGACACTGGGCTGCTGCCAGGGATTTCAGAGCAAACCTTTAAGTTAGTTGGCAGAGGCTGTGCAGTGCTTCTGGTGCGACTCGCTCGGCTGCCTTCAGTGTCATGCATGCCTTCGGTTTGCTCCTAGTTTTTCTGAAGCAGACAAAGAAACCCTGCAATTGAAGTTTTGTGTTCACAGGGGTGAAGTTATGTTTGCTGGCCATGATGCGGCAGTGACTTTTCCTGCTGGAATAATGAGAGCTGTGCACTGTAATTTATTGATGTATTTTTTTGTACAGATAAACCGCTCTCTCCCAAAGCATTAAAAGGACTTGAAAGCACTCAGCTGACAAAGAATTATTACCCTGTGGTAAGTTTTAAAGTGCTGATCATACATTTTAATAAGTAGCATATTATTAATCTTCTGAACTGGCTCCTTCCTTAGAAATCATTGAAGCAATTTGTAACAATTGGGGATGTGACTCTGTATTTAAATGCAGCTGTTGCCATTTCCTTGATTCAAGGCTGTCGAGACAATAAACCACAAATGGAAGTTGCTGCAAGATGTCGAAAGGAAAGACTCAAAGTAGGCGACTGAGATAATATAGCAGAGGTGGCAGCTTTGAGATCAGCGTTGGGGAATAAGGCACGATGTCTCTGGTGCAGTCCTTGCCATTGACTGCAGGCTGTTTCCCATTGATAAAGATGGGGAGATAGTGTCACAGCGTGAAGCAAGCCAAATTAGGGCTCTGATCCATGATCCCTTTCTTGGGTTTGGCTGGAGATGTTACACCCCAAGCTGCCTGCCCTGTGCCTCTGCCAGCAGCTGCAGCCCTTGGAGAAGGGGCAGCCGCCACAGCTCACAGCCTGGCTTGTAAACTGGGCTTGGCTTTGGAGCAGGTCAGCCTGCCAGGCTATGAACTGTGGCTGCAGAAGGCATGGAGGAACGTCACCTCCTCTACCATCTTGCTACCAGAGCGGTGAGGTCTGGCAAAGGCAGGCAGGTACCTTCCCGCTGCGTCCAGGCTAGAGCGAACCCTGCGGTGTAAGAGAGTTAAAATGCCTGCATGTGAACGTCCCTGGCTCTCAGTGCTGGAGGTGAAACGTGCTCATCAGCATGTCTAAATATATTTCCAGCAAAGCAAAGCAGAAACAATATGTCCAGAGAGCTGGGAACCACCTCCACTGTCTCCAAAGCTCATCCACACTGAGAAACTTGAGTGCTAACTGGGAGCGTGCAGGCAGTGGGTTTGCCTACCCTGCTGCTGGAGACGAATTGGCTGCTGAGATGGATTAGCAGGACCAAACCCAACTCAGCACGTCCTTGAAGTGGGAAGTGAGCTGTGCCCTGGCTTGAGCTGCTGCAGGAGCCGTCCTTGGTCCGGCCACTGTTGCGTTTAAATTGTTGCCTGCCTTGGTGCAAACAGTGCTCCCAGGATGCATGCACAAATCATTTGTTTGCATACCTTGGCAGCCAGTTATGCATGCAGGGTTAGGCATGAGCCTCTCGGGGGTCAAATACTAAACTCAGGTCTGAACTGACATTGTCTTCATGCTTTGCCAGAGAAGAAGGAGCAGCCCTTAACTCCTGCTTTCCAGGCCTCCCCCAGTTTGCAAAGTAAAATCCCAAAATTGGACCCCCCCAGGGCTTTCCTGAGCGTTCTGGGTTCTGCATTAACAAATGTAATTTATGGACTTAAAATACACTTCCGTGCTTTTCCACACTTGGAAGCTGATGTCATGTTCCTTTGACTAGTCGCTAGTACAAAGATCTACTCAGTGCTCTGTCTCTCACCCTAGGTGTTGCAAAATATTCTGGAAACAGAACGAGATTATGCGAAGGAACTACAGTCACTTCTGGGAACTTACTTAAGACCCCTCCAGTCCTATGATAAGTAAGATATAAGGGCATCTGAGGTGGAGAGAACCCTGTAAAATTGACCATAGTTCATTACTTTCCTGCTTTTGAATGTTTAGGGACTGTTACTGCTCTTCTTGTAAAGCCTCACAGCTTCTCTGTGAACCAGAAAAAAAGCCCACCTTGTACAGGTTTCTGCTCTTTCCTATTCCTCAGTGGTCGTGCAGGCATTGGGCTGTGTTAGAGGTGGGCATTTCCATCTGGTAGAGGGCTGGCTGTTACAACCCATCTGCAAGCTCGTGTGTGGCTGTCCCGGCATGCGTGTTTCCCGGCGGTATGCCTTGCATGGCTTCTCCCCTTGTAATTTGCCTTGTTGTGACTTCTCAGCCCCAAGTGGCATCTCCTAGTCATCTCTTCGTTTCGTGCGCGACGACACGTATTCTCTGCCGTTAGATTGCCTCTCGCTAAATCCAAACTGCTGCTGAGCAAGAAGCGACTCCCCTGTCTCCCTGTCTGCACAGCCATCGGCATTAGGTACCTCCATGCTCGGGAAGAGCATGCTGCCATTCCTTACGGCCTGAGCAACGCCGGGGCGACTGGGGGGCTTTGTCAGGGCTTACCTGTGGAAATAAGCCGATGTGTTTTCCATCCATGCTGGCCAGTGTGGTGCAGAGGCAGCACATGCTGTCCTGTCCTTACCCAGGCAGCGACAGGCAGTGCGCTGGTGCCTATCAGCAGATTCCTATCAATAGTTTCACCCTGCATAAAAGACCCGGTGCAGTTAACTTCACCTCCTGCTTATTGCTTCAGCTTTACAGTCATCTCTTCCAAACGGTGCCATCTCGGCGACCGTGTCCATGCAGCTGCGTTTGGGGCCGGGGTCCCTCCAGCTGAGCACGCTGTGGGAGGACCGGGCAGCCCCAGGGCATCACAGGTGGAGGGCAGATGTTTAGACATCATCCAGACCGGAGAGATGAGAGAGTGGTGTCTTAAGGCCTTTGTATTTAAATCTCTCCTCCCTTCCCTAGATCTTCATGTGGGATATATTCAGCTGTGAAAATTTCTCATGCTCTCAGCCTTGTAGGCAGCAAATGGCTTAAATGAGGGTGGTACGAGAGTGACCCTGAGGATGGCTCTGAGGATGACAGAAGCAGACACGTTAGCTTTGGCCAGGAAAAATCCAACCTCACTCAAGGAACAAAGCAACCCCTACCCGAGGGGCCGCTCTGTAGGACCCTCCTCCCATAGGGAAACCCACAGCATGAATCCTTGAAGACAAAGCTGTCTTTGTGTCTGTGCACACACCTCCCTCCCCACCCCTGGCTGAAATCCCATCTGTCTGTGTCTATTAGACAGCTAAACATCTGAGAAGATTAGTGTGATTAAGTGATTAAAATCCAATTAAGATAATCCTTGACAGCAGACATCTTTTCCGGGAGGCTGTGGTCTGTAGCTCACAGATCATGGATTTTGTGTTTTCCCATGTCCGATGGTGTATCTGAAGAAAGAGAAATTCTTGGGTTTTTTGGAAGGACCGCTTACAAATACCATGGGGGTGCTCCTGAGAGGAACACCTCTTTGATGCTAATTTGCGATTTGACTCTCTTAGGCTCAGTGCTGTGGACATCGCATCATTGCTGGGAAACGTGGAAGAAATCTCTGCATTTCAGCAAACACTGAACCAAGCCTTGGAAGAAGTTGCAAAGTAAGCTCGTGCCATAGCACTGAGGTTGTTAAGCTGTTAAACTGCAGCTAGAAATAATAGAAAGACACGTTCATTAATGTTCCTCCTGGCTGCTGTCTTAAACTTGTTAAATATAGACGAAAATAACAGGATTGGAGAAAGGCAGCAGGTAGTGCTTTGGCAGGAGGGAAGGTAGAAAGATCTCTGACATTTCTACTAAGGCATCTGCTGAATGAGAGTGTCACTAGACCTGACATGAAAGTGTACCTAGACCAAAGATGCAGACACCTGCAAGGTGGGAGATCTGGCAGGCATGAAGATGGGGATTGCCAGGGAGCAAAGAGCAAATTATTAGAGGTGATAATTTCCCACGGGGAGGCTGACAGACATGTTCAGCCTTAGCCCAGCCTCTCCTTTGGAAGGGCTGGAAAGAGATGGGGAAAAGACTGAATATTGGAAATATATTCAGGCCGTGGCTTCTCTTTCTCTCTCCATCTCCTCTCTCATATTCACGGGCAGCCCAGACAGTGAGACCACCCCCGTGTTGCACCCAGTTCTTTCCAGCACATCCTCATCAGCCGCAGTGGGCTGCAGCATCCCAGCTGCAGCTCTGCTGGTGGGACAGGACAGGCTGGGTCATACCTTGTCCCAGGCTGATAACGGGTTGTGATACTCACTGTCTGCACCACAGAAAGCCAGGCCCATCTGAGGACCTCCTTCTTCCCCCTCCCCAAGTGGCAGGCATGGGTATTTTGCTCGGTGCTGCAGTTATGCGGTGGCCTAGGAATGTCCCCGTGCAGAGGGTGGTTCCTGGGCAGATATCTGAGAGTGCCATAGCTGCAGGGTGCAGATCAAGAGGCTTAACGTGGTGGCTGGTGTGTTGGCGTCCGTAGGCTCCCTGAGAACCAGCAGCGTGTGGGAGGCTGTTTCATGAACCTGATGCCCCAGTTCCGCTCCTTGTACCTGACGTACTGTGCTAACCACCCGTCCGCAGTCAACGTCCTCACGCAACACAGGTGAGTGATGGAGGAGGAGATTCAGACTGAAATCCCTCCTTTAAAAAGTTACTTTTATTATTAATACTTGGCCTGGCATGGCTTTTGACCTGTATTTTGACAACAGGGCAAGGGGATAACATGGGATCCTGCTGCTGGGAAAACTGCTGGGGCTTTGGGCATTTCAACATAGCTTCTCAGCTCTAGCATGGAGACAACTCATGCTGCTTGTGTTCAGAGCTGGTCTTACAGGTCCTCTCTCACAGGACTCTCTTACCTTGGGTAAAACAGAGGCAACTTCAGCCCTTGCAGTAGCATCTCCTGTGATTGTTACTCGCTAAGGGACCCAGATGCTGTTTCAGACCCACTGCTGAAGTGCTCACACACTTGCAGATGGGAGTATGTTCCCCTGTGGCACTACGGTGTGGGGCACATCGTTGCAAAAGGAGCGTGGTCATCAAGTCACCGGAGTTACCGCATTTAATAATTCAGCTGCTGTTCAGCCAAATGGTTGATTCGCAGGGTCGTTGGTAGATTGCAGTAATAACATCTTCCTTCAACATGTCCCACTTGAGTAGACACTTGAATTTGTGTAATGTCATGCTAAAGAGCATGCCAAGCCAAAAGGCTACAACTGTGACAGCCCTCGTGCAGTTTAGCTGTCCTCCCTGCAGTGATGGGAAAGCCAGGACCCCGGCCATACTGTTTAAGTCTTCCCATTCTGTAATGGGAACTCACAATATATTTACTCACCTGCTGAAATTCAGTTTTAATTCAGCCTAACGAAAAGCCTGGCTCCTGTAAATGACTCATTCATGTGGTTCCTCAGTCTGACCCCTTTTCTTAAATCAATCAAAGAATCAGCTTTGCCAAATGTGCTGACACACACAAGCCATGTTTTCCGGAGCGATGTACGCGCTCACACCTGCGTCACGGCTCCCAGCGGGGTTCCAGCGCGTTGCTGCGGCATCCTCCAGCGCAGCACCAGCCTCTACGGCCCACGCTGTCCGCCAGACACTTGGCCCTGTGCCGCCTCGCTCTGCTGGGGGACCAGCTGCCGGCACCGAGGTACCCCAGAGGCTGTGCACACCAGCACCCGCCACCACGCAGCATCCTCCCCTGTGTCCCTGGGGAGCAGGGTCTTGCTCGGCTGGAAGCTCGCAGCTCCCTGCCTGCGCTGCTGGGTTTGCGGTGGGGGGTGCTCGGAGGGGAGGCTGGGCTGCCTTTAAAAAGGCGCAGCTCGGAGTAGAGCCCCGGCTATCAGGAGAGCGTGGGAGGCAGCAAAACACAGCCCTCAGCGGTGGCGAGCCCTCCTTCTTGTTGTTGTTGTCTCTATTTATAGTGATGAGCTGGAGAAGTTCATGGAGAGCCAGGGTGCGGCCAACCCAGGCATTCTCATCTTAACCACGAGCCTCAGCAAACCCTTCCTGAGGCTGGATAAATATGTGACACTGCTGCAGGAGTTGGAGCGGCACATGGAGGTAGGTGGGATGTGGGGCTGCTGGGCAGGCTGTGCCTCTTGATGCTGCAAGAGCTGCCCCCCGAGCTGCAAGAGGCATCTCTGCCCGTTGGTATTTGAGCACCACGTTGCTAAAAGTACTTACCATCCCTCCAAGAAGGTGTCCCACCTCCGTGAGACATTATCTGCCTTTCAGATTAAAAGTGAGAAAGCAGTGGAGGAGTCGGGGGGGATGTTGTGGGAAGGTATTGCCTGCTCTTCACCCCAGCCCTTCCTCAAAGATGGGCCGTGTCCAGCACAAGTAAAAGCAGAGTTCAGGGTCAGGCTACAGCTGGTATTTATTTGCACAGCGGGTAATAAATCAGTGTTTTTATTATCATTTTATGAGATTCCTATGCCCAGTCACTGGCTCCCGCAGCTCACAGGCAAATCCCCAGCCCTCGCCCGAGGCTTGTGCTCCTGGGTGGAGGCAGAGCTGCACAGGCAGACATCGATCTGGCAGCTGGCGCAGACACGGGGGCGGAGGAGCGAGTGCCTGGGAGCAGGGAGAGCAGCGAAGGGGGACAGAGACTTCCTCGGCGAGCGGCAGATCTGCTTTAGGACATTTCTGCCCCCGGGGACTGTAGAGATCTCTGCCGCTGGAGCTCTGCTACTCGCCTGCTGGTGCACTGCAGCCGCGGGGATGCAAACCTCAGGGGTGGTACAAGGAGGTGAAGAAAACAGAAGTAACAGTCTATTTTTAACCGGGTTTGCTTTTTCCCTCTTCCAGTATTAATTCCCAGTTAATTACTCAGCACACTTAGCCATGATCATTCAAATCCACATCCCAGCCAGAGGATTAAAACCGCTGTGCTTGAGCCAGGGGGGTTTCTGCATAGGAAAGGGCGTAAGAGCCTGCACTGTAGGCACACTACAGACCTGACCTGTCCCGCCCTCACCTGGCTTAGCTGAGCTGCAGGGACTGAGCTAAGCTTGGCTGCAGCCACCATGCCCATGCAGAGACAGCGTGCTCCGTGCAGGATGCTGTATGGGGGTCAGCAGTGGATTCGGGGACACACACATCACCTATTTCTCTTCGTTTCTAAGCTGAGTGTGGGGGGTTTGTTGCATGGATCGGTAGGCTTGAGGTTTAAGCTGCGATGCCATGCGAAGAGTATGGATGTATGCAATATAAA
Organism: Gymnogyps californianus; assembly: GCF_018139145.2. Lineage (NCBI taxonomy): Eukaryota > Metazoa > Chordata > Aves > Accipitriformes > Cathartidae > Gymnogyps > Gymnogyps californianus. The sequence continues at coordinate 8,640,364 of NC_059479.1, forward strand.
TGTATGCAATATAGATGTGTATACCATAGCATTCCCTGCACTGCTCCACAGCTGGAGACGGAGCAGGTATGGTCAGGGCAGCCCTCGTCCCCGATTCAGAGGTGAGCGATCCCAGGCAGCCTCTGACAGCTGCAGGGACAGCTCCATCACAACCTAGACACCTTAGGTTTTGCTTGGCATGAGAACTGGATGGTGAAGAGCTTATGACATAGGGCCCTAGATCCAGGAGAAGGTGCTAGGAGAGTACTAGGATGCAGCTGCAGTCAGAGATAAGGGGCAGCATCCTGCTTTCCCCTCCCTGGCCCAAGAGCTCTCCACTCAGACGTGCCCTCCCTTAAACCCGGAGGTGAAGCTCCCATTGATGCTCATGGAAATGGCATCCTTGATGGGGCAATGGCTGGAATACCTCACATGCCAATGGAAGTTTCCTTCCTGAAGGTGAAACCAGAAATCCACCCTGCGCCTCTGCTTGTTTTGATGGATTTTCTTTGCAATCTGAGTTTGTTCTAATTAAAATCGTATCTGCCCTTGCTCTGGCCACTTTACACTCATTAAATTGGTATCAATGAATTGCATAGCTGCTTTAAACTGTGTCATGTTGAACCGGGTGGTGAGGAAGGTACCTGGGGGACATTGGCCCCCTCCTGCAGCCCATGCTGCCTGCACCCTCGGCCCTGCATCCCCCAGCGCCCTGCGAGCTCTGCAGCCCTGGGTGCGCTGGGGCAGTGGGTGCTGCACAGGGTGGCTGCTGGTGCTGGTGGCTGAGGGATTTTTCTCTTCCTTCACTAGGAGGCGCATGCAGATCACGAAGAGGTTTTGAAAGCCGTCACATCCTTCAAGTCCCTTGTGGTAGGTGGCAATTCTTAAAATAGAGCACTCCATTTCAGGGCTGCATTTCATGAAGAATGAGTCAAGCCTGACATTTGTCTCCTCATCAGAAAAAAAGGTCTTTTGGAATGGAAAAGATGGGTTATATAGAATCTTAATTTCAAGTTTCAAGCCTAGAGCTGCCCCTCTGGCTACGTGTTTCAGCAATTGCACGCTGGCTCCGTGGTCCCAGCAGCAGAGACGGAGGATCTCCGACTTTCTCCTCCGCTGCAGAAAGCCACGTGTGGGTAGTGGTAGCGGCGGGGTCCCTTTCATCTCCTTTTGTCTCCATACCCTAATCATTTGCCACCTGAAACTAGACCGCCCCTTGCTCATTGAGATGAGCTGTGAAAGGTTAACGCAGGTGTCTGACTCAACTGCTGGTGCCAGCAGGAAGGTCCCCTCTGAGCCCATTGAGCGACTCTTGGTTTTGTTGAGGTTTGCTCCACAGGCATCGGGAGGCTTTGACCAGATTGCAGGTAATTTGTGGCTCCGGGTGCCTGGCCATTGGCGGGGAACAGAGCAAGCGGCAGTGAAGGGATGAGTCAGAGATAACAAACCTATTTCTGTGAGCTGTGTTACTTACACCCCTCAAAGTCCTACTGCACTGAGATGAAAAAGAGGGGGAAAAGCCATCCACGTGCACAAAGGTTTTACCCGGCAAAGCTTTTTTCGGTTATTAAAAAAGCTATAGTCTTTCTCGCTTTGTAGCCACTGAATACCTTTCACTATAACCACTCCAGATGTGGTCCAACTTCCTTCCTTAGCACAGCAGATGCAAGTTTTCGGTGCTTAGCAGTGCAGATAAAAGATGGGGAGGAGAAAGTTCATAGAAAACAGGAAAGGGCGATCATGTTACATTTACTTAGAAACTTAGCTCCCTTTCCATTTATTCTAGTAGATAATAGGGGAATAATTCAATTAAATTACAAGGTGTCATTAATCTTTAGGAATGTTCGTAAGTGATGGATGGTCTTACTTGAAATGTGTACTTGGGTGTTGAGTAATTTAATTATGATATGACTAAAGAGGTTCAGTGCGGATTTGAGGTTAGACGGGCAGAGATGCCCCTTGCAACAGACGTGTGGTCCCGTGGTGGGACCGGGGAGGCTCCCGAGTGATGGCAGGGCAGGGACCATGCAGCCGCTGTGATTTGCAGTGGCACCTCTGCACAGACTGCGATGGATTGCTGTGGATTTTATATGGATTTGCATCCTGGGAACGTTGGATTCGGACACCCAGGGAGCCGTTGAAGCACACGACAGTTGCAAAACGAAAGGAAGCCCGCACAGTCTGGTTCAAAATTGTGTGTTTTCAGACTAGACCCAATGCAGCCTCTCTCTTTGAAGATCTTGATAGTCAAAGAGTTTGTATGAAACTCAGATGGAAAGGAGGAAAATCTCTGTCAGAAACAGGGGTTTAGAAAAAACGAAGCAGCTGCTGAAAACTGAGCCCGGGTTTCGCTTTGCAGCAATTTTCCCCGTTGGCACAGGGGTCAGTTAAAGCAAGTTTTGCTTGGATTTGCAGGGCTGTCTTTGTTCAGTCAGCGTTGTCCTCTGCTTGCTGAAAGCCACTGAAGGACTGGCTGCTCCGTGGAGCTCTACCAGTCCCCAGCTGCTGAGCATCGGTGCAGTCTTTTCAATTATAGCACCTTCAAAAGCTGCTTTTTGTGCTGCTCTGCTGCACCGCTGAAATATTGTGCCAAGTCCTGCTTTTGGGTTTGCAAATTTTGGTTAGAAAATAGCCACCCATCTCATTCGTGGGGGCTTTGCATTGCTGCAAGTATAACTCTTTGCTGTTTGGGCAAAATGGGCAAAATATCTAAGCAGCAGCAAAATTAGAGACATGTAACTCTGCAGCTGTCTTGGTTGGAAAATGTGACCCTGTACTCTCAGAGGTAGGACTGGTTTGGAAAGAAAAGTTTGCTCAGTGCAGTTTGCAATGTCTTTGACGTTTTAATGTATTCTTTACTTCATAAATCGCTAGGGTGTGATTTTTTTTAACAAACTTTGTGTAATAGAGACAAAGGAGGCTTTCCTGATCCCTTAACATGACCAGCCCTGAGCCCACGTGGCTGTGGGAGCATTGCTGGTGAAAACCATCTTCGTCGGGATGGTTTGGGTTTGCGCCTGCCCTTTGGCTAACGAAGTGCCCTGCTGTGATTCCCAGTCGCAATGCCAGGAGCTGAGGAAGAGGAAACAACTCGAATTGCAGATCCTTTCCGAATCCATCCAGCGTTGGGAAGGAGAGGACATAAAAACGATGGGAAACATCATCTACATGTCCCAGGTTATGGTACAGTGTGCGGGAAGTGAGGTGAGTGCGGTGGCTAAAGACATTGTGTCCAAGTACCCCCTTGCTCATGGGATTAGTGATGCAAGGCAGCAGCTACTCTCACTCCAGGTCAGCAAACTGCTGACAAATAATGCTGATAAATAATTTTACCTGGAGAAGAGCTGTGCAATGGGACTGTGCATGTCTTTGGAGTCAGGCACCCTGGGAGCTTAGCTTCAGGCCTTTGGTGACACACTTCTCAAGCAAAAGAAGCATCTCTGTGTCGTATAGCACGTTAATTTCCCTCTTTCCCCCCTGTGACTTACTCTGAGAAATGAGAGTGACTTGAAAGCGTGCATTAGCGTAACCATTTTGCCACGTCCTGTGCACAGCGCGGCGGCTGCTGTGACGTCCCACTCCAGAGCTGACTGCGCTTTAGAAAGAACTGGAGGGATTCCTGTGCTACTCGTCCTAAAGCATTGCACCAGTGCTTGCCACAGACCTTCACCAGTGGTGTTAAAGCCACGCATACTGCACGTTTGGTGTGGGAAAGTGCCTGTTATCACTGAATTGCTTGCTTGCTGTAGCAACTTTTCCCTGGGAAGGGAAGACCTGTAAAACAAAGCCCTGTAGAGTCTAGTCCCAAGTCTTGTTTGGGATGTGAGATGCTGGGGGACATAAGGTCTTGGTCTTCTGAGGCACTCTGAAATGATTGGAAGAGGATTAGCAGGATGCAGACAAAAATGTATGCAGGAAAAACTAGTACAGAAATGAGATGCTATTAAAAAAAAAAAGCCAAAATAATTGGTTTGGGAGTGATCTCTTGCAGGCTGTGATTCCAGCTGCAACAGGTTCAGTTTGCTGGAGGAAAGTACTTGTGATGCATTGCAAACTGGACTAACCTAAATTCTTATCCCCGCAGGAGAAAGAAGAGCGGTATTTCTTGTTGTTTTCAAACGTTTTGCTGATGCTGTCTGCAAGCCCACGGATGAGTGGGTTCATCTATCAGGTAGACATGCTTAATTTGAAGTTGCAAGGCGTTAGATGTGAAAAAGGAAATCAGATAGCTCTTATCAAATTCAAATCCTCTGCTTCCTTAAACCTCTCTGTTGTGATGCAAATGCCCCAGGCTGGGAACCAGGGCTTGGTTTTACCATGCGTGCCAGGACACTTAGTGCCTTTGTCCTGCCAACTGGTTAAACAGCATTTGGTAAGCGTGAATGCTGTGAAATTAGAAAAAAAAAAACCCTCACAGCATGCTGTGTCCTACATGCTGTTCTCAAGAATGTTGTGTGTATGTGTAAGGTGTCCTGACCCAGCTGTAGGGTTTTGCCCACACCACCAGCCAGCCGGCTCTCAGTGTTGTGCCATCTCTGGGAAATATTTCACTACTATACAGCCCACTGTAAAGAGGCCAAAATTTCCACTCCATGAGGCACCCCGAAACTCTGCATTTCTTGTATTTTACCATTTGAATGGCTGCAATCAGGCTGTTGGGAGCTTGACTTTCCTCCAGTTGCCTGAAACCATCAATACCCTCCAGGAAAAGGATGCTGTTGTGTTGATGTGTCATTTGTCATACGCAAGGGAGATAGGAAAGATTTGGGAAGGATTTGGCTGGGTTTTTCGATTTTACCCACCAGCAGGAGTAAGGTGAGCAGGCAGTTCAGCATGCAAAACAGAGGGACAGGGAAGGCTTTCAGAAAAACCAGGGGAAGTTGGTCCCTCTGACTTCATTGTAAAAAGGGTTTGCACCTAGTGAAGGGAAAGGGTGGCAGATGAGCCGGGGATGACTCAGTTGGCATGGGAGCCTCTTCTCAGGGTTTGACCTAGTTGTGCAGGGAAATCTACATCCATACATTAAAGGAGACTCTTCCTGCAGTCTGAAGCCTTCACAAATTAGTTTTTAATGGCCATTCCCAAAGAGAAAGGAATCAGCAGAAACAAGCAGAACAACACCCGCTGGGAGCAGATGCAGACACTGACTCCTCCTCATTTCTCCTAGGGAAAGCTGCCTTTGACGGGAATGACGCTCACAAAGCTGGAAGATGCCGAAGGGAATGAGCACATGTTTGAAATCGCAGGTCAGTGGGGCCCCTGCCTGGGGCCATCCTCCCAGTCCAAACAGCAGCTGCCACTGGAGGTACTGGTCCTCCTCCTCCCCCTAACCACTGCGCCACACTCTTCTTTTTGCTCTTATACCATGCTTTGCCTGAGTTCCTGAGCATCTCCCTCCTGGTTGAGGCAACCTCCTCCCAGTGCCCTTGAGCTCTGTCTCTGGCGCTGGGCTGCTGTTGGAGACCATAGTGTTTCGTATGGGACAAATCTCCTGCCCCAGTAGCACTGCTCTGTGCTGTGCGTGCCCCGTCTGCATCCAGCATCCATCCTGTGCAGCTGTGAGGGCCTCGTTCATTGACAGATTAACAGCTCTGGTCATCAGGTAGCTTTCCTAATGTTCCTCCCAATTTTCCCCTTCAATTTATCTCATTACTTGTAGCTATACACAGTCATTTCATGCTCAGTGCCTTGGCTGTGCAGTGCAGCTATTTGTGCTGGTGGTATTTGGTGTCAGGGTCCTGTTAAACATGGAAATGTTGCGTTTGCTTACTTTTAACATTAAATAATTCCTCACACATTCATCTCGCCAGTTCCCTTAGCTTAGCTGTGCAGCTCCCACACTGGCTGGCACTGGGTGCCCGGAGCAGGACGGGCAGTCACATCTTTGCCCTGGCCTTTTTGCAGCCACTGGACTTTGCAAACTGAGGAGCCTCTTGCTGCTGTGCCAGAGTTCAGCGCACCCTGTGTTTCCTCCTGGGTCTCTACCGCTTTCTAAAGACGGCTATTTAACCCTCTGCTGCAGGGAACATGACGGAGCGGATCACTGTGTCCTGCAGCACCAGCCAGGACTTGCACGAATGGCTTGACCACTTGCAAAGGCTGACCAAAGGGACGTGCAACACCGTATCCAAAACGCAGTCGTGGAGCGCTCATTCGGTAAGCGTCTCACCTCCCCAGCCTCTCTGCAGCCCAGGGTTCCTCAGTGCTGGCTGATCTCTCTGTTTCGGCAATGCACCTTGATATTGAGGTAATGTGTACAGCTGTAAGACATATCCTGCACTTTTGTTTGTAACCATGTCGCGCTTGTACCCTTTTACATGTATCCTGCCCTATTTTTGGTGCAACCTAGATGTCTCAAAGGAGTTCACAGTGAACTCTTGTCCACCCCCCTCTGCTTCTCTACATTGTTTGCCGGCTAACAGTCTTCATTTGCTTCTTGTCTATTTTCTCAGACATTTAGTTCAGCTGGACAGATCCGTGGGCCTCTGGAACCCCCCAAAATCCTCAAGCCCTGGAGCTTGAGCTGCCTCCGTCCTGCTCCTCCACTCAGACCATCAGCAGCACTGAGTTACAAAGAGGTAATCATCCCACGTGTCTGCAGAGGACCCTGATTTCATGGCAATCCCTAATGCTTGCGTCCGGGTTTCTTATCCCATGGCGAGGGCACAGAAGCTTAGGTTAATGGGAATGTTGAGAGAAATGACTCTGCTAAGTTTTGCCCCAGTCCTGCGATGGATGCTTGTCGCTGGGGCTGGCTTTGTGCTGCAAAGGAAGCATGAGCACCTGTGTTTGCAGGCTTGATGATTTGCTGTCGGCTGCTCTAGCCAGCACCCTCGGCTGCTGGATGTCACCGGTCCCGCAGCGGGGTGTCCCACAGCCTTGCATGTCCCATTGAGCGCTCTCCTTCGGTGGTGCCGTGGTGGAGGTGCCTCCTCTCCTCCTCCTCCTCCTGCCTTGGTGTGAGCTGTGGGTGGAGCTGGGCTCCCTGCTGGGACGTGTTCCAGCTCCAGCCATAGCAGCGGCTCAGCGTTGCCCAGGCCGGCGTTGCAGGATCGAGCAGCAATGCTGCACCAAGAGGAAGAGGAAAAAGGCCTGTTGATATTTCTCGTGTCTTCCACTCTGTGTTTTGGTGGCTGGAGCAGGGCTCCCTGCAGCAGCTGTGGGGCTCGACCCTCCTTCGCCACCCACCCGCGTGTTTTACACACCCATACCCTGCTGGGAGGCAGCAGCCCAGGGGATCGCTTCCCCCGCAGAAACCCCAAGCCTGGGAGGTAGGAGGCGGCGTGGGGAAACCCAAAATACAACCCAGCTCCGATTCTCACCCCCTGGTGCAACTGCAGTGCTCTCCTTCCCTACCTCATGTTAAACTTTTGGGATTACTCACCAGTAACTTGGGTAATGTTCCCCTTACTGAATGAGCACTCCGGTTCTGAGTCAGCAGCCTTTCTTGGTACAGCAGCCCTGGCAGTGTCACTGCCCAGGCTCCCAGCGGGGATGGGGACGGGGAGGGGGGCTTGGACCCTCCCAGCCCCCCTAGCACTCGGGGATGGAGAGCCTGGCAGCCGGGGAGGCTGTGGGTCCGCTGCTCCAGGTAGAGATTTTAGGTAGCCTCATGGCGTTTTGTTACATTTATTTCTTAAAATTTGTAAAACAGTGCATTTCAGTTCGGGAATTAAATTGTTCAAAAACCAACTAAGCAGACTGGAAACGACCCTTAATCTTTGCATGGTCCAAATCCCTAACGTAGACTAAACTGTTTCTTGCTTGCATGGTGAATTAAAATATAGGAAAAGGCTTGAAGTAGAGGAGACATTTTTCTGTGTGAAAGTGCAAGGCTGGTATTTATTTGTAAGGTAGGCCAAATCCACAGATTGAGTGATATCATTAACACCACAGTCCTTTGCAGTTTCTCAGCTGTCCCCTGCCACGCATAGCAGGAGTTAAACTCTCTGTGTCGAAACCAGGCAAGAAGATTTTGCCACAGAGGCTGAGCAGGCAGGGAGCCCCAGGGGCGGGATGCTGCTGCAGGCTGGATGGTAGCGTGCAAGGTGTCAAAGGACCAAAAATGTGGTTTGCACGGGAATGGGCTGTACTGGCCACATTGGTGGAAACCCAAAGGTCAACGGGTCCACCAGAGCTGGAGCAGAGCTGGGCAGGCACAGTCTGGTACCCAGTCAGTCCAGCCTGAGCCTGGAGGGCAGCTCCCCTCTCAGGGGAGGGACTCGTGGACACGAGCCTGCGATGACAAATGTGAAGTAAGTTCAGTTGTTGGCCCAAGCAGATCTGCATCTGCCTCATCCCTCCCTCCGGGGTGCTCAATCACTAAGCAGAACTCCTATTTCACCGTTTTTTTGGTTTTTGTTTTTTTTTTTCCTAATTTAAAGTAGGGCACAAAACAAACTATGCTAACAGCTCGATGTAAGTCACCTTCCTATAATGAAGCTGTAACAAAGGAATACAAATTTCAAAGGTTATTTGCAGGGAATGGAGTGGGGGAGTTTGATTAAAAGATTAGAGACTTTCAGACATCCAGTGTTACTTTAATTGGCTTCTAGTAATGTCGGATGGGATGGCACAGTCTTGTGCATTTCCTCATACCTAGCTGTGCTCAGGAAACCCCAGAACCTGCTTGCGTACCGCACAGCACTCTTGTTATTTCCATTGAAATTGGGTCATTTTTCCTGTTCTGTTTCCAGTAATCATTTGAAATGACAGAGCAGGTGCTGTGGGTAAAGCGGTGTGTCCGGATTCAGGTTAGCAAAGTGAAAAAAGATTTACGGATGATTTCTTCTACTTCTTTTTTTTTTTTTTTTAAGTGACCTGCTTTGCGTTAGGTGAAAAGTTTGTAACATTGGGATTCAGGACTTCGCTGGCCAGACCTGCAGGAGAGCCGCGCGGCTCCCTGTGCCGAGCATCCCAGGGATGGGACCCTCCACGGGGCGTGCAGGGAGCTCCCCGTCCTGCCAGCGGAGCAGGGAGATGCTGCTGCGCTGATGCCTGACGCCGTCAGGTCTCCAGTGAGGATGGCAGGTCCCCTCCGGGAGGGTCCCCTTTGAGAAGACACAGTCCTGGGCACTTGTCACCAGGATGGGCAGAGCATCCCATCGTCCCAGCTGGGTCAGGTTGAGGACCACAGGACCAGTGTTGAGCACGGGGCCAGACCCCGAGCTGTGCCCCGGGGCTCGGACGGAGCCGGGTGCATGGGGCAGCTGCGGCGTTGGCTAGCACCGAGCGGTGCTGCATTTTTAAGCTCCGTTCTCTTAGACAACCAATACCTACAGAAACCTACTACTAACCAAGGAGGCATGTTCTCTATTTTGATGTGTTTAGAGTGTATTAATGCCCACTTACCATGCGTTTCACATGTAATTTTTTCAGTTTTGCATGACACTGTGCTCCTTTGCATGTTGATAGTGCTCTAAAACCAGTACGGAGGGTGTGCCACATTAATTGCAAGACTAACATTTAAATGTGTTTTAGAATTGTGGATTTAATGGACTTGGTCAATAAAATCATCAGTCTCTCACACTCATCTTCTCTTTCTTTGCATATTCATTGTAGAGGATGTCTTATATCTTAAAGGTAAGGGTAGATACATCTCTTTGGCTTATCGTGGCAAAGAATGCTTGTTCCTGTTCACGCTTCTCGTGCTTGCATGACCCTAATTTTGCCTGGCTGTATCAGTAAGTTATTGTGAGAGTCAGTAGCGACTGGCAAATGTATTTTGAGATAACTCGCAAGAAGGATTTAGTATTATGGTACTTAAACTTCCTGGCATGCCTCTTCTCCTGCTTAAAATCCGTATTGCATGTAACCTACTAATACACTAATTCTCTCCAGATCAGCAAGACTTGTAACTCGGTGAAGGAGATAAAAGCTTGTGTTTCTTACTTGTGGAGTCATAGCAAACACTAACTTTGCGTGTATTTGTTTGTTCTCTGTGTATGTGTGTGTGGGATTTATACTCTCAAACAAATTGTGTGCATTTAGAAGCAATGTTATTTGCCAACTGTTTTATATTAGAAATCAAATCAAGTCAAGGAAATAATAAACAACATTATAGGGTTTTCTAACAAAGACCACAGAGTTAGTTAGCGGACTAAAAATGCTGTGAATGTGTTTGAATTCTTTGGCTAAAGGATCTTAGCCAAGGGTTGAATTTGTCCTGGCCCAGACCTGCAGCTGCAATTCCCACCGCTGTTCCAGGGAGCAGTGAGCCACAACTAGCGCATGGGAAAGGCAAAAAGCATCATTTTCCCCAACTTTGTCATTGTCTGCTTTGTAGTTCTCTAATGTGTTGTGCGTAACATGGATAGCTTCATTGAGCTCCGCTGCTCCGCTGTTTGAGCTGCCTTTGGTTCGGGTTAAACACAAGAGTCTGTTTCTCTATAGGATTCCAGCAAAAGTCCAAAAACAATGAAGAAGTTTCTTCCAAAAAGGAAAACTGAGAGAAAACCATCTGATGAAGAGTTTGTAATTCGGAAAAGTAAGTGTTGTATTTTTCTCTTCTTTTTGGAGGTTTCTCTGTACTCAGTGATCTCCATGGGACTTTGAGAACAGCCTTTCTTACGGTGCAGGATGCGACAGGATGCTCACGTTGTGAGCAAGCCTACATGCTGCTGAGCACAGGAGGCTTCTGGAAGCGCACCAGTCCTCAGCCTCTGACAGATCCCCTCCCAGTTATGAGTGCCAGACGTGCTACCACCCTCCTCGTGATTGCTAGCACAAGGTCATGGGTTGTGGGTGGTCTTGTTCTGGGTATGAAGCCAAGGAACTACTTCCAAGTAGTTAAAAGCTGCAGTAAAACTGCACATCAACAGTCATCCAAATCTGTCTGAGAGCTGGGACAAACCCTTACCTGGCCACGCCAGCAGGTTCTGGAACAGTTTCCATGGGGGATCAGGGAACAAAAAAAGGCCCTATCCCTGCAGGGGTGTTCACCTGCAAACAGGGATGTCCTGACAGCTCCCTGAAGTCCACTTGGGATGCTCCTCAGGGGTTTTACATGAAAGGCCATGGTCACCCAGCAGTGAGCTGCTGCAGTATACAGCTTGAAGGTCAGTTGTCTCCTTCAAGAAGACAGCGCTGAGCTACGGCTGGAAATGAAGACTTCACATTTCCAAGTCCTGCTCTGATGCGGCTGTACCAGACCCCTCCTAGCCGGGCTGCTCTGCCTATCCATCTCCCGGTGCTGCCTGCACCCAAAGTCAGGTATCACCCCCTGAGTTTTGCTGAGATGAGCAGCTAGAAGTGCGTTTTTATAACACTTAGTCATGGTGTTAGGCATGCTCAATGCCACAGGATGTTGCAAAGGCCAGAAAATGTAAAGGACCTCAAAAGGGAATTAGGCAAAGTCCCAGAGACAGTGTCAGTCAAGGAAACGGCACGCTGCTCTCTTAAGGGACTTCGGAGCGAAGACTGGGAGAGATGAAGGCAGAGCACTTTGCTTTTTGTGATAGCTATTGTCTGCAATGTTTTACAGGTACTGCTGCGCTGGAAGAAGATGCTCAGATCCTGAAGGTGATCGAGGCATACTGTACCGGCGCTGGCTTCCAGCAAGCTCTCAGCTCAGGTGGGCACACAACCAGATTATTTAGTTCTTACTCTGCCTGCAACACTGATAACCCCTCTGGGAAAAACCAGATGGTTGCATCATACAGCAACGAGACTCATGCTAGGAAACTGTGTGGTGTTCAATCTTCAAGATAAGGGAGCTTCATCTACCTAGTGGTTTAGTTGCCATTGTTTTTCTTCTAAACACAGAGAATGAAGCAGGTAGGAGGGCAGATGAGACACAGCTATTTCACCAGCGCTTGTTAGGAATTAAGCAAACCTAGTCAGTGCCTGTGGCTGTCAGCACTGAAAACCTGATGGTAATCTCAGGTTGCATATAGCTTTAGAAAGGAAGCATGAATATTATCTCTCAATCAGCTGCGTGTTTAAGAACAAGCTGCTTCATAAGAATCTATCTAACTTCTTCAACTCTGGAAATACAACTATTTTCATTGCTAGTGAGGTGTCAGATTAAATCACTGAACTATCAAATAATGGTACAGTTAAAAAAGGGAGGGCATGTTTCTTCTGAGAGCTCTTGACCCTAATCGAATGTTTTCATTTGTAAGTCATGATGTAGCTTTAGATGCAATGAGCACTCTTGAAAACTTTCCACTTGCTGCTTTAGCTCCAGGTTAGCGGTACATATAAGCCTGTATTTAACCGTGGCAGATAGCCGGCGGCTGCTCGAGCCCCTGCATTCCCGGCCTGCCCGAGGCTTGCAGAGGAGCCGGGAGAATGAGGGCTGCATTTGCCGTGCTGTCTCTGGAGTGTTCTGGGCATCAGGGAAAGTCTCCCTTTTTCTTCCTGATGAGTAATTCTTGTATGCAGGCTCCCGTAAAGACTCCATCCCCCAAGTCCTTCTTCCTGAGGAAGAGAAAATCATTGTAGAGGAAACACGAAGCAACGGCCAGACTGTCACGGAGGAAAAGTAAGCGTGGCTGCCCTCCACTTGCAGATCCCCTTGTCGCTTTTTGGAAGGACATTAAAAACCAATGCCCTCTCCCTCTGCATCTCTGCAGAGGAGCGGGGCTGGTGTCACTGACTGCTGCCTTAGTCCTGGCAAGAACCACTGGGCTATTTCAGTTGCTATTTTGTCCCTTTTTAGGAACAGAGCCACCTTCCCAGCTGCTCTGACGTGGCTGTAGCCCTCTGGGATTCTGTGTGCTGGGTCCCACGAGCCAGTTTATTGAGTCCCAGAGCTTATCCAGATGTAGCTAATGGGGTCAGGGAGGACAGAACCAAACAAGCGGCTCTGTTTTTTTAGCTACTGACGTACTGGGCTGCTGCTACCCCTCAGGAGCCTGCCTGGCACCCAGTCTGTGAGTGCTCCCAGCTTGTTACATAGCTTCAGCGTCTGGGTGACTGCGTTGATCCGCTCCTTTTCCAACCTAGACAGTGCATTCCTTTCGTGCTTGTTTTTTTGCAGCATAACCTCAAGGAATCAAGGCCATTTTACAAAAGATGCTCAGGCATTTCCAGTTTTAAAATCGTTGTTATTTATTGCAGTAGCATAAACAAGGAAGCCAAAGCCACAGACCTTTGTTGATAACTTAAAGATAGCAGAACAAGGTATTTTTCTTGAGTATTGAGAAAAGAGCCCTGAATTTTGGACTGGTGGCCTACAAATGCTCCTGGGCTTTGTTTCCAGAGTCCCCTCACAGGCAGCAGCGATAGCAGAGCCTTGATGCTTGCAATGGGCAGCAGAACAAAGCAGAAGCTGGAAGCACCTTCCCCATCAGTGCCTCGCTCACAAAAGTTCCCATGCTGTTGCTGTTTTGCTGCACTCCGGCTCTTTTTATTTCATTTGTTTGCATTTCTTTTTGTAGGAGCCTTGTTGACACTGTTTATGCACTGAAAGATGAAGTCAAAGAACTGAAGCAGGTAATTTGAGTGGGATTGTTTGTGCTGGGAGTTAAGCAAAAGCCATCCAGGCTGCACCGGGTTGTTGTCTTCAGCTGGTCGGTGCCCAGGAAAGGTCTTTGCCAATGCTGGTGCAGTCCTGTGGCTCCCTGAATCAGCGTTAGTTTTCTCCTGGATCAGCTCACCACGCAGTCCCTTGAGCACCAGAGCCAGCAGGAGGGAAGTAGTAGTTGGTCTTTGCGGTAACACGAAACTTTCCCCCTACTCTAAAAGCTCTTTTAACTTGACTGTTCATTTTATAGGGGTCTGGTGGATACCAATCCTTGTAGACTCAGAGGAAATATGTCCTCCTCCCTCCAGCCCCAAGCCTGGAGGCGGGAGAGACTACCCTGGGAGAACAGGGTCCTCCAACCCAGGCTAAAATTAGGTTTCCAGGAGTATGCTTCTGCCTGCCTAAAGTCACTGGGACTTTCATGCAGGTCTGTAAGGTAGTAAGGGTCTGCTTGAGTGGATCGGACCGCAAGTAACCCGTGTTGTTCATCCTCACAAGCTGGCAGTGACCTGTCAAATGTCCCTGATATTTCATCACCTCTGAGGCACCAGGCAGCCAGGCGCATGGAAGTGCCTCATTGCGTAAAGTGCGTGGGCATTAACTGCATCTTTATTCCTTTATTTTTCCCCTCGCAGGAGAACAAAAGGATGAAACAGTGTTTGGAAGAAGAGCTTAAATCCAGGAAGGACTTGGAGAAGCTGGTTAGAAGGCTGCTGAAGCAGACGGACGAGTGTGGCAGGGAGGACACGGGGCGCAAGTCGTCCCTGATTGCCTGAATTCGGGGAGAAGCTGCTGGCAGTGGTGTGTGACCTCAGGTGTTTTTTGGGAAGCGGAACTGGATCCTTTGCCTCTTCTTGCTCCTTATTTTGTTGGTTTGGGGAATTTTGTTACCAAAAAAAAAGCATAGAGAAAAAAAATAGTTTTTCTTTCATCTGATAAGGAAATAAACCAGAAACAATCGATCACAACTAAACCAGTAAGCAAGCGGTCCATGATTCACAATTCATCTGCAGCAACTAATACCTCATCGTACCTGCTACTGGGAGCAAATACAAACTGCTAATGATTGCCGCTCACAAAGGGTTTGGCAGCAGTTTCCTAGAGGAAGCTTAAGCACTTTTTAATGCTTTCATTCTTTTCAAAAGCACCGGTACCTATTTATTGAATGAAAACATTATTGAGGTGGCATTGAGCAGAAACCAAAAAGCACCGTGCTCCTCTTTTCAGATAATCACAACTGGGGAAGCTTTTCCCATCCACCTTCTTTTTCCCCATTAGTTGACTGTAGCGAACTAGAGCCCAGCAATACTGTGGTTCCCGTGTGGCCTTGATACTGATTAAAATGTGCAATTAACATGAAGACATTTGAACTCCTTGGGGAAGTCAGATCTGGAGCACCTGTCAGAGCGCATGGGAAGGTATGTTGCACAGTGCTGCCTCCTAACAGCTCGTGATCAGCACAACAGGTAACTGCTGTTCTGCTCCCCCATCCCTTTTATGCATGACCTACAACTCCTACCCCCTGCTTTGTTTTCACATGGAGTGTCCAAGTATCGTATGAGTTTAGAGTTTTGCTGTGCTTCCCCTTGCAGGACATGCTTTTCTCTGTATGAAATGTAAACACTGCTTGACAACAAAAAACAACGCCCAAATGTGCTGGTTCCCCGCTCCCTTCTGCCCACGTTAGGCTCTCCATCGCGCCTTCCCAAAGGCTGGGAACGTAGCCAACGGCCACTTCTCCCCCCATCGCCCCAAAGGGGCTTTTGGCTAGGAAAAAGGAACTTTCTCTTGGGATAGGAAAGATATTTATGTTTATGCTTTGACAAGAGTTGGAACGCTCCTGGGGCAAGGATGTGCAACACCCTTCCAGATCCCTGCACAGCTCCTCGGACACAGCACACAGGCAACATGCATATGTATCGGCTATCTTCATCTTATTTGGTGTTATACCCTAGTTTAGAACTGATGTTTTCCTTCCTTCCTTAGCAGCATTATAAAAGTAACCTTCTGTTAATGATAAATCTTACGTATATCACAGGGCAGCATGGTCCCAGGGTGTGCAAGCACACCACAGCTCATTACGGTCATACCGTTACGTTGGTCATGAAGGACATAATAGAGGCAATAATTACAACTCCCTCCTTGCAATTAGCATTTAGCCAGAACATAGCAAATGGTGTTTGGGGAGAGCTAGACTCCAAAACATCAGAAGGAGTGTAAACAGAAATGCTCTTTAAATCTAAACTGTTTCTAGGACAAAACAGCGGTCTTTTTTGCCCTGGCTACATTTGCCATCTCCAGAACATCCCAGCTGGATGGCAGCTCCCCACATCCCCACCCAGGCACACAGTTGAGCAGTTTGGTCAGCCGTCAAGCCCTACTGTGCTGGTTAATCGTTTTCCAGGATAACGACCTTTGCTGCACACTGAGCAGCTCATGCTGCTGTTCTGGGATGCCATGCCCAGACACGCCGGCATTGACCGGGCCTCCTGCCTGCCCAAAGGCGGGCTGGGGACCGGGCTCGGGATGCGCAGCCAGTGCAAGGAAGCAAACGAAGGGCCATTTACACTCTGAGGAGAGGGTAGTAGAAATGTTTCCCTGCTGCCCCCCAGTTTAGTTGAAACCCGTGCTGTGTACATATGCATGTTTGTAAGATGCAATGTGATGGAGGGCACACTGAGACATTTTGGATCAAGTGTTTGTCAAGAGCTAGAAGCCAAAAAAGACAAGAAAATAAAATAAAAAGGAAAAGAAGCCATGCCGGATGGACAGCAATGTTTCTATATTTACTTTGTTTACAGTGCTTTGTAAATAGGTTCCAGTGAGTCTGTCTTTAGATGGATGTTGTGTCAGCTGCCTTCCAGTTTATCTTTGTCATGTAGGTTTATTTACTGTAACTACTTATGCAGGTTCAACTTTTCTAACATGTTTTTATTTTGAACAGTTTTTTAATTGACATTTTCAACAAATAAAGAAGGATAAAAATCGCTTCTTAGCTCTCGGTGCTGCTTCCTTTGTTTCCACCACAAAAGCAAAGCCAGTGCTTGCTCTGGGCATCCCTGGTTTGCTAAAAATGCCCGTGACTGTATCATCCCCCCTCCATTTTACTGGATGCTGGCAGGGATACTGGTGCAAATGGTGATGCTGGCACTCGGGCTGTTGCTCCCACCATCACCCAGACCTGCAGCAGAGAAGGGCACCTGGTCCCAGGGGAAGGAGATGCATTTCCATCCCTCAAGCCCTGCTTGCACTCTGCTAACAAGGATGCTTTATGGAGAACTAGCTGCTCGCCGCCGCACCAGTGAGTTGCTGTAGATAAGTGACTTCCTGCCTGTTTGAGATTTTTTTTTTTTTTTTTTTTTTTTTTTTAGTTAGTGCATATTTTTTCTGGAGATTAGGTGTGGTGACAGGATTTCCTTTGGTCTACCGCTTGGACAAGACCTCTTCTACACGCTGATATTTTTAACTCTTAGGTAGAGACATGCCACGCTCTCAGCCTGCAGCCGAAGCAGGAGGATTGAGGGCAGGAGGGCCAGACCCTGCTCTCCCTCCCCAAACACAGCAGTCAGAATGGGAAAAGGAACAAGTGAAAAGGAAACACTGGCCTTGGGCACATCTTGGAAAAACACTGAAGTCTGCAAGGGAGCCTGCTTGAGCCCAAGTGGCACGTTGGGGAATTATTGCAGAGGCAGAGCAGGGCCGCATCCAGACCTGAGTGCCCCAGAGCCTGCACTGGGCAGAAGAGCAAGGAGGAGGCATCTCCCAGGCTCATTTTGGAGGGAGCACCTCCACTCCCGAGTCCCTGTGAGGCCAGATCCAGGCCTTAACCGAAGACCCTCCATCCTGCTCTGCTGTTGGGGTCCCTTTGGCCCCCTCTCTTATGCCAGTTCCCAAACGGCCCATTTGCACGACCCAACACAAGCAGCACCAGCATCCTCCAAGCAACGGAGTTTGGCTCCAAATGACCATCAATGTGAAAAAACAGAAAAAAAACCACCCAACAGCTTAATCTGCGCAGCCCAAACCACTGCTACGGCTGGGGATGCCCTGGAGGTGCCTGTTCGTGGTGGGCTGCTCCCGCTGACCACCCCAGTGTGGCACTGCTCCACGGCACGAGTGCCCCTGAACCCAAACCGAAATGAGGGGGAGAAATCTTCCTTGCCCCTAGGCAGGGGTGCATGCAACAGGTTTGGCCTCCTAGAAGAGACGGAGACCCTGCCAATGGGGACCCTGCCCCGAGCAGGGGAAAGGGCTGTCACCAAGCAAGGGGTGCCGAGGTAAGGCTGGTACCCAGGCACACAGTGCCTAACTGGGAAGAGGGATTAAAAAAAAAAAAAAGACCCCAAAGTAGTGCACAGAGATGCTAGGACAGGCTTGTCAGCCGGGTGGCCACCGTGCACAGCAACGCAGCATGTGGCCAGCCGTCCTCCAGCTCCTGCTGCCCAGCAGCCCTGAGCTCAGTGGCACGAGACGCAGAGACCCCACTTGGAAACAGGCATCCCAACCTTCTCTGAGGAAAACAAAACAAAACAAAATCTCATTTCTTATACAAAACTAAAAAAAAAATATATTTCCCAGTGATCTCAGCGTGTCTTGAGCCGTGCAAGCACCTCTCCCAGCAGATGACTGTGCTGCTGCTTGCTCCTGCCGCTGCTCATCCGTGAGCCCCCGTGCCAGTCCTGCTAATGTGCCCCACATACTCATCACCCTCTCATCACCTTCTCCCTTCTCAGAAAGGAGAACAAAAATCAGTTCAGAAACTGTAAAATCGACAGCCCAAGGAGTGACAGAGAGGCCCCACGTCAAGGGAAAAAAAAATCAATATATTGACGACCTTCAAACTTTCCACGGGGAGAGGAAACCTGTGCCTGCCACGGCACCGGGCAGGGGCCGGGGAGGAGAACAAAGCCATTCGGGAGAAGGCCACAGCTGGATGGTAGCAACCGCATCTCCTCCCCTCCCACGCGCTACCTCATGTCTGAATCCCACAGGCTATTTTTGGCAAGCGAAGAAACAGAGGCAAGAAACAAAAGCCCCAGGAAAGGCAGCAGCGCGGACGGGGCTGGGGCCAGGCAGGCAGCCCATGGGCAGGAGAGGCGGCAGTTGGCATCTGCTGCTCTTGCTGCAGAATTTATTGAGTTGGTTTATGCCTATTTTTTTCTGCCGTCCCTAATTGTTTCCCCCAACTATGCATGCAAATCTATTTCTTCCTGTGATTTGCAGCTCCTGGATCCCCTCTCGGTGATTTGGGCCGGGGATCGAAACCCTCCGGCGGGTGCTCCTGGCCACCGAAGCTGGGGGGCTGCGGGAAGGTTTCAAGGCTGTGCACCGATCACAATTTCTCCTCACCCGTGACAAACAGTGTTTCTGCTCCTGAAAGTTTTGAGCACCCGAGAATGGCCGCACATGCTCCTCGCAGCTCTCCCCTCCTCTCCCCAGCCACTTGCTCCCAGCCAGATCTTTCCCCTTTCTCAGACCATGCCACTTTGCATGGTCTTTGGTTCCTCCTGTGGCTCCCACCCGCGCTCCCACCACGGCCGGGCACCTCCACCTCCCCTGTGGAGGTTTGGGGCTCTCCAGCCACGCCAGCGCTGCCTCCATGAGCCCAGCCCAGTGGGGCTGGCTGGGTTTCAGCAGCAGCGGGGATGTGGTCGGGCCCACGCCACCGCAGGAGGCGGTGGCCGCCCAGCCGCTGCCGCCCCACGTGCGGCGGCCACAGGATCCCACCTTGCGCAGCATCCGTCCCTCTGCTCCAAAGCGGAGACTTCCCTGCAGACTCCATGACCTTAGGGCAGGCAGGAATAGGCCTCTTCCAGCCAGGTGTCCTAAATCCCCTTAAATTAACCCTCACCCCTCTGCCCCACAGCTGTGCTGGGGGCTCCAGCCCCAGTGCCTCGCTGCCTTCCCAGGGCAGGGGGGGGTCCCTGCTCCCTCTTGCAGCCAAAATGCCCCCGGCACTGCCTGGCCCTGGCACCCCACCATGCCCCAAGGAGCGGAGGGGGATGGCTGCCCCCTGAGGCTTTTAGGACTGGCTGTCCCCACTGTGCCCCCCAGTGCCACCTCACTGCCCTCCCGGTCTCCAGACCCCAAGTAGGACCCTGGGAAACCCCGGCCTGGGGCTGAGAAAGGTGAGCGGTGTTCAAAGCATACAAAGCACCCTATCTCTTAATTCATAAATTGTATTAGTTGTAGGGTGACAGTGGATGAAACCCCACACTCGGAAAGGGGGAACCAGTAATGTTGAAATACACTGCAAAACACAGCTACGGCCACACACAGTCCCTTGGCATGCAGTCCCTCTCTGTTTACGAATATAAGACAGTTTTATTTAAATAAATAGTTTTTATACATGCTGTCAGACAAGAGTGGTCCGTTTCCTGACGAAGTTAGGCAGTTTTGCAGAACAGCCAACAAAGACATATTAAATTATAGTAAAACCAGACTGGCTCTGAGCTCTCCTTTACTGACTTTTGGAGGGGGCCATGCCGGGCACCCAGCACTGCAATGAGCTGTGCAAAGACTGCCTCATCCATCCCGGCAGTGGTGGCACTCAGGCACCGTGTTAGGACCAGATCTGCAGCCTCCAGCCAAGCAAACCCTAAGGACTGCCCAAATCTGAAAGCTCTTCCACTTGCAAATCTTTTGGCTTCCAGGAGTATTTCCAAACTTTTGCACTCCGACAAATGTGACCTGTATAACTAAATGCTCCAGGCTTGCCACCTTTGGCATCTTCAGATGCTTTTAAAAAATGCTGCATCAACATCCTTGTGCCCTGCTGTTGCTCAGCTCACCTTCCCTGAGGGCCAAGCTGGAGAAGAGGGTCGGGGAGACCCCAGTGTGGAGTGTCACCCAGGTACCCTGTGCCCCAGAGGGGGTCCTGCCTGTCTGCACTGTCCTGCTCTCCTGGAGCTCCAGGAAAAGTGCCACTGTGGGCACGTCCTCGCTGAGGACAGCCAGAAGATGCTCTGCACATGCACCTTGGAGTGCTTGGGAAGAAGCAGTTGGTCCTGCCACCCCCACGCTTTCCTGGTCCTCCTCCTAGGGTAGGAGGGATCTCAGGAGAGGAGGCAGATCCAAATTTGATGGTGGTGGCCAACACCCCTTCCACAGAGGATGGAAACGGTCCATGGGCAGAGGGTCCTCTACCTGCAGAGGTGGGAGGAGGACAGTCTGGCAAGCAGATTCAGGTCACCAAGAGCAGAGCACCACTGGTGCCTTACCTGCACTCTGGCTTGAAATCTGCAGTCCCTCCTCAGCCACCAATTGCCCTGCTGATGCGGGGTGATTGTCACCGAGCATGAACCCGGCCAAGGCAGCGTCACCCTAAGCAAGAAGGCTGGTTGAGTTTCATAGATAGGCATGGGTGGAAAAAAGGGGATTCTCAAGAAAAAGCAGACAGTTAGGGTGGCAACAATGCATCACCAGCAGCTAGCACGTAAGGACAGCGCTTGGCTGATTGATTCCTTTAGAGGAGACGTTCCTAAGCCTTTTAATGTTTTTCCGTTGATGTTTTGTAAGCAGATTGGTACGGGAGATAGATATGTATGAACCTAGCTTGGCTGGAGCGCCCTGAGCCATCCTACGTTGTTAGGAAAGAAACGTTGATGATTGATTGATAGAGTTTGCTAAATAAAGCTCTTGTGACATAACGGGGACATCCACCCTGCCAGGCACACGGGGCACGGTGGACCCAGACACACAACACCAGCACGTACCAAACCATTGGCAATGAAATTAAAAAGCAAAGTGCAAACAACAATAGCTTCAAACTTTGTTCCATTTGTGTTCTCAGGGCCCCTTGGCCCCCATTAATAAATAACAAAATATACAAATTAACAATCAAGAAAACCAAAGAGGCAGAGGAACATAAATACGGGAAACAGGGAAAGCCACTTTGCTCGACAAAGTCGGGCTGGACCCCCAGCTTGGGGCAGCCTCCTCCTCACTACAGCTTGAACATGCCAAAATAGGTGCTGCCGTGGCTGTAGTTCACTCGCGTTGAGTCTGTCACGTTGACAAAGACCATGTCGCCTTCCCGGAGCTTGAAGACACCTCCCTCCCGGATGGACTGGAGCTCGCAGAGAGACCTGGAGGTGTTGTGTGTGTCTAGTCCCTTCAGCAAGAGCCGGTCCTCTTCCATGGGGAGATACAAATAAATATAGAGGGTGAAGGGTGCCGAAGTTGCTGGCTTGGTGCAGAAGCTGACTTGGGAGTAGATGTAGTAGAGCCCTGCTTCCTTCACCTTCAGTTTCCCCTCCTGGTAGGATATTGAGTTGTTGTTCATGGGGCCATACATCGTTGTCTTCCACTCCAGCACTGTAGGGGGAAAGCATGGCAGATGAGCTGGGAGAAGGAGACATCCAGTTTGGCAGGCTGATTTTGGGGGGACACCCCACAGACATTTGGCATCGCAGCCTCTGTCTGCTGCGGGGTGTGGGGGTAGGTCCTGCCCACCCCAGGACACCATCCCCAGCCCAGGGGAGCAGGGTCCCCTTCCCCGAGGCCAGGACATGTTGAACCCCTGTTTCTGGTCACTGGCCATGACACCCTTGAATCGATTATGCGAGCAGAGGAGCATTTTGTTTCCTTCATCCAACCAAGTGGAAATGCTTAGAGTGGAGGATTGCACACAGTTACCACCACAGGCCAAACATCCCCGTGTCCACCCCTGTAGGTTTGCTATCTCCACGGCTTTCGGTGGCCCAGCCTCCGAGCCCTCAGACCACTGCCAAAACACACTGCAGCTCCTATCTTCAGAGGCACCCATCCTAGAGCACATCATAGTTTTTCCAAACTGGGTGCTGCCTTTCCTCCAAAGTCCCTCCTCCACTTGGCTTCCAGAAAAGCCCAAACTTTGCCAAGGAAGTGCAAAAATAAACATCCCACAATTTCGGTCCCTGGCAGGGTGCAGAGCTGGAAGGGTTTTGCACGGCAAGTGCTGCCTCCCACCACCAGGACCGCTGCCCACACAGACCTGCTGCTGCCACGGCTTTTGGGGCACTATCGGTATCATCAGAGTAGCTCATGAACACACACTCCCGCTGGAGTCGGTACAGATGAGTCAATACAGAGACCAGAAAGCCATGGCCATAGGGGCTGAGCTCAGCTACGACTTCTGGGAGGGATTTTGGACCTCCGCCTTCCCCAGCTTACAGAAACACCTGTGAGAGCAGCAAGGGTGAGCAACCTGGCTCCAAGGGGAATAATGGGTTTGACTGTCCCAGCCCGGAGTCCTAGTCCCCCCAGCAGGGTGGCACAGGTGGTCCTGGAGAAGCCACGCAGCCCATGGTCCCTGCCCGTGCATCCCACGGGGACGTTTCCTCTGTGCCCGACTGCCGAGGCACAGAGCCGAGCTCCAGGCAGCTGCTGCTCTCTGGGCAATTTCAACCTGCTTTATAGGCTCAACAAGTGCTTAAGCAGGGAGTTTTAAAATGCAGTGAGTTTCTCGCTTCTTTGATCTTATCTAACACTAAGCTTTCCACAGGTAGACTGAGCTCTGGGTGAAATGCTGCGTCAGAGATGGAAAGAGCAGTTGCTGATTACTGGCAGTTACTCCAGAATTAAATCAAAAGTGCTCAGATTGCGAAATCCTTGCCAGATTGAGAGACTGACCTTTCAAGCTCTTACTCGCTTTGGTAATCCTTGCTCTTGCAGGATGTCCCTTAGCTAAGGCTACGCTCGGGGATAGAGCTGCGAGAGCAACCACAGTCTGTGCAGAGGGATGCACAAATGCAAATGGACTCACGTGCATTTCTCAAATCTAACGTGGCCATGGCTGTGAATAAGTGCAGCTTGCCTATATCAGTTTGGAGCTATCTATCTCGTGACTGTAAAGCCATCAGCCAGCCCATATTGCTACCAGGACTACTACAGGTGAGAAAATGATTAGATCAGCAGCAGAGCCGTCCTGCAGCAGCCACCCTGGCAAGACATGGTCAGGAGAGCAAAAGCATTGCGTTTTGAGTCCAAAAGAAAAGAAAGAGTTTGGTTTCCTTAAATACGAAGAGAAATAGTTTTCTGCTCATAAAAAACACTGTAAAGATTAAGCCATTGTGGTGCATTTCTAGAAAGGCATATATAAGGCTACTGAGGACAGCCGGCATGGGATGCGCAAACCTCGTGTGGCACAGGTGCACGTGGTGACGTGACCGCTGGGAGGTTTGCTGTGCTTTGGGGACACGCTTTTATGCTGGAGTTGTATTTTCCCTGTCCCTGCCCTTACAGAGCCACGGGGCAGGATTGCAGGGTCCAGCCGGGGGATGCACGCTGCCGTGCCTCACTGGCTCCCTGGCCAAGGCAGTGCCGAGTGGGTCTGTCTTACCTGAGACCACCTTGTTGCTCTTCTGACCTGCCAGGTGGGCTGCAATCGGCTGCCTCTTCTCTGCTGCAATTCGGAAAAGCCAGTGTTATTGATGCCTTGGCACCCACTGTCCCTCCCAGGCAGCACAGCTCCTCTGCAGGGACTGCGGCACCTCCCACCCTTGATATTTCTCTATGGGACAAATCCAGCTTGGAGACACAGTCTCCAAAGCCCCCCTCCAGCTTTGAGTGAGGCAGGATCTGGCCTCTGCTCGGCAAAGACGCTCAGTTGCCTTCAAGGTGGAGCCTCTGAGGGATAAAGCCCACGGAAGAGACTGTGCCACCTTGCCTGCCACGGAAACAGGACCTGGATGTGTCCGCCCCTTACCTGCCACAGACGTCTCATTCTTGTGCATCAAATGGGGATGCTCATGGTGCTTATGGCCTGCAAAGCAAAAAGGCCACGGATTTAATTTTGGATTCATTTTCATCGACTTCAGGCAACATGGGACCCGGAGCCACCTGCCCTGGTGAGACAGCCATGCCCAGTGCCCCCCTCTGCCAGCCTCATGCCGTGCACAGTCCTACCCCCATGGGGATGCTCCAAACCCTGACCCCATCCCCTGCCTCCGTGCCGTGCCCTGGGGCACTGGTGGGCTGTTGCAGGGTGAAGGAAACCCCCTCCCAGGCCGAGCTACTCCTCTTGCCCCTAGCAAGCCACGGGGGCACTGGTGGCACCAGGAAACTCACCTCTCTGCATTTCGAACTTGGGCTGCCCCTTGCTGACTCCCCCGTCCTGTAACAGCAAAAATATATGGTTTTTTTTTTTTTTAAGATGTACAAATCAATGATTTTGAAAGCTTCTGTGTAAAGGATGCTCTGGTCACTGCTCGAGTTGGTGCTGTTTGGCCTCGACAGCCCTGCCAGCTCTTGGCAGAGGGTACTCGAAACCACAAAGCCCCTCCAGTACCCTCCCGAGGATCACATACGGCCATGGGCTGACCAGCTGTTTGCAGCAGAGGGTTTGTAGGGTTTATGATCTTAGGTTTTATGCAATTAAAATGATGTGATGGTGAAAGTTTATTTGAAAAAAAAGAAACAGACAAAAAAACCATCTCCTTTTCATTTAAAACCATGTCAGAGAGCCATGCTGTAGATGCTGCCCAGCAAGCCGGGCATGTCCCTGCCCCTACAAGAGGGGGTTTTCAGGACTGCTGAGCAGGGCCCGTCTTAGACACAATTTTCTGTTGTCAGTTGGGTACTGATGCAAACCTGAAGGTTTAGCTGAAGCATTTGATGTCATCGGGCGCTGACAACGCGGAAAAAATGTCCCTCTCCTGCCTGCTGTGGCCAGCAAAACCACTCCTAAACAGCAAATTCAAGGGCTGAGCAAGCTGAGAGCACCTCATCCCTGGCTGGGCAGCCCTCAGCGACTCCAGGAGGACATTGCAGTGCAGGTTGGCTCTTTTGCACCCAAATGCGACGAGCCGCTGCACCGGCTGGAGGTGCTATCCCTGAGCCCATGGGGTGGCATTTGCTCAGCATCCTCCTCCTCGCCGGCTGCCAGGAGCCGTGCCGCCTGGCCCAAGCCTTGCACCGTCATTGACACCTGGGCAAAGCGGGCGTACAAGTGCTCCCAGTGGCAGGTGGCCGCAAGCATCCTCACAGCCACGCGGCACAGAATCGGAGCAAGGTGCTAGACAGCAGAAAAATCAACGTTTTTCAGACCGGGATCAGAGCTCAGAGCCAGGGTGGCTGCAGCTCCATCCCTTCCGCCGTGAGCCCCGAGCACCCCTCGGCATGCCGCAGCTGGACGTGCTCTGGCCAAGACCATTTTCAGAAAAAAAAGGATGAGATTTTTCAATGATATCAACATAGTGTAAAAATATAGCGTAAAAAGAATACAGTGTAAAAAGGGGCATGTGCTGTGCAGCCCCAAGGTAAAGGCCACCCATGGTTTTAAAAAAAAACTTGGGGTGAAGCTGTGTGTGTGCCTGGGAGCCCCCCCTCCACCTTCAGTGGGGTCTTTATCCGCCTAACAGCAGTGTACCTTGCACTGGAGATCCTGGAAGCCCTTTAAAATCTTTTCACAGTCCAATAATGTCGACTTCTGACCTTCTGCCATCTGACATTTCTGTACTTTCCTCAGGAAGATGTAATCTTCATTTAAGCTCAACACCTCTTCCATCTGCCAGCAGGGGAGAGAAGAGAGGGTGAATGGGATGTTAGTGGGAAACCTGCAACTGCTGGGAGCGGAGCTACGCTGTATTCCTGCCAGCGATAAATCACAGCCTGGAAAGCTCAGGGTCAGTTGTTCAGCATCGGGATGAGCCGGGCAGACACACTGCGGGTACCAAGTGCTCCCACCAGCCGCCCAGCACAGCATCTGCACCCGCATCTGCCGGGAATTGCACGCACGGGGCTGACCCTGGTTGGCAACGCTGGATGAGAGGAGGATTGCTCAGGATCCCTTCCTATTTCCTATCACCTTGGTAATGAATTTAAATTTCCCACTCTGCCTTTTCCAAAAGGCAGGTGGCAAATATCCACCTGCCTGCATTTACAGGCAGCAGCACAGAAATCTCAGCGAGTGGCTCGGGGCTCGCTGCTGCTGCCCCAGTGGCCCCAGCAGGCAAAGCCAAAAAAAGAATAAATATATATATAAATATATATAAAAATATTGATTTTTGAAACTACACCTGTTTTTTGTAAAAACCTAACATTCAGCTAAACAGTAAAGAGAAGTGCAGACGGACGTGAGGACACACAGCCTGGCAGAGCGCTCAGCACAGGCAGCGCCGGGATGCGGAGGGTCGGGTTTGAAGCCCTGCTGCGAGCTCTGAAGGCAGCTGAAATCCTCCTGCCACCCATGACTGCATTTCGGCTGCCTCTGATCCTCTGCCACGGCCCCGTGCAGTCAAGTTTTGCTCCACTGGAGACCCTCTACTTACCCCTTCACCCCTGGCTGCAACCTCCGTACAGCAAAGTCCCCTTCCATCCCCCCGACTTTTAAGCCCTTCTAGCTTAGGATTGCGCTCCACCCTTGAAGATCAGAAGTGACCCACTTAAATTTCAATTTAAGTTGAGATAACAAGTTTAAAAATCAGTAATGACAATCTTATCATTGTATCTGGTAAGGAGAACTCATTCTGGGTTTTAGACACATTTCATTTCTTTAGCTGGTAGTCTTTTCTGGTTTGGAGGAAAGTAGCTTTAGATCGGTGATTTTAAGCATCATGCAGTGCAGCTGCAGTCATGGCAACCTCAAAAACAGCTTTTCAGCTCATTCAAAAATTTTTAATTTTTTGGTAAATATTGTCCCAAGTACGGGACAGGATCACCGATACTGTGTCTCGTCAAAAAAAGACAAAGTACTAAGATCCACTCTTTTCTTCCCTAAACAGAAAGACAGCATCTGAAGTGAGATGTTGGTAAAATTCATACATGCAAACACTAAAAAAAATTTCGTTTCTGGACCCCTCAGCCTCGTGATTAGTGTCACAGTGCTGCCAAGTGCTACGGCACCAGAAAAACCACCGAGCCTAAAATAGCCACTTGTGTGTTTAAGCCACACGCCTCTCCCCGGACTGGCCGTCGGCTGCCAGGTTTGCTATTAACGGCTCTTCTTGATTGATCCATTCTCGTTTTGTTAATGAAGGGAACAGATCTCTTCCTCAGCGTACCTCTTAGTGGCAAATTGAAGCAGAAATGAGAACACAGGGTGTAATAAATGCCACTCCTGCGTCCATCCAGTGGCCAGCATCATCTTCTACCATGTTCATCCTTTTGGTGAGCACATCTCACCACGGCTGAAGGCAAATCGCGTTAGCAATCCAGCAGAGACAAACTTATTTCTCCACTTACCTTATCCATCTTCATGTGAAGATACAAACAGAAGAGTACGGTCCCAATCGTCTGTGCTACAATAAATACAGCAAGGAAGCCCATGAACATTTTCATGGTGCTGGGCGAGGTGCTGTTGATGGGTCGGGGTGTCGCGGGGCTGTAGGGTTCGTTCATCCTCTGTGCACGTTGCTGGGGCTCCTTCAAATGTGCTGCTTGCAAGTAGCATGAGAACTGTTGTGTGAGCACCCGCTGCTCAAGGGATACAGGTTGCAGCAACCTACACTTCCTGGAAAAACCTCTTCGTAGTGGGTAGGTTTGTTCACTACCGTCTCCCACAACAAAAAAAGGTTGCTTAGACTTTCTTCTCTGGTGTACTTCCATGCTTTTTCCTACCGTTCTACCAGAAGCACGAGAGAGGTTCTTATTCCATATATTCATATTTGCCTTCGAAACACTCCAGACTATGCCCCGGTGTTTTTTTCCTGCTGTGGATGAAAGTTGCATGGCACATTGTCTTCAAAGAAATGAAGACCATGAATACACAGATAGAGCTGCTGAACAGCACTGTGGGCTGCCAGGGGCTAGGAAGCACTCGGAAAGTCGGTTGTTTCTCAAAAGGGGAAGAAAGGCTTTTTGCCCTCTGTTTCCTTCATGAGAAGGATGATTTTGCAGTGAAGAGGTTTGGGTGAGGCAGGCGGGTTGTGCTGGTTTCTGGCCTTCCCTTGTGCTCCCCATGGGTGAAGTCTCTTTCCTGGAGAAAGGACCATCTCTGTGGGCAGTGCGACCCTAGCGTGGGCATAGCTTTCATGCTCCTCAACAGACAGCAGGACTTTGGGTCTTGGTGCTTGGCCATCACTTTAGAGAGACAAGTTTTAAGTAGCTTTCTTGATACCCTAGTAAGGTGCTCACCCTGCACCCAAGAGCACAAGCCATCTCAGACCCTGACCCCACTTACCCGTGTTACCTATATCTATATATCTGGGCATGAAAAGGGCTATTGGGGATGCTGGGCACTCCTGCCAGCTGCTGACCTCCCAGCATCACCTCCATGCAACTTTGGGCAACCCGTGTCCCCTCTATGCCCCCACGCCTCTCGAGCTGGCAGCAGGGAGGCGAGGTCCTGCCCCCAAGGTCTTCAGGCATCCGACACTTGTGTGGCCATGCACCACTGGTAAAATAATTTAGGGTAAATGCAGACAGCTCCTCACTGCTTGCAACAGGGGACAGACCTCCTTTTCTCCATGTAAAGTGGATAAATCTGGGTTTCTGCTGAGGTGCAGAGGAGGAGAGCTGCGAGGATTGACTGTGAAGAGGGCTGGGGTGCTGGTTTGAAGACAATCATCAAGCCATCATGTAAAGTTGTTTTGAAAGTAGCATGCTAAAGGCGATGCTCTTATCAGATGTGCATGCAGCAAATAAAGGGTTGAATCCTGCTAGAAGCAGCGGGGTGCTGAGCAGGGCACTGCTCACCAGCAGCCCCAGGAGAGGAGGGTACACAGCGCCTTGTCGGGGCTGCTCAGAGCGTTGCAGGATGGAGTCCAGCATTCGCTTTTGCTATCTACCCACTCTCTCGCATCCTGTCCTGTGTGGTTAGGGCGCTGTGAGCTGCAAATGCAAAAGCTGGTAACAAAGCACAAACATCTCTGCAACCAAGTTAGAGTTTGACCTTGGCAGGGCACCATGTTCCTAAATATAGCATCCAAATCACAAGTGTGGGATGGTGCCAGGGTCTTCGTGGGCAGCAATTCAGCAGCTGGGCAGAGGCCCTGGCCCTGGCTGGTGCTTTGGAGCCATGTAACCCCTCATCGTGCCAGGACTGTGACCCCTCTGCAACGAGGGAAGCTTTGGAATGGGGCTGCCAGCTCTGGGACCAGCCCCCCAGTGTCATTTTTGCCTTCTAGAGGACAGAATGGCCCCTGGGGTCCCTGCCCCTGGGCGCCTGTGCCCCGGGGGCTGCCCACGTGCCCTCGCAATCCAAGGGCTGCCTTGCTGTCCAGCTCACTGGGGCTTCCCAGCCCCCACAGGAGCATCCTCCTGGCAGCAGTGAGGTGACCCCAACAGTGCTGGGGATGCACTGTGTTGGGTCTCAAATGGACATCCCCTCAGCATTGCTGGGCTTTGGACCTGGTCCCGTGGGCTTGCAGCCCTGCTGTGCGTGGGACCAAGCCCACACGCAGCTGGAGGGCACTGCCAAGCCACTGCTTTTATTCCTTTTTATCTTAAAATTGGCATTATCTTTGGAAAGACCAGCCCTGGCATCCTCACAGGGGTCTGGTCTGACACCAAGCTCCTACACACCATCCCTGCCACGGCGAGCTTGCCACAGGCAAAAAGCCGTTTTGTGGTGGACATCCCCAAGGACACCCCATACAGCTGAGAGCCACAAGGCCACGGCAGGGAGCAGCGCCCACTCCCCAAAGTCCTCGCCCCGTGCCTCAGCCCCATGGCACTCACCGGCATTTTCCAGGGGTCTTCAGAGTTTTCTCTGAATTTTTTAACACTCACATTTGGGGGAAGTCTCTACATGAGAAACAAAATGACATGAGAAGTCATCACTTAATACTTTCCCCGAATCCTGAGTGTTGGGACTGAGAGGCAGCCAATAACGTGTGAAACCACAGCAATGAGCGTTGCAGAGAGCAGCAAGTGAGGTTTTGCACAGCTATTCCCGAGCCCTGGCTGTCCCCGGCAGATGAAACCTTTTCAAAGCCGTTTCTGGATAGCCAGCCGTCACTGTTTCACTGAAATGAGAAGAACCTGTAGGCAATGCTGGAAACCCCGAGCGCATCGTTGCTGGCCCCATTGCATGCACCTTGCTGGGGAGGCCGGAGCCGGCAGCACCCTTGGAGGGGCTGCCGGGTTTGGTGAGGAGGGTGGGGAAAGGCTCCGGTTTTGGGTACCCAGCACAAAACATCACCAGAAGGTTGGCCGGCTTGCACTGCAAACCAGGAAACTGAGAGTCGCTCGTCACCGGCACCCTGACGGGAGAAACCGGGTGGAAAATATGACAGCGGGGATCCTGGCAGAGGTTCGTCAGCGGGGAGGGCAGGCTGGCAGCTCCTCTTCAGGAAACCATTGCTCCATGTCGGCAATCAAGCCCCTCGCCGCCCTGGCTGGCGGGGAGGAAGCCCTCAGGAGCCACCTCCTCCACCCCGCACTACCAGGTCCTGCAGCTTCTTTGGTTCGAGCTGGGAGTCGATGCCAGTAGTGCCAGATCTACCAGGAGGTGCTGACAGAGCTCTGGGGAAGGCAGAGCCCCATCAGGCCATCCCATCACCGTTGCTGTTCAGAGCCAGGCAGCCCAGGAAGACAGAGCTGCCGCAGAGTGTGCGGTGGTGTTGGCCCCTGGGGACATGCTCTGTTGCCACCTCACTGCTTCACATGGATGGTAGGGATAGGGGGAAAGACTCAAAATCCTCAAACCCCCCGTTATCCCATGGCAGGGCCAGGTAGCATGATGGTTGCACATCCTTGACCACTTGGCTGCTGTAGGAACATGGGGGAGCAGAGCAGAGGGGTGACACAGCCTTGGGGAAAAAGGGGCATGGTCCAGAGGGACGATGGGCAACGGAGAGAGGACCCAACACCAGAGAAGAGTCTGCCTTCATGGGATAACCCCAGGGAAGGTAAAGTCACACCTTCACCTGGTGATGAGCACACCACCGAGAAACCAAGAGGGTTTTCTTTCACCCCCCAAACCCTCTGAATGTAACTGTACCCATCCACTTGTGAACCCAAACTGGTACAGTTCCTCCAGCCAGATCAGCCCCGGGTGAGACGATGGGAAAATGTGATCCATCGCTTGCATTCCTATTGACCTAGTTGTGGTATTTCCGCTGATCAGCAAATTGTCTCCACTTGTACTCAGTGCTCAGAGTTTTGTTTACTGAGAAAATATCCGGTTGCCTGCCCCGGTGATCTGTCAAAGGCTGGGAGCATTTCTGAAGGCAGCAAGGTGAAAGCTGATGAGAAGAGAGTGATTTTTTTTTTGGGTGCCCGCTGCGGTTTTGTGACTAGCTCTTTAAAATGTGCTGCTCACCCCACATGCTCTTTACAATTAACAAAAACTGGGTGCTGTGCAGTACTAAGAACAAGACATTCAAAAAGAATATTTTATTCTGAGTCACAAAAGGAGTTTGCCTGCCATGCCGTGGGAGGGATGCAGAAGGGAACCTATAAGAGAAACCTAAATTAAGTCCCTTCAACACAGGGCCGCGGGCAGAAGGGAAATTTGAGCTTTTCTACCATTAGCTTTGTCACTTCTTTAGATTTTTCCCTCTCCTGCGTCCTCTGAGCTCTCGTGTCTCCAGGATAACCCCGTCACCGGAGAGGAAGAGGGAACAGACATAGCCAGGACACCACAAAAAGCATCACCAGCATCCGGAGAAGGAAAGGTTGCATCGCAGTTTCCGTTCATTTTTTACCTTGGTATGAATGAGAGAAAGCTCTTGGAGTCCAGACCAGCAATAAGCAGTCTCAGGGACAGATGAAGGTGTCAATACTTGTGACGGTTGTGTCTGTCTGCAGAAGAAAAGAGCAGAAGATGGTGGTTGTAGCCACTATGGTGGTAATGGCAGGCTGCAGCCCCATCGCTTGCCATGGCCCTCAGCCATGGAGACACCCATGCGAAGGTCAGCAAAAGTTCCAAGCTCCAGCAGATGTGAACACGAGCTGTCCCAGGCTCCTGCTGCCCAGCAGGTAGATCAAAGCAGGGTGCAGAGTGCCATCTCCACTGCATTTTCCCCAGAGATGTGAGGGGACATCTGCCCCTTCTCTGCCACCCTTCAGAGCAGCCAAGAGCAATGGGAAAGAACTGCAGGGGATGGCACTGGGGTGCTGCTGTCCCTCTGAGCTGCCCTGCTCCGAGGGCCATCGTCCTCTGTGCTCCCTTCCCTCCATCCCTCCTCACCTCCCTGCCCTGCTGTACCCCCACGGACGCACCCCGAGCCGGCCTTTCCCAACGGGATTGAGGTGGGCGGAGAGCAGGGAAAGGCAGAGAAACAAGCCCCAGTGACCCCACAAAGGATGGAGGCCCCCAAAGGGCACGTGGCTTTCACACCACATCTGGGCTGCACATCTGGGCGGCGATGCCAGCCTTGCTGTGCTGAGCCACGGAGAGCACCCAGCCTCTAAACTGCTGATGCTGAGCCTTACCGAAGCTGTGAAACCACAAATCGCACTAGAAACTTCTTGCTGTGACGGCTGCACCTACTTCTCCTAGCTTCCTAAAAATAGAGTTTGGCACGGGGAGCCCCACGGCCCTGGCCCTGCCAAACAACCCCTGCTGCCTGAGTCACAGCGGAAGGGAGCGGGAGCATCCCGTATGTCCCCCCACACTCGGCTGAGTGCCGAAAGCAGCTCTCCCTGGCACGAGGTGCGGGGGCCTGCAACCATCAAAGCTGCAGCGAAACGCCCTGGCGAGGCTCTGCCCTTTCATGTTGCGAAAGGAGAGAGTAGGAGCAGGGAAAAGCAAAACCCGCGGGAGGCTACGTGGCTGCCGACGCCAGCGGCTGCCTCCCACAGCACGGTACGATGGGGTGGGTGGGGAGGGTCCCAGCATCGTCTTTGCATCGCCCCTTCCTCCCCCGCCCGCCCTGTTGGGACAGGACCGAAAGGCAGCCGGGACCACGTCTTCTGCATCCGTGTGGGACTCGCAAACAAAACAAAAGCCTCGGGAGGAGAGGGGGGACGCTGCCATTCCTCCCCACCCTGTGGGGCCAAGCCCCTGGCAGCCGCTGCTGCAGCTGGCTCCAAGCACTTGCTGGGCTCCATGGGGCCAAACCCAGCCTTGCCGCGCAGCAGAGCCACCCAGCCCTCGGCTCCCACCACCCCACGAGGATCCCCAGCCGTGCAGGTGGGACATGCCCATAGGTCAGGGTTTGCATTGTGCCCTAAGGAGGGTTTCACAGCTCTTGGCCGAAGTTCAGGAGGTGATGCCACGTGCAGCGCTGGGATGGATGGAACCCCAAGGATTTCGGGTGGATTCTGTCATGGAAGGTGGGCGAGACGCAACCTGGATCAGCTGCCGTCCTGCACAGCCTTTCCCTCTGTAGCCGGAGGTTTGCAGTGAGCCCTCGCACTGGCTGAGCCCGGGGCTGGCCATGCCTGGTTATCCCACCGGGGCTGCGTGGCACCGACACATCTTGCAGCAAATCATCTGGATCCTGATTGGAAATTATCAAGAGATGGGCAATCTCCCAGAGTTGATCTGGCAGCCACTAATTTAATTTTCTGCCTTTCTCTCCTGCATTAAACCTCAATCCCCCTGCCAAGGCAATATTAATGCAAATTACTCATCTTTTTCAAAACTTTGCACAGATTGACCTCCTTAAGTCTCTCATCATAGGGCTTTCTTCACCACTACGAGAATCACCTCCGTGGCTCTTCACTGCATCCCCTTTCAACCTTCACTGCCATTTCTCCCTTCTCCCTCTGTTGACCTTTGAATCCCCTGGGAGGCTGTGCTCATCCCTCAGGATCACTGGGAGTCCCTTGGGGTCATGCACAGCCCCAAGGTGAGCAAGAGAGTGACGCTGCTGGCAATGGCAGGAGATCAGCCAGCAAGGGTGAGCAGCCAAAGGGGTGAGGGGCAGACAAGGAGCACTGCTCTGACCTGGGGGCTTTGGGGAGAAAATCCTCAGCCCCTGCCTGGGACTAACCATCCCTATGGAGAAGGCAGAGCCTGGGGGCAGGAGGGATCTGTGCTCTGGTGGAAATCCACATGCAGCCATGCTCTCTAGTAATGCTCAGTCTGAAAGCCCAACCAAGACGATGCACACACGGTTGGAGGCAGCAAAACCAATCTTGAATCTCCTGCAAAGTGATGCAAAGGCAGAGCAGTGTCACCTTCAGTGGCAAGCAATAGATACTGCAATGGTAACCCATAGACCTTTCGTCTCGGTGCTGTAAGCAGTGATGCTCTGAGCCAGGCACGTAAGCATCGTGAGGAGCCCTGTCCCTCCATGGTGCCAGCCCTGCCGCTGCTGCAGCATGGTGGTGTGAATGCTTGCCCCGACCAGCTGGTTTGCAGCAGCCCCAGCCCCAGCTTGTTCCTAGGCCAGGCCGCAGCGGCCCAAGCTTTGGGGCGTCATCTTGATAACAAATCCATCATTAAATCCCTGTAAGCCTGCAAGAGACATGGCAGAGAGCAGATGCTAAAACAACTCTGCCATCTACTGACTTCTCTGGCTCCCCTCCCTGTCCCGTCCATCCCTCCATCCCTGCCACACACAGCCACCTGGAAAGTTGTTGCTAAAAATGAAGGACCTCTGTGCTGGGATGTGATGCCACAGGGGATGCCGGAGGAGCCCTGCGGCCAAGCACACATACAGCCTCGCCTGCCCTGCGCCCCGGGGACGTGGGCACAGCTCAGGCTAGTCCTCAGGCTGCAGAGCAAAGGGCTTTCTGGGGAGAAGAGCAAATTAAAGCTGCAAAAGCTGCTGCCGACATAATAATGTTCTTAGTGCCTAGGCCAGGGACAAGACCTGCTTAAAGCAGAGAGCAAGTCCCACTCCCATAAAGCACTGATGTTTCTGGAATTTCTCCATCTGAACAGACCTCAGCTGCAGGTTTTCCTTTGCATGGCTGAGGAAGCAGTGCCCCGCGGCTGGCGCTGTCTCCTCGAGGTCCGACCACCTCTGCTTTCCCCACAGTCCATGGGAGCAGGGCCGGCACAGAGACCAGGTCTGGCTTAGCGTGTGCTCAGCTGAAGCGCTGGCAGCCACGGTGGGGAAGAGCAAGTGACAGCCCCAAGCCAGCCTGGCAGCCCCGATGCCATGACCAGCGGCAGTGCAAAGGCCGGGTCGGGGCTGAGCTCTGACCCCATTTGGCTGGTTTCAGCGACCACCACAGTGGCACGGACCAGCCCCCGGGTAGGGGTGGACAGCACCCCTTTTGTAGGAACTACCGCCTGTGCACAGAAACCTGAGCAGCAAGATCAGCGTCGCCTCGCTAGTAAAATTAAAGGAAACAACACATGCAGAAGTGGAAATAGAAGAAAGAAAGACATCCCTGGTGCTATGGAAACCATCCTGCCAGCATGGAAAGGTACCTCCTGGACTAAATCCTGGCCACCGGGGCTGCTCCCTCTTTCCAGTGCTGCAAAGCAAAGGAGCTTTGGCTGCAGAGATGAGGGGAGACACCCAGCCATAAGGACAAGGATATCACCGGCACCCCAGCCTCAGTTTGCGCCTTACTAAGTTCATGGCTAAGCAGCACAGAGACAGCTGTGTGTGATAAATGGGAGTGTTGAAACACACCAGTAATTAATTTTCTCTTTTGCTTTCCTCTGCAGCGGAGTCCCGGCACGCACCATGTGTGCGGGACCTCTACTGCCGGAGATGGCTGGTGGGCCAGCACACCGTGCTGCTGGGAGCACCATGGCCTCGGCCCCAAACTCCTGCCTTCACACCAGAGGTCCCAGTGGCTCGGGCGGCTTCTGCAGAGGAAAATGGTGGCAGCACGATGACAAATGTCAAGCTTGCATCTCAGAGGCTGGGGACCGCCTCTCCCTGTGGTGCTCTGGGGATGCACCAGATGGAGGATGGAGACTTCCCATGGCAGTGCTGCAGTGGGGTGGTGCTACCAGAAGCATCGACATGAGGGTCTTTAAGATGTTTCTCTTTCTAAACAGTGAGAAAGCTAAAACCATGGTCGCTGTGTAGATGAGCTGTTCCACAAATACTTTATTTTCCCAAGGGAGATATTTCCTTTTCAATACAGGTACCAGTGGTAAAAGGCTGTGTTGCAGCTTGAGCTCTCCTGCCCACTGGCACGCCATTTCCATCACAGCCAGACACACTTGTCACCAGGAAGACCCGCTTTGAATTTTTTTTTTGGTCACTGCCCAGAGAGATGCAGATCTCCAAACACCCTGCTGAGCTGTCTGTGCTAAGCATCCTTTCTGCAAAGGGTGCTGCACACTTGAAAATGAGTAAATGAGGTCAATAGATGCGGCCACCCATAGCGCCTGGTGATGGTATGGCATTGGATATACCAGCTTCAGCATTCCTCTCTGCCCTTGTCAGCCCGGAGTACAGGCATTTCCAAGAAGTGGCTCCAGCCCAGTTGAATCACAGCCCCGAAGCACAAGCAGGGCATCTCCCGTCCTTCCAGGAACGTGACGGCAGAAGATGCTGCAGCCCCGGCCCCTGCATCCTGCTGACGCTGGGAGCAAATCTGCTGCAGTTTCTAGGTACAAGTCACTCTTACCAGCAGACGCACGGTGCTTCTCGGAGCTTGCAGCCTACAGCCTGTTTGCAGAGGGCTGAGAGACCTCAGCTCATCTCACATTTACCACAGGGGCCAGGCGCGTACCCAGGCAGCTCCCGCAGAGCGGCTGCCATGCTGGGAGCCCCACACCCGGCTCCGGCCCCCCTCGCATGGCTGCTTCGTGATGTAGGAGCTCTGCTCCGGCTCCTGTCCCACCACGCTTGGGCTGTGATGGACTGGTGGCTGGAAACCCCCGAGGAAGCGCGCTGAGCGTGTCAGCTGTCTTCATCCTTCCCAGAGGTTTCCCACAAGGTGTGGACAAAGTTCCCGTAGAGCTACAGAAAAACGTGGCTAGTTCAAGCACTCTGATTTAGGAGGGGTTGGGGCTAAAAAACTAAAATTAAGACGATTATCCACATGCAAGTCCCCCAGGATCACGTCACACCAGAGGAACAAGCTTCATCTGGAAAAGACTCCTTCAGACATATCTCATGCATAATAAACCAGACCCAGAGCTATGTGCCTCATGGGTGGGTGCTGGTTATGGGTTCAGGGGACAGATCCCGACATTAAATTGCAGAGCCATGGGATTTCAGCTCTCCTGCTGACGCCCAGGCTGAGCCAGAGTCCCAGGCAGCACATCCCTACCAAAGCTGGCCTGGGGACACCCAAACACTGCTCAGGGTACACTTTTTTCTTTCCAGAGCAGCTTCTCATAAGCCCAGGCTGGAGGACACCCTTCTCCTCTCTTGCTTCAATGAGTCACCAAAACCCAGAAGTTGTAATTCCCTTTTAGCAGAAAAGCAACATTTATTTTAAAGTGGAAAACCTTTGGCCTAAAAAACCCCTGCGCACCTGGAGGGACAGATATCACACAGACATGATGCAATCAGAGAGGCTTGCACGCTGAAATGGCCACTTGTTGCAAAATAGAGTGAAAGAAAAACCCCAAACACCATGTTCAAGGAAAACACCCAAATGGCACTAACCATAAGGACAGAAAAAAGGACCATTTCCCCCCAGTATTCAGGGAAGGGAAGAAGAACGTGCAGCTGTCAAGAAATTATCACCATTTTGCTGAGCCACAAGAAAATCTACCCACGTAAGTATTGAGTGTTGTCAGCCCAGTGACAGTAAGTTGGGGGAGCCGTACTGGAAACAGGGCTAAGTGGTTTGAGAGAAAGGAAAGCAAATCCAGAGCACATCCCAGCCGGTTCCCTTGCTCCACCGCAGGCCAGGAGCCAGCTGGGATGTGGATCCTGTTGGTCTTTGCCACCTGGGCATATAGGTGGAGAGATCTGGAAAGGCAGGACACTGGCTTTCTCTTGCTGCCTGCGTCCGGTTGCTTATGATACCTTAGATAAGTCAACTGGTCTCAATTTCATCACTGGTGAAATGAGGCATCTCTGTTGCTGGGTAAAGATCCAGAGATGGAAACAGCCAAATATATTCAGTGGATATAGAAAAAAATCGCTATGCCAGCTCTAACCTTCAGAACAATACTATTTCAGAGTGGATTGTATCTTGAGGTGAGGCTGCAGGATTAGCAGATCCCTTTTTTCCCCAAGCTGAGTCTGGTTTGCCTGTAGTGGTAACTGGTGAGTGATCTGCCTGTCCTTATCTCAGCCTATGAGCTTTTTCATCTTATCTTCTCCCCCGTCTTGTTGACGAGGGGGAGTGAGAGAGCAGCTGGGTGGGCGACTGGCAGCCAGCCAAGGTCAACCCACCACAAGGTCCCAGCCCTCCCACAGCCCCATTCACTTCTCACTCTGCACTGCAGTTCCTGAGGAGCATCACTGCCCTTCCTGGCTTCCTGACCAGTGAATTCACCCTAATTCTCAAAGAACTGAGCTGAATCACTACAGCTAATAATTACGTAGTGCAAGATTGAGTCTCAGTGCTGCCACATGCACATACGTCTCTACTAACCGCCCCCCGGACCATGAAGGTCTGTGGCAGTGCCACATGACACAGAGACAGTTTCTAAGTCACAGCCTGGATTTGGTGCAGGAAGGTGAATTTCCACTGATTCCCTCCTGCAGTGCGTGAAATAATAATAGAGTGTGCAGCCTCTGGGGCAGTTGTTAGGATCTTTGAAAAGGGGACTCAGGTTTTTTTCTTTAGTTTTGCAAGGCAAGAACATCAATGGAACTGAAAGTATGTTCACACCACAGTGCCCACCCATGCAAAACTATAACGAACCACAAAACCAGGCAATTACACAATCTTTTTCTAATGTTTACCAGGTTCATCTTCTGAGCACTGGCTGCTGCTGAAAACAGCCTCAGAAGAGTTTAGTGGTAGAAATGACCTCTTGGTCTGCTATTGCCAGAAAAACTACTGAGCTTGTCCTAGAGGGTAGAAGCACATGATTCAGGTCTCTAAGAATGAGTCGCGGTCTTCAAATAATCCTGCAAGCGTTTCAGTACAAACCCAGAGGTCTCATATCACCTTCCTTCACATACCTGAGCTCAAAGGGAAAAGATGTAAAGCAAGTATTCCTCCCTGCATGGCAAGGATGGACGGGCATGTCCCAGGAGGATGGAGCTTGAGGTTCATGGTGCCTGCAAAGAACCATATGGAAAGGCTGCATCTGATTAACAGTAGACAATGGGCATCTCTTAGACCCAACTAAGTCCTTCTAGCCCATTTCAGGAGCTGCCAAACACTGTCCCTGCTGAAATCCAGACCAGGTCCTCCAAGTTCTCTTTGGTCACAGCCAAAGACACTATCACACATGGCATCCAGCAGAGGAGAAGGTAGGTAACCACAGACACCACCACAATGCCTATGTGATGTTCCTTCTTCTACAAACCTCCTAAAATAACTAGCTGCTTTTATTAAAAACCGCACTGAAGTGAAGTTGTAAGAAGCAAGTTGCAGTACTCTTTCTGAAGAATGGAGTGTGGGAGCCCACCCGGACACAATGACATGTGGGCTGTCTCGGCCATGCTATGGGATCTGGAGCTGAAACCACCCCTACCCATAAGGGACGGTCAAGGCCAAGGCTGTGTGTACACTGAGGTGTGCAAGCCGAAACCCCACTGGGCACACACATTGTGGAGCCATGCTAGCTCCAGACATGGTGCCCACCTTGATGCAGGGACACTTCCAGGTCAGAAGAGCGATAACACCAAAGATCTCTGCAGCGACCGATTCCTTCCTCTGAGCAGATTTCCAAAAACCCTGAGAAATCCCTCTCCAGCTGCGTGTAAGGACTCAGGAGGAAGCACAATTTAGAACCCCTTCACACAGGTGGGGACGTGCCTACCCCTTCTCACATGGCACAGGAGCAGCAACATGGCCTGGAGGATCGTGGGGCATCTGAAGCCTCTGCTCCCGTGTCCTCCTCACAGCCTGTGGATAACTGGTGTTCATGGGATGGGTCAACTTTCTCCTCCTTCCCAGAAGGAGAAGGAAATTTCTTCCCTGACAGCCGCCACTACAATCCTTTGCAACGTGGTGGCTCCTGCTGCGTGGCAAGGTGCCAGCAAGTCATTCGTAAAATTATGCCTCAGGTAGGAAAAAGGTCAGAGCTCTGCATGGGAAATGAAATGCTCTTGAAATTACATAGCTGTCCTGGGGATATTAAGATACAAAATTAATGAAGGGCCTTTGAGCTTTTCATACATCAGCCCAGAGTACAGCCTTGATGAACACCAAGCCCCAATGCTCAGCAGCTCTGGGACATGATTAAGGCCAAGGAAGCACTCGGCAGATGCGACTCCTGAATTGCCATGTCCCTACAGGGTTCAGTGGTGGCAGGGCAGAAAGTCTCACCTGGATTGGCAGCACATTGACCGGCAGTTTTTGTTCCCACACACGGCGTTAAGAGGATGCGGGATGGGGTTGCATGATGCTCAGCACACACCATTACACGGGTTGAGGGCTGGATTATGATGCCAGTCCAGCCCAGCTGGAGCTCAGGAGACACCAGGCATAAAAGCCATCCCACATTAAGATCAAAGATCCAGTGCCCACCTCCAAGAGTAGCTGATAACCAAGGAGATTAAGGACCCACTTTGTGCCCATCAAAGTTTGTTTGTAACTTCCTACACTGGGGGTTGCATCCAGAGAGCTGTATTTAGGAGAAACCTGTGTGTACTGCTGTCCCCACAGCATCCCTGAGCTGGGAGCACCACAGTTTGGTTACACACTGCGACAGAAACACTTGTTTTCCCTTGTTTCACCCATCTGTCCGATCCTTGCTGAGCTGCTCTACAGTTTTCATTTCCTTAGCAGTGGGAATTCACTAGTTTTACTGATGCAATACAGTAATGTAGCACTTCTTCAAGCTAAACCTGGTGGGAAGTTTGCTTCCCACACTGTGCCGTTTGTCGGCAGCTCTGGGACACAGCACAGCTCCCTGGGAAGCAGTGGTAGCTGTGGGAGCCAGGACCTTTGGAAGAAGAGCTGGCTTGCATGCAGTCTGTTCCTGCCTCCTTCTGAGGACTAAGGCATATGCAAAGCAATGCATGAGCTTTGTGTTATCCCTCTTCCACTGAGCATTGCAGGTGGCTTTTCCAAATATCTTCTTGTTTTATCATCAGGCAAAAAGGTAGTATTCCTTGCCTCAACCCATTTCTTATTCTTGTGTCTTTTGCTGTCTATACAGCAAATGTAATGTTCAAAGACTGCAGCAGCAGCAGCAGAGCGTGACAAATGTTAAAGTCTTTGGGATCTGTGACCATCTTTTCATTCTGGGCATCTACACAGCAGATGAGCCTCGTCCTGATGGAGCCTCCTGGAATTACCATACCAGCATCATGACATGGCATTTGTCACCAGGAGCGGCACCATGTATCTATCACAAGCACCGGCAGCACGATGAATCCACCCACAAACCAGGGGCAACCTTAATTGCATATGTGCGAGCACATTGCCTAATAGCACTAATAATCTCCAAGTGCTATAATACGCAAAAGCAGCCAGAGGTGACCCTTGCTGTTTGGACTGCTCCCGCTCTCCTTCCGTCGCAGCGGTGGAAGCAACACAAGGCAGGAGATAAAGAGAAATATCCTGCAAAAGGGAAGAGAGATGCAGCATTTGCATGCTCCAACGACACAGGGGACTATGCACACGTGGTGAAAACCTACTGCAGCCAAAATACATATCTAACAAGGCGAGACCAAGCATCCTTCCTGGCTGAGCCATACTGACACAGCTGGATTTCCCAATTTAGGAAGAAACGAGTACACACCTCAGGAAAACGAGTTGCTCATCCTCTGACCCTGCCGCCCACACACCAGCAGCACTCAAGTCCAATGCGCAAGCCCTGCACCCCATGGAGTGTCACTGCAGAATGAGTGACACTCATCACAATGACAGCAAAATCACCAATATGATTTTTTTTTCCAAAGAGCTCAGCCAGGAATATATTTATTTTTTTGAAGAGAGATTTAGGGAGGTCCAAGCTCTGAACCAGGCCCTGAAAAGAAACAAAGAATAATGGATCGCGTTTATCCGTGGAGTAAATGGCAGCACTGAGCGCTCAGGAAATGCAAGACCAGCCTCATTTCCTATATGGGAAATAACAATATCTTCTTTCATGCCATAAAGACTTCAGGC
This sequence comes from Gymnogyps californianus, assembly GCF_018139145.2. Lineage (NCBI taxonomy): Eukaryota > Metazoa > Chordata > Aves > Accipitriformes > Cathartidae > Gymnogyps > Gymnogyps californianus. Next base: position 8,682,734 of record NC_059479.1, read on the forward strand.
TCTCAGTATTTTTACTATATGCCAGATGACTGAAATAGAGCTACTTGAGTTTAGAGCCACCAAAGAATTAGACTGAAGTTACTGAAGCCATTGCTTTGGCTGAGGTTTCAGAAGGGCTCTTGGAGAAGTACAGAAACAAACCAAATCCAAACGCAATCTTGCGAGAAGGGCTTTTAGTTTCACATCCAACCACATTTGGCCAGGGACAACCCAAACACTGACAGGTTATTGGGTGCACAATTTACCCAAACCTAATTCTGAATAATCATAAATCATGAAAGTAGCTGTCAGCTGAGAGGCAGTCTCAAGAACACACATCAAGAGCCAACATAACAGCTTAAAAAATCCTGCAAATGCATAGAATGATTTGACTCATTTAATTGCTTAAATCAAGCCAAAATCCAATTTAATAACACCCTTATATACAAAGAATATGTAACAACGCGTCAACAGAAATACATGTTTAACACAAAGAAGTTAAACTGGTTCTGTGGCAGATGCTCGTTTACATATGTATTGATTTAATTACAGATTTTTCTCCCTCCGTTCAAGATTGCTAAAAAAGATTCAGAACACAATCCCAGAACCACTCAAACGGAGCCAGATTGACTAGATGCACTAATTTTTTCCTTTTGTCATGCCTGCAGAGATGTGCAACATTTCTGCTCTTATTGACATAAACAAAGTCGGAGGCACGGGCAGGACTGCCACGGCTTAAACTCCTGATGCACCGCTGCATGCGAGGAAGTCTCTATCTGTCATCATAAGCATAAAAGCCGGAATCAGGCCAGAAGATCCTTGGGTTTTCAGTCTGCATTAAAGCAAATTTCTGTGCATGCTGCAGCTGTGCATATGAGAGATGAGAGGGATGGATATACACAGGGGAATAAACCTGGCTCTAGGTTCCCGCGCTCCCCAGTTTGGAAAGCCACAGAAAGCATTTTTCCCAGGCAAGGAGGAGCGATAGAGAAGGTTCATATTTCCCTGAAACCCCTCCCTTCCCAAGCGTTTCTGCATGGAGACAGGCAGCAATTCTCATTACTCACTGTTACATGGTGGTTTTGTGCCCTACAGCATGTCAGTGTGGGAGATCTGCCTAGAATAAGACCAGCCTGGCAGCCTGCTGCAGCCCGCTGCAGCCCGGGCAGCGCCAGCGCCCGGTGGGATGATGCCAGAGCTGTTTCCCAAACTGTTGTTTCTCACCAGTATTTCCAGGCTGTTTTCTCGTGTAAGCAAGGAAAAATAAAAAAACACCACCTACTTTTTGGGATACCACTACACAGCCTGTGGGCAGACAACGGGTTTCTATAAAGGGAGGGGGGGTCACCGCTTGTGCCTGTGCTGGGAGGATGCTCCACAGGGACGCCTTGCGGGATGACGATGCGTGGTGCATCCCTTGACTCGCTACCTGCCTGTGGCTGTGAGCTCCAGCGTGGCTTTGCCTCTTGATCTTCCCCATCGTCGCACCATCCCACGGGTGTTCCTGCGAGACAAGAGGTCTGTAACAGTGTGTTTTGAACGACAGACTTAGAAGCCTCCTCGTCAGACCCAGCTCATCCTCCAGCCCTGCCCGGGTATGGGCAGGTGTTAGTCACACGCTGACCAGCTTTGTTCAATATGCCGTCTTACAGATGATGCATATGGATTTTACACCTTAAATCCATCTAATATACTGAATCCTCGGTAATATTTTTTTTTGCAAGGAATGGGACAAACAGTGCAACCGTGATCCTGGTCTACATATTTGGACAAACCCAGAAAAACAGTCCAAATCGCCTAGGGCAGGCGTTGAGCAATCGTTTCACGCTCTGTCGGCAAATGTAGAGGTCAGCGAGAGGGTGCTCAGATCCTGCATGGAGCAGAGTAGAAACACCCCCTGCCCTTCCTGCCCCAGCCCTTTTACTCAGAGTAACTCACTCACCTTCATGCTACGCAGAGACCGTGGGCACTGCGTACCCGCAACGTGGCGCAGTCCTTGATGCTGTTGTTCTAGCAAAGTACCTTTATGATTCATGAGCAAAATGATGCCTGGCTGCTCTTTGCACACTTACAATCAGCAGTTATTGGCGCAACCTTAGGCAGGGGAAAAAAGAGTATTTCGATGCTAATCTTTTCTTAAAACATGGCACTGATCCAGCACCAACAATGCATGGTAGGTGGAAGTGCGATAGCATCACATGCCTCAAATGTCTTAGTTATGTGACAGCTTGACTAAAGCCAGGAGGTCTTCCTTAAAATCTACTTATTCTACCTTAATAAAAACCTCCTTTATGCATTAAAAAGTCCATTTGGAGGACTTTCCTAATTGCCCATCATTTTTAATTAGCCCTTGTGTTTTTCTCTGGAGTGATTTGAGTACAGTACCAAGATTGCACACAATGTTCCTCACGCTGGTGAGCTGCACATGGTGACTTTTGTTAAATATCATTTATCCGGCACACATTTGAGACTTGATGATATTTGGGTAGTTGACAAGAAGCAGTATCATTCTTCCCTGCCCTCCTGAGAACCTGGCTTTTCTGCATTAGTCCATACTGCTCTGCAACCTACACAAATCCAGAGGTCTTGGTTTCCAGAGCCACAACCAGACCTAGACAGACATGGGGGCTGCTCTGTGGGGCCAGTAGCTGGATGGGATCCACAAAACTTTGAGACAAACAGACTTTCAAGGCTTTCATGGTGTATTGGGCTTGTGTGGCAAGGTTTTGGTAGCGCGGAGGCTACAGGGGTGGCTTCTGTGAGAAGATGCCAGAAGCTTCCCCCATGTCCGATAGAGCCAATGCCAGCCGGCTCTAAGATGGACCCGCCGCTGGCCAAGGCCGAGCCCATCAGCGATGGTGGTAGCGCCTCTGGGATAACAGATTTAAGAAAGGCAAAAAAAGTTACGAGGCAGTAGCCATTGCAGCCAGAGAGAGGAGTGAGAATATGTGAGAGAAAGAACTCTGCAGACACCAAGGTCAGTGGAGAAGGAGGGGGAGGAGGTGCTCCAGGCACCCCAGCAGAGATTCCCCTGCAGCCCGTGGGGAAGACCATGGTGAGGCAGGCTGTCCCCCTGCAGCCCATGGACGTCCACGGGGGAGCAGATCTCCACCCGCAGCCCGTGGAGGACCCCACGCCGGAGCAGGGGGATGTGCCCAAAGGGGGCTGTGACCCCGTGGGAAGCCCGCGCTGGAGCAGGCTCCTGGCAGGAGCTGTGGCCCCGTGGAGAGAGGAGCCCAGGCTGGAGCAGGTTTGCTGGCAGGGCTTGTGACCCCGCGGGGGACCCACGCTGGAGCAGTCTGTTCCTGAAGGACTGCACCCCGTGGGAGGGACCCACGCTGGAGCAGTTTGTGAAGAACTGCAGCCCGTGGGAAGGAATCATGTTGGAGAAGTTCATGGAGGACTGTCTCCCGTGGGAGGGACCCCACGCTGGAGCAGGGGAAGAGTATGAGGAGTCCTCCCCCTGAGGAGGAAGGAGCAGCAGAAATGTGTGACGAACTGACTGCAACCCCCATTCCCCGTCCCCCTGTGCTGCTGGGGGGGAGGAGGTAGAGAATTTGGGAGTAAAGTTAAGCCTGGAAAGGAGGGAGGGGTGGGGGGAAGATGTTTTTAAGATTTGATTTTATTTCTTATTATCCTACTCTGATTTGACTAGTAATAAATTAAACTGATTTTTTCCCCAAGTCAAGTCTACTTTGCCCATGACAGTAATTGCTGAGTGATCTCTCCCTGTCCTTATCTCGACCTACAAGCCTTTTGTTATATTTTCTCTCCCCTGTCCAGCTGAGGAGGGGAGCGATAGAGCGGCGTCCAGCCAGGGTCACCCCACCACACATGGGAACTAATCTTTAAAGACCAAGAAAAGCCTGATCTTCTGCAAGGCCAAATCACAGGGTTGTCCCTTGACCACATCATTCAGTAGTATCTGCAAGACTTGGGTCATCTCTGAGCCTATGAATACGGGGTGACAGATGAAGTCCCTGTGCGGAGGGGTGCTTCTCCACTGCCGATGGAGTCACTCGCAGCCATCCAGGCACAGGGAGACAGCGTGCGACAGGCAGCCAGTACAGGATTATTTTCGGCTGTGTTCAGTTACCAGAGATGCCCTTTAGGTGTTTGGTACATTCAGTTTCCTTCCATCCGCTCAATTTGTTTTTCCGTTTGGCAAAGGGATTTACCTAAAGTGACACTTCTCCTTGGGTAAATACACACTATTGGGAGCTAATTGAGTGATTTATAATGCTGAGCGTAGAAACTTCTTGTTTTAATTGTGTTGCATGGGAGAGAGCTGTTACTTTGTCCCTATCTCAGGTGGAAAGGTAGTAAGCAGGAGATGAAATACTGTTGTATTTCAGTATGAAATCCTGCTTGATAATATTTATATAGCCCTGTGCTGTACCTAGCATTTGCCAGGTGGAGAAAGAGAGATGGGGAAAACACAAATTGCTCTGCTCAGACCCAAACCCAGAATCTGCAAAGCCCAGGCTGGGGTGATGAGGGGAGATGGAGGTACAGAGGTGAGGATGGAGGTCGGGGAAGCAGCCACCTTTCCGGGGTGCAAGGGCTTTTCGGGGCCAGCCTTGCTCGCGGGAAGCGCTGCACCCAGCTTAACCCCAGCCGAGAAACCAGGCTGCAGGGGCAGCGTGAATCAGCAGCGTGGGTGCTGATGAGCTCAGCCCGGTTCACGGTGGCTCAGAGGGGACCTGGGAGACTCTGGCTGGACCGCGTTTTGGGGAACACCGCATTTGAGTTGGCTCACAGCCAGTTTGGGTCAGCAAGCTCCGTTACGGCTCCAGCCACCCGAAAGCATCCTCTGAACTGGCCCAGAGAGCCCTGTGGCCCCACGCTGCAGCCCAGCTGCAGACTTCCCACCCCTCAGCCGCCTTTGCACCCCCTCAGCAAAGAAATTGTGATCTGTATGATGCGACCACAGCCGAGTTGCTTGCACAGCAATATTGTCAGTGCGGTAACATGCAACCCTCTAACACGGCGTGTGATACTGAAACGAGGAGAGCATCCTCCTCCCAGCAACCAAGGCACCAAAACCACCGGTTTGCACCAGTTTTCTGCTGAGATCCTCCAAGTGTAACAATACGTGATAACTCAGAGGGGAGTACCAAGGTCTCAGTGAATCAGCAGCTAAGTGGATTAGAGCTCTGAGCCCAAAACATGCAGTGTTTTAAACCAGACAGTGCAGGAAAACAGATCACAGAACAAAGTGGTGCAACAACAGTTTTACCCTTCCCAGGACATGACCTTTCCAGTTATTTCAGGTTTGCCTTCATTTGTACCAAAACCACACGGTCACTCAGTCATAAATCTGCCCAAGGAGAAAAAAAAAAAACCCAGTCAGGGGCATTTTTACTGACACCAGCTTTGGAAAAGGTTGGCAGAGCACTGTGCTCTCTGAGCAAAGGCACTGATGGGGCGGGTGGGTTTGGCTCCGGCACCACTCCTTATCGCAGCTCCGGCTGGGGCGGCTGCAGGCGGCAGCACCGGCCTGCCAGGCTCCTCATGCCCAGCGGCGGGGCTGGCAGCCTGCGAGGCTCTCCAGGCTGCCTGGAAATGAAGCAAGCAGAGCCAGCCGTTCAGAAAGGCATGGAAAGGGCTTGGCTCAGTTTGGCTGCCATTTTCCTGGGGGGATTTGGGAGCTCACCTATCCAGGAACGAGGAGCTGTCAACATTCACGAGTGAAGGGGAAAGCCTCTCTGATCAGACTGCAAGCTCTTTCCTACCCGGGCTTCTGCTCTCCATGCTGGGGGGAAGGATGCCATGAATTCACTCTTCTCTTCCCCCAAACTGCTTGCTTTTTTCAATGCTTTGAGAACTTTCCCACATGAACCGCTTTTGAAATTATTTTTCTTTAAAAAAAAAAAAAAAGAAAAAAAAAAGGGTTTTGGACACTTGCAAACATCACTCCTATTTCCTGACCTGCACAGCATGGTGCAGGGCACAGATCACACCTTTAGTTCAGACAACTACAAACTCACCAGTGCTGACGTGCTCTGGCCAGATCTCAGCCTTGCTGTGTGGCTCGGAGCCCCTCACCAGGAGCAGGACTGTCCTGCTTGGCAGAGCCTGCCAGAAAAGAGGCTTAAAAACCACAAGACAGTCAAAAATTCCAGTGATAAGCGAGCATTTACCAAAGACTACATGGGTACATGAGGTGTCCCTTTCTCACCTGTGATGGGATGAATTAATTGACACCTGAACAAAAATGAAAGCAACAGCAGCTTGGGTTCCCTTCTCTGAAAGGGATGAGGGATATCAGCTCCAGGGTGAGGGCCACCAGCTATGACCATTTTCCTGGGTGACATCGCTGTTAGCATCACTGCGAGTTGGCGGTCCCCCGGGCTGGGGCCGGCCAGCCCTCCTGCAGTGTCCCCTCTTGAGACAGCCCAGCTCCCCTGCAAAGCGCTGCCACCTCCAGCCTGAGCGCACATGGGAGAATTTGTGTTTCTTTCACCGGCTCATCCAAAATTAGGAATAACATAAATGCAAACATACTGTCACATCTCCACCATGTTCCTGGGACATTTTGGAACTAGACTGACCTCAAGTAAAAAGCTAGGCTGATGGGGAAGAGGCAGTGAACACTCAGAAGAAGCCATACAAACTGTGGCTGAGTTACCCAGTAGCATTCCTGCTCTGTTTTGGTTTTGTTGTTTTTTTTTTTTTTTTTAACTTTTAGGTTTTTCTTTAATAGCAAAAGAATCTCTCTTGTTTGTCATTGCAGTCCAGGACTATTTTTAACACTACTAATGAGTGACTAAAATGGGGTGGAGTAGCTAAGCCAGCTATGCTGCTCCCAGCCACCCACAAGGTTTATCTGACCATCAGAGGAGGAGCTGGAACAGGGCCATGCTGCACGAGAAGGCAGAGCAAGGCACCTGCACAAGCAAGATGCATGGAAGAAAATGTCTGTGTCCTGGGACATGAATGGTGAAAAAATGTACAACAGTTCCTGCAGCTTATTAAAAAAGCCCCAGACTCCTCACAGGGTAGGCACATCAAACACTTGAGTATTTTTCTCTGTATTAATCTCTGAACAGGGCTCACAGAGCATGTAGTTTGCATCTCATCTGCCCATCAGAAAAAGACAGGAGAAAAACCATCTCTGCAAAGAAGTTATTCCTGGACTAGAGCTTTAGAAATGGTATCCAAATGGACGCAAACAGTGGTTTCCCACAGGGTCAGTAAATTACCAGAGAATGTAACACCCGGCCCACGTTCACCCTTCTGTCCTTCAGAGCGGTCTCTGCAGAGGTGCGCTAGCGTTCGGGGAGTCGGAACCTGTTGCAACAGGTACATCCCACCTCCCTTCTCCTCCCGTCACCACCACAATTGCTGCATTCAGAGGAGGAACTGAAAATAACCGTGGGAAGTACCAGATGGCAGCTGCTGAACGCAGCGCGCCGTCTGCCAAGTCCTTCCGAGCAAAAGAGCGCATGTACTGAATGGGAATGAAGACATCACCATCAAAGCATGACAGCAGTATAGCAGCATCAGGAACGCAGCGCTAGCCTGAGTGGAAAAGCAAGAAACACTTCACCCTGGACAAACAATATTGTAGAGGAATATATATATTTTTTTTTCATATATATATTATATACATGTGTATATAAAAGCCTACCTAATGTAGGGAACTGCTGTGAAATGTTCAAACCTCTATTCATACAAAATCATTAAAGGCAAATTGCACTGATGGGTTAACTGTGTTTATTGCAGAAAAAAAGTAAGATGCCTACAAACCCAGGCACGCTGTAGTGCATGTTGCTGCGGTGGTGTAAGACAAAACTCCGGAGCAGTAGAGCCTCTGTCCCCCAGCCCTCTACTCCAAGGTCATCATTCTTCTAACAGCCAGGGAAGAGAGCAAGCACCCATGCACCCAGCGCAGAGCCCGGCACCACGGCTCACAGCGCTGGCGAGGGAGGTCCGGGAAAAGGCACCAGACCTTGGGCTGCCCGGGCACTTGCTCCCTTTCCCCAGCTCTGCCACACAGCTGGATGGCGAGGATGCGGCGTTGCCAAACCTCGCAGCAGCAGCTCAAAGCGTTACCATGTCAAGGCGGAATCACTGATGCCTTGTGTCCTTGCAGTAAGTGACGTGCATTTAAAAACAAGGGTTTTTTTCCCCCTCCACTGTCCAACCCCACTTGGTTGACTGAGCAGAAACATGGGTTTTAAAGTCACCTTGAGTTTTTCCAGCTGTGACGTGCACAGGACCAAACTGTTCCAAGAAGCACTACCTTTTAAAAGCATTTAAATATACTGTTATATGTCTTTTCAGACCTTAGAGAGAAATTGTTTAAGCATTTTCCTTTAGGAGGGATGGCAGAGGGAGACAAAAATAATATTTCACTATTTTGAAGCAATAACTTCACTGGAATTACAGCACACACTAGTAAGACAGATGTATGGAGTACAGCTTGGAAATCTTTGCTTCGGCCCATAGAGGAAGTCAGATTATATTACCACATAGCCTTAAAAATCAGGGAATTAAGTGATTTGGGATGACAAAAGAAAACTACTTGGAGAGGTATTCCTAAACTTAAAAGAGAAGAAAGGTAATTTTGTAGAAATATTAAAAACTAGTGATTTTTCAGTGCTCATCTATAAGGAGACAGGATGTTGGTCTACCTTTTATTAATTTAGTTAAAATAGTTCCCCTTGCATGTGATCTCCAGTTGGTCTAGCTCATGTATATGCTAGAGCAAACATGTATGATACAAACTGGGATTTTTTTAAATTTGTCTTTTTAAATCAGTACCATAAACATCTAAAGTTGCTGAACTCAAGTTATATATAAAATTACACAAGGTGCTATATAACTGAAGTAGACCAGTGGCAGCATAGATATCTGGTGTAAACAGAGCCACAAACACTTATACCAGCTAAGGATTTGTCCTATAAATCACAAGCTCTAGGATCTCAAAGGTCAAATTTCCTTAAGCAACTGCGTAGAGCTGTCAGAAAAAGTTAATCATGCTCCTTTATATTAAATTAATGTATAGCTAATGAAGAAGGAAAAAATAAACCCAAATCTTTTCTATCCTTAGGATTTACAATAAAGGCTAAGCAGTCTCTCTTACTGCAAGGATTACGTACACAAATCTAAACACCAGTCACATGAGGTTTTACTCACAGTAGCTTCAGCAAACATATTTGCCAAGGGCGAGTGGTGAAGCGAGGTGGGGATCTGCGTGTGCGATATCGATGCACAGTTCATGGCTGCCACTTCTGCTGCACGGAGGAGCATCGAGACCACCCCCTGTTCAGCCGCTCTGAGGTCTGTGGAATGCAGCTACCACGAAGGGATTGATTTTTGCTTGTTCAGGTGGCCAAGCCCTTCAAGCTCAATAATTTAAAATTCAACCCCACAGGGTTTATTTAGAAAAAGAACCTTTTACACCTGCAGAGAAGCTGGGAAAACAGACCATTCCCACCTCCAGCTTTTTGCTCAATGGTATTTTAATTGCATCCAATGAGGATGCAGATTTCCTCCCAGATCTAGTGTTAATTCACTGTTTTCTACAGGATGATTATACATTACGAGAGGGCAAAACAGAGCCTTCAGGCATGTGTATATTATATAGTTTCTGAAGAATGTCCCTGCAAATTGCAAGTATGGTTACAAATTACTGTACTTCCAAAACATACATAAGATAACATGCTTTCCTGACCTGTGGTTGTCTTGAAGTCTCTTGCCCATGGTCTAAGACTATTTTAAACAATATGGAGATATCAAATCAGCTCAGAAGCTGCAGCACTGAATTTATGCTAACTGCATCCCTGCACTTATCAGTTATCAACTGCATTGATATGAATTGTGCTTCTTATCAAGAGACGGTAAATGAATAAACACAGAAAGATTAAAAAGTGCCAAGAGTCCTTTCAAGAGGGCTACGTGAAAAGCCTTAGGTAGACAATATTTCTTCACAACAAACATACCGTCAGGTTTAATACCATAGCTATTAGAAATTATTTACTGAATAGAAAAAGATGATTTTTCATTCCCCAAATAGTAAATAGTACATGTGTTCTTCCTATTGAGAGAAAAAGCACAGAATAGCTGCAGTTCATTTCTTCTTGATTCACAGTTGCAAATAATACAAGTTCACAGCAAGAACTTTCTCTTTCAGAATAAAGTAGAAACTTCCAGTTGCTAAAAGTACAAATCTCGTCTTCTGTCATGAATCTGAATATCTGAAAGACACACCAGTATCAGGACAGTCAAACAGCATAGTCCATGCAATCTCTTACGATGTTGTGCAAACAAAATTGTACCTTTGGGTCTGATGCAAGAGGGCCCTTACTAGCATAACCAGAATGACCCATCCAAAGTACCCCCAAAATACAGCACATCAAAGAACCAACATCAGGGTATGACACAGTCTCAAGAGACTAATAAAAATACGGAAGCCTGAATACTTTGGGAATAATGTCTTAGAACAACTCTCCTAGCAGTGTGGCGGGTTTGTTGGTGAAAACTGCAGTAATGCCAGCACACAGGTCCAACAGGGACCTCAGCCTGAAGCCGGGTGCTTGAGGTACAAACCAAGGGGTGTCCTGTCTTTCTGGGATCTGAAACTTGGAGAGCCAGTGCAAAATAGGTGTTGTGAAGTGGCAGGCTGATGGTATAACCACAAAAACTAAGGTAGATGGAGTTAGAAAATCATGTATCTCATTTTAATAGAATGTTTTCCCTCTTCTCTGTTAATGTAATTATGAGAGATAGTGTGTATATCTGGGGGAAAAGCAAGCTTTTGAAATACAGTCTGGAAGCAAGCAAGGAAGCATCTTTAATTCTGCTTGCATAAGCAAGGCAGCTATCCTTCGTAGGTGAGTATTAATTTGTCCCAAACCTGCTGGTTTCATTACTCACCTGCAGTGGCATGGCTTACACTGGGATTTTCTGAGCCTTGGTAAGAGCCTGCTTTCCTCTCTTAAAAAAAATAAAATACTGGAGATGAGCAGAGATCCAACATAGAGCTAAAAGTAGACAGTAGTTCCTAAAGAAACCTTGTGCTTTTGCAGCCCAGCCTATAGCACAGGTGCTGGGGAACTCTGTGCTGTCTGGCACAGCAATATACACTTCCATAAATATAAATATCAGCTGTTCTTAAACATGACACAGCACAACAAGAAGTATATTTAACCGAGCCAAGAAACGGATTCCCACAGCCAGACTAGATGCACACATCCTAGGGACTTGCCAAAGACTCCCTGCGAACATGGGCCAGCCATTTCTTATCTGTTCTTTCTGGGTTGCCTGATAAGCACATGTACAGTGTTACACACGTGGTGTTATGAGGCTACCCGAGTATTCAGAAAGGCCCTGTAAACATCCTGAAAGAAAAGGCTTTAATTGGCAATGGTTGGGGAACATTAAGCTGTTTAATTTCCTTTTCAATTTCCCCCCCCCCTCATTTTCTTTCTGAAATTTTGAACAAAAGTCCACTGTTGTTAGCACTGCTTCCTTTTTTTGATCCCAAGACCAGTTTCATGAAATATCTCCTTTTTTGCAGGAGTTGGTTCCTCGGCTCCCAAGCCTTGATAGGCTCACATTGCCCCCTTGGGGGAAGAGAGCACCTAACCTTGTTCTTAAATTAAATCCTAGAAGTCCAGGCAGTGTCTTTAAAGTAATGAGACTGTCATTTACTAGCTGCAAAAAGTCTAGGGTGTGTGCCTGTGCAACACATACATACAGTCTCAGCTAAATCTATCTATGTTCCATGAGCAGAAAGTTTGTATTCCAGCTGAAGACATATGCACTCTCCCTTTTCCATGCACAGGCACAGACAGGTATTAGACACTCTAGCAGGAATAAGTTAGCAACACACCTACAGCTGGGGTCCTCATAACAACATAGCTTTGGTATAGCCTCAAAAGAGGAACTGTGGATAAGACTGCCTGTAGATATAAACAGTAGTTTTAGCCCACGTTCTGCCAAATTCCCGCTGACGCAGATTAGAAACCAGGTAACCAGTAAGTATTTCACAGCTGGTTATTTTTCAAAACCTAAGACTCAGGATCATTTCTTCACATGCCTGGTCCTTTTTATCTAGAAGCACCAGGTAGGACACACCATATTTTTCCAGCAGACTCCCTAAACAATTTCACAACCCTTTTTCTTGGAGACCAGTGCCAAGCTGACTATCTGGGTAACGCCCAGCAACAGCAACGCAGGCATACCCTAACAGGGCACCAGGGCTCTGGCTAGGAAGCTTGATCTCAGACAACTTCTCAAAGGCAGAAATTACTCACAAGGGAGCAATTTTGTCCAGCAGACCTAGATGCTGTGGGGACATAAGCTCCCGGGAAACGGACTTCAGTCACCAGCCATCTTTCTTCTGTGTGCTGGTAGTATCTAGGATTGGGATTCCTACTAATTGTTAATAATAAATAAGCAACAATCATCACTTCTGCCTGAATTGCATTACCTCTGGGAAATCTACTGCAGAGAGCAATCACAGCCTTTGACACACAGGGCAGCAGTGCTTCATGGAAGGCAGCAATTAGCTGGAAGACAAGGCAAGGCTGGCCTGCCAGCCCCTTTACCCTAGTCCTTCCAGCTACAGAGACTGGGGAGCGACAGAAATCCCTGGCCTTTCTGGTAAGGGCTGCAGTTTCACATCCTATATTCAGAATAGCACTAATGCCCTACCCAGCAAGGTTGCCCAGGGCTCTTACCTGGCCACCCATTTCTGGTCATAATACAGGAGCATCCAGTACACACAGTGCCACCCTACCTGCTACCTGTAAGGTAGAGATCCTGATAGCACTGTGGGTAATGTTTATATTCATTTAAAATATCTCCCTGATGTCAGCCAGAAGGTAAAATATTGTGCAAGTGGGCAATGCATATTTTTGATTAAGCCATACTATATAGCTAATCAATCCCAAGTACCACAGCATACAGCATGGGTTAACTATTGAAAAGAATTTCTATGAGCTGGGCCAAAGATGGCTCCAATTTGAGAACCTCAGGAACAGACTATATTATTTTGTCTTTTTACATAGGATGCCATCAAAGAATAAAGCAATAGTAAGTATTTCCTTACCTCCCCCAGGAGCTGAACTTTGACTTATATTTTGTAACCTAGCAGGTCCAGTCATACAAGCAGAACTTGAGTGTTGCTTCATGGTACATTCTTGCATGGATGTTAGGCACCTTTCCTGTTGCAGAAGACCAAGAAGAGAACCGTATTTCCTGTCAGAGATCGGTTCATCTACCGCGTGCAGGTCAGGCAAGGCATGATGATACACCGAACTGGTAAGACTGGGAGTCCCAATCGAAGGGAAGGGCCATAAATCTGCAGGTTGAGTTGGATGACTCCGCAGAGCTGATGGCTGGTATTGGCCTGCCATACCAGCAGCAGAAAAATTCAGACCAGAATTTGACATGCTTGTAGCAGAAGATGACGGATATGGTTTGGAGCAATGTGAAGAGAAATTCCATTGATGGGGAGACAGGCTATCTACTAAAAAGAGAAAGAAACATCTGAAGTCTCATCAACTCTTACTTTTTTCAGAGGCAAATTCCAATGGACTTCTAAGGGAATGCTACGAGATTGCATACTCATTTTTAAAGAAATACATATTCACTTTAGTGCTGCTTATCTTAAAAATCAAGAACAAATTCATACTAAAAGCAGACTACACCACCACCACCACTACTTTCAAATAAATATTACACGTGTTTACTTACAGGCCACTAGCATAGGTTTTAACAATTGCAAGCTTAGACAAATATATTTTTGCAAAGACAACAAATTAAGTCATAATACACTTAACGCATCTGACAGTGATGGAGGCTCTTGGCTGGAAAATGAGGACCTAGTCCTGCCAACAGGCCCAGGAAGAGCTTGGGAAGCACCCCAGCAAACACTGAGATTTACCCAGGAAGTCCCAGCTACATAATCCAGGGCTTTTCAAGCATGATTTTCTTGCTTTCTGTTTGCATACAATCCCAAATGTAACCACACTGCATCTTAAATTCTGTAGTGAAAGCTGTCTAACACCACGCTCACACACAGAAAGCAGCTCACCATTCTTCAGGACAACAGTTTCACCCTTGTGCTTTGTGCTCAGGTCTTGTGGGTTCTTGGCATTGCTTAGAGCTCTAGAAAAATGTTCATCTACCACACTGTTAATATCCCCTTGGAAATATGTAAATACAACACTCTGAGACCCCCATTCTGTTTTCACAGGTTCTTTGCTTTTACACAGCTTTGGAGAGAGCTTCCTTGTTTCTTCCATTTTCAATAACCAACAGCCCCTGTCAAAAAAAAAAAAAACAACCAGACCAGTCAAAGAAATACTATTCAACTTAAAGTGCACAGTCAGTGGTGAGCCCGTCTTCCTCCTGAAACTGGTAGGGCCAGAAGAGCTGTTACTAGCAAGATTAGATTCTTTATCTGGGTTTCTGCTTCTTCCATACACCTTTTCTTTACAGATTTCATTAGTATATACTTCTAATATGAAATGCTTTAAGTATAAAACAAAAGGAGAAACCTTTCAATAAATAGGCATTACATTTTTCAGAATTGTGATGGGAGTCCATTTCTCCCAATCAGACATATTGAGTCCTATTTGTCTAACTCATTCACAGCAGTATCTTTTGCTGGTGAACTCTAAGTTTGATATAACTGTACAATATGCAACATCAGTATAGGATATTGCATCTTCAGAGTGGTGAATGGCTCAGAGATGCAGAGGCCCTGATGGATACCAACCTTGTATGAGTTACCTGTCAATGCCACAGCATCAGCTCTATTGAAAAATAAAATGGGCACATCTATTCACCAGCTGTCATTTCTCACTCTGCCTTCACCCATCTTTATAACCCTGGGCTTAGGACCCAGTACTGTGCAAATATGCCCTGAGGATGGAACTGTGCTAAAAGAACTGAAGCACCTGGACAAATAATTCAGAGGTGACGTTAGCCCTGGATGAAGTTCAGGGTGAACTAATCAAAATGTTTTGTCCAATTCTGGTTTTTGCATTGTTCAAAAAACACATTGACAGAGTGGAAAAAAAAAAAATCAAAGAAGAAAAAATACTCATTGGAACTTAAAATCATTTTAGATAAGGTGAAGTTTGAAGTACCTTGATCACTGTTCAGCACAGACCTCCACAAGGAAAAGACTTCTGAGAGTAGTTAGTTGCTTCACCTGTTAGAAAAACACTCAGATTAAATTATTGGAAATTCAAATTACAGCAAATTCAAGTAAAAAAAAAAACACCAACAAACAAAACCCCCTTTTTTGTTTGAAACAACTTACCTGGGAATGTGGTGGGTCTGCCAGTTGCTTAAAACTTCGGTAGCAAGACTGCTAAAACACACACTGTAGCTCAACCAGAAGTTATGGATTTAAGGCAGGAATTACTCTAAAATAGTTTGCAGGAAGTCAATAGAAGACTGTAAGACTCCTTTTTGTTCTCCTTAAAAACCTCTGCTGCCAGATATGGTAAGAGTAGGACAAGGAACGTCACTGCTTGCCCTGCAGAAGCATCATTTTTATGCATTTGTGCAGTTTCTGGCCGCAGGGGAGCTAGTTCTACAACCAGAGCTCATATGTTCTGCTGTAATCAAAATCATATTTAGCAACGCTCAGGCTATGAATGCAGTGAGAATTGCCTGCTGTTTCTATTCAATTTTCCAGTCTCATTGTCAGCTCATCACACCACACAGCATAATTGATTTACCTTGGTAGCAAAAAGGCGGCTGTTATTTTTCAGGGACCAGGGAAACCTTCGGCCAATAGCCAGTTGTATCATGCAAAACCTAATGAATCATTAGATTTGTGTTTCCATCCAACTAATCCTGCAATACGCAGCGTTGCTTAACCTATTCCGATACCTTTATTTGATTTCTTTTCTAATCATAAACCCCCCAATCCTCAGAAGCTTCCTAATAAACATTGCACTCATCTGCGTCTCGAAGGGTATTCTGAAGTATCTGCAAAGGCTGCCTCCAAATGTGTCAACACTCTCTCAGTGTTCCTTACACGTGAAAAGACTGTTCAGGCTGCAAAGCCAAGTATTCAGACATTAAGAAATACAAGGATTAAGGTTAGCCAGCCATAATCCATCCCCCTTTTTAATCTTAAGCCTTCATCTACAAACTTCTTGTCCATGTTTATCATTTGCTTCTATGTCTGGTTTTGCTCGTTAGCTCTACCTTCCCCATATTCTCTGGTCAGTTCTCCCCCTCTTCATGATCCCTTGCTCAGCTAGCCCTAGTCCTCTGTCATCAACTACCAATTTACATTCAAACTCAGGAGTTCCTCAGTCCTCGTCTCAGGAGTTCTATTGCTTTGCCCTTGCATGCTTTCCCTGGGCCACCTGAACACAGTGGTGGGGATGGGACAAATACAGGTTGGTCACCAGTTAGGAAATGCAAGGGGATACTCTGTAACAGTCGTCTGATTCAGAAGACAATCTTTCAGAACTTTAAAACTGACCAAACTTTCCCAAACACAGAAAACTTAAACCAAAAAACCTTCCTCCTGATTTACAGGCACCTTCCCAAGGCCCATGAGGGGAGCAGGAACTAGCACAACCCAGCCAAACAACTGGAAGAACTTCAAGCACAGGAAGAGACACTATTTTTTCCCAGTCTTGTTTTAGAAAGCAACCCACTGTTTAAGTTAAGAAACTTTCTGGTTGCTCAGCTGGAGGCCAATGCTTGCCATGGAAAATTCCAACCCAAGCGGTGAAAGCTTGGCAAAGTCATCAGCGACTGTATGGCCTGTGAAAGGACTACATCAGGCCATCTCAACAGCAAGCAGCAAACCAGCTCATCCTACACTGCTCTACCACTACACATCAACATACAATTTAAAAAGCATTAGTTCTGGCCCAGAGGTTTATTTTTCCTGTTCCTCACTCAGCGCAAGCCAGCCATTGCATCTTGTACCACTTTATTAACATGCTTAACTTGCTCGTGACATTAATTGTAAGCTCTTTTAGCACAGTTTATTGGTGTGTAGCAGCTGTTACGCTTGTGTGAATTGTGACCGCAGTAGTTACAATGCTAGAAAAATAATACATGTTTTAAAAAAAAAAGAATGATCATTTATCCATTTTTTTTCTCATTGCCCTCAAAAACCTCTTGTGCTTTCCAACAAGCAGTCATACGAAGGCTGGATATAACCTAGGTTATATCTCAGTCCTCTCAGTGAACCATATGCACATGAGGAATCTAATGTCCCAAGAGTCAGGACTTAGATTTGGAGCACTGTGGTCTTCGTTACCTCAACCTCCCATTCTTCCGTCTTCCAGCAGGAAGTCTGCAAAAAAAGGCAGAAATCCTTCCGATCTGTGTCTGCCACAAACTGTTGTCAAAACATAGTAGAAGCGGAGCTCAGGATGAAACCGCCTCAGCTCGTCTCACACTACTCTCAGAATGGGTTAATTACGGCAAAATAGCGCAAGTAATTGTCCAAGTTATTTGTCCTTCAGGTGGACAAGGATGCATGGTCAACACAGGCTTAAGAGACATGGTTGTTGACTGCTCACCACAAGTGACAATACTTTACAGTATTTTTCACATTCCCCACCCTTGCTCGTAGTATTAATTTCCCATCACTGCAGCATCAGACAGGGAACTCTCTGTTCTCTATTTCATGCAGCCCAAACCAGTTTTAAAAATAAAATAAAAAAAAATTCCACTTCCCAAGTATTAAGCAACAATTTAACAAGCAGGCGTCCTCTTTCATCAAGTATCTTTCAAATAAGGGAACATTTGAGAAAGTCAGTGAACATACATTGAAATCATCACTGAATTCTCCTACCTTAACTCACTGTCATGAGCAGTGTCACACCAGTAAGATTTTCCAGATGCGGGACGGTCATGCTGTGTCCAGCAGTTTGGGATCCTTGCCCCGGCAGGCTATGTGCACTCTGCAGTGACTGCAGGAGGAGACAAGCAACGTTCATGAACTCCCTACATGCTTTCTAGCCTCTAGCTGCGAGTGAACTAGGCGTTTCCTTCAGCCTATCTGCTAAGAATGCATGAAATGCACTCCAACAAGTCAACCAGGTTAGGAGGTTTCAGGAATGAGGAAAATACGATTGTAAGTAGGTTTTTTTTATGACAATGTGTACACAATAAAGAAGACAGCGTCTGGACTTCGGAAGAGTTCAGTGTAAGATGATACACAAGTTATGGCAGAGAACCAAAGTTGGCCAGGGTCAGAAAGGACTTTCCTACGCCAGGTTACAGCATATTCAGCATTAAGCGTCTAACTACAAAAATCTGCAAGAAGGAAGAGATCACCTGTCTCCATCCCAGATAAGCTGGATAACCAATTTTCTCTCTGTTCTTCGCTGGATCTGTTTAAATTACTACAGAAATCTTCAGAAAATATCATTCTTGTTCTGTAAGGGCTGTAGCAAGAAACAGGTAGTTTGCGGTAGTTTTTTTTGTAGTAAGTTTACCAAAATTACCAAATTGCAGCCATTCCAGAAATACTGAATCAGGGTCAAATTTACCAGTCTCAGCTGGAAAAATACACTGGGGAACACCAAACTGGTGACATTATGTCTTTTATGCAGTAGCTTAGGAGTTTGTTTACTCACCCAGAAAGTAGGAGAGCACAATCCAATTCCCTATGCCTAAATACATATGAATCCGCCCTCTGCCATCTCCCAGAACAACTTAACTACCAGGCTGTAAGATTTTCCGGGACGGTGCTTAGTCTTTTATTGACACTCTTTGCTTAAACACATTTGCATTGTGAGACAGACTGGATTTCAGTCTATCAGCAGGGCAAGTGCCCTCAACATCTCAATCACCCCTTCTTTGATCTCCTTTTCTAAACTGTTTCCTATGGCAGACATTTCTTCTGCTAAAGCTTTCCAAGACTTCATTCAAGAATTTCCTTAGGTTGGCAGTTAAAGCACTTGTAAAGTTGTTACATATCATCAGTTTAAAGCTCCTAGGTGAACACTCCAAAGAACTACTGGGTAAAAATGGGATTCTCATCCCTATTCCTTTGTAGTTTATGAATTGAAACAACCGATTTCCAGCGCTCTTTAAGCATTCAAAATGTTAAGCTTTGAAACAACAACAAATCTTCATTTCTGAGAATAAAAATTGAAATTCTGCTTGTCCTTAACGAACACCCACACCTCCCCCCAACCTCAATTATAACTATGGTGTCTGCAGGCATTCCTCCGGCTCCTTTCATCTTCATGCAGGGTCCATTAACACACCAAGCCAGAACGAAGTCTGAGACAAAACCCACGAAGAGGGAACAAATACCATGTCCCACTGTGAACACTTACAGTTCTAGCGACATGTCTACTGGACTCCAGTTGGAAAGCTCTGGCATGTTAACACATATGCTTTATAAATGGAAGTCACTGGGCACCAAATGCTACGGTATCTTTTACTGAGGAAAAAAGACAAATACATTATCTCAAAACTAATCAGAAAAGACTTGTTTTGTTCACGAGTTTGTTTATTAAAAAGGTAGTATAAAACACAACCCCTTTAAGAAACAAAATTGAAGACAAATCAAGGGTTTCTCAGATGCTGTCACAGGTCTAGAGATTATTCAAATGATTTTTTTTTTTTAAATGTTGGTTTTCTAAAGGATAAATGAAAATGATCAATTTAACTTATGGAAAGAAAATAACCTGTCAGAAAAATTCCAAGTCAACTTACTGAAAAGTTTAATCTAACAATATAATTTCATATTACAGAATGAGCAAAAAACAATTTGCTGCAAAAGATTTCATAATTCTATATTTTACAGAACTTTCAGAGTATCCTGACAGTAAGACTTCAAGCCTTGTATAACGAGCACTAAAATACACACAAGTCAAATCAACACAAGTACACAACTTACATAATTCATTTATCATACTGCAGTATGTTTCCTCAAATTCAGAAATAAAAATAAGAATTTAAAATCCAATCAAATCTATAGGTATGGGGTTTTTTGGGGGTTTTTTTGGTTTGTTTTTTTTTTTAAAGAATTTAATTAGGTTATACAGTTCAAGAATTCAGGGTATGGATATCAATTTTACTGGAAAATTTAAAGGCAAGTTTGGGTTTCTATGAAGCATCCACTACCTTTAAGTTTTCTCAAGTGAATTGAGCTAAGTATTTGTAATTGTAAATAGATTAACCTTAACTGAATAATGTCTAGGACATGTTTTAGCTAAAATGCACTGCATTTAACATACTAATGATTTTAAGTGAATTGCAATCCTTATACAAAATGTAAGTTGTACGAGGGACTGAAATTCAATTAAAAAAAGTAATTAAAATAAGTCAGCAGGAGAAACAGATAAACATTTTGATGCAAAATGAAACTAATTCTCTCTTTACAGCTGTATATAAACATTCGAGAACCTGCTACAACTTACGTGCCTTTTCTTTTGGGGCTTTTTGTTTCCAGATGTCTACCTTGGCCATGCTCCTCAAACCATGTAATCTCTGATGAATACTTTAACTCCGTACAATTACCTTGCCAGCAAACCACTAAATAGCATGTGATTGTAAAGCAAACCACCAACAGATCTTGAAGCTAAGCAACTGATTTTGTATTGCATGGTTAAGAAAGTGATTATCTATGCCGAATTATGCTGAAGTACCAGTTAGTTAATACTCTTTCCCTGCTGTTCTATTTAAGTGGTTTCACATCCATTTTGTCACACTGTGCGAATTAGTAGAAACAGATATTTCTCTAGTTCAAAACGGAGCAACGACGATTATCCACAAATTGTTTCAACCTGCTGCTAGTTATTTTCATAATACACAGAGGGAAGGAGACTGCTTTTCTTAAAATGAACCTCTCACCAAAAGCCTAGGGATGAAGGAACATGCAGTATACTGGAACACTGGAATGGAACCTAAGAAAAATTAGAAACTGAGCAAAAACTTTGATTTTGTCACTTCTCATGAGCAAGAGAAGTCATTAGAAAGCATTTTTAATTAAAGAACAAATATAGTGAAAATTGCATTGGGGTTTTAACTTCTTACCAATTTATCATGATGCTCAGTCAGAAAAAAATGTAAGTTCAAAAAGGAACTCAGCTTGTTCAGCTTCAGATTTGTTAAAATTTGTTATTAAACATTACTGCTCTATACTACAAGATTTTCATAATCATACTTCAAAATAGTAATTTTAACTTTTGTGAAAAAATTTATGTTCAGATTAATTTATAAAAATTTGCATCATTTAAAAAAGGAAAACATCAAAAGAATTCGGTCTCAATGAAAATCTGCTGAAAAGAAAGTCACAGCTGCATTAACCTCTCCACAGACTATTAAATGCCTCAATAACTCAATGAATAGTTTATAAAAATATATTTTTACATTTTACTGGGGAATAACAGAGGTAGACAAAAGGAAAATACCAGTTTGAGTGTAATGCCGCACTTCAGAACAACATATTTTCATGGAAAAACAGCTTTTATTTTCTTAAGAATCCTAGTTAATAGGAAAGCCAGGAAAGCATTTGGTCTCAGTCTTTGTCAGTGCTCTACTTCAGTGTGAAGTCTAGAGGAAAAGGTGAAAAGACTAACATCATGTTTGACTTTTGAAGCAAGCCAATCAAATTTGTACATCAATTGGAGAGAGGAAGGTTACTGCACATATAATGATTCTTTATTTTTCAAAGTCTTTTTTCAAACACTAACACTAACCTTATTTTTTATATCTGATACCATGATAAGGCTTCATAGAACTGTACAATATTTATACATTTGTCAATAGTTCCCCTATATCAGTTGCAATTCCACTGTAAAACAGGTGATTTAACTGTGTAGAGCGTTATACGACTAGGCTCTCAAAAAAAAAAGCTAACAAAACACAATAGTCTAACAGATCTAAAGCCTGGAGTCTAGAAGCTGGAAGGAAAAAAGGAGCACTGAAAGCAATACCCACCACACTGAATTACACTCTTCGTATGCAAAAACTTCCAGCCCTCAAAGGTCTGTGGTGCTTATTACCAATAAAAATAACTAAGGCAGAACCAACACAACCCAGAGATGTCATCTGAATATGCCACTATGTGCAGCTACAAACCAGGCAGTATTTCAGATTCCCTGAATTGTTCAAACGCCTGTTTTGCTGAAACATACAGCTGACACACTTGTAAAGATGAGAAAGTGATCTTCCTTAGCTGGCAAGTTACAGCTCTTCTTTATAATGCAACTCAAAATCGGAAATTTGTCATGCCAACTTATAATGAGCCCCCAGACTTTTAAACCCTGAATTCAAATATCATCTCTGTGCTAAGACCAGATATTTTGTCACAAAAAGACGTAATTTATAACCACAGTGGCACGTGTTAACTTGGATGCTCTGGCTGGCATAGCTACCCATACATATCCATTACATATTAAAAAAAACCCCAACCCCAAAACAACCTTAGAGTACCATACAGACTTCCGGAAAAAATATAGATGGTAATCTCAGAGCACAAAGTTTGAAAATACCAATTTTCAGAGTATTCTGAATACTTCAGGATGGAAATGGAAGAATTAGCATCTATGGTTTCTTGCAATCCAGTATGAATTAAAAAATTCAGAAGATCCTCCTTACAAACGTGCATATGAACAGCGTGCTATGAATTTAGCACCAATGTTTTAATTGTTTAGTGCCTAAATCCATATTCTTCTATCCTTAGCTATCAAAATAATGGGATTCTACATTAAGAATGACTATGCCCAAAACGGCTCCCTCGAAGTTATTTTTGAAAGCCTGCCACTTATTAAGATATCTAAAGTTAGAATGTCTTCTAAATCCTTGCTTTTGGAAATATTTCTAAGAGTGCTAGCATTTGCTTTTTCCATATAAAAGAATATTATTTGAAAGCATATTTTCAAGTATTCTAACTTTTGCACAACAAATGTACTTCAAGTTGCCAAAAGCCTTTAAATTTTTTGAAATATGGGAGATCCTCCCTGCTTTGATGAGCAGGTAAGGCTAAACTAAAATGTTGAAGAGAACTCACACTCATCATTCTAACAAAGTTAAACGAAAACCTTTACTCTAATATTAAAGCAAAAACTAAACAAAGCTAACACATCAATCAAAAGCCTATTTTGCATATCTACTGCATACAGACCATGAGAGTTTAAGATCAGTCTTATTTCATTATGGCCTAGAATGTGCGTGTTCATGCATTTCTAGTCTCCTTGACTTAATTCCAGCCTCAACAGAAGATCTAAGCATCAACAGAAGATCTAAACAGGGGAAGAAAAAAATAATTTACTGAATGCTGTAATTTAATAATCTATCTTCACTCAGTTTGCCTTATGTTGGCTATGGCAATGTTGTTTGTTTTCCACTTCCTTTAAGTTTGCGATTTGGTACTACTCTTACCATTGCTACTTAATGCATAGCAACATATCCCATGCATTCACCCTATACGTATCACAGCATCTGTTCCAGAAAATGATCCAAAGTACTCAGGACAAGAATCATTTTTAAGGACGAGATACCGAGTTCCAAGGGGTACAGGAAAATTAACAGTAAAATCCACAAATCTTGTAATAGCTTTGCATTACTTAAGTTACATATAGTTACATAAACTTAAGGGTTGGAACATATTTCACACTTACATAATGAAACACTGACAAGCATAGTTAGAACAAAAGAAGCCTGATGAGTTTTACTGCATTCTTGGCAACTTGAGTTACTTTACCTGAACAGCCAATCAATATAAACTTTCAGAACCTCATTAAATACTGCTTTTAATGAAAACTTCAAAGCACACAGCTGACGACATTCTAATATGGTCTGCAGTCACCCTGAAGAAAGGGATAAACTCAAACATCACCCTAAAAAACATGCTTTCATAAAGCATTAAAGATGTTATGTATCTGCTTCAACATCACTGCCTGCAAGGCTGCTGTCTGTAGATGGAGCACCATCTTCATTAATGCCCTCACCATTATTCTCCCTCTTATGAGCTTCATCATTTACATCCTCCTTAGATGTGTCATTAACTTTTGAAGGTTGTCTGCCTTCAGGCAGTTGAACGCTACTTGTTGCGGAATCTGAATCCGACGTAGTTTGCTGCTCCTTTGCATCAGGATCTTCTAAAAATGATCCCCACACCTTGAGCCTTTCTTCCCTTTCTCTTGCAGTCTCCTCCACCTATTAAAGATATGTTTATACACATCATTACAAAGTCATACTTGTAAAAGTGAATATTTACACAGATAAAATTATACAAACATTTATATTGCAGTAATATCTCAAGACTTCAATAGGCCCTGTTGACTGTGAACTAATGATCTGTACATCCAGTGGTTAATCCTCTAAGTTGACATCTCCAACACACAATTTTTAACATTTAACAGGTCCTTTAGCTTTTTGCTAAATTGAATAATTAAGGATGATTTTTTGGAGACATGCTAGCAGTTTTTGAGGAGAAGCAGGCTAGGGCAAGGGTGGGCAGGGGAAGGCTATGGGGATGGGAACACCAAGCAGTTCTCAAATTAAAACAGATTTACAGTTTGGAAGAAATATTTGATAAAATAGGACCATGAAAGGCTACCTGATAATCCGTTACACCATCCCATGTTTCAGCACTGAGCTGACGGCCACCAAACCACCTTCCATTTAGAGTTAGCTTGCACAGATCGGCTTCTGTTGCTTCTTTAAATGACACAGAAGCCACACCATCAGGGTGTCGCTGTAAGGAGAGACAACTTTCATTTGATAGTTTTCTAAATAGTGTATTTATTCCAACATCTTTTAGATTGTGTTACAAAATCTATCAGGACATAGCTCCATCCTGATCATACATAATCATGTTTGAAAAATTCAATTTGCAAGTTTACACATTCTGTTCAATTGGTACACAGAACAGACTTTTTGAACACAGAAAACAAACATTTCAGATAGTTTAGCTACAAATAAATGCATTTATAAAATTTCAAACTTGTGACATGTATCCAAGTTATCAGGAAGAGTTAGAGTGTGCCTTCACATAGGCTGAAGTAGATAGGTGCTTAGAAATAAATTTCCAAAACAGTTAATTTTAAAATACTGAAAGATTGTCAAGTTTCCATGAAATAAACACACAAAACCAAATAAATGCTCCACTCGTATTTAAAGAATCCTCTATGTTTTGCGCTTTTACACATTACATCAATTCTGCCAACACAACATGTAAAAAATACCTACATCAAATATGAGAACCTTCTTTACTTGACCAAACTTTTCACACTCTGTCCGCAGATCTTCTCTGATCTCATTTAGCACTAAGGGATCCTCCTGCAATGCAATCACACAGGTTTAAGTAAACAGAAGCACTTACCTCTCAGTTTTATTTTTGCTCAATCACCAATGGAACGCATCTGCCAATCTATTAAAAGTTCATAAATTAAGTGTTGTTATGCTGCATTTTCAAAGCCACTTGGGAGTTGGCAGACAGCCCTTATTTGAATTTAATAAATGCTACTTCATTAATAAGACTATTTTGTGCTGGTTCCTCCATTCTAACATAGTTACTGTTTACTCCTCTTTCCATCCCAAAAAGGAATATTGTCAGGATACATACAGTGAAAGAGGCTAATTTGAAAAATACATTCCTACCAACATCTTTTTCTTGCTTTTTGGAAATAGATGAATGAATTTTAAGGAGATGCTTGGCACAGGAAAAAATCCTGCCCAAACAGCAAGTTTAATTTTGTTCTCATCTGCTTAGAATTTTGCTAAAATTCTTATGGCAGAAAGTTCAGACAATGTTAACTGTAACAGCACAATCTACAGCAGCAAGTTGCATTCTCCTACCTCAAAGTCCTTTGGATGAAACATATTCCTGATAATAACGATGCGTTCATGTCGCATTCGAGTTGCACCATCTTTCTTCTCAGGCCTCCAATCCAGCTGTCTAATGAAATGAAGCAACAGTAAGAAGATATTGTTGCGGCTCTCTTCAGTTTCTACAAGTATTTGTTGAAAAAAAATCATTAATTTGGCATTTCTTGCAATACATCAACTAAAACATGTACTTTGACACAAAGAGCTAAGTTATTCTTCTAAAAAATGCAATAATCACCCAGTTTACCACTACTTCTACAAAGCAGTTGAGGTTTTAAGGTACTTAAATGTTCACATAGGGAATATAAATTATTTTAAAAATCAAAGCATTTTCTTAAGCACTGAAAAAATAATCTTCTAAGTTTTAATTCCTTCCTAATATCAGCTCAGATACAGGAACCAGCTGCTGTCAAGTATAATAAAAATGTCACTATTTTACCATTTTTTCCTAACTTATTTTGTAAAAAAGGAAATCCACTATTCCCTTTGGTAAAATTTAACTGCTTTTATTTAAACAAGCATGCAAGAACACCTTGAGTCTTACACAAGCATTACTGCAAGATGTATTTTGTTCCACAGTGTACAGACCCACTGCCACAAACTAGCAATATAACTCAGGGCATCTGTTCTATGACTTTGCCTTCTCACGAAAAATGTTTCTTCTCGTAGAAATGCCTACCTTATATCCTATTACAAAAAAAGGACACATTCACTTACACTTTTAAATCTCAGAATCTTATATTTGGGGGGTGGGGTGGAATCTTGTTTAAGTTCCTTCTTGTACCTGCTACTTTAGCTGAAGAAAACTTGGATTTCCAATGAAGGTAGTCTCACAAGTAAATTATGCTCTTCAACTCAAAAGGAACACCAACTGAAGTCAGATTATTCACACAAATCACCGTCAAGTGCAATTTCATTATTTTCATACTTCTCTCTCCACACTGGAGACTTCTTACAGCAAGAACTGGCAATGTATCTTTGAGGCAGATACACTTCAAGCTACTTTTATTTTTAATTGATAAGATATCAAGTAGCCTTTGCTCCCTTCAACTATGGCAAAATACTTCTGCATTACTATTTAAAATGTTTAGTGGAATGCTGCTTTCATTACAATATTAAGAGTCCTATATACTGAAACGTCTTTCTTCTTTAATCCGCATCTTCTTCGTTCCAAAAGGCAGAAAAACAATTTCTAAGTGACAAAAGCAATGAATCTAGGTACAATTAAAAAACCAGTATATTTTATACCAGAGAGAGATGTCTGGGGGAATCTACAAAGATATTTTAGTATTTGCTCCTGTGGAAGCTATCATCTCGTGCCCCTTGCAACTAGTAAAGTATGGTACAAACAATATGTGGACAGCCAGAGTGTTATTATCTTATAAAAGTAAGCCTAGATACCGTGACAGGACTTGCACTTTCTCACACACTAAGAAAAAGTGTCTTTTATCTCCCCAGAGTTGTAATATTCTCTTCTATCTCTGAAAGGACTTTGGTTCCCTATGTATTATTTTAATGTGTCAATCACGACAAAGTTCATTATGTCAACATTTAATTTAGGAGTTCCTCCCCTCCAAGTGTGTATTATTTAAGCTATTTCACTGTCAAATAAGACTTCAATTTTTGCATAACTCTTAGCATTGCCTTTGAAAGAAAGCAGCGCTTTACTAACAGCACTTAGAATTCAAGCAATATTTTACTGAAATAAAAAATACAAACTTCTGCTGTTGAGACAACTTCTTCTTGTAGTCTTTACATTTCTTCTTCTTTTTGCTTGCATCATACTCCCCCTTCAGTTGAAACTTTGCAACTTCAACATGCAATTTATAGCCTCTAATTTCTGCCTCATCCAGAAGTCTCAATGCAAGTTGAACTGATTCTCTCTATTTGAAGATAAAACAGAGCACAAGCTTTAAAGCACATGGCACAGTCAAATTATTCCAATAACATTTAATTAAGAATATTGTGCTAAGAATCAATTCCCTGTCACTGAAAACCATAATGCCGTATCTCTTTCAAGTCTCTTGACACACAGCTGGCAATGGTTTCTTTATCAAAACCCAATATTTCTTCACCACTGTTACAGCAGATTAACGCTCCCAAAAGCAACTGCATACATTTCATTGAAATATGTCATAGAAACTAATCTGCAATGGTCAAGGCAAGCTGACAAATTTAAAAGTGAGAATAAAAAAATTTCAGGGGGCTGATTTTCTATAAAGCTTGGATCACTTTTCCAAGAACAGCAGATGTTGAGGCTCTTAAGTAACTTATTTTTAACGTTTTCCTAAAAGTCCTTTAGAGTGGAGACTGTCTTTATACTTGTGCACTAAACAGCCCTAACTACTGAAATTACAAAACTAGCATAGACTACAAGGCAGTTGATTTAGTACTGCCTGGTGCTTCTTGCAGAATTAAAGCAGATTGCACTTGCAAGCACTAACTTTGCAAATGCTTCGCAAGTGAAACACATGAAGGAAATAGTACTGCAGCCTGAATTTTTATAGGTTAATATAGAATGCAAGAACCGTTCTTAACCTAACCAGTTCTCAACTAAAAGCTGTAAATACAGGACTACACTATGCTCCTCCCTGTCTCATTATTTTTGTATTCTTGGCCACACAGTGGCATATTTTCAAAGTAAAAGGGGAAGATGTCCCCCATTTGACCCCATAATCACTGGCACCCAAGAAAGGAACATGTAGAGACATGTTCAGCAGGCATTATGAACTTTTTCAGGGGGAGGGTAGGGGTGGATAAGAGGAAACTGATCAGGTGCACAAGCAGATAAGTGGGTGTTTCTGGAATAAATCTTTAACACACACACACACACACACACACCACACCCCCTAAATTCTGAGTTATACTTTAGATATTTCAAGAATCTTCTGAATATGATTCTGAAACAGTGGCAACAAGTATCTTCAATGGGAAGAAAAACTGCATTTCAGCGCACCACTGACCTTTAGATAGCAACAGAGGCCATCACCTTTAAGATTTCCTTCCTTATCTTTGTACAGTTTGATTTTGTGTTCTTCTGTCTGAGGATCTCGCATAATGATTCCACATTTTGACATGACTTGTACAAATTCATCTTTTGTAATGTCTGGAGGTAACCCTGCAAAATAAATCAAAACAGAAGGCTTGAGTATGTTCAATATTTTTTAAGACCTCATTAGCACAAAAACTCCACAGTGTTTCTTTAAACGACAGATATCAAACTTAAGGACAAAATTTTACATACACCGTAAGAAATGACTGCCCTTGGGACCAATATTTTTTATATTACCTTTTACTTCATACCAATATTCTGAAAATCCTTTTACTTTTTAACAGGTGTAACATACAGCAACATCTTTGTGCTCCCTAACATGCAGACCTAGAGCTTTAGTGCTATACACAATACCGACACTGGAGTGGACACGCTGGCCTATACGAATGTAACTATCCTGCCCAAGTTTTAAGTTCCACCGCATCTCTAGGGATCGGAGACAAAAAAAAACCCAACCTATAAACAGACTACTATTTTCTCCACCCACAAATTCGACAAAAAAAGCAACTGATAATGTATGGAGTTTTTAAAGTCTGAACTTTGAATTGAGGACAAGGAAAAAAAAAAAAAAAGGAGGAGAAAATTAAGTCAGTGTTCCATGCTAGTTTGGCCTGGATGAAGATTTTTGAGAATTCAAGTGTGTGCATTTCTGTGACTGCTCAGAACCACCAAATGTACCTTTGTGTATGTACCTAAAGATAGCACCCCAACATCCAAAACAGGTAGAGAAATACCATAATAAATGCACAGATAGTTTCATTTGAGCTTCCCTATTACTTGCTCATTCTATTCCCAGCTTTTTTTTTGTACTTACTGTTTCCTCCTTCTTACCTAATAATTTAGTTATGTATTTACAAAATCAAATAAAAATTAAAGATTAAAATATTAAGCGATGTGTATAGTCAACGCACTATCTTATTATAAACTTGTTCTCATTATCCTATTCCTTAGGAGCTCGCAGGAACTGTTTTTCTTGGCTGTAGCTTACTCAAATTAGGGACTCGGCTGACAGCTCAAAGAATATCACATTTAAAAGATAAAAGCATGGAATATGTCCCTTATATTACTTTCCCACATGTGCAATTTAAAGGTCACAAAGACACCATGCACTCAGGAACATAACGTGAAGCAGCTTGCAAGTGGCAGACTGAATAGATTATATTAGAAGTCAGTGAAACATATACGAGTCTCTTTTACCATCTTCAGCTCAAAGTAGACAAATAAACACTATTACTTACCAGTCACATAAACATTTGTGTTTCTGTCTTCTTCAACATGAAACCATCCTAAAAACAAGAGTTCTAATTCAGTTATGCCAATATATTAAACATGGGAGCATACACTAACGTTCACATCCCATCAGATTTCTAAGAATTTTTGCTTGCTCATAGGAAAAAGCTCTGAACATGCCTTAATTTGGTTTTTTTCCACCTTATACGGACTTAGGAGGATACCTATGAAGTACCATACAATTTTAAAACCATTCTGGAAATTTTCAGAACAACTCATATCTTTGCTGTACACGATAACACTGAACAACTGCCAGTTTCCACTCAGTACTATACAGGTTGCAGCCTACACAGAGGGAAACCCTTTGTCACTTACCTGGCTCAAGCTTCCGTTTTTCCCCTTTTTGTTTTGGATCTGTTTGTTGTGGTCCTTTCTCATTTGCTGATGGTTGTGTTCCTGATGTCTTAGAACTTACTGATTGCTTACTTTCAGTTGCTGTGCCAGAAGCAGATGAACTGTCTGTATCATCTGCATGGAAGCCATAGTTGGCATGATAAGTTGCCAGGAAATCTTCCGTTATCTGAAAAAGAAATTAGGAAAATTAATCCAAAATTTCAAAGAACTACAAATTCAGGTTTGTAAGTGTTTTAGTGTTAGTTAGATGATGACCATTTTCTAATCCGGCAACATAAAAAATAACAGTATTTTAAAACTGTTTTTAAATCATCTTTGTAAAGCCATATGCACAACAAGAACAACCACTTCAGGCGCTACCTGAACTAGACTAACATACTAATTCCATACAGCACATGAAGTTTTTAAACAAACATTTCACAAGTTCTGCCTTTTTTCAAGCAAAGCTTTCTGCTTTCCACATAAATTGGATTTGCCTAAAGGACAGAAACCAAGTGGACCTGACCATGCTGAAGAGATAAAGTGACACTGAAGGTAAGCCAACAACTTATCCACAGACGATGAACGACTGACATTTGTAGGCATCTGCCTTTTCACAGAAACATTTTCAGAGATGACATATATTTGTGTTGATAGACAATAAATATTGCACTTAGACAGAGACGTATCTTAACACACTGTTTATATGGCCGTACGCTCTACTTTATATCCTACTAATAGATAAATAATTAGCTTGCTCTTTCCTACAGAGAGACTATATTTGGATAAAATATAAGATTGGCTAATGTCTATCTTTTAGAGACCAAAACAAAAAACCCCTACAAATTACACCCAGTATTTTCAGCCAGGTAAATTTTAATACTATCCACTAGCAATAACATGCAAAGAGATAATACATCATAGCTGATTTTGCTAGCATCACTGCACTATGAAGTATTTTCTGAAGTTACACACTCTGAAATGATTTATTCCCAAAGCTGAGCCTTAACCTTTGAAAATTTCATCTGACTCCGATGTGTGCTCACTTGCTTCACCTGTATTCAAAACGGAACAAAACTTCATGTTATTAAGCTATTTTAAGAGAGCGGCACAACGGACAGTAGTAAGCGTCAACAATAATAATGCAATCTCATACCTTCTGTAGCGATCTGAGGCTTGATGTTTCAACTCTAAGCTTTTATTACAACAAATCAAAAATGCAGAAGTCACAGTAACAGGCTTGTCATGAATAACACAAGATGCTGTGGCGCCCCATACAACTTAAAAGTTTAGCACGAAATAGCTCCTACACTAAACAAGATCTGCAACACACCTTGAGCAGGAATGTAAGTGGCTGCTCTTACAGACATGACATAACACAATGTCAAGAGAAATGAAGAGTACAACCTCCTTTAGTGAAGAAAAGAAGACTCTCTGTTCTAATCAGGTTCATTAT
Organism: Gymnogyps californianus; assembly: GCF_018139145.2. Lineage (NCBI taxonomy): Eukaryota > Metazoa > Chordata > Aves > Accipitriformes > Cathartidae > Gymnogyps > Gymnogyps californianus. The sequence continues at coordinate 8,714,644 of NC_059479.1, forward strand.
ATTTGACACTAGCAATCTTAGCAAATCCTTAGTTTCACAGTTGATGAAATCCAGAGAATTAAGAAGCTTTTAAACTTTCTGGTGAACGATATTATTCATTTTCATCAGAGAACCTACTGATAAATTAGAGATTAAATCTGCAACAACCTTCCTGCAGCAGTATCATTTTTCAAGTTCAAGGGGAACCACGTTCTCATGTAAAGCTAAATTTATTCTTAGCAAATTACCTACCATGGACTGTCAAATTCTGCCAGTCAATAACAAAGACTTTTTTTTCCGTAATATGCTATCATCCTACCTTATACACCATTACAACTACTTCAATTTAAAATGCATTTTTGCCAGCATAAAGGAATTTATACAAGTATAAAGGTTTTTATTGGAACTCATGTCATACCATGCCCGCATGGAAAACAAGCACTCACAGAATTTCTTACTCGGGGCTTCAATCCAGTTCTGATGGAGGACATCACAGAACAAGATCAGCTCTATCTCCATACCCATACAGTTGTACAGTTTGCAGTAACTAAGCTTACAAGAAAAGAAATACAATACTACAAGACATGCTAGCATGTAATTAACTACTGGTCACACTGAAATGGGAAGGAATAAATTAACCAAATGAAGAACTGATACCCTACGCCTACAGAAGACATTCAACGTCTGTTTTTTCATAGCAAGCGATGAAGGAAGGCAGATGAATTCAACATGTGATTTTGTGCTATGTCTGTGAAGGACTATAAAAAGTTGGTATCCATCAATATAGTACCATTGAAAGAAAAATCATTAAATAATACATGAAGTTGCAATCACTTTTATTAGACTGTCTCCAAATTTTTCTGAGGAATGCTGACAGTTAATATCATTAACTTTTTGCACTGCTTTGAAACATGCTTTAGTACAAGTTCAGCAGACACTCTATTCCCAAAGTAGAGCAGCAGTGCAATACTAGTCTGTAGATGATGATTACTTAGACCAGTCAGAATATTTTAATCTTTTGTCAGAGAACAGAGATAAGGAATTTTATTACTGCTCATGGAGTAGAGAAAGAACTGCAACTTCTGGCTCCTGCGGTCCCTTAAATCTATTTTGATAAAACATTCTGTTGAATAATCATCAGCTAAATGAAGTAACCTGAGATACTATGATATCTAGCTCAGTGACCTATCTGTGACACACAGTGCTTCACAATGATTCTTTACCAGCTTCCACTATACACCATATTTACTAATGAACTTTGCTGTTCCTATATAATCTGTCCAACCCTTAATGTTATCTCCTCTCCAAGACAGAAATTTGAGATAAGAAAGGCATTTAGGAAAGACCAATGCTCCTGAGGAGACAAATTTAAAAAAAGAAGTGAGAAAGAGGGGAAGGAACAAGGGGAAAAAAGAACCCCCCTTTTAAAAGTTACTGTGCTTACTCGATATAGCACTCCACAGGGAGCCAGGGATACTCAGATCTCCACTGCTCCACTTTGTGAGTCTGGATTTTTCACATGTTTTTACCCCTCCGTAAGCCATCTGCTACATGGACACTTTACTAGGTTCACACACATATAAACCTGGCACCACAGGCTTCATTCTCACTCAGATTCTCTGAATTGCAATGAATTCAGAGTCACAAATAAGAACTGGCGCATTATATTCATCACGTATATGATGTAAAATGTCTTAATACTTCTAAATTAAGTAATTGCCCTCATTCATTGTTATATAGTAACAAAACTACTATTTCACTTGCAGATCAGCAGATTGGCTCAACGCATTAAATCTATGTCACTCTCACCTTGAAGAACCACGCTGTTATTGCAAGTTCATTTTTTATACTTAAAATATTTAATTAAAAAAACCAAGAACTGTAACATGTTTCCATGTTGTGGAATGCCTCTAAGCCAATATACTTAACTTTCAAGCGCGTTTCCAAGATCTAAGGAGAGGGAACAAGACATCTTTACACATGCATTGTTTTCAGATAATAATAAAAGAGGGATATACTACTCCATTTTCATATAGACCTCTTAACAGGCTAGTTCACTTCTTCACTGTCAACAGAAAGGCAAAGATCACCACAGCTACTGTGATAAAGAAACCTAAACGTGTCAAAGGCAGTACCGATTCGTTAAGATCCAGACACGACTGTGACTTCATACCAGGCTCGAGCAATTCTACAGATTCACAGCCAAGGAGAAAAGCCAACCTACAGCTCTTCACAACAAAAGAGCAGAAAGCAGCCGGTAAGGCTACAGATGGAGACAACGCCAGCTGCCACGGTTTTGCCTGTAAAAAAGAGCGTTTCAGTACCACAGTGACTTTGCAGCAGACATCTATTTGGCTGAATCCAGACAAGTGAACCGCCTCCGTGGAGAAGAGACCCAACATCAGCTGTTCTCCGTTCTCACCCTTCCTCGGGGAAACTTCGGCATGCCACGGCGAAAGAGCTGCCCCACGGCGGTGTGCGGCCGGATGGAGAGACACCCCGCGAGGCTCCCCCCCAGAGGGCCGCAGCCAGGCGAGGAGGCCGCACCTCCCAACGGGAAGGGGGGAGGGGGCACCGAGCGGGCCCAGCCGCCCGCCGTCAGGTAGCGCTGAGGCTCCCGCCGCACCCACCTTGGGGAACCAGGCCTTCTTCTCCCGGTCCCACTCGTAGGCGGCCCCATCGGCCGGGTCCACGTAGGTGAAGGGGTCGGACTCGCCCTCGCCACCGGGCTCGGCCTCGTACTGCTGCTGGAGCTGCAGCTGCCGGTAGAACTCCTCGTTCCCGTCCTCACCGCTCATCCTGGCCCGTTCGGCGGGCCTCGGCGGGGGGTGGGGGAGACGCCCGCACCGGGCCTAGGCACCCGCGCCGCCGCCGCCGCCTGAGGCGCCCGCTCGCCCCGCCCCTCTCGGCGGCGGAGCCGGGGAGCGCGCGGGCACGCGCAGCCGGGAGCGGCGGGCGCGCGCGGAGCCTCTCCGCCTCACGCGGCCGGTGACCGTCCCAGAGCCCCGCAGCGCGCAGGAGCGGAAGTAGCCCCCCGCCCGTGTACGGGTTTTTTTCTCCTTCCCGCCCCTATCCACGCCGCAGCCACTGAGCCGCGGACTGGCTGATCACGTGGAGAGCGGCGAAGCCAATGGGAAGGCGGGCGAGAAGGAGGAGGGCCCTTCCTGGAGAGGGCTGGGTCCTTGGGGCCGTGTGGGCGCGCGGTAGGGGGCGGGGCTCGTTTTCCCGCCTCTGGGCGGGCCGAGGCCTGCAGTGATGGCGCAGCTGCAGGCCGGAGGGGGCAGGGGCAGGGGCAGGGGCAGGGGCAGGGACGAAGGCAGTCGCTCTCCTCGCTGCTCCAGACCGACCTTGCCCCTTTCCCTCAGGCTGCAGCTCTGTTTCACCACCGGCAGGGCCTTGCCATGGGGGAGTCTGGCCCTGCGGCCCTAGGCTAGAAGACCTTTCTGGGCCTGCTGTGGGTGGGGAGCTGTGCCTAGATGGGCCCGCCATGGAGACTGTTGCAGTTTTACTTACATGATAAAATAAAAGCCTGCTAAGGGGCATGAAGCACTGAAAGTACTTCCTCCTGCAATACTTTTCGCTACTGTGCCTTGGACAACACTGAACAGTCAAGTTGCTGCTGTCAGTTGAGGTGCTGTGCAGCTAGCTGGCTGCCATCTGTCCCTGACGCTGAAAGTCTGTTTTCATATCCAACTAGAGGCAAAGACAAAAAGAGGTAGAGATGAAAATGGCATGGTGAACGGTTCTTGCTCCTCCCTTGGCACAGGTTTCTGGTGCAAATGGTTTGAACAATTAAGCCTTGGGAGAAGGAGCCGCTGCTTGGGTGTACCCGGGTGGCACCGGTATCTGCTTTCCACAGGACGGGGGTGTGGGCAGGCTGAGGGCGTCCAGCTATGGCTGTTGCACTCCCTTCGGAAAGGGTTGATAACGTGGGTACAATGCAAGGGATGAGGCTTGTCTTCAAAATTTTGAATTGGTTTGCATTCATGAAGTCCGCAATTAGTTATTAATCAGTGTAGTACTCTGTGAATACTTAAATATTTTAAATAAAATCTTATTCGAATCAATTCTTTTAAAAGACCTTCATTCAGTGCCACCTAGTGGTTTTCACAGTGTAATCCAGATAGCGTTACATCAAAACCAAATTTAATTGCTAAAGCATGTATTTAAAAGTATTTTTGTTTAGAGGATGAAGAAGCACACTGTTTAGGTTTTGTTTGGCAAAATTTAGCCTAGAGCTATAAAACCCAGGTATTAAAACAGTGCGCATGTTTTAAATGAAAATTTAGCAGAACAGCCCCATCAAAGCTGGCAGTGGCTGGTTGCCAGCGGCAAAGAAATCTTTCCACTCAGAAATGAAAATTATATTCAGTACAGAAGTTTTCTGGAAATGAGTATTCAAGGAACAAATATATCTTTACTGTCATACAGACGGGAATGATAATAAAATCAAAGACACAATCCTGAGCTTGTGAAGCTCTGTAGGGAGAGACCGACATCAGCTAACTGGCTGGTCAACAGACCGTCAGATGAAATTGCTGAGGATATAAATATAGACTTCTAGTAACCTTTGGCTGTTACACAAAGAACATCCAGCCTGGTTAATGACATCTTTCATGCTTCGAGAATTTTCTCTTGGCAGGGCTATTACGATAGTTGTCCAAAGATTGTTTTGTGATCACTTATAAACTGACAGCTTAAGAGACATTTGTATTAGCTCTCAAATAGGTATTGGATTTTGGTGAGGAGCATGAGAGGCTTCACATACACTGTGCTTGCTTACAAAAATTGGAATTGGACATATCTTTGGAAGTAAGATAATCATAACCTTAAACATTGTAAGAGTGATACAATTTAAGTCTTAAACTGCTTATTTGATTTTGGCAGAGTTTTTTACATTGATAGCCCGAGTAAACGTAGTGAAGTCTGTGCCCACACAGTACAGATTTCCCTAGCGTGCAGATCTGCCTACAGCAAGTCATTGGGGCACTCTCCTGGGGAGTAGGAGATCCAAATTTAATCTCAATCCGATGGAAGTGAGAGCATGCTTGTGTGCAGCAGGGTTAGTGCATGGTAAATCTGGTCTGCACACTTTAATGTAGCTATGAGGACAAACTACCTCAAATTCCCTCACACTTTCCGCAGATAACGGCGTGCGTGACGGCAGCTACTGCAGCACAGTTTCTTACCCTGTTGCCACCATCTGTTCTCTTCCTCTTCAGTAAACAGCACAGTGAGCCAGCTCAGGGAGCTGATTCGGCTGGAAACTCGTCATTTTTGGGGGTCAAGACAGGTTCCCTCTCAATCACATCCTTGAAATCATATAATTCATGGCTGCACAAGCACTGCTGCTGCAAGCTGCAAGTTCTGGGGATGGTGCGAAGAGCTCGATTGTTACACAGATCAGTCTAAGCTGTCAAGAAATGGTGTTTTAAATTCTGACAAAATGTCTCAAAGTAAATATTAAAAGGAGGCATTAGCATGATGATTTGATATGTGTCTGACTCTTCTGTGTGATAAAAGGCAATCTTAGTTCATCAGAGCTGATTGTTGGTCTAGAGATACCACCTACTAAAAGTACCAAAATCTTGTTTTTTGTAAAGTGGTGTTTTGCTAGCTATTAGAGGGGAACCAGCAATTCACTAGCTAATACTTAATTAGGTAAAGAGTTAAGCCTCTTTTCTTAAGGTGCTTTGTTACATTAAATCAAGGCAGCAGTAGCTAGTGATTAAGTACAGAGAGGTTACTCCTCTTTGGGCTTTCCATGGGGCTGGAGCCTGTAGCTGTCACACAAACTAGTGAGAGTGAAGAGGAGTCTTCACGGTATGAAAAATGACAGGACCAGATCCAGATGTGCTAACATTTCAGTATCCTTTCTTATGCTGACAAAGGAAATTCCACAAAACAGTTCACTTTGCACTGAGGGGACCATCTGTGGCAGAGCCCATAACTAAACGCTGATTAGAGCCTGTTGTTTTTTTTTTAAATACCACTGACTGAAATGTGCAAGTGCTGTAGCTGTGTGCAACTTTAGCTTGTTCTTTAATTGTAGTATTCTTAGCAGAAACACATAAGTGTCAGTGGGCAGCCCGGATTTAACTCTGTAAAATAAAATGGTACTTTCTATGAAAACAGGAGGGTGAGCTTTAAAATGGCTATAATTTCATGACTGACTTGAATATTCTGTGCCACTTGCTGGGGATGCAGTCTGTTACACTGTATCCATGCTTTGAAATGGTTTCGTTCATTTTTGTGGAATTTTTTTTAAACTAAACCAACATCTCATAGTGACAGCATAAATTAGAGTACTGATACTAAACCTGCTGCTGACGCGAACATTAATTGTCACATTTATGTGTTTTAAAGCTGTTAATGTGTACATCTTATTCACAAAACAAGCTATAAAAAAGGTACATCCTAGAAATAGTATTTACTTACTCAGTAAGACTCCAGATGAACAAGACGTTTGATGGAGTCTTGCCTTTCAGTATTTTGTGCCTGTTTTTTTCTGCCTATTCTTTCATTGTGGATATAAATAGCAAGACCATAATTATTCATGCCAGTTCTTTGCTAAATAACACTCAATATTTCTGTAAATAGACATTATTCCCGTATGGTTTTATAGAATTACACTTGTATTACCTAGGGGTGAAAGAACTGTTTTTTGGAACACTGAGAAAAGATTGCCAAGGAAACAACCCTTTTCCCCTAAATCCAGTTATGGTAATGCGGAGACATTTTATGGATAATTATATTGGGGGAATAGATGGAATGAATAATATCAGATTGTTTAGATAAAAATAAATGTTGACCAATATATCACTCCAATACAGCATGTCATGAACATTTGAAAGTACAGAATTATAAAAGCATAAAGTACACAGAATAGTTAAATTAATGGCTTGAAATATTGCCAGTCTTTAACCAAAACATGTGGAGCATATAGCAAAAACATCAGTTTTGTAGCAGGATATATTAGCAATAGATAGACCATCCAGTTAGAGGAGTAGTTACACAAGCAAAAAGTAGCTGCATGCAAAGCAAAGGAAATGGTGAATTAGGAAACTGTGGTTTTTAAGGGCTGCTGTGAGGTGTAGCCAAGGATTTTGCAGTGGGAAATTTGGTCTCCAACAGAGACAAATTGTGAAGCCCAGAAACATGTGGCAGATTTGTTTTCCAAAGGCTTTAATAAGCTAGAATACAGAATGATGTAAGGAACTGTAATGTTCATTGATTTTTCCTTTGTTTAGAATTCCCTACAGTAAGATCCAGGAAGATAAATTAGGCTCATGAGTGTGTAGGCTTATTTACTTATTTCAGTCTCACCCTGCAGCTCCATTAAGAAAAAAGAGAAGGGGAAAATATCAGTGCAATATGTTTGTTATATTTGTACATAGCTCACTACCAGGGAATGTGTTCTATTAAGACAAAGAGAGTAAAATAAGGTCTCCGGAGTCTGCTTTGCCATAAATTACGTTTCTGTGCTGTTATATTTCCATTTATTTCAGTGGTCCTATCCTGGTGTACAATTGGTACAATAAAATGGAGAATCCATTTGAAAATTAGCACTTATAGCCTTGCAGCATGTACCATGAAGAGTGCAGTAAAATAAGGCCAGGCCTGATGGGATTAAAATGGGCTATCATTAAACTGGTTTAAGATGACGACAGAGGTTGTATTCTAATGCCCTTGGGATTTATAGTTTGGTTTTATTATTCTGATTAGGGCAGTCAACAGAGTGAGACTGCAAATAGATTTTCTGCATCTTATAATGAACTCAAATAACGGTGCATGGACGGATGGATTTCCATCCATGTGTTCTTATGGGCTCTGTGTAGCTGGAGGGGTGTTGTATCTTCAAGGGTTAGTTAAAATTCAAACTTCTGTGACTGACAGCACTATTTTGTTTAATTTATATAGTTGCAACCTCTCTTCTATACTTTAAGACACAAATCCTTTTTTGAGATAGAAGTCCCTTGGTTTAAGCAATGGAAGATCTATTGTGTTTTCTGTCACCAACTCCCACATAACAAAATTTTGGTTCAGGGTACACAAACTTCATAAAAATAAGTGTCATTCAACATTTTTGTAACGTGGGGTAGGAAGACTTGCCTTCTGTATTTCCTGATGGGAAGACAGTCCCTGCCAGCAGTGCTGCTGAGCTTTTTAGGGGTGCGCAGGCTGCCCATGATAGGCTGTCACTGGCTTGCCTCTGCATGCAGAGTCGTAAAATCAGCGGATTTGAGATTAGAAGGCCTATCTCATAAAGAGAGTCTATCCTAATATTAAAAAGGGATACTGCTTGAATAACGTGAAGAGTAGAAAATTAGTACGGTAGAAAAATCCAGCTCTCCCAGCATGCTTGAAAATGTGAAGACCGCTTAGATATGACCACGTACACTACAGCAGCAGTGGATCTGTGGAGGTAAATGGTTAGTCTGACCCCCCACGCTGTACACTTTTGGGGGCTTTACTTCAAACTTGCTGTAGTCCGGTTCCGTGGACTGGACACACAGTTTCATCTGAGAGAAGTCCAAGTTGAGCACTCAAGACCACTCTGGGAGACAGAGCAACGTAAGGCAGGAGGGGACGTTTGGGGAGTGCACTGTAAATCCCAACTAGAACTCCAATACAGATCCACCCCAATTTCTTGATGTTAAATCACTCTAACAATAAAGAACTCTGCACTGTTGAGATGTTTTACCCATAGATCGCAAAGAATTTTACAACCGTGGTTAAAGATGATTATAGCTTTTTAAGAGAAATGATCACCTGCTGGTTCCCTCAGTTCCTTAGGAACTGAGAAGGACATCTCTTTACACAGCAGTCAGCTCTTACCCAGAGTTTCAAAGTAAGTCACTGACAGAGCAAAGGGTAGTGTGGATCTGGCCCATAATGCCTTTTTTACTACACCGTACTACAAACTTTCACTTTCTTTCATTTTAGCGTGCTTTCTGATGTGTTTAGCAATTTTTAACATTCAGGACAAGAAAAGAAATAAATCAAAAATCTGCCTGGTTGATCGTCTTATGAAGATACGTGGTTTTGATTGCTTGCTGTAGATGCAAGTACTTGACAGAGGGAGCTCTCGGTCACAAGTCAAAGAACAAGTCACCAAGAACAAAACCATCTTTACAGCCAATTCTCGCATCAACTCAGCTGACTCCTGTCCTGCCCAGTCCAGGAATTCCACCTAGGGATCCGTGTTCGTGCTTGGGAACATGAACAATCCCTTTGAGCTTACACTGGAAAGTTCAGCTGTTGCAGCTTCTTCTCCCACACAGTTTGATTTCTTTATTGTATATTTTAAAAAATGAGGAACTCTTGATTAAAACTCTTTCACAGACAGGGCAAGGCATGGCACCTCTTTCCAGGATCCCAGTAGCAGTGACTTGATTGCAAAGGCTCAGTTTCTGTCCTTCATCCCAGACGGACTAAACGCTTTCCTCTTCTTTTGTGATACTATAATCTGTTAGCAGTGTAACACTGATTTCTGAGCCGTGCATGCTGCCCGTGACTGACAGGGCTCTAGTAGGCGTATTACTCTGGGTAACACTGGGAGGCTTTGTACGAAATTTTGCCTTGCAGCACGAGACTTGCTTTTTAAAATGTTGCCGGAAACTTTTACTCAGCCAATAAAGAGCAAAAGGATTGACGCAGGAATTGCTGAAGGCCAAGGCACGGGAAAAAATAGTAGCTATCAGATGAAAGGTGGAAGCATCTACAGAAGCATGGTATGTAAAAGAGCGGTATAGGTAGAGGATGTGGTTAGGCAACCAGCAAAAGGCAAACAAAGCAACAAGCACCAGCACTGTTTTTGCAACTCTCTTGCGGGATTCAATCTATGAGAAAATAATGGATATCTGGTATTAATAGCAATCAGTAACACATGTTTATGTAGTTGGTGCTGATTTTCAAAGGGGTCTAAAAGTCTAAATGCATTAGTAACCAAAATAGCAAAATGGAAAAAAAACCCCAAGAAACCAACAGAAAAATAAATCTATTTCCTAATTTTTTTAACAAAGTATTTCCAGTGCAGAGCACATTCCCTTTCCATTATAAATCACGTGGCAATCTCATCTGGACTAGCATTTAAAAGTACGATAGTTAATGTGTCAGCTCACATGGATGAGGTCTCAGTGTTTACAATTCAGCATTTTAACTCCTGAGTTTAATAGGGTCATAATAAAGCAAAACAAACCCCATCTCTCTTTAGGAAAGCATGCACGCTCACAATTAAGTTAATGAGTCATGAGCATGTGCTTAAGTGCATAGCTGAATTTGGATTGCTAATATGGGCTGAGTTTATGGAGCTTTTTACTCTATTACCAGGTAAAGGTTTTGCACTCAAGAATTCAGACTTAATCAGCATGATAGATTTTGGAAAATGGGACACTTTAGTGCTTGATCATAGCTTACCTGCTTACGGGCATGACCATGTTCTTCCGCTGGCATGTTGGATGTACTTTTATATAAAGTTCTGGCGATAAGAAAATAGTAGACAGAAATGACAGCTAAGGGTACAATATAGAACACTAAGAAGCAAACCAGGGAGTGAGCTTCCTGCAGGATCTTCTCAGATACAGGATAGGGGGCACATGCCTCAAAAGTTACATTTTTCTCAGGATTGCTGAAAGAATACAGATCTGAAAAAACAGCCTCTGGGATAGCAAATATCATGGAGACAATCCAAACACAGCCAGCTTTACAGCAGGTCTTCAGGAGCGCATCCGAAGTCTGCAGTTCCAAGGGCTTAACGATGGCTCTGTACCTAAGACCAACCAACATCATTGTCAGAATAAATGCAGAAATAATGCAAGCACTGACAGTGCAAACTTCTTGAGGTTAAAGCCATCTCTGTTCTCGCTAAACTAAGGGTGGCAGAATCATCTTGGAAATAGAAACAGATACTAGCTCTTTTTAATTAAGATGGAAATGTAGAAGTTAGTTTTAAGCATGTATTTTAATGAATTGGCTGGCAGGACTTGTCATTAAAGCCTTCCTAAGTAAAGATGACTTTTACTGTTTGAATTAGGATCAGTAAGGGCAATCATCTTTCCTATTTTTATGGTGCTGCCTAGAAAGGTAAATGAGGGAATTTCGTATGCAAAACTGGTAAAGGTATGAAACAGGTTAACTATTTTATAAATACATGAAACCAAACATGTACGCCCCTCCTTTCGTCCATGTTCTTAAGATCCCAGCTGAGTGCAGTGATCTGACTCAATGCTCCAGTATTCATTCATGTTTCTAAAACAGGAGCTAACACTGCTGTTGATTCATGGCTGTGATTCTGCAGCATGTGGACTGAGTCAGACAGATGAGAAAAATCTGGGTAAATCTATAGTTGTGTGAAAATCTGTGTGGAAACGGGACATGGAAAAAGGACCAACTGCCACGACGGTGGATGAAGCACAGGAAACAATACACCCTGCTCCCAAAGTATCAGGGACTCTCGATGATGCAGAAAGAAGAGACCCCTCCAGGGGGGCACAAGATTGGCATGAAAGGAGAGGCAGTGAAAAAGGATCCAGAGGATAAGACAGCTTAGTTGTACCATTTTGCACACCCTGAGGAGCTGGTCTTTTTCTCCTCTAGGCAAATTTAAATAGAAAACTGCAAGCTGGATTGCTATTTATCAAATAAATAGCATTTTTATTGACTTTGAGCTCTTCTAGCATACTGGAACATGATAGTCTGGCGTTGTGCACGTGACTGATGTTCTGAGCTTTCTCAGTAAGTTTACCATATAGTTACACTGTGAAAGTGTAGCATGGAGTATTTACCTAACAGCTACCATGAAGAATTAAATACAGAAGCAAGTGTCTAAATCATAGAATCATAGAATAGTTGGGGTTGGAAGGGACCTTTAAAGGTCATCTAGTCCATGATGGATTCTGAATTGACAACATACAGGACCGAGACCTTGGAGCTATGATAGATAGTTCAGTGAAAACATCAACTTAATATTCAGCAGTAGTAAAAAACCCACACCAAACCCTAAAAAAACAACAAAAAAGCAAAATGTTAGGAATTATTAGGAAAACAATGGAGAACAAAACTATTGTGCAATTATCTGTATCTCTGGTTCATGCAACTCTTGAACACCATGCACTGCTCTGCACACCTTAACTCAAAAAAAACGTACTAAGGATGGAATATAACATGAATACCCGGGAGAGTATTCATCACTGTCACTTCTGGCCAGGGCCATCAAATGAAGCCACGTGCAAAGCAAAAAAAAGAGTTGTTTATGCAACAGGCAGTGAAAGTCATTGCTAAACAAGTTCAAGAAGAGGCTGAACAAGGATCTAGAAAAGAAATCCACTGAGGTTATTAAATAGACAGAAACCACATCTGCTCAGGAGGTCATCTGAAGGCTTAGAGTATAAGTGTAGCGTTGGATAGTGGTTTTTATTCTTCCTATGTGTGTTTTCTTTTCCTTATACTGCCACTGCTGAGGGCTAGTGTTGGCCTACGTGGACCCTTGATCTGACCCAGTGTGGCCATTCCTGTGTTGGCTGATTTTTTCTGGAGGACAGTAACAGTAGCATTGCTTAAATTCTGAACACATGAACTACTTGCTATTACATGCAATCCACAATTGCTGGCTACAGGATGAAAATCTTTTTCTCTCTTAATACTAAAATTCATTTTGGGTTTTTCTGCTCCTTGACCTGCTCATGCTGATTGAACTGAAATCTCAGCTTTGTTCATTCAGAAAAGAAGTGCATGGAAATCTGATTGTTCAGCAACTCCTGACAGCAGTCAGATGGGAGCCCTGATCCCTACGAACAGTGCTGTCATTGTAACCTGAGTTTAATTTCAGGACCTCTGGGCTAAAATATCTCTGGAAAAGATATAAGAACTATAAGAGAAAATATTCAAATTGTGTCATGTCACACTAAGCACTTATCAAGCTGAAAATTACTATAGTATTGCAGTAACCATCAAATCATGAGAGTCATTCATTTGTCCCCGTCTGTTCTGTGTTTTCTTTTGGCTGTTTACCCCACATGTCAGTCTTTTACGTTGTAGGATTTAAGAGCCTCACTGAGTGCATAGGACAAAGGATTTCCACTCAGTCATTTTCACAGTTTGATTTTTCATCTTCCCTGACTACTTTAGTGCACCACTAGATAGCACCAATATACTGTCTTTTCCCTGCCTTACGCAATTTCCCTCTTCTGTGCAATTGAGAAAAAACACCTGTACTGTACTTCAAGCTAATAAAAGTCAAAAGACTTAAAGAGTTATTCTCACTTCACTCCATTAAAAAGAACTGCTCCAATTTTTCTAACACACATTTAAAATTAAATGGGAGAGTGGTTGTTCGGGGTTTTTTTAGTCTATTACAACGTGCCATTTAATATTGTGCAAAACGATCATTTCTGCTCTTTTATTAATTTCTAACTTCACACCTGCAGTATCTCTTGGCAAATCAGTCGCATCAGACCCACCTGTCAGCACTGAGAACAGTCAGGGTAAACACTGATACTCCAACTGAGGTTAACTGGATAAAAGACAGCAGCTTGCACCCAATTCTTCCGAAGAGCCAGGTATCCACAATATAACGTGTTGCATCTACAGGCACACAAGTTAATAAAAGCAGTAGGTCTCCAAATGCCAGGCTGGTGATGAAGATGTTTGGAACCGTCTGCATTGATTTAATCTTGAAAAAGACTTTGATGAGTATAGCATTTCCAAGGAGACCCACTGAAATGATCACAGCATATGTAACATAAATTGTGCACAGTATTTCTAATCCTGGAAAGGAGTCTTCGGTCCATTTTTCATTTGTGGTTTCATTATCAATGATTGATTTCAGTTCTGTACCATCTGTAGATGCACACAAAGTCTGATTAGCTGAATGCAAGTATACTTGAGACATTTCTTTAACTGTTTCTTCTCCCCGGGCTGGACTTAAATTGATCAAAAAATTGTTTAATATTTAGCTTGCAGCATATCAGCAAGGTCAATAGAAAAGTACAGATTTGTGTCTGAAATTAAGATTCCCATTGCACATTAACTACTTTCATCCCCTTCTGGGTCTCAAAACATGCCTAGGAGAAATGCACGCAGATCTTGTTCTGAACTGTGTAGGAGGTGGAGAATTTTTTTATTGGCTTTTCAGCTAGTCGAGCAGAGAGGGAGGAGGAAAAAAGAGAAAAGGGTTTTCTTTAAAGATATTAGCTGAAATGATGTTTTTTTTCTTGGAGGTATCTGGCAAGTAAATATTGTATTGTAATTATTGTAGCATTAGGGTTTGCATATTACCCAGCAAATGTTTGTTAATATTTTTCAAAATATTCTAAAATGGAAATAAAATGAAAACCTGAAATAGTTTTCTCAATAGTACAGGTAAGCATAGAATATACTAATTTAACATGAAACTCTACAGTATACCTTAATGGCAGATAAAATATCTCAGAATATAGATAGTATTTGCTGAAAAAGCCATAGAGACAGCCTGTGCTTGTCTATGCTCTGATTAGTCTTTCTATCACAGAAATGCAGTGACCTTCTAAAAGGCAATATAAGATCAAAATTTATGGCCATAATCCTGCTAATACTTATATTAAACCTTAGATTTGTCCCTTGAAACAGTCCCATTGCCATCAAACCCACAACTTATGCTGAAGTTTGAACAGGTTTATAGATAGTTGCTGTACAGAAGCCTGTTATCTTGCAATAATCCATGTATTTATTGGCTTTGGATGGTACAACTGGTGATTCAAATATTCTGGGAGAAAAATAACTTTTCATGATGCTATCTAAATCAAACATGTTAGTATTATGGGTTTTCTTATCTTTAGATTAGTCAACAGTCAAATCTTAAACTCTGCTCTGTGATGAACTCCTGATTAAGTTTAATGTAAACTAAGGTACAAGGAATGTGACCTATTGAGTCAAATCTCCTGAAATTAAGAAAGCCAAGATCTAATTTCTAAATAGCGGAAGTGGAAAAGATGTCAAAGGACTGAGCTTTATGCCTTTAAAATGAAGATCAGTAGCTGGAGTATTTTTTCCTCCAGATTGTTCTTCAGCTGTGACATTCGAGTGGAGAAGGTACCCTGCTCAAATCACAAAAGCAATCTTATAGCCAAGTCCCTTTATCTTTAGGTGCACACACACGGACACACAGACACACAAACACACAGACACACAAAATCAAGTTTGTTTCATTTACTCAAAAAGACTCCTCTAAGTACTACGCATGCAAAGTCTAGTTTTCCCTCTCCCAGTCCTTGCAAACACAACTATGCCACAGGTGGTAGACCAGGTAGATGGGAGATCAGATGGAAGACCAATGCTGTGGCCAGCTGGAAGAAGGAGTCACTGATACAAAAAGGATGCATGGGTTAAAAATTCCAATTAAGTTTTTTGAAAGTGCTTTTAAAAGAAAAGTTCTTGTCACGATCAACCATAAGATATCCTTTTATGCAGGCACAGTATGTAGGTTGCTCACAGATTTAGGTGCCTTTGAGGATGCCCGATTATGTTGTCCACCCACACTGGCGTAGTACTGTGCATTATATTTAATATAGAGTTCAGCAACTGTAGCAGATTGTGACAGCTTAATGTCAGATAGTTACATAAAATGTTTAGATTTCCTGTATAGGAGAAGTAGGGTATCACCAAACATTGGGAACTAATTGCTCTCCACCAAGTGTTGAATACTCAAGGGTGGCATCTGAATGAAACGTCAGGTGTTTAGCTGAAACTGGAATTTAGCTGAAAGAAACTTGTTACTTGCCTTGAATTACACTAGAGGTTGGTTGATGCACCGAAGTTCAGCTAGCAGCATAGATCCCAACCTCTTACAGTCCCAGAGCCATCCGAGAGATTAGGGCTGACCATGTGAAATCTGAGGCTCAGTTTATTCTGTCACTCCATCTTTTTGTACAGTAGGATAGAGGACCTGGACTGATATCCCTCTGTGTAAGAGATAATCCAGAGGACTGGAGACTCTTGAGCTATGAGATGCTCCCAACAGTTGGTTTGGGGGATGATTCAGGTACGAAGGGAAAGGTGACAGACCTCCCAACCCATATTTAAACCTCTTGAGGACACCAACATGTGCCACAGATGAAAGCAACCCCAGAAAGTGGCAAGGGCTTAAAATTCTGTTCACTCCAGGTACTTCATGTGTTGTTTATTCCAAACTGGACCTGAATTCATATATAAGCACCTGAGTGCTCATTCTGATGCTTTACACTTTAGAAGCCCGCATTACCTGGAAACACAGACACCTTTTCCCTGCTCTCTCTCTAATAGGGCACAGCACATATGTCTAACCCAGCTCACAGCAGCATGGAATTCTACTTGGTTTTCTCTTTCTACTGAGAGATTGTATTTTCCCAGCTTTCTGCCTGCTTGGGGGAATCTGGCAGAAGGAACTCCTTCATTTCTCACAATTCTTCCTATAGTCCTTACATTACTGCAGGTTTTAGCTAGTCGGCCAGGTTCTCTCTTTATGGAGCACAAGATATTGTCTTAGTCAACTGTTAGGAGGTGAAAAATAGTATTTTGAAAAAGCACAAAAAATAACATTTTCTAGACCCAACAAGAGCCTGAAGGACAGATAGTAAACATCAAATATGCAATTTGTTTGTGATGGTAGAATCTCAGTGTTTCTATTCATCAATTTTGTGTGTTCTTCATTAGTGTCATGGGTAGAAGCCACGCAGGAGAAGACACACCGCATTTTTAACACAGATTCCAATAGCTTTCAGTTGTGCAAATCCAGCTGAAATGGAAGAGAATGGCATCATTATTCCAAACAGTAAACAACTCTAAGGCATTATTTTAGAGCTCTGTCTTCTGGTGCGAAGAGAAAAGCAATTTGGGTAATTCTGGCTATTGTTTAAAGTACCAGGCTTCACAGAAAATGAATGTTCCTTTTGAACTCCATGCTGCAAAAAAAAAATGAGTAAAATACTCAAGAGTATATCATTTAGCTCTATTTTTAATGCAAATTTTCTGTTTTAATGCAGTGTGACTGCTGACTTAAGTAATTTCCATGTGCTGCATAGTGTCACCCACTCAGAAGAATCTCTTTCAGAACCATTTGCTCTGCACCAAGCCAAAATATGGAGAAAACAGCCAAAATCTTAACTCCCATTAAAGAAATTGCTTTTCCAAAATTGTAATTATTTTGTGTAGTGTATTTTTGTTATTTCAGTATACATTGGTCATGCTGCATTGATCATTATTTATACAAATGTGTCAAAATGCTTTGTAGCTAGAGTGCTAGGAACACAAAACTGATACACGCTGAACTACAGCTGTATTAGCCAGCCTGGGTTTTTTAGGATTGTTTTAACTCACTTTCTTAGGTCATTATTTGTATCATTTCTGTATAGAACTATTTAGTTGTCTTAATTCTTCTTTTATGTCTCAAACTCATTTTCACCCCTTGCTTTGATTGTCTCTGCTAGCAATTTCACCATCTGTTTATTGCTGGCTGATGTATATTTCTGTCTCTCCACTGAGCGAACTGACGTTTATGTTCTTCGGGTGTTAACAGCAGAGAGATACCAAACTTGTCTAGATAGCTTGTCTATCCTAGTCCTGAATTTTGGTAGACTCTGTTGTGGCATCCTCTCTTATAAAAGGCTTTTCTCAGATTAAGATCTCTTCTACAGATGAGCCTGATTGCTATCCACGTGCCCAGACTGTTCCGCACAGAGGAGGACTCTGCCGTTGGGTCACCACAGGCACATTCCTCTTATGCCTCCCTGGAGGCAGGAAACTGATTTGAAGTCTAGCAGTCTGCCCAGATCAATGTAAATCTTTCCCTTCCAGCAAATCTCAGTAGCCTTCCTTTTAGGTCATCTTCTTTTGACATAAAGATGAAGGAAGGCTTTTTGTTCCTCCATCAAGAAGTCCTAACCTGGAGTCCTTTAACAACTCTAGCTTCTAAGCTAGACTCTAGAGTTATAACTAGAATTATGTTATCTGAAATACGTTTTTCTTCCTAGTGTTTTCTGAACTGGCTTTGCCACCTTTGTGTTGGGAAGAGGAGTCCCTGCTCTAGAGACAACATTCTCAGGGATGGGTGTGCATAATTGCCTTGTTTCTGACTTGCATCTGTGTTGCAGCTTTAGTGTCTTCTCTTTAAACTGAAATTGCCAATAGCATGACAAATAATGGCAAGACGAGGGGGCAAAGAGTATCATGACTCACGTCAATAGTAAGAATGAAGCTTTTATCTGACAGCCATTTGATGGGCTGTATGACTTGTGTGACTGTTCCCAATCAATTTTCTAGTGTCCAGGCAGGCAAGTATTAAATGGCAAAGCCTGAATGCACACCCGGAGTGAGCGTCGATGTCAGAGACAGTGGTCCACGTTTAGAGCAAATTACTAACACATCCAGGGCTGTTTCCAGTTCTGCTCTGTCCTACTGCGAGAACGGGAATGAGTCATTTCCGTGCGCTACATCTGAGTCCCTCCCTGAACAGAGAACGTCACCTCCCCATCTCCCCAGGCATCCATTTCGGAGCTACGAGTGTCAGGCAATGGGGAGGGAGGTTGCGTAAGGCACTGCCCGTGCTGGATTTCTTCACTTGGGAGCACAAGAGCTTGGTTTCAGTGTCTGTCAATCTGATGTTTTTCACCGCTAAGTGGGAACATCTTCTCTATCCTGTATTTTGATTTTTTTACCATTGCCCAGTGTCCTCAGCAGTTGGAGACAAAACAACTACTGAGCTATTAAAAGGGAAAATATCTTTTTAGGACACTTTAATGACAATTTCCTTGGCTGTGTCACATTCATAGCAGAGTGTAACCATTCATTGTCAAAGACTACCTGTTTAGGAGAAAAATGCATTGGTTTATTACTGGTTTTATCTCCCTATCACCTGCGTGGAGTTGATTCTACACCAAGGGCAGAGGGAGCTGTGCAGGCGCTGAGACTCAGGGCATCAAATCCCGCAATAATGTCTGATGGGAACTGCCTCCCTGTTTTTTGGAACTGAAGATGAGCTATCCAGTTAGTTACACTTTCAAATACCACAAGACTTATCAGCATGTCTAGGAGCAAAAATAATACCATCCCAGCCTGCAGTGTTAGGAAGGTGAGGTGGAAGGTCAGTTCGGATGAACTGTCAGGAGCAGCATTCAGTGATACAGCAACAAGAAGGATATCTTCGTGGTTAAAATCTAAGAAAATAGCTTCTGATTTTGTTGCAATGTCTAAATCCAGACTATTCAGTGCAGTTAGTGGGACTCAGTCTGCCTGTGACGGGATCTCAAATGCTGTCATTAATCAATGGCTCCAAATACCTTTTATCCTGTTTCTCCATTCTTGCATCCCTTCCAGCCTCCTTTTCCAAGAGTTTCCTCAGCCAGTTTCAGTATGGGAATGGCCAGTGAAATACTGGTATCATTTCTCAGAAAACAGAGAAGAATAAACACTGGAATGTATCCTTGAATTTCTTCCATTACAGGAACAATCAGGCAATGAAGTAGTATAGCAAGCATAATTCTTTTGGGCATCCTTGAAACTCTCAATGATACATTTAATTTAGAACCATTAGAGTGCCATTACATGCTAAATACTTTCTGATACCTAAAAGCACAGAGTATTGTGCATTAAGACTTAACAATCATCTTACGCAATAGGTAATTATCTTCCCAGTATTATGATTTTTTATCTCAAATCATTTCCTGTAATGACATTTCTTTCGTTGTCCCAATAATAACGGCCTGCTAAATTTAGAAAGAATTATACATCTTGGGTGTAAGTATTGCTAACCTCTATTGCTAACCACTACTGTAGATTCATAAACTGTCAGAAGAAAACTTAAACAAGCTGCACTGACCTTTAACTGTCGTCCTATGTAATATCTATCCAGCACTGTACATGCGTTGAGCTAGAAGACCACTTTAGCCACTTGTCCATGCAGAGACATAAAAAGTCTCCAGGGACCCTTGAGTGAGCTGCCTAGACCTTGGATCTGCATCCACTGACTTAGTTGGTATGAAAGGTGGTGGAGTTTTGTGCCAGTCTAAATAGCAAGAGGGGAGTGGGGAGGGTTTTGCCCAAGTCACCACAGCTGCTGCAGTGATTTTACTATCATTTTTTATTTCTTTTGCATCGTCTAACCTATTGTTAACAACCCACTGACATCTGACATCAAATAATGGTCTTCATAGATAAATATACTTTCAGAAATCCTTCTTTCATTGGTTGAAAACAGAGCACGCATTTCCTAGTGTGTGTATCACTAAAAATAAGAAATTGTCCTCGTTTCAGCTGGAATAGAGTTAATTTTCTTCCTTGTAACTGGCACAGTGTGTGTTTTGGATTTAGTGTGAGAATAATGTTGATGATAACACACTGATGTTTCAGTTGTTGCTAAGTAGCGCTCATCAAAGCCAAGGACTTTTCAGTTTCCCATGCTCTGCCAGCAAGCAGGCGGGCAAGGAGCTGGGAGGGAGCACAGCCGGGGCAGCTGACCCGAACTAGCCAAAGGGTATTCCATACCATAGAACGTCATGCCCAGTATATAAACAGGGGGGAGTTGGCCAGGAGGGGCGGATCGCTGCTCTGGCATCAGTCAGCGGGTGGTGAGCAATTGCATTGTGCATCACTGGTTTTTTTTCCTTGGGTTCTAGGTTTTTTTTTTTCTTTTGTTTGTTATATTCCTTTTCATTACTACTATTATTATTGTTATATTTTTATTATTATTGTTAGTATTATATTTTATTTTACTTTAGTTATTAAACTGTTCTTATCTCAACCCACGAGTTTTACTTTTTTTCGATTCTCCTCCCCATCCCACTGGGAAGGGGCGAGGAGTGAGTGAGCGGCTGCGTGGTGCTTAGTTGCTGGCTGGGGTTAAACCACGACAGCAATCTAGGAGTAAATGAGAATGACTTAGAAATCAAAGGAGCTTTTAGATTGCTGCTTTCTCAGAGAGCGAGCAGAGTCAACTGTTACAATCAAAATCGCGGGGAGGAGGATGTGTTTGTATCGGTAACGCACTGCTGCCCGTCAGGTCACATTCAAGCCAGAGCTGCAGAAGCTGTTCCCATCACTTAAAATTATTAGGATGTGAATCACAAACGCATAGCAATTTTTTATTAGATTTGTCTTTGTGCATCTCCTCTCCCTGTGAAAACCAGCAATGCACAATTCTGTGACAGAATGTCAGCGTAGATATGTTGGAGAAGAGCAAATGTAATGGTGCCGGTGCGGAAGATATTATTTCAGCCCAAAGAAAATTACACATCTTCATTCTGGCTGACAATCTAAACAATGCCATGCTTGGAACATAAATGATACACTGTTTAGCTGGAAAAGCCATTAGGCATATGATGGAGAGTGCAAGTGAGCTAACCGCCTTCCCAGAACAAATAGTGCTTTGCATTTTACACAAGCAAGTTGACAGGTTTTTAGAAATTTACTTCCGGATTTTGCTTTTTGAATAGAAAAAAAATCAATAGCAAGAATGGAGACCTGACATCGCTCCACGCTGGGCAGCTTGCTCTTCTTCCCGCTGTTACACCTCCAAAGCAGGAAACACGCTGACGGATCCGCCCAAGAAATGGCATTTCCAGCCATTTCTCGTCAGCCTGAGAAGTCTTAAGTATTCCAGCACTTTTCTCACTGCTTGTCCAGCTTTTACCCAAATCTTTGTTGCTCCTAATCATTTAATAATGTTATGAGGGCATTTAGCAAAAACTTTAGAAAATCAAGATACATTTCGTCTTTTATCAGGAATGTAATAAAACAATTACAGTATGCAGAAGACAAGGCCAGTGTCATGTTGCTCTCATATTGATCTTCTTTTGCTGCCTTTTTATTTTAAATTAGAGTAGTAGAAAATAGAGTTGGGAGGACTTTCAACAGGTCTTCCAGTCCATCCTTTGCCCTAAGGCAAAATCAACTTTACTTATACCAATTCGGGCAGATATTTGTCTTATCACTATGAGTGTTTTTTAAGACCTGCAATGATGGCAATTCCATGTGCACTCTAGACCACTTATTCCTTAAAATTAGAAACTGTTACCTAATGTCTAGTCTAAATTTAAGCCTATTACCTTCTGTCCTATAAAGTGTATGCAGAAAGAATTACTGCACGAAGGAGGACAGTGAGGGTCAAAGCAAGGTGGTAGAGGAGGAAACCGGGTCAGACTGTCCATCCACCTAGACTTACCGATATCATGGTAGAGACAAACTGGTGTAAAAGGGACTCGGGGGAGGACTAAAGCTCCAGTTCCTCTGAAGAGCTCTGCAGCCTCCTTCCTTGCCCTCACAGGACCCTCCTTGTTGGGGGTGCAAGGGGAGTCAGGCCCAGCTTTGGCACACAGCAGCATGGCACAGCGTGTCCTGCTTCTCATTGCAAAGCAGGGAAAACTTGCATTCAGCAGCAGAGTGTGGAACAAAGAGTTTACTAATGAAAATAAAGAATACAAGCAGGGGATGATAGTTCAAGTGTCCAACATACTGAACTGTATTTTATATTAAATTTCTTTCTCATTGAAAGCAATTTCAAGTTAGAAACAAATGGGTATGAGGTGGAACTTGTTTGCATGTTTTTAATGCTAACATTTCTCCCAGAAAGCCAAGGAACTGAAGGTGATCTGTCTGATTTCAAGTAGGCTGGCTGTAGCTACTGTACATTGAAATATTCATCTTTTTCCACTAATTGCTGTGTGGGAGTTATTCACAGAATGAAAGAACCTTTTGTGTTTGCTATCGTATGTACCAGCCCTAAGACATCGCTCCATTATATTTTTTTTACTTCTCTGTCATTGGTACAGGTTAGTATTTTACTATATTAACAATCATCAAAAAATTGTTACTTGAATGATACAGAGAAAGGCATTCAAAACTGAAACTAGGATTCGGTTGAGCAGGCAAGTTACCGATTCAAACACATTTGCTGAAAGAAAGCCCCCCTTTAGTAGGAGAGGAAAGTTAAGTCTCTCTTGTGGTGTTATGAAATGGAGTTTACCTCCTGCTGTATTCACAGCAAAGTATTACTAAAGGGCAAACTTCTTAATCGCCACCTCCAAAGATGGTAGGATTTTATCTGCTATTGTTCTGTTTTGGGTTTTTTTGCAGGAAAGGTAATCTGAAACCTATATCGTACACGTGGATACCCATTAGAGGTGGGAATTTCAGTTTTTCTTGTTTCCACATTCCATTTGAAGGTACTGGGCAATGTTTTCAAACATTTAAACATGCATCTACATCTCTTTAGAGATCTAAATCCAAGTCAGCAGTGCCAGCACATCTGAAAATAAAAACGTACAACTGCAAGGAACATCTTGGAAAGCTGAGTCCAATTTCTTAATGTATAAATTGATCAAAGTCCATCTCAGAAAAAGTAAGGAAAGATACTGATTGAGGAGCCTAGACATCCATGCCTGAGACAGTCAGCCAACAAGCTCAAAAATATGACTTGAAACTCAATATTATGGGCATTAGGTTCTGAGGATAACTATCAGATGAAGAAGGGAGGAGAGGGATGGCAGGAGGGTGTAAAGAGAAAAAAAAGAGGACAAACTATGAGAAGGGCTGATGATGAGGAAGAGAACGTTTCCAGTCTCTGTTTAACGTGATGGCTAATCTTGGAAACACAGGGGGACCAAGTCCTTATGTGGTCAGTACTGCCACTCCACTGAAGCCTAGAGAGTTGAATCATGGGACATTTTAGCTCTATAATTGTGTTCAGAGTGATAATTGTACATAAGAATTAATTATTTAGATCAATGTTTATTTCTACGTGCCACGAAAGAGAACCATCATTAGATAACCAGAAGAAAAAAAATTCAGTATCAATGAAAAAATCTTGCTTTCTGTGGATAGTGCAGCCCTGTATCCATGGGTAGTATTCTTCGTGAACAAGGATGTTTGGTCTCACCATCTTCTCGAGGTACAGCACTGGGGTTGTAATGAACTTCAGCTATGGAAAAAAATCAGGGAACATTTTCCATTATAATAATTTGGTTTAATATATTTAGAAAGAAACCTGTCTATGCAGAACTCACTGATTTAATGTCTTTGGGGAAATAACAGAAATCAGCGTGTTTCCAAAAACAACCAGGAATGTTTGGTGCTTAGGTCAGAATTCCTACAAAGGCATTCCTTTTTCAGAATACAGTTCTGCAACAATTTCTCCATCTTGGAAGGCAAAACCTCCTGCTGGGATTCTTCTGGATTAAACAGGCTCAAGCAGGTCCTGTTCAGCTTTCTGTAATCCCCAAGATCTTTGTTCTTTTGGGAATGCATGATATAGACTATAGTGCTCCATAACTGGAAGTAAGTCCCGTGAGAATGACAGCCGGCTGGGCCAGGGCGGAATATCTCTTAGGTGCCTCAGGAGGAAGCTGAGCAGAGAGTTCCCTTCCTTTTGGAGAAGAGCCATACCAGGATCTTAAGGGCTTTCTTACTTTCCTTAGTACAGCAAAACCCATCTGTAATGTAGTCATTAACCCCAAACTGAAGTCTGACACAGACAGAGCAGTGAATTTATTTATTTCCATTGGGCGGGATTTGACAGGCACCATATGGAACCTATTGCATTCTAGTCTATGCAACGCACACTGTTTTTCTTACCGATCCCAAAATTTATATCCGGAGAAGTCCTGGGAAGGAGATCTGAACCACTGAAAATTGAACTTGTTCCATTAGAATTTAGACTCCACAAAGCCTGGGACGGTGACTTGTGGTTTAAATGCCTTGATGTAGATCCTGACCCACTCCAGTCTGAAATCAGAGAGTGGAAGGCACAGGAATAAAATTCTGTACGGGTGTCACATCTCAAGCTACTAGAGACAGGGAGGAGAAAGGTCTGTGCTTGCTTCTTGTGCCATCCTTGTACCTGCCCTGAAGCCATGGGTCTCTGTGCAGCACAATGCACAATTCCTGCTGTTAATTTTTACACTAGCTCTGTGACACTTGTGCAGGTGGGCCTGGATACCAGCAATTCAGTCTTCTATTTCCCCTTTAGGGACCCAATCTAGGAATATTAATTTGGATAAGGTCATATCGAAGAAGACAGGAGGTACACAAAGGAGAGGAATGGCAGCCCTACCCGTATTGTATCATACAGCATCGAGCTGGCTCATGCTCAAGGGAGAATACTCTCTGTGCTACATAGAGCATTCTTGCTGAATTCCCCCTCTGCAAATGGAAAGCTACGTATTCCTCAGCAGCACACAATGCACAGGGCTGCTGTGTACAGGACATATATGTTAATACAGGATTTTTAGTCTGTTTTCCTGAAAAGGCTAAACCCACTGATTTAGCTTCTCCTTTGTTATACCCATTCATAATGTCAACTAATTTTGACAGACACACAGAGGTGCTGAAGTTGTTAAGTTCTTCCACATTTCTGTGAACAATCAACATCACTGGGGTAGCCCGGAATAAGCCACAGCACGTGTTATTTCTTTCTGAGCTGGTAGATAGCAGAATCTTAGAATAATTTAGGTTGGAAGGGACCTTTGGGGGTCTTCACTCCAACCTCCTGCCCAGAGTTAGATCAGGTTGGTCAGGCATCTGTCCAGCTGAATTTTGACTCTCCAAGGAGAGAGACTCTCTCCACCGCCTCTCTGGGCCACTGTCACCTATTTAACTACCCTCACTGTGGAAAAAATGTGTTTCCTTATAAATAATGGGAATTTCCGTAGCTGCAACTTGTGCCCATTGCTTCTTGTCTTCTTGCTGTGCACCTCTGAGAAGAGTCTGTCTCCTCTTTATAACCACCACTTAGATAGCCAAAGACAGCAATTACATCTCCCTTCTCCTTTCCAGGCGGAGCAAATCCAGCTCCTGCGCATAAAAAATAGCGTGTTGGACTAGTATGTCCAATATCCTGCATCAATTTCTGAATCTCGGCTGTATGAAGACTGGAAGACCACCAAAACCAGCTCACATAAGGGAAGACTGAATAGCATGTGGGAACGGAATTACAGACCAAGCTGAAATCTTCTTTGGAAATCTACGTCTTTTACTGCATGCTGTCACCCCGTCATCATATCATATAAGCAGTTAATGGGAGAGGATAAAGACCTATTAAAGAACAATTATCTAATGCAATGCAGAAAGGCTATTGAGGGGAGCCTTATTTCTTAACGTAGAACAAATGTGACACCAGTAGCAGGCAAAGACTTATGAGTCAAGCTAAACAAAACCCCATAATGCTTACCAGAGTAATTACTCAGCCGAAATCTTCCCCAGCAGAAGTGTACTCGGCACTGCTTCACTACTTCTTCCTTCATTAGGCAGTGAAACACAAAGATAAAGAGCCCTAAAGAAGTAAGAAGAGAAATTCACAGGTTTTCAGGTGGATTCTCCAACCTGCTGTCCCTTTTCTAAACTTTTTGTATGCCACTCAGTTACCAGGATGTTACATATAGGCAGAGAGGTGGTCCCTGGGCCAGCATCATGTTGGCCCAGAACTGCACTGAGTCCTTTGTGCATATGAAAGGGTAATGGGAAGAGAGCTTTCTGCAGATTTGGTGTAAGAATAATCTGCAAGTCACTGTAGATTCTATCAACCATTTTTATGCCCAGATGAAAAGGATTGTGCCAGCTCCTGAAAAGATACATTTATTGGGACCCATGTTTCCAAGGCATGAATTCATGTCTTTAATAGTATATCTATCACAGCAGTGCTGTCTAAACAACACTATCATCCCACTGCAATGGAGCTTTCCTATTAAAATAGCTAAGCACTGTAACACAAAAGCTTTGTGAGCACTCCTCTTCCCCCATGCTTGAATTACATGATGTTACAAATTTATTTCTATTCCACGGCCCTAAACTGTTGTATTTATAGCAGTACTCCATTCAGAAATTACCTTGCAAGGTGTTAAAAATGCTGAAGAGATACAAGAAAAAAATCCTGACTGCTCCCCAGGCAAAAAAGACAAAGCCCCAAGTTAAGCCCAAAAGGAACATCAAGCTGAAAGCACTTTTGAGGTCTTGGAGAAAACCCCGTTTCCAGAATCCGGATCTCTTTTGTGTCCTTGACTTCATGGAGTGGATTTGAAGGAGAACAGTGATGAACATGGCTGTATTCGTCAAAAATATTAAGAAGACATAGGCCACAACGGAGATGTAAAACACTATGTTCTGCTGAATCCAGCAACTGCAAGAAAGGGAGGTATGTGTTCAATAAGGAGTTTTGTGAGCAGTGAAACTAATGAAGCCTGGTTTCCAAAATAAGTGTCCCGTATGGTTCTCTGATACCTAGTAAGGGGCATTCCCTAACACCCATTACTTTCCCCCAATGAGGACATTCATAGAATCTCTCCACTTGCCTTTTTTATGGAGGTTATAGAAATTCAATAACTTTGAGACTTCAATATTTCTGCCAAATTCAGATAAACCTGACAATTGTTTCACAACTTAATAATGCATACACACAAAGACACACTGCCTTAGGAAAACCGAGTTAAATACAACTTAATTAGGAGTCTAAATAATAGTATAGCACAGAGATGAGCACTGGTTAGCTTTTCCTCAGACATGAGTTAGTGAGTTTTACTGCCTTTTTGCTAAAGATGGGTAACAGTTTTCCCTCTGAGGTGTCATGGGTGTGCGTTGCCTCTCTGATGGGATAGAATTCAGATATTCCAGGTAATCTTCAACAACAAGTGATCAGATTGTGCTCAACAGAAAGCAGGTGAAAAAATGGAAGCATTCTTTGCTAAAAAACCTTTTTAAAAAAGGTTGAAAGAATGCAGTGTTTTCCCACTGGAAAAGAGAGGAGGTTGAGGTGATTTAAATGAAAGAATTTGAAATGATGAAGAGACAGTGATGTGAATTGACATTAAAAAAACAGAAGCAAATGTGCAAAATACTAGAGCAATTATTCTGGTTATACCAGAAATCTAGAACATGTAGGAGCATATACAAATGTCCCATCAGACTGAGTTAATGTCATGTAAAGAAAGAGATTTTCTGGAAAGTGAAAATGGAGTTGACTGGCAGAAGCCCTCCCTGTCCTCAAGCCCCATCCACTGATGTGAGAGTTACTCCATGTAGTAGCCATACATCCAAAATGATCCAATGAACCAGAACCACTAAAAGGAGAGGGTTAAGATGGGGGAGAAAAGACAAAAGCAAGAGAGAAGTTGTTGCCTTCTGGTTATTTCTTGTATCTTTAAGATACTCTGGTGACCATCAAAAAGCTTAAAGTATTATACTTACAAATTGCTGAATGGATTGCTCTCAGAATGTGATCCATTGCCATAGAAGTCTTTATTTATAATGAGCACAATAGTAATTACAATAGCTGGTATTCCTAATATGGAAGGCAAGAGAAAAAGAGATATTTAGATTAAAAAGAAAAAATGGAGAATATGGAAAGATGTCAGAAAATCTCTGATGAGTAATTACAGCAGACATGTACATCTTAGGATCAAACTCTACCCCTAAAGCTCCTTCTGAAACAAGTGTAATTAAATGTGTGGCATAGCAGGTTTAATCTCCTTATTTATGTAAATTACAAATGAGTAGGCATAAAAATATCTGTGTTTGCAAAATGTTTGTGAGTGTTCAAACATCTCCAGAAGGGATCCAATCTGGTAAAATAAAACCAACTGATTATTACAAAAAGCAGAGTGTCAAAAGATAAGCAGACCACAGCATTTTGTGTTAAGATCTGATAGAGACAGACATTTTCCAGACAGTGTTTTATCAGTCTTCCCTTCCACTCATTTCCCATTTCCCATATTTCTTTCAGTTCTGGCTTTTCTGTTGAGAACGGCTGCTGCCAGCAACGCCACCATGGATGGCTGCCCCTGAGAACAATTATGTGTGACATCAGATCTAAGGATAGAGATGGTGATACACTGCACACTATTCAAAAGCCTAAAAAACCCTTTAAAACAGCATCTAATGGCATCCCAAAAAAATACAGATCATTTCTGCTCTGGGTCGGTGCCTCTGATAACACCTTTTCTAAGGTGTTATCTTGAGGTGTTATGCTGAGCCAGCATTTTGGATCCTTTTTGTTATGTTTCTCCCAAACAAGTCTCTGGTGCTCAGTGCTTGGAGGAAAGGTGAATCAGTGAAGTCCTCAGGAGAGCTATGAATGAAAGCCAAATCCACCCCCCGTGGGGGAATCATGCATAGAATGGCAGGTAAGGACACGAGGCCTGGAGAAGGAGACCAAAATCACCTCTGAGCATCACCAATGCAGGGGTGAAGGCTGCGGGCAGCTCATACTTCCTCAGGCACACCCACTGACGTGAGGTACCATGATAAATCATTCCTGTAAACAGCAGGAGGGGGAGGGAAAGCAGTTCCTTACGCCTGCTTTCGCCTTTCCTTGCATATCACTCTGTGCAGGGAGCAACAGGCACTTTCTGCTAATGTCTCCCTGAGCAGACGAAACTTAAGCTGAACCTGCCTGGGGGAAGAAATCCATCCTTACGGCTCAGGGTGCGCACCACATTTCTACTAGCTCAGTGTCCTAACTTACTTTTTTGCAAAGATGCCCCTATCTTAGAGAAGTTAAGCACAGAAGTGGAGAAGAAATCTGCTTACTTACCCCAGCCAGCAATACAGCATTTTAGGATGTACTTTGGAACATAAACATTGAAAACTTTGACAAGAACCAAGTAAAAGTGAACAGACTCCAGGCACATCCACGTGAAAGCTGCAAGAAGGAAATAGTGAAGGAGCACGGCCACGGTGATACAGAGACCTGGCTGGTTGAACGAGGACAGCCAGGAGTTGGTGAGGAAGACCATGTTCAGCATCAGCAGCGCGGCACAAAGATTGAGCAGGATTTTTGAAGGGTTATCTCTCCGCAGCTTTCTAAAAAGAAGGGGAAAGTCCACAGGGTTATCATTGCATGAGTTGTGCTGGGTGCATTCACTAATGCAAAGTAGCACAAATGTGTATTCATCATATTGTAAATTGGCTTCTTGTGGTATAAGTTGTGTCTGCGTTAGTGTTTTATATCACATCACTAGTGTGTTTTTGAAGCAGATCTCCCAGCCTGAAAAAGCAGAGCTTCTATATACATGGAGACCTGCTAGGTTTTTCACACTTGGTGGAGGAGAGACAGACTTAACATCATCTTTTTGCTACTGCATCAAACATTATTGTTATTGCAATATTACTGGATTATGAAAGCACCCACAGTTACCTAAGTCTAGGGCCCCATCGTGCCAGGAGCTACTGGCACATACAGTATAAAATGAAACCTGTCCAAAAGGACAAAACACAAGAATGACCAAGAGCAAGAGAAGAGAAAAGTTTCCCTATTTTACTGTTGATATCATCCATTGTACAGTCTATATACAGGGAATATTCCAGATTGCTGATATCATCCAATGTATAGTCTATATACAGGGAATATTCCAGATTCTTGACATGATATCTTACCCATGTCCATGAGTAAATTTATGAAATGACAGAAATTTAGGAAAATAGAAGTTGCTGAACAGTTCAGAGTACTGCTTGTATTGAAGAATGAGTATTTGAATCTTATTTCACCACAGTCACAGGTCAAAATAAAGCAATATTTATACTGTCAGCTCTCAGTCTTCCCTCCTATGCATCACAATATCAAACATTACCAAACATTCAGATAGTTGCTGCAAATTCATTATTGCTAAAATATTAAAAGTGATATAAGAAAAAGGATCAGACTTACTCAAGGGCTAGATATGTCACCAGTGTTACACCCAAAAAAAGGGAAGAAGCACCACATCCTGCATAGCTTATCACAGTTAATATACGATCATGTGTGATATCTATCTCTGTCCGGGACAAGTCCTATTTACGAGATAAAGAATCACAGTTGTTTGCCATAACAGATAAAGAAAATTGCTTTCCACATTTTCACATCGATAAAGAAAAAGATTTCTGTTTTGCTTACTGCTACTTTTGGAGGGTTTCCATTAATATTTTTATGTGTTTCTTATTGTATCGTCCTACAGAATAACCAAACTAGTAAAAATACGCAGTATTTAAAGTATCGAGTAATAAGTTGTGAAGCTAGAAAAGCTGTACTTCTGAAACCACAAATTCAACAAGGATTCCAGGATCTTGCCGAGATTATTCCACCGGGAGCTTGCTTTGTAGGAGAAAGTGTACATTGTTTCAGTGGCAGCTGCCACGCTTGGGAACTGCACAAACCTGCTAAATGTCTTGGAGCGTGGGAGGATCCTCCACGTCCAGAAAGCATCCCTCTGCAAAAATCAGCTGGGAGGCTGGGTCCTGCTTCTCCACAGCTGCTGCCGGGAGTAATATTGAGAGGATTTTGTTGTTCCCTGCCACAGTTTCTCTTCCATTTGGTGAAACTTCGAACCTCAGGCTAGTAACCTACATCTCTGATTTACAATCGACGGTGCTGTTAAATACTTGTAACTGTGCTGGTTACCGAAGTGGCAGTGCGGAAGAGGTGTGATCTTAAAATCAGACTGAACTCTCTTTGCTTGAATGGAAACTTTAGCAAGTTGTCTGAAATCTGTAACATCTGAATTCCTTCCTGTAGAAGTCACATTTTTCCTACCAGGGAGGGCTTTCGTGCCTCGCTCGGAGCAGGGTAATGCTGACCTCTAGGGGAAGCTGGGCAAGCATCCGAAGGCAAAGGGATGCCCTGACCCCATCCTGTAGTTGTATCCTACTGGGATTAGACAACTTTAATCTACTCAATTTGCTTTGAACTTGCCTAACACTTTGCATTTGTTGCAGCCCATTCTCCAGCAGTTGTCTCATTTTTGATGTTCAACTTTTAGAGGCAGTTTTCTCTGTATTCCAGAGAAATAAGAGACGATAGTTAATGACATCTTCCATGCTTATATTACACTTCCCTTTCTGATGGAGCATAGATAAAACTTTCAGAAAGATGTAATGTCATTAGTTGCCACTGGCAGGTAATAAATTTATCACAGTATTATTTCCAATGCAGCAAATAACACATTAACGTTGATTAAGTTACATTGCAAAGAAGTACAAACTACATCTGTAAAAAGAATTTGCCTTGAAGCAAGTGACATTTAGAGGACTTTATATCATAAAAATGATTATAACTGTTTTGTTTGTTATTACTGATTTTGGCAAAATTGCAGATCTCTAACAGGTTGTATAGATATGAATCTCCCATCTCTCCCCAAAACTAGTGATGACTTTGTTTAGTGCCACGGGACTTTTTTGGAGATGATTCACAGAGTACTTACCAGTAGGACTCCAAAATGGGTAAGATGGTTACAAAAACAGATTGTGTAATTCATATCTGTATATTCCATTTCACACCCCGATGTATTCCAACCACCCAGTCCATCTGTGTAATAGAGAAAAAGGGATTTTTAAGCAGAGTTAGTCATGCTCAGTCATTTATAGCTCTGCAGCACGCAGAATGTGTGAATATGAGCTCAAGTTAGTACAGATTGCAGGGTCATTTAGCAGCACACAAGTGAGATTTCACACAGGAACACATCTTATATAGTTGCCTGAGAACCTCAAAACTTGGATGAAAGCCTTTGGTGGAATGAAGAAATATTTAAAGTCATTTACTTGCCTGCACACAGAGAAAGCTGGAAGGTAAGGAAAAGTGCACTGGACTAGATTACGCTGCAGAGTGTGAAAACACAGAAGGCAAGAAATATTTACAGGGCAGAGGATTTGTTTAGACAGAGTGTAGCACTGAAAAAGCCAGATCTTCCCTGGTAAGATTAAATTTATGACCCTGTTTGTGTGGCGTGTATGACATATCAGAAGCTTCTGATTTAAAATATGTATATATTCTAACATCAATAATTGCAGAGAAAAACCTCTCCCACGTCTTCTGAGTTAACCCAATACACGCTTCTCTTTCTGTGTCTGTTGACTGCCTGAGCCATATTCAGGAATTGACCACAGCAAAGCCCCCACTGACTTCCCTGAAGTAACTGAGAAGTCATCTGGCATTTCATTGCATTTCTGCTTTTTTCCTAGACGAAGTCTTCTTCATATAGATGCACCATTGTACAACGCCGGACACATATGCCCTAGTAGTAACACTGATTACTGAGGTATCAGCATCAATGGAAACCAGCAACACAGACTCAACAGGACAGCCTCAAAGTTTCAAGCTGCAATGTCAAGGAGCCAAAGGCTCTGTGAGGCTGGTGACAGAGCAAGCGTGGCAGCTCTGTAAATAACACTTACTGTTCTTCTGAAAGTCCCAAAAGACACAGTGCACTGCTGCATTACCCTGAAAGAAAAGAAAAAGGAGGCTGTGACATTTATTCAGGACGTCTGTACACCGCCTGCACTTGCAGACGGCGCATCTTGCCGGTAATCAGGGTTTATAACTAAGGCAGTTTGATTTGATTTCCTCTGTACTGAAAGCCCGCTGATCTCTGCGATTATTTGCACGGTGGTGCCGCAGAGGGTCTGTAGGTCACTGGAGATGCCAGCAGTTCAGGAGCAGTTGGACACTTGGTCATTGGGAACCAGCTGGGATATCGGCCATCTCATCCATGGCACTGAAAACCAGCAGAGGGTCCCAGCTTTCGCCTTCCCCTTTACCAAGGGAAATCCTGGGAGTCAGTGATTTTCCCAGTTTTCCCAGTCTTTTTGTATCTTGTATTGTCTTTTAAGGACAGCAGAAAATCTGACGAGTTGTCCAGCTTAGACCAATTCCTGTGTCTGATCTCATTGGCTTCATATGGTATCTGAGATGTCACACCGAATTACTGGTGAAATTCAAAAGTTATGACTAAGACCTAGAATAATAACCTGAGATTTTATACAATAAAAACAAAACCAAAACCAATTCTCAACACAAGAAAACCTTTCTTTTAGAATTTCAGTGTTTCCACTGTCTCTGAAACCAGGCAGGGAAGGCACCTAAGAGAAAATAAAGCTTGCCTGCATATTGCAAACAGCTGAACAGATTTAAATGGGTATTCAATGCAATGTTTTCCCTTGGGGACATTCTAGTTTATTACTCATAATGCTGCAGCAAACTTTCCCAAGGCACAGATTCATTTTCTTTTATTATTAATAAAGTTCAATAAAGCACAGAGTTTACAGGAAGCCACCCTAACAGATAAGCTGTTAAGACGTGTGATCTGTAGGCTGTCAAATATAATTAGGCAGAGAGCCAAAGATGTAGGTTAGGATGATATCTCATTAAATATTTAATTAGGATATTTTTAAAAGGTCAAGGAAAAAAATCTGAGAGGTGCCAGATGGCCTGGTGGAGTAAAAATGATGGAAGAGAGGGGATATCTAGATGAAACTTCTGGATATATATTATTTGCTAGAACTGAATGGAAAGAGCATATTGCCATAAAAGCAGCATTTTCAAGCTCTCATTAACTTGAACTTTAATCAAATTCATCTTACTGAATAATTTTGTTCTGCCCTGGGTTTGCAATATATTGGTGTGGAGGCTGCACCATAAACGGTTGCAACACCAAAATGTTAAGGTGGAACCCAGTCAACAAATTTGACCCATGCCCATCAAAAATAATTTAAGATAGATTTTAGTTTTGAAACATCATTTTGAAACAAAACACAGAAAATTAAATTTGAAAACATCTATGCAATGTTTTGATTTTTTTGAAATTTACCCCTTTTGGTGACTAAAACAATGTGCTGAATTCAGAGCAACTTAATCATTTCAGTCAAACCCAAAACCTGCCATTTTTTAGCAAATAAACTATTCCTTGAAAAAAATTGCCCAGATCAAAACAAGGAAACAATGAAAACATCCCTTGCTGCTAAGCATGGATTGCGAGTGGAGACACAAGCTTTACTAACCTGCAGGAATTAAACACTGAGCTCTGTGTGGTCTGTCAATGTTTTGGCTGAGATATCATGGAGAGGTCAGGCAGCAAAATGTTTTAAGCTTATTTGTCCTGTTGCCAGTTTATTGTAAGGGTAAGTGAAATGGGCTCTACTTCAACGTGTCTCTGATGAAATGAACACATCCTACCGTATTTTGATCCATGTGCTGAAGAGTAATAGTCACAGGCTCATTAAGGTTCTGAATTGATGCGTTTTCAATGCTGGCACTCACAACGTAAGTATTCAACCTCTCCGTTAAACTGTCATCCTGCAGTGGAAAAATACACGCATGCAAAAAAAATCCAAGCTCTTCCCTGCTTCCATTGTTTTAAATTGTACTTCTTGGAAATGGCAATCAGCTAAACACCATGGGATGCCTGATGTAATTTAGCTACTTGCTACTTCATTAGAAAATGTAGTTAGTTGCAAATTCAGGGACAGTCTCCACATCAGCTGAAGCAGAACAGAGTTTCAGATGCATCAGCTGCATTGAGAAAGCTGTATAATCATTTCAGTACATCAAAACATCCAGTTGTACATCATTTAGCTCATTAGACAGTAGACACAATTGTGAATGCTTCTTCTGTGTGAAAAGCATTGCTCAGCACACTGTACGCTCCATCATACCAAAAGAAATGTCTCCCTTTTAAATTACACTCACCCACTCCCCCGAGTTAAGAAAACATAGCAAGTACTAGAATAGTTCTAAATGCTGCGTATCAGTGCTGCTATTATTTTAATGGAGACATAAATCTTGAAATTATTTTCATGATATTTGACATGTACTATGCATGTTCCTTAAGCAAGAGCTTACTATCAGAGGAAGATTAGGGTATGTTCTTCTCCTACAGAACAGAAGTATTAGAATAACATCAGCTACAGAAAATGAACAAAAAGTCTATGGTCTACAGACACCTCTCAGAGCATCATTGCTACAGAGAAGGTTTTGCTGCCTGGGGACGTTTTCCCTGCACATTTCTTAGTGCTCCATCAGTCTGATGCTAAATGTGCCCAGAACAGATGACACTATTGGGATTTTTCTTTTGTACGCACTGAGAACAGCTGAACCGATTACTGCCGTGTTAGCGTTTGTTAGGAGTCGTAGTTACCGCAAAGAGTGAAGTAGTGCCAAAAAACTTAAACTGGATCTTTGAATGCTTGTCTGGATCAGAGTGCTCGATCCCTAGGAATTTCTTCAGTGATTTTGGCAAAAACACCGAGGCCAAGGCCTTTTTGAAAGGGTTTTCTTGAACGTTGATCTGCAGGAGAGAGAGATTACGTGCTCAGAGCTGCCTTCCTCAGGTCAAATACACAACAGTACAAAATAGCAGGAGGATTGTCTGGTTTAGTCAGTGGTCCCTGAGGTGATACTTTGCTCTCACCTTGAGATCCATGCCTCTGTTGTAGGAGGTAACTCCAAAGGCCAGTCCTCCAAACACACTGGGATCTGGACGCGTCACCAACAAAGCCAAGGAAGTGGTTATGACCGATGTATTTCTTTCTGTGTAAGTCACCTTATAGCCCATCTCCTCAGTTGTCTTCAGGATACTTTACCAAGAGCAACAGCAAGGAAAAAAAAAAAAGATACATCTCTTGAAATGTTCTCCTGGCTTCATAATATGCATCCAGGAGACAATCAGCTAAAAACCTCTGCTCTGATTTATGATCACAAGGAGCAATCACTAGAGCAGAATGGGTCCATTTTGGAGTAGATGGCATTTTGTCTGGCACAGGGTGAGGTGATGGCAAGCAGTTGAGTTAGCATGTTTCAGTAGGCTGAAAGTCTGGCAGGTGGAAGATGCCCTCCTGCGGGGACAACACAAGGTGGTTCTGGGAAGACCTGACTCAAAATTCACACCCAGTCAAATACTGCATTTCATCTGGAAGGCAGTAACTTGTAAAACCTGCTAATTTGATTATTTGCAATCATCTAATTGTACCCTCAGGTAAAATATCAGAGCCAGAATAATTTAGTCTGCAAGGGACCTCTGGAGGTCTGTCCTCCAACTCCCTACCTCCCCCAGGCAGGGCATACTTTAAAGGTGGGTCAGTTGCTCAGAGTCTGGTCCAGTAAAGCTCTGAATATCTCTGAGGATGGAGATTTTGCAGGCTTTCTGGGCCCTGCTCTCAGTGTTGGTTTTTTTTTTCTAAGTAGAGAGAAGAGGCTGGAATCCAAAGGAAACAGCAAATTAGGGTTGTTTAATGCTCATGGGTATTAAAAGAGTCAGAGACAGCTCCACGTCTTGTTTGGCCACCCTTAAGGCTATTCAGCAGTATGCAAGAAGGGATAATACTCTATTGAAAATGTGTATGACAGCTGGCCCCGACAGACTAAAGGAAAACCTTCCTGTTCTTCTTTGGTCTGGTGTTATCTTCCTGCATCATTGGTCCCAGACACACAAGGACCCCCCTGGGATCCCTTCAGCCACAGCTGCCCTAGAGCTGCAAAGTCTGGAGTTCAACTTCCTCAAAATATCTGGGCTCCAAAATTTCTACTGAGGCCTGAAAGAAGGAGCATAATAGCTCTTGGGAGGATATCATGCTAGCACTCATCAGGTATCATCACAGTTGTTGTGCTCTGCTGAGGTCTCATTTATGGAGAAATTAAAATACCTAAGATTCTCCTGTCCATAAAAGTTCCAAAGATGTTTTTATTACAACTTGTACATACCAACTCCATCTCCATTAAGGATCAGGAATCCAGGGCCTATTAGAATATCATCCTTGTCCCTAAAACCTTACATTTCACGGGAGGAGAATTCAAAGTAATGGATATTTCTATTAAAAAAAAACCCACAGCCTATTTGAAAAGGCAGAGGTGTTGAGTGCTGGCAGCTATCACAGCCCCCACTCCACACTGCAGTGCGGTAGACTTTGAAGAGAGAGCATACAGCCAAAAGGATCACGATGCTACTCAATGCTTTCTCTCCAGCAGATTTTCTAAGCTATTTTTGGCTACTCCTCCTTGCAGACTGCTGAGTTTGAAAAGGCAATGCATAGTTGTCCAGTACAAACAACCGTGCTGTTGCGTAGTCTACACTCCACCTAGAACTTAAGTGGAAAGTTCATTTTTCTTGCTTTTGATATTTCTTATTTTAATATTTATTATTAAAATATTGTTTTACATTAAGTGAGAGAAAATTGCAGATAGGCACAGTCTTTAAAATGAGAGATGCTGAGACTTCTTAGTATGATGAACACCGCATCTCTTACGCTGTTGCTTAGCGTTGGATTTGCTAGTGCAAAGTAGAATAAT
Source organism: Gymnogyps californianus (assembly GCF_018139145.2). Classification (NCBI taxonomy): domain Eukaryota; kingdom Metazoa; phylum Chordata; class Aves; order Accipitriformes; family Cathartidae; genus Gymnogyps; species Gymnogyps californianus. The sequence goes on from NC_059479.1 coordinate 8,752,643, forward strand.
CTTTCCTATTTGGAGGTTCAGGCCATGCGGTGAGAAGTGAGTAAGCTGTCTTGCCCAAATCAGAAATGAGTAAACTCTGTGTACTTGCATTTGCCTTTGTAAAGGCTAGCAGTAGTTTTCTGAACAGTGTGCTGCTCAGCAACAGAAGCCAGACATTTCAAAAACAGGTAGTTGAGTTACCTTTAAGATCTCAAGGGAGAGAGATGTTTTTAAAGTTATCTAGCAACCTCGATTTTAGCATGTGTGAGAATCACGTAATGGACATAGGATCCTAAATGTAGATTTTGAAGTCTAACATTGAATAGCTATGTTTGAAAAATCTTTATCGGCACAGGTACAGCACTCCAACCTGGTGTGCTGGTGGAACAGATACATGTCTCCAGGCTCAGCTGCCAACAGACCTCACTGCTGAGCTGTAAAGATCACCTCTGAGATGAGATGGCAGCTAGGTGGTCTCCCTGATCTGCCTCCAGGCTGAGATGCCCATAGAGAACAACTCTGTGATGGTGACTCCTGCCGAACTGGTTCTGGTAAAAGCACCTTTGACCACACAATAACCAACCTCTACTGCTAAGAACCACAAACATGTTTAAGATCCAAGTACAGAAATTGCTAACTCTTGTGGTGATATTTTAATAGACTGAAAGAATTACTGCATGGTGCCATTTTAGCTTAGGAAGCCACTTCTGAGCAAGTTATCTTACTTACCTATTGGTCATTTTTCTAATGTACTGATCTTCTATTTCTTGCAGCAAAATATAGTTTAGTATAGACAATATAGTCTCTGCAAGTGTCGTGCTCATATCTGCAAGCCTTACAATATCAGCAATTTTACTTGCAATGATTTCTAATTCTTCCATACACAGTGTTGCTTCTGGCAAGAGGTATAAAATATGCTGTACAACATCGTGTGCATTCTCTGAAAAAAAAGACAGTACAGATGATTTATGTGGCATAGCTATATGTCTAGCTATATAGCTACATGTCTCTATGTTAAAGCAAGGAGTTAGCGTGCTTCTCCTCTCTTTCCATATCGTCATAATGCTTCTGATCTATTACAAAATTACGTCCTAAGAATAAGTCAGTAAGCCCTCAACATGTCAATGAAACTGGCAAAAACTTCGAAGTAAAATCTGGATATCTCAGGTTGTATTTTAAAGGAAGAAAACAATGTACTTCTCATAAGAATATTATCACCTGCTTTTGGATTATAAAGATTATCTGTGAATAATATTTAGTTTTAACTTTAGTCATGTTTACAAGCATTTGAGAGTTCAAAATTACACAAGATCCACCCCTCTCCCCAAATGCTGCTTAACTGGTATAGTAACAAAAGCAAATTCTGAATGGTATAGTTTGAAAAGTTGTATTTGCCATTCATCATCTCATCATCCTTCTATAATTTTTTTATAGAAGCAGAGTTTTACACCCTGGGAGTCAGACAGACTGTATGCAGCTGCAGATATCTTTCAATGATCTATTATTTGATGCCACTGCTGAGTAGGTGGATAAGCTACAGTATTGTTTTTGTTCACCATTCAAACAACTTGCACTGTTTGGCATAGCTTAAAAAACATGCAATCAGGTGGCAAAGGTCACCTTATAGCTTACAGGAATTACAGCACAAACTTTTCAATTCCATACACTGATTTGTGTTTCTTTGTATGAGATATTATGAACTACTTTGATGTGGTAACAGAGAGGGTATAGACAGGCAAAACCTGTCACATTATTCATTGGTTATTTACTGAGTTCTAAATCTAAGTGTAGGATTTGAGACAAGTCTTCAAAGGGCTAGCTAGGGAATTTTGAAGCACCTGCAAAATTCATCTACATTAAAAACACTTTAAGATGACCAGGTGAGTAGGATGCACATAAAACAACCTTATCGCTTCAGTTCTTCAGCTGTCCAACATAAGCATTATCTGAGTATAACTATTTTGACTTTGATTCACTGTGTCACTGAAGTATCTGGTGCCTTACCTTCTGTTATTGTGATATCATGGAGGTCTAAAATATTATTTGGAAGTTCTTCCAGTAATTTACACTCAGTCATATTTGGTTTCTTCCAGAAAGCTTCCTCAAGTTCAATATTAATTGCACTGAAAAATGAAAACAGTGTACACTGTTACAAGAAAAAATATATAATAATTGATGTTCCTCACATTTCCCATTTAAGTAGCTAAGAATGTAATTAATTAGCCCAATTTTGAAAGCTGACTTGCAAGTCAGATCTGACTTAGCACTCATTTAGCAGAGTGGGAGCAGAGCCCAAATGCCAGAGCAATTTGAAATGCATCCGGAGGTATTGGAGGGCAGAGAGCCATGAATGGATGGCACAAAATGCTACGGTGCATCTGTCTCCTCTCCCTGCTCAAGCAGAAAGTCAGCTTCCTACTATGCTGGCTTGCACTTGCTGCAGGTGATGGAAATGATGCAACACTCCCTTCTCCTGCAGCCCATGCTGGACTGGCCCTGTATACTTTGCATCTTCCTTGGCATGGCACTGCTGTGTGCCATGACTGACTACCATCTGGTTCCCCATCACACAAAGCCTGGAGCTCCCTCCTGTTTCCCATGCAAGAACCAAAATGAGACGATCTCATCACTCACCAACTCCTCTGAGCAGACTGCAGAGGGTTTTTCCTGCAGCTGACCTCCGCTTTGGCAGCTGGACTTGTTAGCGGCCAGGAATAATTCCCCTTGTAGGCTGTGTGTGAAAAGCTTTCTGGACAATCCATTAGTGCTGAGGAAGAAATACATAAAAGCTCTTTAAAAAGATTTAATAGTCAAAAGGAAGACACACACACACCCCCGACACCCAGGGACCCAGCTGTTCTCTGGACCTCCTTTCCTGATGGGAATGAGCTGTAATTTGCAGACTGGATAGGAGTATTTTATAAGTTTACTGGCTGCAAGAAAACATTTTGCTTAAATATTTCGTCTGTTCTTCTGCAATCTTTTTCTCTTTTGTTTGACAAGGTCACTTCTCAGGTAAAGCGTTAGTTTCCCAGCATCACAAACTGTATTTAATGACAGTACATCCTGGAGGCTTGTCTAATCTATCTGAAGGTGCTTTCACACTGCCCCTCTTTTATCCCATCAATGTCTTTCCTCCAGGCTTGTAGTTTTACTGTCTGCAGCTGATCTTTTTGTAAGTCTTTGCTATAAAATGTGTTTTTGAATTTCAGGTGCAGTCTGTTAGCTCTTATCTCTGGCTTACTTCTGTATTTTAAGGAGCGATAGAGGTTGTAATCAAACCAACAAAGAGATTATTTGCCATTTGAGGCTTGATCCAGTAGGCACTGGCATTAAGCAAATGTCGGCAATGGGTTTGGTTTCGGTGTTTGGCTCTGGTCGCCCTCAATAGCCAGGCTCTGGCTCTGGCTCTGAGCAGGGGCTCCTGGATTTGCAGTTGCGCCAGCCTCCCCTTGCCTTCATTGCAGAGGTGCTCAGTCCTGCCTTGGCACCAGGATTCAAGTTTTAGCTTACCTCCATTTGTCTGGAACCCAAGTTTTTGATCTTGCTGTCATTGCATGATGTTCTACAGCTTTTGCATCGATGAGGTCAGTCTGGCTACTTGTAAGGATGTTTCCTAGCCTAACCTCTCCACAAAATACAAATTTGATAAAACACTTGTAGCCAGAATTACGAAGCATGTGATTTCCAATGAGGTTTTAATGAAGTATTACCTATTGGCTTGACAGCCACATCTTCAGGTTTCACATATAAGGATAATGGTCCCTCTTTGTAAGTGTCATTCAACAACTGCTTGATCTTGAGAGTCAGCACTTCTTCTGTTTCAAGTGATGTGGCCTTTATAATGGCCTTACAGGTGTAGCTACAAATACAATACACAAACAAGGCTACCATATTAGTAACATTTCACAATTATAAGTGGATACAAAATTAAGGAGTAACCCAGAAAATTATATTGAATTGGATAATTTATGTATGTATTTTGTTCACCGTAAGTGCAGTCCTACGGCAAATGTCACCAAATGCCACTTCTTATGCACACTAGTACCTTATCACTGGAAATGCTTTCTAAAGTACAAATTATTGGGAATACAGGTACAAGAATCTTTTTATAGTTTCATGGTAAATACTTCAAAAGGTTTCCTAATCACGTTATCTGGGCAAAGGAACATCTCTGTCACAAGTAAGCATTTTTCAACCATGTTTTAAAGTTTGGAGTGAGCTAGTCATAAAACAATGAGGTGTTTGAGTACCCCTGTGTCCAAATGGAGGTGGCAGACTCCAAGGCTCCCTGGAAAACTGAGATTTAACTAACTGCTTTCAGTATCTCCACTGGATTCCAGCTTTTTCTCCTCAAAACAGCTATTCTTCTGGGTAACTACGTTTGCTGACTTCAGGAGCTTTGGAAAGACTGTATGTCTCTCTGAGTGGCTTTGGACATGGCAGAAAGATGCAAGAAGCCAGCTCTCCATTGTTGGTGGATCACCTCAATGGACCTCTAATTTAACTGAGGGCTAATGAGTGAGATTTCCTTAGGACTGGGATGTTTCAAGTGTTTCCAACTCACTCCTGTCTCTACACAGTTGTTCCCCACTCAGCATGGCCTTTGTAAGCCATTTGCAACCCCTTGAAGGTGATGGAAACCCAGCTCTGCTTCCTCTTCGGGCCTGAGGTCAGAAGGCAATTCGGATTTCCTGCAGAAGAGGTGCAGGATTCATCCTGGCAGCCTTCCTGGGCACTGTCCACTCACTGTTCTGGCCCCGGTGAAGGATACTGCTCACAGCCAGCTCTTATAGTGCAGCACAAACCTCCCGGCTTGCCATGAAAGCACTTTGAGCCTCCCAAGAGATGGGATATGAGAGGGAAACCTTGGATGCTCAAATACATTTCCCCAAGTCAAGCATTACTGTGGTTCTGACTCCACATGTGCTTTTCTGTTTTATACAACTAAAAGTTCCACAGTTATTCTGAAACTAAAACAGCTGAGGAGGGGTATAATTCCTCCTCACCCTAAAAATGAAATCAATATGAACTATGGAAACCCAGTTCATAACCATGGGTCTTACCTTTGTGACATCTGCTTTACCTTCATCTTCAGTTCGCGTAGAAGGACACAAAAAGTTAGAAGCTGGTTAGAATGAACTGGCGCAAGTTGGATTTTAAGGAAAGCAAACAGCAGAAGCTCAGCATGCTCATTAAAATAGAGCTCATTGCTTTAAAGGCTATTGGGACCTGACTCGCTAGAGTAGCCTTCATTTCACAGTACTTCTAGAGGTACATCAGGATAAAAGAGAACATCATAGTGCATGGATGCTGCCTCATGCAGAGATCAGAGCGGATCTGTATCTAACGCTGTTCAATGAGTGTGCTCACCAGAAGGCTATTGCAAAGTAGACTGCTTGCAGATGGTGCTGGGCACATCCAGCATTCCTTTGTCTGCACAGAACATATCAATATCTATTGAGACACAGAGGCTCTCCAGCCCAACTATTTACATGGGGTACGCCTACCAGATTGAAGGTCAATATTCAATAATTTCAACAAAACACAGTAGTGTCAGCATTTAGACCATGCAACTACTATATCCTCTATGCAGAGATAAGAAAAAATTTTTAAATCAGAAAATAACAAATTACATACATGAGCCCTCTTATAGACACTGCTTTGTGGATAATTACCCCTGCAAGCAAAAGAGAATAGAATAATTATTTCATAGTAAGCATATAAATATAACATGCCCCATTCTGCTACCACCTAAAAAAATATATTTTGCGACCACAATGAGCCAGACCTTGCAGCAGAGGAGTCACTTTGAATTCAGCATAGGTATATCTACATAAACATCTAAGACCAAGTGCTGTAACAGATATGCACCCTGACAAAAAACGCCTCTTCCAGAATGGAACCCACCGTTCTCTTACGGTTTTCCGAATCAGATTCACCCCATGTAAACAGTGCAGTGTGTTACTGTATTGTCATTTGTAAAGCAAGCAGTAACTGTGGAAGTCAGAGAGGAAAGTAGGAAGTCAAAATATACATAAAATGATAAAACTCCGTGTCTGTACAAGTGATACTTTTATGAATTGCTAAATATCCCTCTCAGCTCCTCACAGTTTGGATACGAATACAGCTGGATTGGGCTAAAAGGTATGAAATAGAGGAGTCTTGTGCAACAAACCATCGTTTCTGAGCAGGATTTTGGAACTGTAATATCCTTTCATTAGACATTGCCATGCAAGAGCCGGTGAGTACCTACTTAGACAAACTAGACAGCCCTCAGGGGTCTGTGACCCTCACTCTGCGGATGGATGTGACCCCTAAACTCCTTCGCACTCACATGCAATCGCTGAAACAGGGCTTCAGCAGTACTCATGTGAATGAACCCTGCAGGTACCAGCACTCTGCCCTACTTTCCATCTCCTGCAAGTACCAATTTCTGTACTTTTTGAATTGCCAGGCTGGCATACCAGATACATCAGCCCACCTGAGTCATTGCTCACACACTGCAGAGGCAGCAAAGGTTTCATCTTCGTCATGAACCAATATCTATGGCTAAAGATGAGGTCTCAGTTTGGCAGCAGCTACTTGCCTTGCATTAGGCAGGATATATATTTTCAGGTGAATGAGCCCAGTAAACAAAATGTGGGTGTTCCACATGATCGCAGTTGTACAGATCTGGGGGTTTGGTTTACATTCATGTCACAGGACTGATCAGTTGTGAAATGGGTATTTGGAACCTGGTTGCAATTTCGCTCAAAGGACAGAGGGTCAAGGTGACACCACTATACAGCCAGAGGCTTACCTGACTTTAAAGTTTGTCACAACAAATTCTTCTCCATTAAATATGATACTAAACTGGAAAGAAAACAATAACATTTTTATTAACTTGATTTATCGATACTTTATCTAAACCTGCTTGTAAATTTAGAATTGTCATCAAAATTCTAAATCCTGATGAAAATGGCTAAAAATTTTTGCAAAATGTGAACACTTTTCCCTTCCTTCAGAATTTAATTTTATCCTGTTAAAAATGTGTTGGATAACATGATTCTGAAGTGCCACAATATTGTTACATGGATACTTATTTCTGTGTTGTCCCATCAGCTTTCATTCTGTACCACCTGTCCTCATCATCTGATACTTGCTAGAAATACATGAGAATGAGAAAAGAAAGCTACTGTGCTGGTTTTGGCTGGGGTAGAGTTAATTTTCTTCATAGTAGCTAGTATGGGGCTATGTTTTGGATTTGTGCTGGAAACAGTGTTGATAATACAGGGATGCTTTCGTTACTGCCGAGCAGTGCTTACACAGAGTCAAGGCCTTTTCGGCTTCTCACCCCACCCCACCAGCGAGGAGGCTGGGGGTGCACAAGAAGCTGGGAGGGGACACAGCCGGGACAGCTGACCCCCACTGCCCAAAGGGATATTCCAGACCATAGGACGTCATGCTCAGCATAGAACGCTGGGGGAAGAAGGAGGAAGGGGGGGACGTTCAGAGTGATGGCGTTTGTCTTCCCAAGTAACCGTTACGCGTGATGGAGCCCTGCTTTCCTGGAGATGGCTGAACACCTGCCTGCCGATGGGAAGCGGTGAATAAATTCCTTGTTTTGCTTTGCTTGTGCGTGTGGCTTTTGCTTTACCTATTAAACTGTCTTTACCTCAACCCGTGAGTTTTCTCACTTTTACTCTTCCGATTCTCTCCCCCATCCCACCGGGGGGGAGTGAGCGAGCGGCTGTGTGGTGCTTAGTTGCCAGCTGGGGTTAAACCACAATAGCTACTCACCCAGTTTTCAAGAAGCTTCCTTGCATCATAGTAATCGGGAGCTCTCTCAGTTTTGTAGAAAAGAGAAAAGTTCATGTCAACATTAAAGAAGCTGACTGTAAGAAGAGAACATAAGTGAGACGCATCCTGTAGTTTGCACAGAAGGTGCCTGCACCCCTTCCCATCTCCTCACCCCTCTGTTGAACCATGGTTGTGTTTCCCATTCCCATGGTCACCGAGGCTCTTTGGGAAATCCCAGACTCCAAGTGTCCAAGTCTAGATTACTGCTGCATTGCTAGAAATTTTATTAAAGAGCCTAAGGGCCCAAACACATGGTCAAGTTATCACAGCTTAACAAACATGTTGTGGTTCATACTTGTGGGTGCGCTAACTTGGCTTTTACTGCCTGCTAAGAATGCATAGGAAGAGATAGGAGGATCTGCTGACATACCACACCTTGCTAAGCAGCAATAGCTTAAACACGTGACTGAGTCTTAAATTGTCACGTGTACGGTGTCAGCTAGTGTCAATGATGATCATGTCAGCATTTAAAATGGCCTCGTTCAGCACTTACGTGAAATGGTACCATTGGTACTACTGGTCGGAGGTAATGGGGCCAGCGTAGGAGCCCTTGTTGATGATGCTTCACTTGAGCCTGCTGAAAAGAACATTAAAAGGCCTAAGAATCCACAGTGGCAAAAGTGTAAGGAAGAGCATAGTCCAGGTGAGAGAGAGGTATGAGTCCTTCAGCGAAGGTTATTGTAACAAAGAGCTGCTGTTGTTCCACAGACCTCTGCAGGGTGAAGGCAAAGGGGGAAAATACACCTGCACGTGGGGGTTTTTTTATTTCTCCAGAGGTAACTATAGCGTAACAAGGGAGAAAACAGGATTTGCAGAGTTTAGATCACAAGGAAGACCAGAGTTTATGCAACATTCTCTTTTTTCATTGTTTGTGTTGAAAAGCAGTTATCTCTCTGTTCCCTTCTTGCTCGTGTAGCCTGTGCCAGCCTTCAGGAAAAGGCATTTGTCAAGTACTGAATGCTAATGGGTTAACATGCAGTAATGCATGTGAGATGAACATTGATATTCGTGGTCTCTGGTTTAATGATAGCCTGGCATAAGGATTCCCATTATAAATGCCAGCCATCCTGCCTGTTGTTTTCGAAGTAGAGAATGCCAAGAATTCGTTCATAGCTCATTTTCCCTGAGGTGAATCACCTTGTCAAACCAGATACGATTTTTGCATTTCACATGCAATCTGCCACGTCACCAGGCAAGCAGGGACAAAATGGGTGATGTTTGTCACCTGTACTACAGAAAATTGCAGTGAACCGAATCACTGTAACATTACAGGCCTCGGTGATGAAAGAAAAGCAGGATCACAATATTTTGCTCTAGAAGTACCATTTCCTTGCTATGCTGGTAATTTGTGGTTTTTTCTTCACTCACATGACTGCCAGAGACTTGACATTCTAGCTCTGACTAAGAGAAATAAACTTAACATGAATACAAAGCCAAATGTCTATGAATAAGGAGTGTGGTCGGAAATAAGTAGCATAAGACCATGCTTCATAAAACGTTGTTTTCTCTACTGTAGTTCAAGGTAAGGAGAATCACCCGTGCTTAAAATATAACAGCCCATCTCTGACCCATTCAAATCAATGGCAGTACATCCATGGACAATAACAGAAACAGGGGCCGTTAACAACTTGAAGGCTCCTATTTTTATCCTAAATAGCTTCAAATTATTTTGTGAAGTTGAAAGGACAGCTGAAGTCAAAAGCCCCTTCTGAACAGGCACGCTACAGTACACAAGCTTCTGCTTCCTAGACAAACAAGCAGTTTTACCCTTTGCATTAAGCCACAGACTGTGCACTCAGCACAAAGTCAAACAGGAGCAATTTCTGAATTCCAACTTCATGAACAAGAGGACAATAAAGCTATTGGAAGTCCAGCTCTGAGTTGTCTCTCCAAGGTTGGCTCTTGCAGACTAAGCTCGGACCCTTCAGTCTTCAGCTCAGCCCTTCAGCCTCCAAATGCTCCTCGGAGGTGCCAGTCTGTGTTTTGGTGTCATCTCACGATCTAGGAAACAGCGGTTTCAGCCCCCGTAGTATCATCAGCAGAGGCAGCGCGCTCAGAGCTGGTGGAGAGCTGAGCCAGGAAGCTCCTCCGCACCTGGAGGCAGTGGGATGGGGAGCAGGAAAGATGCACGGGCCGTTCCAAAGATCAAACTGTCCAGCAACCTGCTTTTGCAGAGCAGTGCTCTTTGTAGCACAGTCCCTGCTGCTCCTAGGGTGTACAGAAAGCTGTAAAAATAGCAAGCTTGCTTTTCTCACGATGCTTGATGAATCTGAGATTTTCATTTGGGCATCTCTCCTCTTTACTCAGGCCTTTTGCTCCTGAGTTAGTACTAAACTGTTGGAAAAAAGAGGACTAATTTACTCTGCTTTACTCTTCCACTAAAACGCTAGCAAGTCCAGGAGCAAGCTGTCACATTGCCATTTCAAATCTGTTGCCTGCGGATCAGGCAGTAGGTCAGAAACATGACCTGACATAATGGGTATTTGCTGATTCTTTATTTGGAAAAGATCCGCAGGCTTAGATCATCTAGCTGCAAGACAGACTTAGATATTCAATACACAGACCTCCTACCAATAGCCACTAACACTGTTTGACATACACATGAATATGCAGAAAACAAGCAGCCAGAAGTATCTACTAAATTAAAAGCAAAACCCTAGAGACAAAGGAAAACAACTCCCCTAAAGAAAACAGAAGGACCTGAAACTAAGGGGATGTGCTTTTTCCTCCAGCACCCGTGCACACCAAGCCCTCCCCATCCTCACAACACATACTACCGTGAGAATACAAAGAGCAAAACATGGAGTACCTGACCCCCAGTGCTGCGGAGAGGCAGATATTCCAGCATCCCCGTGACTTTAATCCCACAGCTTAAACTTCAAGTGGAAACCTGTATGCCTTCCTGTGGTGTGAAGCTGCAGAGATGGGTTCTGTGAGCCCCAGTGTGATGCTACAAATAATTAGTCCCTGGTTTCAAGCTGATAGAAAATGGGTGTCCTGTTATAAGCTTTTTTTAAGAACTGCTGTCATAGAGGAAGTGTGATGAGAATGCAGAAAGGCCAATGCTGTGCGGACATGCCCTATCACTGGAATAAATTCTTTTTTCTTTCCTTACAGAAATACAGACATGATATGAGGCTATGATTTATCAAGCCATAAACGAAACTGTTTGTAAATCTAGGGTTTAACTTGTCCTCCTGACTGTTACAGTGCTGCAGATCCTCTCCAGATAGGAGGAATCTGCATATAGCTGGGTGATTACAGGCTCCACTCTGTTCCTGTTGTTATCAGTGTAATGTTTCAAAAACCATTGCTTCAGGGGTGATGTATGATATCACCCAGCATCAGCCAGGATGAATCAGAAAAATCTGCTAGGGAAAAAAAAAAAACAACAGAGAAATGGCCAGACAAAACCCAAACCCATTCTAATCAGGAATGTAACTCACAATGCCGTTTTCATCTCCTGACAAATGAAGCATAATTGTAACTTCACAGATTCTAATTTATTTCTTTCTCTTTCTCTTTCTCATTAGCACCTGAAGAAAAAACAAATCTGTTTATTCTCACATGTCAAGGATCATTACCAGCAGGCAGGTGTGGGACTAGCCACCTGCATCCTGCAACTTCATTTGCTTTAATTAACATGCATGTAATTCCATTCACGAAATGAGGGCTAAGGCATGATGACAGATGAGATCTGAAGCTAGAAAAATACTGTACCACTGACATTTTTAAAGTCCTAGTCATGGATTTTGATTTGATAATTTAATAAATCGTTTATTTGGCATCCTGTAAATATGTATGGTTTCCAATAGAAGAGCAGCAAAAAATAGACCAACCAATAAGAGAACTGTAATAAATATATTTCTATATTATTAGCAGTCATTTTCAGATATTGTATATTCATCCCTCTCCCAGATTATTTAAAATTAAGAAGAAAATCAGAAATCAGTGTGTGGGTGAGGTAGGAGGAGGAAGAGATGAAGACTGTGAGTCAGTGGGAGGATGAGAACACGCACTTTTACTTCTACACTTTTAGCAAAGGCCCAGCTGAGCTGGAAAAGTAAAGGATCATCTTCAAGAACTCTGGGAAAAAAGCGAAGGCAGAACAATAACTTTACTCCTGCTATCAAGCAAAGCCAGTGCAATTGCTATGATAATTATACCACTTATAAAAAGGCAACACACCTTCTTACGGCTGCTTCCTGCTACATTCATATGAGAAGTTTCACTCACTTGGCCTAACTGAGCCCTGGCTTTCCAAAAGTAATGTAGGATTTCCAAAACAAAGCAGGTTGCCCAACTTCCCGGCACAATTGCATAAACTTTGTACTGTCAAGGTGAACCAAGCAATGCACAGGTCTATAAACAACATATATAAACACGAGAAGCAACCTTGCAGCTAGTAATTGTTATAGGGCATAAATAACAATTTAAGCCATGACGTTAGCATTGAAATGGCACTTCTCCATGACATTTCATTACATAGCAACACTTTGGCACAACTATTTCTTATACGCATGCTCCAGATGTTCTCACGTAGGCTCAATATGTCTGACCCCATATGGACAATCCATATGAACTACAGCCAAGTGCAGCTTCCCCTATCCGACAGACAGGACATAAATCTCAATATGTACTTACACCACTCACTCTTATCCCTACCTAGTGTATCGTCAGTATGTCTCTGTGCAATAGCTAGCTCATGAATTTCAGTTAATTAAAGTAAGGAGTAGATTTATAGTGGAAGCAAAGGTCTTGCCAAGATCTGACACATGACAGATTCTCAAACATGATTAAATTTTATGAACATCTCTATAACTAGGACTTCACAACAGTCATCTTAGTTATTGTTCTTGGCAAAATGTCAGACTCCAGTAACCCTTCTGCCAGCGTGGAACACAATGTGGATCCAGCGGTTCATGGCACCATAGGCAAGAGTAGCCTCGGTGCCTGTTGGTGTAGTTGTTCACTTGTGAGACACGCTGCTGTTTCTCCTTGCTGATAATCTTTGAATGTTTTTGGCAGCGTTTTCAAGACTGAATGTCCAATTCAGGCTGCGCTGGAGAATCCTAACTAGAGGAAATCACCTGGTTCTTGGGGACTGCTTTAGAGGGAAAAAATGCTTTGACCATTGAAAGCCTCTCTCTAACATGCTTTGTCTCACTAAAAAGGTGCTCAAATTCATCCAGGTTATTGCTTTTGAAAAATCAAAGTCCAGGAACACTGAGCAGAGGCTTTGATTTTAGGTGCTAAACTTTTCATCAGCAAACATGACTAAGCTTCTCACAACTCCTTGCCAAGCCAAGCACACACCTTTCCCACAGAGCGAATGGGCCCAAGGGCAAAGGTGTTAATTGGAAAAGGGAAACTGAGCCTTTCTTCTCCCTCCTCATCAGATCATGTCCCTCCTGAGTCAGGGACACAAGTGGGGAAATAGCTCCGGCAACAGGCAGTGCAGAAAGAGGGCTGCCTGGATACAGGCAGTGGGGCAGGGAGCCAAGAGACAGATGGGAAGGTTGTAATTTACAGCAATTGTTATTAGTGCCTGCATTCTTTGGTGCAGAGTGAGGGGGTGTGCAATGAGGGAGGTGGGGGAAATCCCTCTGAGCACAGGTTTCAATAGCAGTCAGTGATTTCCTGATGTTCTTCTCAATGCCTTGGGCCCTGGTTCGATGAAACCTGGAGCAGGAGATGGGCAAGTGCAGTGGGAACTGCGGTGAAGTCAGCGGGTGCTGCACTTGACGGAGATGTGCTATCTGATGGGACGCTCCTTGAATTCTCAAACTGGACACCAAAAATGACCAATTACTTCATACTGTGCCTCTGCTTTCCCTGTGAAGTCATCACCTTACAGACAATTAGTAAAGAAAGATGTATTCACTATTATTGTGGAGCACCTAAATATTGTGGTATGTCATTAGTTTTACGTAAATTAGTCAATCAGTCAATTAGTCAATCTCGGTCCTCTGTTTTAATACTGTGTAGTTTAAATACTGTGTAGTACGTACAGACATCAGGACTGAATGATGAGATAACCCAAAACACTGCTAAGAGTGCTTTTCAATGAAGCAGCATCTATCTAGGGCACACAACAGACAGGAGTCTTGCGGAAAAGTGATTACTATCATCTAACTAATGGCTCTAGTTAAATATTGTTAAACATATTGGAAGAAAATTTCTGTGTCCAACCTACCTCACTCAGTGCCAGGCCAGCTGAGTAGCAGGTTGGTGCCCCAGCAGAAGGATGAACCACCAGAAGGTTCATCTAAAAGGTGCCACCTGCCAGCAGCCTCCAGGGGATTTCAGTGGCAGAGCCTGCCCCTGCCAGCTTTCCCTCATCCACAACCTCTGTATCTGCTTCAAGAAGAGCCTGTGTGGAGTGAGTAGGTAATGTCGTATGCATGGCTACAGCACTGTCCACTCCTGGTCTCAATCACAGCACCAGTGACTCAGAGGCTATTAGATGATCCCTGTTGTCCTGAGCAGTGGAGGGTTCCCTACTCTGTGTGTGATCACCAGCAACACACAAGCCCCAAGAAGAGAAAATATTAGAGAGACTTACCACAGTGCAGGTGACGATCCGCAACGGGGAGGATGCTGCTGAAGTCCCAGTACTCTTCCTTCCAGCTGACAGTATTGCCCATGGCGCAGTCCAGCAGCTCTTCCTGACCCATCACGCGGTCCCACATTTGGAAGTAGTACAAGCTGCCAATGAAGCTGTTGCTTACCCGCACAATAAAGCCATCCTTACTTTTGTGCAGATGACCCAGCACCAGGCTACCGTTGGGTTTCAGGCACTCAGCGCTGCTAACGTTTTCAGTATGCACAAGCTTACCATTGCAGTAGACCTCCAGCAGTTGTTTCCTGGTGTCCCACAAGCAGCACACACTATACCATGCAAAAAGGGCCAGATCGATCTCAATGTCTCGTCTAGTGCCAAAAAGATACAGTCTCAACTGCTTGTTTTCTCCAGAGAGTCCAAGCTCTATGTCATTTATGTCAGTGGAGGTGTTGTTAGCGTCATAGGAAAACGCTGCCCAAGAGCTGACATTGGCAGTCCGGTTTAGGTCAATGCACACCGTGAACTGACATAGCTGAGGGATGCTGAAGTTGACCAGAGACACATACTTATCATTCCTTCCCAGTAAATCCAGTCTTTCTCCATGCAGATAACGTGTTTCTGTAAGCAAACGGCATTAGGAAAGAGGGTAAAGAAGGGAAATAATGTGTCACTTCCAAAGAAAAAGCTGCAATATGACCTCATTCGGGTACTTCTCTGAATAATGATTAAAAAAATCAAAAGTTTCTTCTATTTCCAGTTTCTGCTGCCTTTGAAATTTAATTCTGAGACCACCCACACTACCAGTAAAGAGAAGATGAGTTTAATTCTGCAAAGGAAAAGTTTAAGACCTCAAGACATGCCAAATAGGAATCAATACAGAATTCAGGTCTAGGGTCCACATGGTCCAGCATCAGTACGGGTGTCCAGTGCAAAGGTCGTGGTTCAGCACACTCTGGGTAAAGAGCTGTTGGCAGGTTTGGCTCCCAGGTGACATATCACACCCCCAACCTTCAGTTTTTAGGTCAAGGTTTCTGCTAAAAATAAAAATCATAAGGACTGTCCTTTTCTCAGGCTCCGGAGAATTTGTTTGGGTATCTTTTTTCTTCATTACTTTAATTTATCTCATTATATTTTTACAACCTACTCAAAAGGTTTTGCTGACAGAGGCAACCTCCCTGACTAATACTAACCGCAGACCTACACAGGCAGTGAGTAACTTGCCCACGTGTGGCCCCAGCTCTAACTGCAGAGTAGCAGAGTAGTAGCTGCAATGGCTCTAACTCAGCCAACCTCAGTCCCTGGAGCAGTTTGGCAGGGGCACCAGCAAGCTGGGGAGGGTCTTTCACTCTGCTTATCTGGGTTTTGCACTCCATATTAAGTGTCTGTTGTATATCTGGACAGGAGGCAGCCCAGTGCAATGCTAAGAGACGTATCTCCATTCTGGCTCCTGGATTTGCCATGGTCTCCTACTCAGCGAGTCCCGCTGCAGTCACCGCCAGCCACGACAAAGTCCCTTCCCCAGGCAAGAATCTCTGTGAACGTGCACAAAGCCACAGAGCAGCACCGGTCCACAGGCAACAGGTTTAGACAGCAGCACACAGTCACCGAAGGCAGAAGCCAGTCTTTCACCAGCTCCATCTGCCACCAACAAAGTGTTTCTGTAGGGGGTGAGGTGGCCCCACATTAATCAGACTCAAATTGTAAGCTAGGCCCCTCCTGTACAGGTGATCTGCATCTTTAACTTGCCATTACGCTCACGTGTTTACATGTGCTTCACTAATTCAGGATATATTCCTTCTAGATAAGAACTGCCATTATGTTGAGTCTTTTATGAGCACATCTAGGGGCTGTTTTTACAGCATTTTCCTCAAAGGAATTTAAATTTTTCCAAACCTGATTGCCAGCCATGCAAATCAGATAGTATAAATCCCCCAAGTCTAACCTGACCAATAAATTTCCAGTGACTATTTGCATTTCTAATAAAGGTTATACATGTCGTGGACTGCAAAAGTAGCTGGCACTTCTCCCCATCTTCTTCACACGCTTCAAATTGGAGGCAAGTAGGAAATGATCCATCCGCAGGGTCTTAATTCTCTGTAGGTGATCAGAAGTGGTGCATTGCTGTCCTAGCGTAACCTTGTGCACTCGAAGCATAAAGAGAACATTTTTATTACACACAACAACACTCTGCTATCTTTCATGTCTGTCTCAGCTCTAAAATCAGCTCCACTGAGCACCTCAGTGTGTTGTGGAGCATGCACCCACATCCTGGTCTAGCTTCCACCACTGCAGCTCTGCTAAGATGGTGGTTTGCACCCAAGATAATTATTTTCCCCTTGAGTGGGAGTACGTAGGACTCAGAACAGCAGTGTATAACATCCATTCGGTGGCGGTCCCTGGGTGGGGTGGGAGTTTAGCAACTCTCCACTAACACACCAGCCTCTGCCTTAGTGGGTGCAAGCCCTTCTGCATGAAATCACATGGCCAGTGCTGGGACTGCAGGAGAAGATCCGTGGTGGAGCTTTAGGGGATGCAGAGAGGTGGGTGTAGCTACTCAGTTACAGCTCAAGCAGTGAGTAATTCGTTACGGTACAAGAAAAGGCAACAGCCATCTTCAGCCGTACTTTCCAGCAGCTGCAGGGCCCAAAAGGGTAAGAAGGCAGTTCCCATGTGTTTCTCCAAGAGATGGGAATCCCTGTGGGATCATGACTGGCAGAACTGGCACCCATTCCACGAGTGACCAGAGCACCAGTGCACCCCAGCAGAGACACACTGAGAAATCACCCTTTCAGGGGTCAGGCCTTCCAGTGTCTTATAGCAGACAGATTAGGAGCCTCTAGCCAAAGCTGAGAGAAAGTGGGTACATTTGGCAAGACCTAGACATTAATTCAGTCTTTTTATTATGGAGGCTTTACTTGGAAAGAGCTCATTTTTTTCCTCAACTGCACTGTGTGCTGGAAGTGACCCCAGTGCTACAGGGTGCATTTTAGAAGCATGAATTATCTCTGTGCCCTGCATTGTTCTTGAGAAGTCAAAGAAAGAAATACAAAAACCAACATAGGACTCATTATTGTTTTGCTGGGATTTATGGTGGAGCAAAAGGGTGTTGAGTGTGTTCATGAAGCACAGCTTACTGTATTTGACTCAGGGCCTGAATTATTACTGGGGAATTTGGTTCTGCCAGTAGCTTTGTGCTTTTCCCAGAACACCACAAAGTGAGTAAATGCAGAGCTCTTATTTTACAGTGACCAAAGTAAAACTAGAAAAAAAACATACAGAAACGCAGGAAGACACCCAGGAAGGAAACAAGTGAATAATGACAAAACCAAGAGGCTTTTCACTCCCAGACATGGACACCAGCTGTGATGCAACCAAAACCTGACATTTCA
This sequence comes from Gymnogyps californianus, assembly GCF_018139145.2. Classification (NCBI taxonomy): domain Eukaryota; kingdom Metazoa; phylum Chordata; class Aves; order Accipitriformes; family Cathartidae; genus Gymnogyps; species Gymnogyps californianus. Next base: position 8,770,418 of record NC_059479.1, read on the forward strand.
CTCCTTGCCATATTTCCTCGTTTGTACTGACTCGTCTGCGGCCCAGACTGAACCAGCATCCCAGGAGACGGTGTGCGTCATGCCCAGACCTGTAGGTCTGCAGGCCAACATATACTCAAGGATAGACAAGGACCCCAGTACCAGTTGCAGTGAGAAGGGAGAGGTCCAGAGCAAGAATAACTGCTGCACTGGAGCAGAACAAGAGGAAAGTGGGGTCCTATATAGATATACTGTGTGTGCACAAACTAGGAAACCAGCAGACATCCCCTGGGCTGGGGAATGCCCAGAGCCCACTGGCAGCACCATTCCTATCGTTAATCCTGAGGGGAATTACTGTACCTGCCAGGAGGAAAAGACGAGCAGCAACCATCAAGATGCAAAGAGCCTTGTCAGAAGAGTGCTGTCCAGGGCCACACATGAACCTCTTCATTCTTTAGGCATGTTCTGAAAGAAAGATGTTGGTGAGCACCCCCTTACCACACACTTGGCTGAGAAATTCAAACTGCTCCTGCAATTTGCTGAAATGGCATTCACAGCACAGGAGCCCAGAAGTCCTCACTCCCTGTGACCAAGCTGAGTCACTAGATCAGTAGTCTCTGTAAAGGTCACAGCAATACAAACCCTTTGGTTTCTGCTGGTTTCTAAAAGAGATGAGGTTTACGCAATTACATTGTGCATGTTTTGTCCAGATGTCACAATTCTGCAAACCTGTTGTTAGCAACTTTCAACCTGCTTTGACAAAAGGAGTCCATATCTGAAGTGGTGAAGTTCCTACAAATGTGGGGGAAACAAGAGAAAGCCCTACCAGTGAGGTTAAGCTGGATGTGCTGACCCACAGTTATACCCCACAGACTCGCGTGGGATGGGAGACCACAGGGCAGAAGGCACACAGAGAAGCAGGACACAAGGCTGCTCATGGACAGCACAGTCAAAAAAAGTATTTGTTCTCACCACTGGGCTTTGCCTACAAACATTCATCAGTTTAATTAAGCCCTGGGAACATACTTGTAATTGGGGAAGGGCTAGTTCCGGAGTATAATCGTACACTGGACACTTAAAGCAAAATCCAAATATGCCACTCTAAATTGGAAGGAGTTTGTCCTATTTCATGCTTCATTTTGAATAAAGTTGCTTCAAAGATGACTGTAGTTAAACCAGAGCAACTGAGTGGACAGACAACCTCGATGCCCGAGAGCCCCGGACTCACTTCCAGTGCCCTGCACGCTCCCCTGTGGTGCTCTGCTTTCTCTACTCACTTCACCGGGCATCAAAGCCCAGGGCTTATTCTTGGGTTAGGACCATGCTGGATTAAATCTTCAGCTACTAATGAGGTATATAAAATGGCTGTAAGGGATGGACTAGATTCTCAGATTGTCTAAGTTGGCCAAGCTCCATTCAGTGGAGTCGCCTGGCTTCACATCAGACGCAGCCCTCACCTGGGGCTCCCCACTAAGGGTTACTACACTCTGACCACTGGCAAAATGGAAATTGTCCCTTTGGGTCCAGACATGTAAAATAAAAATTAGAAAATTATAAAAAACCTGAGCTAATAACAACTCTCTCCATTTCCTTTTAAAACTGCACTTTACAAAACTTACGAAGTTAGGAAATGTCATCCAGTTTTCTATTTACTGCTGTGACAACAAATCTCTTCTCCCAGCCTTCTCCTTTATTACTCCAGCAATGATTTGCTGACTTTTGCAGTAACATTTAAGGAACAAATCATTATGCCTCCAGCCTGTGGTACCTAAACAGGACTTCTTACATATTTCAGGTGATTCATACTTTCTCCTAAAAACACCATAGTCATTAAAAGGTGCTGCTCAAAAACTCACCTCCCTGTGTAGCACAGAAATCAAGGTAGATTTTTGCCAAGTGCTCCACACTGTTTCTTCCGTCAGAGGCCGAAAGACTGGTGAAGAGAAATATGAAGAGAAAATCAGGTGGGATGTTGTGATGTTTTCAGTGGGTCAGGCAATGAAGAGCAAGTGATTTCTGTTCTGAAACCACATTTCTTAGGTCCTGGAAAAGCTGCTGTGACAACAAATCTCTGCTCCCAGCCTTCTCCTTTATTACTCCAGCAATGATTTGTTGACTTTTGCAATAACATTTAAGAAACAAATCATTATGCTTCCAGCCTGTGGTACGTCACAGGGTTGCATTAAGTTTTGTCCAGAGCAAAGTCCAGAACATGGAGCATTATAAAACACAAATTAGAAGGAAACAACTGAACTGAAGAGTTTCCCATGTCATTTTCACACAACAGCTGTCTAGCCTCTATTTGTAGTATATAGCACTATAATGTAAAGATAAACCAGTATCCTTCTTCCCTCCTGCCAGATATTAATCAGTCATTGCCAAGTTCAAAAAATGTTAAATATTGCTTGCTACCGAGAAAGACTTCGTGAGCTGAGATCAAGGAGGGTGTGGCACCAGGAAAGGACGGTCCTGCGTGACTGTCACTTTGGCTAGCTAGAGGTTAAGTCTTGAATTTTGTGAGTTAGCTCTGGAGGGATGAAATGGTTTGCACAGGGCCCTGGAGGGCTTGCTCCTGTCTCCTGCGGGAGTGTCATCTTAAATGCTTTGGCAGTGGCTCCCAGCAGTTCAGCTCCCTCACTGGATCTGGTTAGGGACATAAGAGGAACTGGAGAGAGCCTGAACCTCCCAAGGCTGCTTAACGCTGCAGTTCACCCTGCTCCTCCAGACACTCTAGTCTCCAAACAGGATGGAAGTGTCCCTCTCTTCCGCCTTCCTAAATAATCTAGTCATCCATCTTCACCTTCTTCCTGACAAATCTGTCTCCTCCTCTCGGTTACCTCTCTATATACGCCCCAGACTTCAGGTTTCTCCCCTAAAATCTACTACATCACCCATTAGGCAAACTGCTCCATATCTCAGGAACTCCTCTCCTGCCTTGTCTTCTTACTGTGCACCAGCACAGATCCTCTCACAGCCAAGCAGCCGTGGCCGAGCACCCTCCTGCCATCCACCAGCCTCAGCCATCCACCAGCCTTAGCCAGCAGGTTTTGTTCTCTTTCTCTTATGGGCAGATCACATCCATGGAAATTGCTAGGCATGCACTGTTTGTCTTGTCAAATCCATGCTGCATAGTTTCTAGTATTCACATAAACTCTTGCACGGAGAGCCTTTCTTCAAGCATGGGACCGAACAGGACTTTTCAAGGGTGGGTGCTTCAGAAGTCATCTTTTTGTACCTGTCAACTTTTTGTACCCGTTAACTTTTTGTACCCGTTAACTTTTTGTACCCGTTAAACCAGTATCATGGCATCATGGTATGGAAGGAGTTTTTACTGCAACCTCAGAGCAACTATTGAGAAGGTCTAGCTGTCGCCTTTCTCCACTCCCTCCATCTTCTTCTCTCTGTTTCCCTGTTTTTCAGTTTAGTTTGGTGTTTTTAATTATTCAACACAAGTTGTTTATCAGCTTCGCTAAAGATTATTGCAAAGGGTCTGGAACGCCATGTGAGGGCATCTCCTCTTTAACATTAAGTCACAGGCAAAGCCTGATCTAATAACCAGCATCCTGCATCTATTTCTGGTCAAAACTTTCCTGGGAAGTTTTAGAACGGACACTTAGGACTCAGAGCAGGAAAAAACTCTGTGATTAAGGAGTACAATGAAATGAAGAGAAGTAGAAGAATGAAGACAGAAAACATTCAGACTCACTGGGGCCGTTCAGATAAAAAGAAATTTTGCTTTACTTTGGATGTGCGAGGATTTTTGCCAGGAGGTTGCTATGGTGACTTTTCAGTTCTCCCAAACCTCCTCGTACTGTAATTACATGTCAAAGCCTGTGAGCTGGGAATCTTTGATTCTTTGGAGGAAGAATGTGGGTGGCTGACTCTTTAGGATGTTTTTCAACCAGCCATTTTTATTCTAAAACAAAACAAAAAGATTCATGTACTTGTGCCTTTAACAGCTGCTTACAGTTTCTATGAAACCCTCTGGCCTCGCTGGCTGCCATCCTCCCAAGACCTTCTTGAATAATTTTTAACTAAAAGGCTCCCCTTTCAGAACACCTCAGTCCTGCATTATGCATCAGCAAAGGTTATTTAGAGGATGTTTAGCTCTTGATTGGACTGAGCTTTCTTTATACCACCGGACATTTAAATTTGGTCCCTAAACTAAAGCGTGCATAATGATGGGAGTATTTTCGCATTTCCTCAGCTTTTGTTATTTACTTCAGTTGTCACTGACTGAGCGCTGAAAGCACAGAGGCTGTGCAAATATTCTCCACGTTTTCTAGTCAATGGACCTACCCAGTTCTGCACAGCTCCTCTGAGATAACGCACCGTTAAAAAAGAGTTAAGGCCCAAAATACATATCCTTTGAATCAGAAACAATCAGACCACTGTTGTTCAAAATAAACAGTATAAAATATTTAACAGCAAAAGGATCCAATGTTAAGTTTCAACAAACAATTGTTCTTCTTTTTCTTCAAAACAGAAGCATCGGGGCGCCTTGCACGGCCACACAGCACCGAGACCTGGCTGCACGGGGCGGCTGGCCGAGCAGAGGGAGGGCTGGAACTGCCCTCTGGACACTGATCTGTAAATAACATGCTTGATCATAAACCATAATCCTGCAAATTTTACTGTAAAATATTAGATTAGTTCACTAAATAAGTGCAGGAAAAGATTAGAAGGGTGTTAATGTTCTCTTTCAAAAACCTTGAAGGATGTAAATATTACAGAGTATTTTCTGAGCCAGCTGACAGCTAGCCCATACAAACTTCTAGGTTACAAATTGGTTTTAATACAAAATTGAGTTTTTTCATTCCTTTTTAATTTCAAAGCTAGGAGAAAATCTTTTTGACCATGATTTATTGAATCCTGTAGTAGGTATTTTAGAAACCTGGGTAAAATCCTTATGAAGTTGTAGGCATTCAAGAAATACAACTTAAAGAATACAACCACACCTTCAGATTTACTCGGGTCCTTTGCTACAGGCTGATTCTAGAATAACATACATTTCGTTCTGTCAAAATAACCAAAGCAGATATTTTTAGAGGAAAAAAATCAAATTTTCTACATTCATTTTTTATTTTAGAAGATTTATACTTTTAAAATTCAAATTGGAACAAGGATTTTGAGTGACCCAAAAAAACATGTTCTGAAACATGTTTTCCTTTTTCTTTCTTGTTAAGTTTCAACGTGAGAAGTAGTAGAAATTTTAATGAAATCAAAATCCTGTTCCCCTCCCGAGTAGTTATCAATGGTTCCTGAAAGAAACCTAGTGTCGGTGAACGTTTTGCACCTTGTTTATCGCAGTCTGCTGTGCCCTCACCTCACGTTGCCTTTCTACATGGCAGAAACGCTGGGTAAACTTGCAGAACATAATGTTCAACAGGATCACGGCCGCTCTCTTTCACTTCCCGCTGTGACGCAGCTCCGCTCTTTCGGCAGAGTTCTCTGGGCACGGCCTTTTGAATGTCTGTCTGTGCAGCCCTCACTGGGCAAAATATGCCCCAGTTGTTTATCCGCTTGCATCCAGCTCATTGCCATGCAATTGCTGAGATGCTACTACAACTTTGCTCACCAGGTATTACAGCTGGAGCACTGGGTGCAGTGTGCAGCTGCCTACACGTACCGTCTCATGTAACCACACATGAGCAGTATCTGTTCACTCCTAGCAGCCCTTCATCTGCTCTTAGCAGCCCTTGATTTTTTCTCCATGACTGCAAAAGACAGAGCTGTAAAAATTGCATCTGGACATCTGTTTTGCAGCTATTCTTGGTCTTGCTCCACCTCTGAAATCCTCCCAGGTCCCCCAGCATAGGGGATCTCCAGCTGGTGTCCAGCACTGAGCTCCGGGCTATTCCTCTCCCCCCAGCCAAGTACCTTTCCAGACATTTGTGCCAGGGGCATGGCCACAGCACGCTGCATCTCATGTGAGGTTCCTGATGGCTCCCTGTCAGCTGGAGTGGCTCAGCCCTGGCCTTTCGCCTGTCAAAAATATTGCATTACCCCCAAGGATCAAGCCTCACCAACAGTTCTCACAGCAAATTAAGCGGAGAACCTTCTGCACGACCCATGAATCTCTCTGCAGCACCTCGCAGGTGGTTCATCGATCCAGTCTGCTACTGCTGTTACCACCACAACACATAATTGCTGGGGCAGAAAGTGCTATTTCCATGCAACACACCTACACTCCACTCCCTGCCTTAATGGCCCCAGAGTGACTGCAGCACGGAGAGGGACACAAATTACAATGTCAACCTCGTAACTGATTTTATTAGTAGTGTCGCCTCCTAGTCCTCTGGAATTATGGATTATGAAAATTGCCTTGAAAGTAATTTGATGTTATGAGACTTTGGAACCTTTATGGCTTGAGTGGTTAATATTGTATTAGACTCACGTTGTGGGACATTTAAGTAATGAAAGAGGAAAGAGGAGGAAAGCTGAGGTAGATATGAGTGGCTGTGGTGGGAGTTTAAAAGACTGAGAGATAGATTTGTAGCAAAACTTGTGTGAAATGAAAAGACAGATTCTAAAATGACCTGTTTAAACCTGGCTTGTCTCCACAACGTGGTACGATTAAAGACATCTGGTCTGCTCTGAAAGAGCTAGCTCAGATGCGCTGCTCTGCACAAGCTGATTTACCACACTTCTGTCTGGAGCACAGGACAGATCACAAGTCCCAAGCATATCCAAAAGACTAACGTGAGTCCCTAATAGGGACTCTGATCAAATCCCCCCGCCTCTGTCACAGCAGTCTTCACCACTGCGAAGTGCTTGATTGCATTTAGCTGCCCCTGATGAAGCCAGCTTTGCTTGAGGTGCTTCCCCCACCTCCCCCGGAGAAGGGGATGCTCACAGACACACACGCACAGATTGGCCTGGGGAGCGGACTGCTGGGCGCAGGGCTTTGGACTTGGTGAGATGGAGGGAATATTCCCCAGTTGCCCTGACTTCCTCTGTTTTCCCCACCGGCATCTCAATCGCAGGCGTCTGCCTACTAGGTGATAAGAAGAAGCAGTGGTTCTTTCTGCTGCAAAAGAAACTTAATTAAATGCATCCCAAGACACTTTTTACCTGCAGAACTCTGTGACTTTAAACTTTGGCTTGAGAAGCATGAAGAGTGTGTCATTAGAGTAAGGGCTCAGCCTAACTAGACCTCCTACTAGGTGAGCACAGCAAAAATATACAACAAATAGCAGAAGGACCTACAGTCACATACCATAATGGTTATGCAGATAAGCCACCAACACAGCTTTTCTTTTTTAAGGTATTCATGACACATAGGAGGAAATATTTCTTATGGAATATTTCATTTATATCTTATTCTGAGCAAGTTCTTGTCCTTCCTTTGTCAAAGGTGTCATCATGTTACAGCCAGGACAAGGCATGCAAGGTCTTAATTACACTGGGTGAAATTTAAAGAACTTAATTTAATGACTATTACAGAAGTGACAAACATGCATTGACTTCAGTAGAGACCCAGTTTACTCATCACACAGTCAGAGCTGAACCCTTGCTGACCGATGCATGTTTGCAACATGCAACATGCAGATGTTTGCAAATCATGGGCTGACTTGGGACCACTGGATGTCACTGTTGCCCCACACAAGTTTTGCTGATGGGCCTTTTCCTGGGCACACAGCAGGTGGCTCTTGCAAAGAAAATGCTGTCATTGAAGCAAGAGTAAAAGCAGCATAAAAAGAAGAAAGCTGCTTATTTTTCAAAAGCAGCATTAAAAGGAAAGAGTAGAATTGCAAGAAACAGGGAGTGAATTTTGCTCAGGGTTCATTGCTGTCCTCCGAAGGTGACGTAAGCTCATCTCCCTGCGGTCTGCAGCAGCGTGAGCTCAGAGCCCAGCCACTCACGCACAGCCCTGCAGAAGGTAACATGTGCCAAGCTGACACATGCTGGAATGAGACATGGATTGCGTCCCTGTCAGCTACGCATTACTGCTTAATGTATGAGCCCGAGAGACTGAAAAGACTGTTAAGCAGGGCTCACGGTACACTGTAATCCATCTGCAGAACAGGAGAGCTGATCTGCAGCATCAGTTAGTCCTCCGCCTCTCCTTCAGCTCCTTTTTAAATATGCTTCTGTCTAGATCCTGCAGGAACAAAACCAGAAAGCCAAACATAACAAGAATACTGTCCAGTGTTTAATAATTTCCACTGCCATTCTTCCACAAGCCAGAAACACCTTCTGGAAGAAAAGTAAGAACCATAAGCTGGGCTCAGATATTTCTTAAAGTTACCTTTAAAATCATTTGTGCCAGTGAGACAGCGTCCCTCTTGCACAAGACCACCAAAATTACAAACCAGAGATTTGGCCCTGTGCCAGGTTACACTTTAAATTCCCCCTTCCTTGGTAAAATCTTAGTGATATTCATGTAAATATGATGGAATAATGGTTCTCATCTGAGCCAAACACCGCTGTCCAGGCAGGAGTTCAGAAAGACAGGGACCTCCGTAATAGTCTGTAGAAGCAGCTTCCTTCAAGTTACGGAGGTCTGATTCTTCTCTTTGACTTTTTCATGCCTGGTGGTTGTGGTTTCAGGAAAAACGATCCCCTGCTCTGAATTTTGCATTCGACCATCTGCATTGGAAACATGCCCTGGCCCCATTCTCTGGCTGTTTCTCCCCATGTGCAACAGAACTTACCCTCCTGCCCTTTTCGTTCAGTCTGTTCCATCAACTGTGCAGAAGGACATTTCTGATCAGTGGTATTCCCAAACAGGGTTCCTGCTGGGATTCCTAAATTCTCCCACATTTGCAGCTTCCCTCAATGCATGTAAATGGAGGAAACCCCTGATCCCAAGTTTCCTGATACATGCACCTACATTTAGAAGTTACCTAAAGGCTGGAAACTTACTGTTCATAACTCGAGGATTTCTACATGGTTATGATGTTGCTGGTCAAAAATATGAAAGCTCCAGTTACTCCGAGAGCCACCAAAACTGGGCAGTTCAGCAGTGATAACAGACTAAATATTTCAGACAGTCAGCTGGGGCCAAAAACAGACAAAAGCAATAGGAAGAAATCTTGTTCCATAATAGCCCATGGACATATGGCTGCAGATGTGGAAGAGAGAGCAGCACATCAGTAGCAGGATTTCCTCCATAGGCACTGCATCCAGCTGGGGAGTCGGAGCGGCCTGAACTATGTGAACTATTCTGCTAAGAAAGTACAGATGACACACAAACTCAAATAGATAAGTGTCATAGCCGAGATTTTTTCCACAGCCCGAATTCAGTGTATCACATCATCGCTGCTTTTCTCATTCCCTGTGGCTGGGGAATTTCTTAAAGTGATAATAACATTTCCACTAGACATGAACCAAAACCCTGTAAAAGCTTTGCAGTTAAACATAATAAGATGAGATTCATATCTCACGTAAGTGGATATAAATTTCTCCCTCTGCTTACACTAGACCTGGTTGTGCAGTTAGGGACCCAAAACACCGGGACTGCTACCAGCTAACAGCACAGCACACTGTCACATCAGCCTTTGCTTCCTCCAGGACAGACAGAGCTGCTAAGAGGCGACAGCCCTTCTCTGTAACATGTCTTATAGGCTATGATTTATTACTAGATTTTATTTTATTACCGAGCAATGCTGGGAGTCTTTTTACTTAGTCTCTTGCTTACCAGAGAGAAATGTATTTTGCCCATTAATTATGAGTACTACATGTGAGTGGGAGGAAGAGCTTTTGTTTTCTCTCTGTTCCAGCTAGTTAACCGCATGTATCTGGTGAGAAGGAAAAACAGTCATGCAGAGGTAGAGCCTGGTAGATTGAAACGTTGCTCTGTGGCCTGCCTTGCAGATGCTGGTGATTTTGGTGCACCTCTTACACAGATAGTGTGCACTACACATGCAAACTCTGCCAGCAGATCCCAGTGACTCCCCATTTCACGAACTGAAAAAACAAGCTGTGCCTGTGCTTTCCCACCAGAAGTTCCTCCAGGCTGGGGTTGCAAGTGATCGTCAAAGGCAGAAAAGGAAGATGGTACCCTGTTGTAGGATAGATGGATGAAGGCCAGAGTGGCTGGGTGTTCTTCAACTATATCTCAACCCACCCTCACCATCACGCAGGGAAAAGGGGCGCAGGGGGTGGTCAGCAGGAGGGCTGACGTCCTGGCTGCCAGAGGGCTTCCTTCCCTGCCTGCAACATCCAGACCACGGTCACAACAGTGCCCACGTCACCAGTGTTTGCTGAGGGTAGAAATAGGTTTGTCCTGTGGCTTCTGACTCCTGTCCATGACTGTGGCTGACCGTCTGTTTTATCTCTGCTAGCACAGGGCAAACCTCAGGCAATTCAGGGGTTTGATCCAGACGCGTTTATTCTAAGTGCATCCGCATGCCATCCGCACTCTGCTCAGAAAATTTTGATTGGGAATTTCATAAGACATCCCTTTAACTCTTTTAATTCCTCTGTAAATAGGCAACTGCCTTTACTTAGCAACTGCCTGACTCATTTCCTCTCTGAGCAATCCTCTGGGTTCTCTCTGCAGTACTTCCTCTTCACATTTTCTACATCTTCTGATATTTTTCCTTTTTTAGCTGAGGCAGGCGGTTAAAAATAACAACAGGATTGCACTGTGTGTTTGTAAAATCAATACTACCACCCCAGAGATCTTCTCATGCTCTTTCTCAGAATCATTTCATTTTCAGTTGCATAATTACTGTTAAGTCTTGAGGCAAGAGAAAGGATGCATTTTAGTAGTCCTAAAAATAATAAAAATCTTTATGAACATGTAAACTTCTTCAATATAATGCAGATTTATGTTTTGAAATACTTCTGAAATAATACTGACATTAACAATCACACCAGAGTAGGAAAAACAGACTTAAGGGATGAAAGCTTTTTGCTGTCTTTGTATTTTCACCAGATGCCTAGAGGATATACTGGTTTTCGATGCACTCTTCTACACTAGTTTACATTAATTATCACCTAGAACTGTCCTAATACAGAGTTAATTTTTTTCTGTAAAGAGATACCAAAATCCCAGTATGTGAAAGCCCAGACCCTGTAACTACTCAGTGAAACAAGCTGTGCTGTGCCAATCAAGATCATATCAGAAAAAAAAATTAGCCCTGGTTTTAGGTAAAGAAGGAGTTTGGGATTTACCAGCTGCGGTAGCATTGCTTTAAGAAAAAGGTGACCCTGTCCCATTTCAGGCAAGGGCCTTGCTCAGACCGTGGAGAATAAGGCTTACATCTGAGACTTCCCTACATGTCCAGTAAAATGTCCTTTCTGAAACCAGAAAAGTCACGCTCGACAGCTAGTGACATTTATGCCATTGCCATCCGTGCTGGCAGAACGCTGGCCTGCGCTGCTCCTGGGTCTAACCCGTCCTCTGGGAACGGTCAAGGAAGCGTCTCTTCCAGGAGCATCCCATTCAGCCTGTCACTGCTCTGGGCAGAAATGAGCCGCGGCCAAAAGTGTGTCTGAAACTCCTGGAGCCCAGGAGATGCTTAAATCTTAACCCTCGATCTGAACTCTGCTGAAGGGATGGACCTTTGCAGCCCCTCAGAACGTTACATCTGCTCTGCTCAGGGCCTTTGGGAGCCGGAGCTAGCTTTTAATTGTGCTCGCCCAGCTCACTTCTAATTGAATTTTGCTTTAGCGTTTGTACATGAGAAGGAGTGATAATTGAAGAGGAGGGGACCCTGCTCAAGTCAGAAGTGTGTGTGTTCAGCTGATTTATAGCAGGTAATAACCAAGGCCTCACTGGATTGTTCCCGTTGGGAAGAGAGGCTGAAAACAAAAGTCAGATATTTACAATACTGAGCCTTGTTTCCTTAACACAGAAGAAGAAAACCAAGCAGGGCTTCTCCTATTCACCGTTTCCAAATCAGGGTCATTAGCGAGGCCTACGCCCAAGGCAGTCTGTCCTCCTGTTATTTCAGGTGTCCATTAGATGACTCCTCTTCTCACTGACACACAAACCATTTAGCTTGCCTCAAATCCTCTAGCCTTTACCTTTGAAAGTACAAGCATTGACATGCAGCCCATTGTTTTGGCTGGGAGACCAAAGAGAAACATCAACCCTTAGCTGACATTACAGAAATAGGCGGTAATTGGTCTTTCTATTCAGTTTCCAAGAGCACAGTGGTAAGTGAACCACCGGCTTTAACCAAGTCTGCAGTTGATGCACCCTCCACCACACATGAAGCATTCATAATCCCTGATTTATTCTGTTCTGCCACAGCCTGCTGGAGATAAACTCCAGATCAGATGCTATATAGCATCCTTCTGTGCTGCATTCTACATTTAGTCACTCCACACAGGCATGCACCTTATTTCATTTTTAGTGTTAAAAATGAACACATGCAGTGTGTTCAAGTGAATGGCTTCTTAAGGGCTCTACTGCGTCAACGGCTTTTAAGGAAAATTGTCCCATGAAAGCAGGATGAAATCTGAATGCAGAATACAGCTTTGTGCTTGTACCACTTCTCTCTGGAAATGAGGTATTTGTCAGAAAAGCAGCAAACAGGCATAAGTAGTTCTCTCTTTATTTCTGCAGGTGGCACCAAGCATTTACTTCTGAGACATATTTGTTCTTTTAAAGCTATTTTGAATATCTAAAAGATGCTCTCTGTGCTATTCTACCAACCCTTCCCATATCACAAGCTATATACTAGAATGATGCACAGACAAAGCAATAGGGTCTGTTTTGATCCTCATCGCTAGATGGTGGTGACATTAGCTACATCTCACTGAGGCAATAAAACACTTCTTCCACCAGCTCTGAGTGCCATCTCTCTGTTCTGTGCCAGTCCCCACTCCTATCTGCAGGATTTTTTGTTTACAACCTCATAAGCTTCATTTAATTTTTAAAAATCTTAATTTTTTCTTAGTTTCAGGCCCTCATTCCTCTGCTCCACTCCTGTGAGCTGATCTCCACAAGAAGTACTCCCTGACTGATGAACACCACAGCCATGCACAGCTGGGATGTGTCAGTCGGCTGGTGGAAAAGTCTCATGGTGAAACCTGCTTTGCCATAGCTTCTCCATCTAGAGTGAAGGGGATCAAAACTTCACATTTACGCTAGCTGAGGAGAGGAATGAAGGGCACGGGGAGGAATGATGAAACTGCAGCCTTCCCTCTTGGACGGGTACCTGTGCAATATCAGGCACACAAATAGAGGTAGATAAACTGCATTATAAGGACATTTGAAGGCAAGACTGTTGTGCTGCACTGTGCAGAGCCTCTTGCAGTGAAATATCCTGCTCATCTGCACACCCTCAGCGGCAGCACAGCACATGGCCTCTCTCCAGCTCTGGGACCCCACGTACCAGGCCCAGCTGGTCAGTGGTTCACCCATCAATCCTTGTTGTCTCTGGGATTGTGGTGGGAACTGAGGTGTCAGGCATAGATAGCCCCAGTCAGGGGAAAGACTGGACGGAAGCCAGTGGCATGAGTGAGTATGGGATTACAGCTGAGGCAAGCCAACAGCTCACTGCACTCAGGGAGGGGGTATCACTAACCAGTCCCCCATCCCCAGTCCCTGCAGACCTACCCACGCCTCGCACCATCCACCCAGCCTTGCCTGCAGGAAGCTGTACCCTCAGACCCCTTCCACAGGGTCAGCTTTCTGATGATTTAATCCCGCAGAGACAGAGATACCGAACGGCTGGTACCGCACACCCGGGGCATCCTTTCCTTTGAGCAGTGGAGGTCTATACAGATGGACGCTCAGACCACACCAGAGCGTCCTGCTTCATGACAGCTCTAGCTAACCCGCATGCCCACACCGATTTGGTGAACCTGGAAAAGACCCAGGACTAAAAGTTGGACCCCGGTCAAGAAATATAAACTAAATATCCTTATTCCTAACGACTTGCAGTCACTGTAAAACTTCAGTGCCACAGTCACAACTCTCAAATTTGCAAATTGTAAACTCCCTCCCAGCTAGGGCGGGTGCTTTGAGTTTTCGAGGCTCAGTTGGGGATTATCAGTCTTTGCCAGTTACCTTTTTGGGTGCTCCTTCACACAGATGGCCTGACTGGCTGCATTGTGTCAGAACCAGATTGCGTTTCACTGCAGCCTTTTGGAGCTGTTACTCTATCCCCAGGCTAACATATCTCCCATACTCACGTGCAAAGCAGAGAGAGACAGCTTAGTGGCCCGAGCCCAAAAACGTTATGACTTATTAATTTAGCAAAGCATTTTATTCACCACTGGCAGCGTTGGCTGAAGAGCAAAATGAGGAAGTCAGATTCATCCTTGTCTCCAATGTATCAAAATAAAAGAAGATCTATAGCACTGCACAGTCACACTCAGAGCAACCAGGAGCTCCTGGGCTGGACATTGGAGGAAATAATTGGAAATAGATGATGCTATACCTGTCCCATCCTCCTCCAGTCCCGCTCTACAAAGTACTCCGCTGTCTGACCGGATTGCACATAGGTTTTGCACTACACCCACTACTGTTATATTTGACAGCTATTTGTACTATGCTTGATTTTCTTAGCTGGGCTATCCATGTTCTCAAGGTACGTACACTGTGAGTTTTGAACTGATGAAGATTTTCTTTGATTTCCTTGTGTCATGGGGACACAAAGTCCCGGATTATTTCACTTGGGAAGCATTTCTGGCCTACAGCTGAGTGTGCTGCTGGGTACTGAAGCAGGTACTTGTTACAATATGTTCTAGAAACACTGTAATACTTAAAAAGTAGATAGTGTCTTATAATTTCAAAGCACTGTATAACCACTAACTAATTGAGGTTCATGGCATCGCCTCTAAGCAGATAAGGAACTACCACTGAAAAGTAAGTAGCAGCCAACACTTACTACCCTGAGGTCTAAACTACAGTAGTTATTTTTCCAGGTGTGGAACAGCAAAATAATTGAGTTTGCTCACATGCCACTGTACAGCAATAACTGGCAAATGTCAGTATTTAAATGGAAACTTCAAATGGAAACCCCCCACCCCCATCCACTCTTCCACCCACTCGCCAGCAAAAGTTGCACAGCTAAAGCGCTACCATCGCAGGACTCGTCACAACTTCTTTTCACATGAGTTACGCAGCACCGATACCACCTTGAGTCAGTGGGGTGCAGGCTGGCTGAAAATCATGCCCCCAGGAATCCCCTGAGAAAAGACAAGGCTACTGACCTGGTAGGCTGAGCAGGTTGTTGTCATACTAAGAAGAAGAACCAGTATTGCTGGTGGAAAGCAAGCACCTCATGCTCAAACATACCGAGGCACTGGGTGCTTCTTTCTTTTTCATTTCCTATAGCAGAGCAAGCTTCAAAGGGCTTCTGTGTGAGCCGCCTGCTTTGATCCAGTGCTAAAACACCTTGAAATTGGGAATCTCAGATACCAAAGCAGGTGCTGCATCACCACAGTAAGGCAAAGGAGAATCTTCAGAGCTTTTCCAACTTCTCTCCCTTTTTCTTCTTCACTGGACAAACCATGCAACCTCAACAACACGGTTGTAGCCGAGTTTATACACATATGGGTATTATTGCACTGTGTTCACAGTAATTTATACTAGGCCACTTACCGCAGGATTTCAAACCACTTAGGGCTCACCGCTGTTGACTTGAGCCAGAAACCTTCACATGTGAAAGCAGAAGTCGTGGCAAATAAACTGATAGAAACTCTATTAGCAATTCTATGGCCTGTGCTAATAGCAGGCATACTGAAAGCCATTAACTCCCAGAAAACAAGAGCCTTAGAGGTTTCTGTTAGCAGGGTCAGAGGGTTGGAGAGTACCAAAACTGAAGAGTTTGCCTTGAAAAGCTCACTAGAGTATGTGCTCAATGCTTTACTGAAGCTGTTTTGCTGGCTACTGGGTGTTTAGATGGTTGGTGGCTGGTGTGCGTGGTTCACTGTGCATGGGTATGGGAGAGAATTATGGTGGGTACTCTGGAGGGTTCTTCTGGAGTTAATATCATTTATATGATCACCCAGCATTGCCAACAAAACGTATCATCTAAAGGATTCCTACATGCTATTCCTATGTCTCATTTATTTCAGAAATACTTAAATGTCTTGTTAGTTTGGTCCTTAAATTCCTAGAAGAAAGAAATCTAGCTGTCCTTGCCAAAGATATAAATAAATGCAAAGCTAGAAGGTAACAGACTGAACAGAGTGGATTTCTTGGGGGGCTACAATCCTGCATGTTGCTGAATCCATGGCTCACAGCATCAATTTACCCATCATGATGCACTTACCTATTATTTTATACTCACAATGCTTTGAAGAACTGAGCCAGTGCTCATTACAGACAGCTACACTGGAGGCCTAATTGCAGAGTACATCACTGATTACATTAGAGGGGGGTGTAATAACTGATTGGCCGTGCGTGCAAAGTGGAACTGGCAATACTTTTAGCATCTGCATGATTTGTATCTCTGACTTAGAAAATTCTAGTTATCATAGACAAATCTCACATATACCACCTTCACACAGTCCAGTCAGGGACATCTTGTTACCTGCCTGTTAAAAACCGATCATTTTGTAATAGTAATTTTGATTAATTAATTTCCTTTTCCGTAAATGGAGCACATGTCCTTTTTCTTTGGTGGAAAGCCTGCTTCTGTTGCAGCTCACAGCTGTATTTTGAAAATGTGTTCTGCTAGGAAAACTCTGCACTCAGTGATCTCCCCAAAGAGCAAACCACTCCTTGCTTTATTGCTTCGAAGCTGAAATGCTTCTTTAGATTTTAATCTTGAAGACTTCCCAAAACTGACATTACATAAAAATGTGAAGCCAAAGGAATCATGGACTGGTTAACTTTTGAGGGAGAGACAATTAGAAAATGCTCAAGGAGAAACATCTGGCCTTTCTCTTCCTGCTCCATGCCACCATTCAGAGATTTAAATGAAGAGTAATCCAAATGGGAAAGCATGAAACCTGCCTATGACAGATGCTAGCGATTTGTTATGGCTGTCCCTGCAATGCAATCCACAATTTCAAGAATAAATGGCACTGCTGTGATCCTGGAGCAACAACTTCACAAAACAACCCTACCAGGCAGGAAACTGGCCACAGATGGGCTGATGCTTGTGTTTTAAGGCTCTCAGCTCCAAATCTAGCCGCTTATCACTTCTTCCAGAGTCTGAGGTCCTCAATAGCATAGCTCTTGTTGGGCTAGTGTTTACCAAGAGCGGTCTAATGGGTCCAAAATGGACTTTTGGGTTACATTCAGGGAAAAAAAGTGTAAAAAGAGAGGTTTGTTTGTGTAAAATGAGAAGAAGTCTGATCAGAATCTGACCCTGCATCTCTCACTACGTGTGCATGGATGTGTGGGTGCAGGGAGGCAGAAGAAATATGTGAAAGAAGTTATAAAAGCTCCTAGATAATGCCTCTAAAGTATTTCTAAGCCATAGCACAAGTAACAATATACAGAGACTTAAATTCAGACACAAGGGATCTATTTTACGTGGACAGAAGAATACTCATGTGGAATACGCTTACAAAGAAGCTTCTTTAGGCAAAACAAACAAACAAACACTAGAGTCATTTATCTCCTTGCCCTCTTTTTGTGCTGGAATACAGGAGATTCACAGTGTTACAGTCTAAAACCGTGGCAGGGGCCTCCCGCCGTCCCTGCCGAGTTCATCTGCAGAATCCCACTTCAGTTCGTTCAGCTGGTCAGGAGTAGAGGGCCCATTTCATGGGAGGACAAGGTAGGGTCTATGGCAAAGCAGCCTGTGAGACCAGGGTCTTTCCAAGCCATGTAAGAAGCCAGTGGGAATTGCCAAAGCAGCCATCTCCAAGCCAAAACAGGAAGGAACACCGTAGATTACAGTAACAGCTATACTGCTAATGCCTCTTCTCTAAATACTTTTCTTACTAAAAGGAACTATTCTGTGTTTGCCCAAGCATTATTTCAGTATGAAATTGGTCTTTAAAAACTGATTAAGTAATCCAAGAGCTAAAAATCTTTCTTGATGCTGCTGAATGGGACCCATAGCCTCTACCCCATATTGAACTTGGTAAGGTTGGATTAATTGAATGGGGAGAGGCAAATTCAGCAGCAGAATTAACAGATTGTAACTCCCAGACAAGAAATGGAACCACAGCTTCTCAACACTGTGAATGCAGCCAGCACCTATCTGTGCCAGACACGCATATGGTCTTTTATTGTGCAGCCCTAACAGCATCCATCTCACACCAAGAGCATCTTTGGCCCCTGACAGAGAAGAAAGCAAATTGGATGCAGTCATCCTAAAACACAACTTCTTAGTGCCCACTCCCATGTGTAGGGGAAGGGTCCCCTTACAAGCTGCTTGGAACAGCAGCTAGATGGCATTGGAATAAAGGAGGGATTTTCAGGTAGGTAAATCCCAAAATACTGCAGGAAGTTGAAATTTGGATTAAATTAGCTCCAGCTATTAAGTGCGTTAATAAAATCATTATCGGATTTTTGAGTTTTGGTGGATTTTTGTTGTTGCTGCTTGTGCTGGTTTTGGCTGGGATAGAGTTCATTTTCTTCATAGTAGCTAGCATGGCGCTACGTTTTGGATTTGTGCTGAAAACAGTGTTGATAATACAGGGATGTTTTAGTTATTGCTGGGCAGTGCTTACACAGAGTCAAGGCCTTTCCTGCTTCTCACCCCACCCCACCAGCGAGGAGGCTGGGGGTGCACAAGAAGCTGGGAGGGGACACAGCCGGGACAGCTGACCCCCACTGCCCAAAGGGATATTCCAGACCATAGGACGTCATGCTCAGCATAGAAAGCTGGGGGAAGAAGGAGGAAGGGGGGGGGAGTGTTCAGAGTGATGGCGTTTGTCTTCCCAAGTAACCGTTACGTGTGATGGAGCCCTGCTTTCCTGGAGATGGCTGAACACCTGCCTGCCGATGGGGAGTAGCGAATGAATTCCTTGTTTTGCTTTGCTTGCATGCACGGCTTTTGCTTTACCTATTAAACTGTCTTTATCTCAACCCATGAGTTTTCTCACTTTTACTCTTCCGATTCTCTCCCCCATCCCACCGGGGGGGAGTGAGTGAGTGCCTGTGCGGTGCTTAGTTGCTGGCTGGGGTTAAACCACGACACTGCTGAAAAGCAGTTTCTTCCTCCTCTTCCCCTTTGTGCGGGGTAGTGTAACCGTCACTGCCAGGGTTCTCCTTGGCTGGAGTTTGCTTTCCTTTGGCATGGGAATGGCCCGGCAAAAGGCTGCACATTGCCTATACCAAAGCTGCACAGGCAATCAAGACGATGTCACGAGGCTATTAAATCTAGGCCTGCCAAGCAATCTAGGAAGAGCAGGTGGCAATATGAAGCAAAAGATCTACATGGAGCTTGGGAAATGGGAGCTGTTCCTGACAAATCTCATTCTTACTGCAGGCAGAGCCACTCTTCAAACTCCAATCAAACATCTTACATCAACTTCAGAAAGCAAAGACTTCAGACAAAGCTTCTATCCTTGCGCTAAGAACCTTCCCCATCATCACTACAACCTGCTCTTTATTTTTGCTTTTTCCAAAAGCAGTGAGGCAGTTATCAGGGACTCTCCTCCGCTCTGCCAAAGAGCTTCGCACATAATAAAATCAGCATGACTGACTGCTCTTCTTTTTTGTCCAAGGAGACTTCTTTGAAAACTGATCTTTCAAAAGAAGCCACCTTTGAGCTGTTAGAAAGAAAAACATCTAAGCAGCGCTGAGTTACTGAGAAATATTTTCACACTTAGATAACTGAAAAATTATTCTGTATTCTCAAATTTCCCATAAGTACTCACTTCTAGGCAGGGATCGATCAGAAGGATTTTTAGATCATTACATAGATTTGAGGAGTCATCTAAGAGTCTTCAAAAAATGTCCTCTCAGTCAGATGTGCAGCACTGTTAGCATAATACTGTAACTCTCCACAACGGTGTTTTATCTCAACACCACTTGGAACAATACAATATTCATAAAAAGCCACTGCTAGAATATATTATCTCATCAGCACATGATGATAAGATTAAATTGTTTAGTGTTAGAAGTGATAAGGATTACCATATCAGTGTTCAGCTTGTTGGAATTGTATTACTTAGTGGCATTGACACTAATCACATCAAAATTCTGGATAATTTCAAATGATTCAGTAATAATTACCAGATTGTGCTGTAGGCAAAGGGAAATGCTGGAATCTGCACAGCCAGTGTAGCATTTGTACAATGACTCAGTGTGATGGGACTTGCACCTTAAGAAAATTGACTGAGCTGATTCACCTTAATCTTTTCTTTGGGAAATATACTGCTCCAAATCAGAGCAGGACAAGACAGAAACAAGGAAACTATTTTTAAAATTCGTCAGCTGCTCTACGGATCATGCAACAAATTCTGGACCACGTTTGGGCTCTTTGGGGCAGGGAGTAGCCTACTGCCGTCTCTGTTTAGCCGCTATTACTGCAGGCTCCTAGACACTGTGGTAATACCAATAAATAGCTAGTGATGACAGCATTAGGTGTTTACACATGCAGTGAGCACTTGAGCACAGAGTGTCTCACTTTAGTTGAGCAGATGCAGCTCAACAGTGTAAAGACACTGTTAGCAGTCACTTTCACAAAATTGGCCCAAGAGCTTAACTTTTATTATTTACCATTATTTGTTTACTATATTCAGTGTGCTCAACCTACCAGACACACACACATATATACATATAAATACAGTAACTGTCAACCTCAGAGAGAGCTTCTGCTTGATAGAAAGCCATAGAATAAATAAGTAGATACATAAACACTGGAAAGACAAGGAATGGTGAGAACAGGCTTTCATATCCCTATTTTGACCCCAGTAATAACTAAATTTGGATGGGAATATGTATGCTAAGGCAACACATAGGTGTTATTCTATGAAATGAGAACTGGTGGGCACGCAACAGGATTACAGACAGGAAAGGAGCGGACCTGTTTTCACATGTGCAGGTTCTTTCTCACTTTATTCCTTTCTGTATAAATTGGTCTCCTGTCCTTACAAAACTCTTATACGGCAAAGGATGATCTAAGATACAGAACTGGTGTCATGCGCTGAAGCGTCAAACCTTTTCTGCCAGCTACCCAAGGTAGCCACATGATCAGGGTGTCTTCCCTTGAACTCATTTGTCTTTTGTCACTGCTTAGTATGCTCTATCTAAATTTAGAAGGCAGTTCTGCAATCCTTGCATTGAATAATACTTGTTCTGGCCAACAGTCCCAAAACCCACAAGCAGGAATTGTAGAATCACAGAAACACAGAGCTGGAAGAGACCTCAAGAGGTCATGCAGTCCCTTCTCCTGCCTTCTGATCAGACCTGCCTTTCTGGGCTGATACTCATCCAGCCACAGATCTCCCACGTTGGAGCTTTACCACTTCCCCAGTAATCTATCTCACCATGCTTCCCTATCCCTACCTGATAATGTTTTCCTTAAAATGAAACATTAATCTTCCTTGATTAAAATCAAGTCTATTGTCTTTTATTCTCTCTGCTTCAGTCAAAGAAAGCAGATTATCACTGTTCATTTGCCTCTTCTTTAGACTAAAAAAAAAAATAATCCAATTCTTTAACTTTCCTCATTCATCTTCTCATTATTTTTGCTGACTTCCTCTACATCTTCTCCAATTGGCTTGTATCTTCTAGTGCAGTGCCCCAACAGTAGTCCTGCTGATGCCTTACCATTGCTGAGCTGAGTGGAGGACTGCTGTACGTCCAAGAGGCTACCCTTCTGTCCGTGCTCTCGGGCAGGGCGCTTCCCTTTTCACAATACCATGGCACTGTTGACTCATGCTCAGCTTGTGACATCCCAGATTATTTTCTGCTCTATCTGCTATTTAGCAAGCTGTTCTCTGTCTTGTCTTTCTGCAATTAACTATTCCTGTCTAAATGTTTTGTCTTGCATCAGTCCCTATTTATCCTCATTTTCTCCTGGACTATATTTCTAACTTGGAAGATCATTTTAAATTCTAATCTTGTCTTCTAACATATCAGCAGTGCATACAAATGTTAGAGGGATGCTTTCCATTCTGTCATCCAGGTAACTAATAAACATACTGGACCAACGACAAACTAAGGGCTTGATTCTGTATCTCTCATATTAAGCAATATTGTCTGATAACTTTACATCTAAGGAATTATTCACCCAGATAAATACAAGTCAACTCGAGACAAGACTGAGAAATTAGGCCCTTAGAATATAGATGTATTAGTAACACAGATTGTTGCAGGTACTTGTCCCAGCAGGAGAGTAATAAACAAGAATGTGCAGTTAAAGCCCATTTGGAAAGAAGGTTGGACAGCTACAGTAATTTTCATGCCACCAATTTTCTTTCCATCAGCCATGGCAGTTACTTTCACCACAGGAAACCCACTATAATCTGTCACAATATGAGCCTTACGCTTTTGGATTTAGAACATTTTGAAATACTTTTTCATAATTTTTCAAAATCCTATGCACAGATATAAATATACAGATACATCTAATTTCCCTGGTTTCTTGTTTCAGCTCTTACTCAGTGAGACTCCAACATAAATGAAGTTGAATACACATAAACATTTTACTATTAGACACTTCAGTGATCAAAGCGATTAGGATCTGTAGGCTCATAGAAAATCTGGAGGCTGGTTTTTTGAACTAGAACATAAAAACTGTTATACCAGATTTCAGACTAAGTCCAGTCAAGCACAACATCTAATACTGTGTAACACTGGATACTTCGGGAATCAGAGTAAGAAATAGATTAATGGGTGGGTGCTTCTGCCTCTAACACCCTCCCCGGATCTACCAATGGCTTAAGTATTTTCAGAGCTAGCTTTTTTTTTTTTTTTTGCATCTGGGTCATCACATGTGCAAGCTTCTGCTTGACTAATTTCAGCTACTATTATTTTGACTACTTTTGGTATTTCTTAAACTGAAATGGATAATGTAAAACCCCTGGAATCTCAAATTGCATGCGGTGTCAGGGCTCTATTGATTTTCATCTCATAATGCTAATATGCACCCGTCAGTGATTTGGCCTGAAACATTTTTGAAAGATTTGTCAGAAACTATCACATGAAAACTAAAAGGACAGAAGAAATGACTGTAAAATTAAATTATTCACTTTTCCACAGGGACAATGGAAAAAAGGACAGTCTTTAAAGGATTAGAATAAATCAGCTACTGCAATCAAATCTGCAAATGCTGCAAAATTGAAAGATGATTGCAAGTGCTGCTGAAGCCATGCAAGGTCAAAATTTTAATGAAGTTCCACTAAAAATGCATAAGCAGTAATTGCATGACCGAACTGAAAATCTGAGAAACAAGGTTAAACGGGAAATAAGATGGAAGCTACAGTTACAATTGCTGAAACATTAGCTCAAACATTCCTAAAGTGCTCATCAGAGAAAAAGAGGACACATTTTCCACATTGGGGCAGATTTTCTCAGCTCAGTTCCTGTGTGCCTAAAGATAAAAGATATGCATATCAAGCAGTATGTATATGCATGGAGAGCAGGAAGGGACAATGCCCCACTTCTACCTCAAGAGTCCTTTTATCTCTCATGAATTTGTATGTGCTTGGCCTTTTTATTTTAAGTTCACAGCCTCCACTGTCCCACCACAAATATCCTGAGTGTGCAACACTTGGTTTATTTCCCTTCCTGTAATTTATACCTTCTACTCTGAAGCTTTGCATGTGCAGAATATCAGACGTGTTAAATTGCAAGCACTGAGGTCACTTGTATATGTGTCTGTTGAAATGGAAAGAACAGAAAATACTGTCTCATTTGAAAATTCATTTTATCTCACCATTCCATTTGTAAGCGTTCCCTTCAGCAGAGTGATTCCTCCCATGCCAATTGTCTCATTTTTCTCAGAGGAAAAAAATTGATAAATAGACACTGACCCCTTTTATTGCACAGTGTGTTAAAGAAATTCTGTAAGTTAGGGGACATGTATGTAACCTGATAAAAATTCAAAGGCACTCCAAACATTCATGAGCACTTTATTTTTACTGATATGGGAAGTACAGCCTCGTAACAACACATTACTTATGGAGCTTGCAAAAACATAAAAATTACATTCTATCAGGGAGTCTGTCCCTTTTTTTTGTGCCACGCCTATTGTACTTTATGCTGTAGAAAATCAGCATAAACCATTTTGATGCTATTTTGTGATAATGGTTGATGAAAGGAAGATGGAAAAAGACATGGATACAGAACAAGGAGTCAAGAAATCTGGGCTGGTTTTTTTGCTGTGCTGCTTTGTTCATGATGTAACTAGAGACTTTGATTTCAGTGACTCAGTTTTCTCACCTGTAAAATGAGGATAACACATCTGAATGTCTCTCAGTGGAACGGTGAAATTTAATTTCAGCATGTGAAAGCACATTGAGATCACAAAGTGGCAAGCGCTATATAAATGCAAGGTATTGTTACTAAGTATTATAAACACAAACTTGGGAAATTTGGCACTGAATGTTTAGGGTTTTTTCCCCTTTAGCTGCCCCTTTGTTTTAAATAATAATAATAATTGGCATTCTATTAACACTGAGAGGAAACAACAGACCAAAGTTTCTCTGTACACACACGCTGAAGTGGAGAAAGCCAATATAACAAACAAGAAACAAAGAACAGGGCAAGTCTGTGGTCTGAACATTCAAGTTAAAATGGAGCCCTGGTCTGAATTTTTGTAAGGTTCCTTTTTACTCTCTTGAAACACCACGTGATCTTACTGCTACTTTTTCTGCATTCTTCCCATTTATGGGATAATTCTTTGGCCCACTGACAGATAAACTTTCCATTTATGATTTCAAAGGGAGTTTTCTGCACAAGGCCCAAAGAGCCTACCCTTTAACATGGCCACAGATGCTGTTTTATCCTCACTCTTCCCAGAGCATAAACCCAGAGGTAAAATCAGAAGAGACTATTCCACAATTCATTGATAACCAACTAGGCAGCAAAATAACAACTAAGTGACAAGTTCAAGTTAACATAGAACAATATCTGGGAATTCATTCAATGGGGTTTCAGTAATTTTTTTCCTGACTGGCCGGACCACTTCACCCTTACCCGACTCTTCTTTTGGAAACGCATACAAAACCAGGGGTACTTGAAACACAGGACTCAACTCCCAGCCCTGTCGCAAGCCAGCGAGCGCTCAGTTATGCAGCGGGTGCAACTCAACACATAGATTTGTGTCTGCTTCTTTCTTTTGAATCCAGTGAACCTAAATTTCCATAAGACCAATAAACACGGGATCTTCACATTTAGACCGTGGGCCACTCAAGCCTAGCAAATTGTCTGCAGCACCAAGCAGCATCAGCAGCTACAAAGCTTGCGAGCTCGTCCAGCTGCGTACGTTCTCCACAGCTTCAGGCCAACGCTGCATTTGCTACAGCAAGGTAACTCTGCCAAACCATCTCCAACTCTCATCCGTCCAAGTTGAGTCTAAAGCTTGGTGGACCGGCTGGACATTTAGCCTGCTTCCCCTTTGCTTGAGCCTCTTTGTTGGAAAAGTGAGTTTACAGATGGACCGTTTATAATGGCTCGTTACCCCGGACAGCTGGCCAAGAGGTGTCTCTCTTTGAGAGCTCCCTATTGGAAGGCGATTCATCATTGTTAATGGCGGGATAACGTTTGCAGTTGTTGTGGAGCCATAAATTACCCCCCATGCGCCAGCCCGTGGGGTAGTTGGAGAGCTGGCATTGTCTGCCTTGTGCACAGGCCGTGTCCTGCTCTGAGGCGGCCTGGGCTGCTGAGACCCCCCCTCAGGGTGAGGACCACGACGGCTCCCGTGGAGCGGCCGTTTCTAACGGCTTCGACGCGCCTTTCCGCAGGCGGGCTCCGGGCAGGACGGAGCAAGGGGGCGAAAGCGCCTTTCCCGCCACCGCCGCTTGAGGCCCGCGACACCGCCGGAGCGGGGGTCAACCCCGGCCCTCGCTACGCCCCGGCGCGGCAAGCTCCGCCCGCCGCCGCCTTGCCCGGCCCCGGCGAGCGGCCGGGCCGAGCGGGCGCTGTGAGGGGCCGGCGCCGGGCGGGCGGCCGGCGCGGCGCTGCCCTGCCCTCCCCCGCGGCGGCGCTGCCGGGCG
Source organism: Gymnogyps californianus (assembly GCF_018139145.2). Lineage (NCBI taxonomy): Eukaryota > Metazoa > Chordata > Aves > Accipitriformes > Cathartidae > Gymnogyps > Gymnogyps californianus. Next base: position 8,796,380 of record NC_059479.1, read on the forward strand.
GCGCGGAGCCTGCGCACTGTGCTCCCGCGTCCCCCTTCTGCCCGGCCGGCAGTCGCGCGTCCCGGTGCTGAAGATGGCGGAGGGCGGCGGCGGCGCGGCCCCCCCCTCCTGCTCTTCCTCCTCCTCCTCCTTGAAGGGGCTGCGGGAGCAGATGGGTGAGAGCGGGCAGCGCGGCCCCGGGCCGGGAGGGGAAAGGAAGGGGGTGGGGTGGGGTGTCTGTCCCGGCGGCGGCGGTCTGGGGACCCCCGCGCTCCCTCGGCCCAAGGGCACGGCCCGCGTTGGGGCCGGGTGCCCCCCGCTCGCCTTCCGCTCCGCAGTACGCCCGGCCCCCTTCCCGGGCCGGGGTGGGGGGGTGGGGGAACGTGCACCGGGAGCAGGATCTGGGGCCGCCGCAGGCCGCCGGGCTTTGTGTCCGGCTGGCGGCGGGCTGAGGGAGAGGCGCGCCTCCCGCCGCCGGGGCTGCCCGGCCCCGGCCCCTCTCCCCGCCCGCCGGCCCGCACGGGTCTGTGAGGCTGCGGAGCGTCCTTTCCCCCGCCTCGAGGCGTTAATTGCTGACTTGGGAGCTCTCGCAGCTTGTGGGCAGCAGCAGAGGCGGCTGCAGGACTGCTTCGTTACACGGATCGCCCATTTTTCACCACTTCTTGACGGTCTGAACTTCTCGGTTTCTCTGGTGGCTCCTGCATTCGGGGTGGCAGCTATTGCAGATGGTTTGTCCCAGCGATGTGTCCGATGACTGCTCTGAGCCCCAAGTGCAGAAGGCAGGGACAGTCTGTGGCATTGATTCCTAATCAAAGATGTGATAATGCCTTAATTGGGGTTTTTTTGGTGTTTTTTTTTTTTTTACTTTTTTGAACTGGTGTCTTAAGAGGGTTAAAGAAATTCTGCTTTGGTTTTGTCCTTGGGTATGTTTGTGTGCCTATTTATACTTAAGGTCCTTAATAATATCATACTCTGAAATGAGTGTTGTGCATGCATGATGTTTGTTCCAAGCATACTTTCATGGCACATCTCCACACATTAGCTTTGTGGGCAAGCCATTAGAAAAGATAAACATTTTCTTATCCCAGACAAAAAAAAAAATAAGGAAAGAGATTTGTGGTTTGATCTAAACTAACTAACTGACTTGGACTATGTACAAAAACTACTCTTGACAGCCTCTTGCTTGATTGTTTTCAATGTGTCTGTGTAATTACATAAAGAAGAGTGCTGGCAAAAGGTCCTGAATGCACAGCTCTCATCTGGCAGTCTTTCTTCTTCAGTGTGTATGTGTCAGAAATATTATTTAATTACTTTTTATTTCTCTTTAAAAATTCAGACAATCTAGTGCTCCAGAAGAATAACGATCTGCCAAAAGATAGCGCTTCTCACCTGCACAGACCGTGTCTTTTTGATCCTTATCCTCCCTGCTAGAACTGCTGAATTTTCTTTTGTGTATTGGATGCACTTATACTGTGGCTCCTAAGTTTTTTCTAAAGATGGGCACCCACATTTGCTGACAGCTGCCATGACCTAGATTTAGTCCCAAAACCAGAGGTGAAATATTCCTTGAACCAGGCAGCTCCAGTCTCCTTTTAGATATGCTCATGCTGTAATATGCACATCATGTTAAAAAAAAAAAAAAACAAAACCAACCTTCACTAGATCCTAGAAAGGCTAGGCCTTGAATTTTTTTTTCCCTGAGGGGATACAAGTCACTGAACCAGAATCTAAACTTCAATTTACATAGAATGCATTTCTGGCAGTTACATGCTAGAAGATGAACTCATTGCTTATGTGAATTGAAGCAATACTGTCTGTGAGTGTACAGGCTGCTGCAGTTCTGCTCCTGACTTCTTGTCAGTAGCACTCCCTCACACTCTGGGGAAAGCAAATGATGTTTAGAAATCATCCTTGCAATCCAGTGGTTAACAGTGGAATTTGCAAGATAATTGCCACTGTATTTTCTGCTGTTTGGAGAAGTTGTGAGCAGCAACCAAGTCTGATACCGCAGCTGTTTGGAGAAGATGTAGAAAAAAAAAAAAAAAAGACAGCAGGAGGAACCTCCTTTGGTCCCACACTACCATTTGGTAGGTTCGGAGAGGGACATAACTTTCTGACTTTCTAAGCTCAGTTGGCTGCATGGGGAGCTGATCTCAGTTCCAAAATACCTGCTAACTCGAATACTTGCACCCAGTTTCTGCTGGTCTGTGGGCAATTATGTACTTCTCTGTCTTAATCAATCTGGAGACCAAACATCTATACAAAACAAACACAGTGCCGTGCACCTTCAGTCATTTGCCAGGGAACTCCTGGTTGGGAATCTCACGTTTAAAGACAATAAATATAAATGAGCAGCATCTTGCTGAGAAACCACGTCTCTTTCTGGTGGTCTGGCTGGGAGGTGTATATATACCTTTTGTATAGTTACCTTTTGCATAGGTTCCTTTGTGGGTCCTTATTACAAGACTCTGCTGGGTTCTTGTTCCCTGCCTCCGTTCTCTGTTACCAGCCTCTTGATACTGGTTTGATCTGTGGCTGATTGGTGCTTGTTAATTATTTTAGGCCTTGAAAGTGTAGAATCCCATGGTGCCACTTGTTACTAACTTACATACCAATGTGGTAAGTTTAAAGAGAATCTTTTTCTTGCGAATTCAAACTAGCATTGAGGTGAGGAGAAGGTGTTTCTCTTTCTTTGAGTATCAACTGTAATTAAGATTCTGCAGGCCAAATCATGCCTGCTGTGTCAGCTCCACAATTCCTTTGCAATAAGTTTCTGCCCTTACACACTTGTCCAATCTTACTTCCTTTAGGTGGACGACAGAAAGCAGAATTTGCTACTGCAGCTAGAAGCCAGTTAACATTTGATAGTTGTTAACAAGTGAAGCATGAACATCACTTAACATTAGAAATGAATTGTGGTTGTACACTGTGAAACAGCAGTGCATAAATGGCAGTTGCTTACTCCATTCTTGTGATCCATGCTTGCTGCTGTCATCCAGGGATGAAGAGGAATTTTTGCTCCTGTTCTAACACCATAAGCACTGCTGATCTTGTTAAGATTTGAGAAGAGAATAGTGAGTTACTTCTGGTTTACCCAGTAAGTGAGGTTTCTCTTGAGTGGTATGGGTAATCAGAATAAAAATACATATAATCTAAGCTGTTGTAGCCTACACTTATTGTTTTATCTTCATTTTCACTGAAATACTAAAATCTCCTATCCTGTTTTTTGTAGCATCAGTGGTAGAGAACGTGTATTTGCTTTTGACAGAGCTTGGCTGCACTGTTGCTAGGATTTCCGCTAGTGTATTGAATCACTGTTGTGAAGGTTGTTCAAAACAGTGTATTAAAATGCTATATGTATATTTTCCTTTCCAAGACCTACGTGATCTTTTGGGAAACCTGTCTCAGGACATGGGACAAATATAAAGTGCCTTTTTCAACAAATCTAGCTGCAGGCATAATTCCCATGACCTGTATGGCCAAGCCCAGTTTGGTTGGAAGTTATCTAGTAAAATAACAGCTTCATTCTGTCTAATCAGTTGTTTATCCATGTATAAGTGACACTGTCTGGCTTTGTCTGTCTAGCCTGGAACACAGTTCCTGGTAACTTTTTTACCAAATGCGTATACACAGAATTGGCATGAAAAGAAGGCTGGATGGATAACTAATAGTGAAACTTCATTGCTCAAGCAAGTAGTCAGGAACATGCGTGGATTTGTCTGGTCTCTAGGTAATAGTTATAAAGTGTAACTTAAGAACACAAGTTTGTACGAACACCTATGGAAGTACTAGAGAACTCCTTGGCAGAGTCTTGGTGGCAAAGTCGCACGACAGAAGATGGTGAGTGCCGTCTAGAGAAAACTATTTGGGATCCGGAAGCATCTGTCAGTGAGACAACCAATGAATTGACCTCTGCATCAGAGCTGCTTGCTGGAAGAGAGAAAGAATTGACTTTTGAATTTGGATCGTTAAAAGCCTTTGGGTTTTACAGAGTGGTTGTGAGTAGAGGTGGGCTTTGAAACTTGTCTGGGAAGCTGCAAGACAAGGAAACTATTCCTTTGCCAGGTTTCTCATAGCATGAGGGTGCTATGGTAAAAGCATCTTCAGCATTCAGTTGTTGTCTTACTTGGTGGTGGTTGTATGAATGACTTGGACATATTCCATCTGTGGAGCAAAGGTGGCCCAGTGACTGGGGCATTCAACTGGTGTTCACTAGATCTGGCTTCAGTTGCTTGTTTTGTCAAACTCCTAATAACTTTGGAGAAGGTCTTTAAGGTTTTTCTGTGCTTCATCTTTTTTCGCGCATGGAAGTAGTAGTTACACTGCTTTACAGAGTGCCAAGGTGATAAATGCAGCGAACTGCATAGAAATTGGATTTCACGTAGATGCCAGTGGTGAGAGAGAACATTCCCAAGTCAGGCTGAGAACTTAATGTAATTGTAACGGCTATGAGCCTTAATTTCGTTTTCTTCTTGTTCATGGAAATGCAGTAGTACGGAGTAGGGATAATTTCATGCTGATTCATAAAGATGTATGCTACATATTAGGTGCTTAACATTTTGAAGATTACTTCCAGTTGTAAGTGGTTTATAAAAAAGGTTTTATTCTAATTTAAAACTTTAAATTCTTGAGATTTCTCCAAATGCGTTCAAGAAACATACCCTTCTTGCTGTAACGCAAAAAAAAAAAATCAAAACCATGTGCATATACAGCATATTTTTTGAAATTTCTTATACAGAATGTTCCATTCTCTACATGTTTCTTCATATGTTAAAATTACAAAAGATAAATTTGGATTCCATGCTTCAATTCAGATGGAAGTATTAAACAAATAATGACTTGCAAGAACTCTAATGGTGAGAGCCCAGAGATACTGTGGCTTGTACTATCCCTAACTGTGCATAGCCTTAGAATGTGACTAGAATTAAGGACTGCTCCTTCTTTATACACTTTTGTTTTTCAAAAAGAAAACAGGTAGGAATATTTAAAGTACTGATATGCTATCATTAATTCTCAGTTCTTAAAAGTGATAAGAGAGTTAAGAAGAAAAGCCCTGGGTTACTGTGAGATAAATGGAAGAAATACTCTGGGTTAGTCATAATCGTAGGGGTATCAAATGCTGCTGTCTGTCTTTAAACTTGATTAAATAATTGGAGATGCTTGCAGTCCTGTTGTGAAAGGATACCCTGACAAATAAAATTCTGAGCATGCAATTTTAATGACTTCTGTGAATATGACTTATCAGATGACTTGCGATATTTTAAAAATAAACGAGGGACTTCAAATTCCTGGTCTGCCACAAATAAATTAGCGCCGTTTAGCTTCCAATTATGCAGGTTACAACCAGGTAATTCTTAATTGATTATATGCTTTCGATGTGTTTGCATATGCCTGTCCAATAATTAAAACTGTTCTAGATGCTGGTGATTAACTTGTTTGGAGTGTGGGATTCATGGAAGAAAAATCAAATGTTGCTTGAAGTGTTTTCGTTTGAAACAGAAGCCTTAGTTGCCCTGCATAATGCCTCAGCCATCCACCTTATATGCCTGTGGTGTTCACAGTGTACGTAAATGGACGCAAGCATTTGCTTTTAAGGAAGGCTGGCCTAGTTGCTTGACATTTGTTTTCTTCTAAATTATTTTTATTTTCCAGTCAGTTTGGAACTTCTGCTTTCTAGGTGAAGGATCCACAGCTGAAGTTCCCTTTGAAGAAAATAGTTACCACTAGCCATGCTTAGAATACCTCTGTCTTTCCTCACAGTGTTTTTTGCCTTCATCATTCACAGGGAACTTTTAAAATACTGTTTTATGAGTACTTAACTGGCTCTTAATTTACAGACACCCTCTACTGTCTAAATGCACTGACCTGAATCTTGGGAGGGAGCAAAGATACTGTAATGGCTGTGAATCGCCTTCTCTGGGCAAGTGTTTTAAAGCTTCCAAGTGTTAAAATTCCTCTCCCAAGTCTGAGAGGGGTTGGCTACAAGAATATAGAAATCCTGTAGAGATCTTTATACTTAAAGAACATAATTTAATAGAGCACATTTATTCATGTGTAAGTTTATCCTCTGCTTAGTTTTGCCAAGAGAATTTCGTAAAGGAACATATTTTTGCAGCACAGTGTTGATCAATGATATGTAAATTGTGTTCTGGACATTCAAAACCAAGGACGGTCGTCTCAAGACCAGATCAGCGAGTGTCACCTTACTCACTTTCAGATTTGTCTGAAAGACTTTCTGCCACTAGGTAATGAATTAAGCAAAAATATAGTCTCTTTATTGGTGTCTTTTGCCCTTTTATTCTGCTTGGGTTTTTTTACATCCGTTTGTCATTTGTCACCCATTCTTTAAGCTCTTTGGGGCAGGGACTGATTGGGGATTACTTTGCTACATTACTTGTAGTGGAATGCCTCAGAGCTTTTGGTTTTTAATTAGTTAAGTTAAGCATACAGTTTTAAGAAAACCTGCCGTTTAATTCCTTTTACATTTTGCACCACTGTGTTCTGCTTTAGGCAGTGGGTTTGCTGCATTAAACACGCTGTGGACCTTTCAGTGTCTTAATAGCACTGGTCTGGTGCACGGCTGTATTGAGTGATTTGGTTTGAGTCTGGAAGCTGGTCTCTTGGGGGTAAATGCCAACAGTCCCTCTTCTTCTGAAGCGGAGAGAGTGTTTGAATGAGCTCTAAAGTTGCCATAAGAAATTCATCAAGTGTAAAAGGCAAAAACAGTAGTTTTCACTGCTATCATGTAAAGGAACTATTATCCTTCCATCTAAAGAAAGCTCAAAATGGTGTTTTCACAGGGTTTGTCTCAAGTTAGTTGTGACTTGTAGTGCTAGGCTGTGTTCTTTGCTGGCATTGTTTGGGCTGGGTGTATTAAACAATAGCCAGCCTGCAAACAAGAGGACAAAAGCATTTACAAGAACGTGCTTCGAGCAAGCAAAAGAAACCAGACTGCTCAGGAAAGGGGGAAGTAGCGGATGGAAGTTAGCTGATTTCTAGTGTTGGGGATAGTGCAATATAAAAGAAAGAAATAATACAATGGGGAAAACAGATGTGAAAGAGAAGAGAGCAGAAGTTTGTCTTGAAGTTACTTTTTGCAGTGGCTATGCAGGAGTGTGAACAGGAGTCAATTTAAAGCAGACTCCAGAGTTGGAGGAGTAAAGCAGAGAGAGCTGACTTCTGTCTGTCTAGCTTTTGCCGACACTTGAGCTAGAATTACGGTAGGAAGTAAACTGCTCAGAGCAGGTTAGGAGTGGGACTGCTTTGATATCTGTTAAGCCAGTCCAATGTGAGGGACAAAACGTGTTAATTTTTTTTTTTTTCTAATGTACTCCAGAAGCCTGAGGCATCGGAAAGTGTTATTGAAGAAAGAAAATTATCTGTACAGCAGAGTGGATACTAATAATCTTCCACTCTGTGTTTAAAACTCCACCATTTTACCTTTTTGGTCCTTCTGTGGCTGTTAAGCCTGTGCCTAATTCTGTCATGTTTGGAGTGTTTAATCTGTATACACCTATATGTAAGCATTTAACTTATGTCACATAACTACTAAATTTCACAATGGATCCACTTGAAATTATGTAAGGGCATATTTATTATATAAACTGCTTTCATTTTAGTCCAGTGTATTAGGATACTTATTAGGATGCAGAAACAGGTAAATACTGATATCTGTTGCACTTGGGAAGGTTCACAAGGGACTTTTAGTCATAGTTTATTGCATCAGCATTGCCGTCGGTGTCTTAATATATCTTTTAAAGAAATCACTCAAGGTGGATGAAAGCAATTTCTGTTGGTTTTGCAGTTGGTGAGAAGAGTTCATAGTTACCAACCCACAGAAACTGCGCAGAAACTCTCTCTTTACATCTAAAATGCAGCCTTAATGTATTCTGGTGGAGAATTTTACAGAGAGTACAAATACCTTAGTGCCTTGCTTTTTCACTGAGAAACATAATGAGCGCTCCAACCTTTCCAAAGCTTTGTCTTCCCTGTGGCTGTGTCTTACTAAGGCTGAGCTTCTAGACAGCAAAGAAAAGACAGCAATGCATGGCTGTTTGCTAAAGAACAGAATTGGGACTGTAAGGCTTGTATATCCTTTGTGCAGGAAGCATCAGCTCTGAAGAGAGGTCATTGTGCAGATAAGCTTGGTAAGCACAATGCAATAAACAGATTAATAACTAATGCCAGGTAGAGCAGGGAAATTATCTGAGTTGCATTAAAGCTTGCAGAGAGTTGGGAATGTGTGAACTGGAGAAGTGTCACCTTTGGAGGGCCTTTTTGTACAAATCATGTTATTATATCAAAAGAGGTGGGGAAAGATTGTGTTCTTAAAAAAAAAAAAAGTGACAAGTGGATCATGCAGAATGGAAAGCCTTTTCACATTTCTTTGGGAAGGTGAGGAAGAACCGTGGGGAAGAAGAGTGTGGCAAAGGGGAAGGGAGCAGAAAGCCAGTGAGTGAGAGTAAAGTATCTGCTGTGGTTCAGTTTCATTTCTTTCAAGTGGTGAATAATAACATACCTTACTAATAAAGAACCCCAAATTGTGAAGCTGTGTGTCTTTTCCAGAGAAGGGGCTGGATTTAGCTTGTCAGCCCTGTGTACGCAGTACAGGCAGTGCTTCTTACCAACCTTATGATGGCTTCTGCAAGGGTTGGTGACATCTCTTTGTCCTCTTTAAGCATTGTGATGGCAGTTGTTTTTCCCATTAAGTAGAGAGAAGCATAACTCTTGGCTGAGCAGTGTGAGCAAGGTTAAAATAAGAGAATACGAGTGACAGCAGGAATCAGTAAGACTCCATAGGAGATACATTCACAGTACATATCACTAGCGTTTGGACTAAGGATGGTACTCGCCTGATGTGGCTTTTGGACAATGGTATAGCACCTCTGACTGTAGAAAGTTTTTGGAGATGCCTGCCAGTTCTTTTAAGGACAGATTTTGATTCCTTGGTCTGTGCTTGTGTTACACTCAAGTTTGGTTTAGATTATGTGCTTCCCCTAGGGAGAAGTGTACAGAGATCAACCCACAAATTAACTAGCAACCTTCCTGGTGCCTCTCTGATCATGCCCTAGGCTGAACGAATACAGTAACCTGTCTTTGAGATTGCTTCAGCTGTATCTTTGTAGGTTTCCTTATAAGAAATAAGTAGTGTTGTGTTAATGATGTGAAATTTTTTTTTTAATGTTTCCAGCTCTTAATCTGAGTGTGGATGTTTAAGGATAAGTAAAGACGTACATTCTTGCAAATATGTCTCAAATACTTGCTTGTGGAGCTGCTAATTCATATACTACAAAGGAATGCTTGTGTCAAGAGTGTTCCATTGGGATCGATACTTGTGATGAACTGAAGAAATCATCCTAAACTGCCTTGAACATTGGGAAGAAAACCATCTGTGGTACAGAATTAGCTGCAGAAATGGGTTTAAGGGGAGGAAAGCACATAAAGGTAATAAAATAGGTATCCCATGCAGAGAATAAATGTAGAATGAAAGTGTGCAAATAGGGTCTGGAATAAGGATAGGACAACAGGAAGCTCTTCTGTCCTGCTGAAGCTGAGAGACAGTGTGCACTGCTTTCTGGATATCTGTGTGCTTCCCATCTGGTGACTGCCCAGACAAAACAGGAGAACCATCTGCCTTCCAGCTGGTCTGTCAGAAGGTGCCTACTGGGAGGCTCACGTGTTTGGTTGTGGAGCCTGTCAGTCCTTGCAGCCCAAAGACAGGACGTGAGGATCAACGGGGAAAGACAGAAAGAAGGGGGAAAGCAGGGAAAAGAGGAATGCATAGAGAGAGGGCTTTTCTGTTCATTGTTAGAAACTTTCTGTGTTGTCCACCTGTTTGTGTGAGGGTACATCCTTCTTCTGGTGTCCTTTAAACAAGAAGTAAAGGTGTAAAACCAATACTCGATTTTTAAAGCATCTAACATAGGATCTTGCATCCGTTTGTCTTAACCTGTGTTAATTAATGAGCAGAAATCAGCTTAAAAGACAGTGCCTAGAAATCTCAAACTTGAATGCTGACTTCCCTTGTCTTTCCTGAAAGCATGTACAAAATTAAAAGAAAAAGGATCTGAACACTGTTACTGAAAAGCATTACTACCCACTATACAAACAGCAGCTACCTGTAGTGGAGCAAGACAAAAATGGCATCTTGCAGATTGGACACAGTTTGCTATAAAATCAGAGGTATTTTGCTGGGAAGTTCACTTTTGGTTTATGGATTGCTTATTGGCTTCTTGTTACCTGCTTTAAACTTTTATGAAAACATTTAGATTCATAACAATGCTTAACATTCAGGAGACCTCCTAACTTTTGTTTCAGAGGCTTAGTCTGGGATTTTTGTTTGTTCGTTTGCTTTGCATAATGAGTCATTAAATCATAAGAACCAGAAGGATTGCTGTGAAAGTCGGCATGTTCTGCTCTACTTTCTGGTTCGGCACAGGAAGGGAAGAGCAAGCGGGGCAGCATCAGCCAGGTCACAGATAGCGGGAGGGGCGATGGGATGGAAGCCCTAAACCTCGCTAGGTAAAGGGATGGAGCCAGTTCAGTCCCTAATGAGGTTTACTAAGAACAGCAACTGTGTGGGTCCTTTGACAGTCTTGGCAAGGGCCAAGGGTATTAACTCAGTGCAAGGATTGAAATAGAAATAAAGTTTTATTTTTAGCACTGGTCTCTTCAGGGCATATTGGAAACCTGATCGGCGAAGGGAAGTACCATCATGCTTAGTGCAAGGGAGGCACCACCGTACCTGCGCGGTTAGCATGACTGTGAGCTGGAAGGTGAAATTGGGAGAGTCAGCTTTCTCTGGCACATTGTCTCCTGCAGCCGCTGGTTCCTGGTGCTTCCGTTGGTTTGGTTTATCCATGATACGCTTGGCCAGACACATAGTGCTAAATGGTGATGACGGTGCAGAAGGAAAACTGCTTCCCAAATTACCTACCCATTTATGTTCCAAATAGCCCTATTTTATTATGCATGAATGCAAATACTATTATTGGCCACATGTGTTGCTTGTACTTTTATTAATTTTAGCTGAAGTATTTAAAGGTAGACTACTGTAAAATAAGCACACACATTATGCTGATCACAAATTACAGTTGTGAAAGCCTTTAGTGACTGCTGTGTGAGGGGAAGCTCAGAACAGAAATGAGATTTCATTTGCCTCTAAGAGAATTTTTCTTCTCCAGGAAGTTTGCTGAATATGTCCATGAAGGCACCCCTCAGTAATACAGCATGTGACACAGGTTGTAGTGAAATGTTAACTGGTTTCCTGTTCTGGGGTATCCTGATTAATTACAGAAGTATTTTACAGAGATAGTTAGATTTTGTGGAAAATGCTGTTCAGTGAAGCTTCACTCCATAGCAGGCTGCTACATTCATTGGGGAAAACTAGGCAAAAAAATTATAGGCATCTGTGCCAAAGAATATTTAAATGTATTAAAAATTAAGATTTCTTTTATCATATTAAAGCAAAATAAAATCTGTATTTTTTTTAAAGGTTGCAGAGTACAACAGCATGCAATTAATTTTCTCTTACTGTAGTAGAATGTGGATTTTGAAAATCCCAGTTTCATACTGTAAATTTACCATAAAATTGACAAGGGCTGTAAAACCTGTCTGTTGACCTGAGACTTGGTGAAATTGAGCTCATACATATTGGTGATGCAGCTAATGTGATGGCTGTTCCCCTTTCAATAATCTTTTGTTCAAATATCCAGTTCACTTTTAATTCTAACTTTCTGTGAAATGGATTGCTTCTGTGTAACACAAGGGTGCACTCCTAGTGCCTTTAAATCTGCTACTTTCAAATTTGTAAGCACGTTGTTTCTATGCAAATAATGAAGCATTGAAGCAGTGAACATAAATATTTTAACTGACATACAAAAAAACCCTGACATACAAAATCCTTTGGCTAAGTATTTCTAGACTTTTTTCACCTCTGTGTCCTTTGCAAGCTGTACTGTTTCTGTAACCCACTTTCCTGTTCTGTAGAACCTCAAGTAATTTTTTGCAACCTTAATTAATTAATGAAGATGAACTGACTAATTGCTTTGCAGATATGACACATTTTTTAAATGAGTGTCTTCTAATCATGAACATCATTCAAGTGTTTTGTTTATTTTTTAAATGAATAAATAAATACATAATCCCCTACATCCATTATGACTGGTTTGTTCAGCAAGATTTCTAATAATAAAACACTTCTGCAAGTAAAATAAGATGAATATTGTACCTGTTTAAATTGCTGCTTGCTTCTTACTGTAACTTTGTTACAGAAATTTGGATGTTTAAACTTTGAGAGTTGAGGCAAAATTCCAGTGTTGGTCTTACTAAACCTGGTGTAGGTGTAGGGTGAATTTATTGTGTTGGGCTCATTTCCCGGCTGGGCTGGGCTGAATTGGCTCAGTCTGCCTGTACACCTCCTGTCTCACCTCCCTTGCTGATGGAGACTGAAGAAAAGATGTGATTGGGTTTCTGTATTTGTCTTAACTTTAAATGGTATTTGAAGAAGTTTATGTTCTTTCAGCCGTTGTGATGAAAGGTGTCATTGGATATAAATGCCCTGGCTGTATATTTTTGCTCTCAGAAAAACCTGCAGTAGGCTGGTTTTCCTCAGGCTGTTTTCACATCTGATTGTGTTGAAAATATATAATTCTGTTGTTCTCCACGTGGTGAATTTTGGGGCTAGATTCCCATCCACGTGACATGCAACAGTGTACAAAATCAGCTTTTTAACTGACTTTTGGTCTACATAGTGAAATTACAGTGAGCCCTTTTTTAGCTGTTCTCTTTGCCAATTGGTAATCTTACCGTGTCGCAGTATATCTGGTCTCTGACTTGTTTGAAAAGAGCCTCAGAGATGTATGGGATGGAACTGAGGAAGACTTTTGTTTGGTGCTGCAATGAAAAATTAATTCAAGACATTGCAACAGCTGCGGGTGACAATTTAGAGTTGCTGAATAAGTATTGTAATCGGCATTTATCACTGACATCACATGGGATTAAACACTTTGAGGTGATTGTTCTTGGGCAGAGCCTTAGGGAGGGTTATTACCATGACACAACTAGTTGTCATGGCAATGCATGGAGAAGAGGGAGACTCTTCCTTCCTCCTTTGCATTCTGCACTACTCTATTAAAGGGAAGCCTGAGATCATTGGCAAAGCTGTCGTCTTCTTTTTTTAAATGTAACACCAAATTCTACTATTCGTCCTTCACGTTATGGTTGAAATCATGGCACGTTATGTGTGCTTTTGTGGATTGCCTTTTCCGTTTAAAACAGAAACTTCTGATTTCTTGTGTTTGGTTGGTTGCGTGGTGTGTTCTCTTGCTTCCCCCGAAGTTGGGCTTTTCTGTAAGACCCGAGTTGATCTCCCTGTATCTGTCAGCCAAGGTGAGAACAAGGTGTCACTGCTGTAAGGACACTCCTGTTCAAAGCTGTGCAGGAAGACGGGGTAATGCTGTTGTACAGGTTGCCCTGCCTGCTTTCCCTGTAACGCTTCACCTTCACACCCTAAAACGTGATTAAAGTGAAAGTTGATACCAAAATAAAGAAATTCTATGGAAAGTGATACAGTAAATTAGCCTCCCTGACTTCTTAATGGGTTTCGTTATTTAGCAAAATTAATATTGCTAGCATTTCATTTCTGTATGATTAACTGGGAGTCATAGCCCTGCAGTTCACTGTACTCACCTTGGTGAAACTCGAATAAGGTGAATGGGTGTCTGCACAACTGCTCAAATTACTGTTTTGGAGTCTAATTTATAATTTTATTTTTGAAGATCCAGTTTTAGAAGTACATTGTAAGCATCCTTTAATGGTTTACTTTATGCAGCTAATCCACTTTCTATTTCATGTCATGAAATAATGAAAGGTCTTCATAAACCTTTCCCTGCTCGGGTCTCGTCAGAATATGATTCTACCAGTGCTAATCGACTATTACATATATGTGTTCAGCCCGCAAATACACGTGCGGTAGCAAAGAGGTTTTATTATTAAGTATAAGTCAGACTCATAAGTTTGCTAAATATTGGTTTTCTTCTTAGAAAAGTTATTTAATAAGTTTGACTTTTTTTTTTTTAAACTCCATAGTCCTTTGCTACACATTTTAAAACGTAAGGTTTTGTAACTTGTTTTTACAAAGAAAAGCTGTGCCAGGTCTGAAGTCTCATTTGACAAGTTTTTTCTTCTTACAAGTTGAGCAGTCCCAAGTTAGTTATTTAATAAAAGGATCTGCAACCTCATATAGAATTTTATGTATTTATTTTAGATATTTATTTAATGAGTTTTGGTTGTAGAGCTTTTCTTAATATGGAATGATTCTTTCTCACAGTTGCTGCAGCCCAAGCAATAGCAGAAGAAAGAAGAAGCCAAAGTGGCATTAGCCCTATTGCAGTCCAGACCTCAATAAATATAAAGACAGCAACTAAACCAGGTATAATTATTGGTCATTGTTCTTAATGAAGTACTGGGTTCACAAGGGAGAGTTAGTAGGGAACGAATAAAACATCTTTTAAAAAGAAGTTTGATGCTTTTTCTTCAGGAGGCATTGGAGCATAAAGCACCTGATAGATGGTTCGTAGATTCATTGAAGGTCTGGTTTTGATGACAGACTTTTGCTCTTGACTCGCTCAGAGTTCAGTTGGTGAAGTTGCCTATCTTTCCAGCAGGGCATAACAACAAAGATAAATGACTTTTTTGTGCTCTGGTCAGGTTACCAGTTCACTTCGTGCTGAAATTCAAGTTTTATACCTCCAAAGACTTAAGCAGTCTTTGTTCTGCTTAGCCTGCAAACTAGCTATCCTACAGCGCTTTGAATTTGTCATGACGGGTGAACCATCTGTTCTCAGATTGAGTTTTCCTAGATTCCTGCAATTCTTGATCATAGGAATTAATACGTACAAGAATGAGGATCAGAGCTGAATTTGGAATAAGGGTATGTTCTCACACGTCTGACTTCTGCTCAGGCTTTCTTTTGTCTGTACGCGTTGGGCCTTTTAATATTGCGTCTGCTTTCTGCTGCACCTATTAAAAATAGTGGATTGGTTGTTGTGAAGGGAATGGAACGGGGAAAAAGGAGGGTATTCAGCTTCCTATGAATTTTTCAGATGACATCTTTAATAGAGTGTGCAGTGCTTTGGTAGTATGTGTATCTCTCAGGGAATTCCGTTAGCCTTTTGATAGTAAAGGCTTTTGACTTTTTTATTTAAATTTGAATGCTCAAAATAACTGACAATTATGTGTCTTCAATTTTTCTTTTGACAGTGATAGATGGTTCCACGCTAAGAACAGAAGAAAGACAAAGACTGGCCAGGGAGCGTAGAGAAGAGCGGGAAAAGCAACATGGTATTTTCGTGTTTCATTTAAAATACAATTTCCTAAAATATTTGTGATAAAGGAATAACTTATTATCTTATTACTTGTTCGGTCACTTTTTTCAGCTTGCTAGGGACAAGGTCTGCTCTTGGTCTTGCATCAGTGACCATCTGTGAACCTTAATGGAGAAGTATTAGATTTGAGAGGAAAACATTGCAGAAATTTTTAGCTTCTTGAAGCTGTATCTCACTTCTGACATTCCATTTCTTAGTAACCACCAAGCAAATTTAGCCAATTTCTTATTGAAAGCCTTAACAAAAACACTTATGAAAGTAAAACTTTTAGCTTAGAACTGCTTCCTGTAGCCCTGAAGACTGAGGTTTGGGGAACGCTGATTCAGAGAAAACCAGAAAAGATTTAGCTAGTTCAACGGCTTGATTGCCTTGAACACTGCTTCCCTTGTTTGTTAGCACACTGAAATGATTCCTGGATTGAAGTGTCAGCAGTATATGCTTTATCTTAGCAAAGAATCTGAGACCTAGAGAAGAGCATAAAACTCTTGCCCAGCTTAATGCTGTTTGTGGCATGAATCAGTGCATGTATGTGCAGCAAGAGATGAAGGGGTCACAGTATGCCCTGCAGTCCTGGTTCTTGGTCTCCCAGCTTGTGAGGAGTGGTGTGTCTCTGGCCTGTATGTTTGTTTCTTAACATAAAAGCAGAGACATACAGCAACAGGAATGATTGTGTTGTCCTAACATGGAGAGAGGATAGGACTAGGATGCATATAAATTCAGAAGTATTTTGGGGGCTTTATAAGTAGATACTGCGTATGCATTCTTGGTGTAATTATCTGGTCTCTCGGTTCATTTCATGTGTCTAGCCACGGAAAAAACTGCCATTGTGTATTCAACCACTAGCTTTTTGTCACAGGACTTGAAGCTTCCTGTTAAACTGCGCATAGCTGTTCTTAGGTGGAGGCTGTGGAGAATAGTGACATAACTATTTTGAACTCGGATGCAGTAACTGAGGGGTTTTCCCAATCTTGTCACTCGGTGCTTTAAATCTTTTCATTACATCTTGTTCTAAGAAAAATGAAAGTCACAACATAGAAAATTCTGCCTTTTGATACCTAACTTACTACTTACTTATAAAGACTTCACTATTATGATGGCAGGAAAAGTATATGCTTACCGTAGGATATATGCATATCCTGACATTCCTGTCAGGACATTAAAGTCTAATGGCAGGAAAGGTTCTAATTCCAGCCTAACCTGGGGACAGAATTAAAGACTCCTCTGTCATCATGTGCAGTGCCATCCAGCTCTGCAAGCTAATCTTGCTGTATGTTTTAGCTTTAAGTGGTGATAATTTTGCTTGGTAGTCTCTTGCCTGTAAGTTGTGTTGTAATATCAATGAACAGTTAAGTTTGATTTTAATTTTTTCTTAAAAATTTACAGCTGCCAAAGAGACACAAATCCTTGAAAAGGAGAGAAAAGCAAAGCTCCAGTATGAAAAACAGTTAGAAGAAAGGCAGAGAAAGCTAAAAGAACAGAAGCAGAAAGAGGAACAACGGAGGGCAGCAGTAGAAGAAAAAAGAAAACAAAAAATAGAGGAGGAAAAGGTACTATGCGTCAAAGTTCTATAGTTTTAAAGAAACTCCTACATTGTTTTCCTACATTATCATGCTCTGAAGTGGTGTGAAATAGAAAGTTGCGGAAATGGTGAATATATTAGAACGTAAAAATATTTTCCACATCTGTACAGCGGGCTATATAGACACAGGTCCTCCTTCCCCATCCCAGGCCTAGCTTCCGCTATGCCCCGGGCACTCAGGACTTCAGGAGCTGTGGCTGCTGTTTGGCCACTGGTTATTTTTCACATGAGCAAAAACCGCACCCCATATTCCTAGATTTCTAGATTCCTTTCAGTGCACTTTGTAGGTTCTGTTTGTAAATCAGTGTGGGTGACGGGTCTTAGACTTAATTCTGTGTCTTGCTTCCTGGGAGCCCCACTGTGGTCTAAGAGGCTCACATTCTCTCAGTTCTTCTAAATTACAATTTGTTACTATATGTTGAGTGGTTGATAATGTTATCTGTGTAGTTACCATTTGATGACTTGACTCTTTGCCTTTGCTTTGACTGCACATGGGCCAGCAGAGCAGTATTTGAGTTGTGGAGCTCATTGCAAATTGATAGAAGCTGAAAGTAGAAATAAATACGTGAAGGTATGCCATCCCTTTTGAAGAGTAGGTCTGCTAGTGCGTATTAAATGTGATGCAAGTTCTGAAAGGGTTCATTTCCAGAGTGTCAGCAATAAAGGCGTGACACGCACATGTGCTTTCATAAGCTAGTTGTAAGAACTTGCTGTGGGTCATTGATGAAGAGCTGTTCCCTTGGAGCTCAGCTATTGTTAGCGATACATCTTTTTTACCCTTTTTGACTGGCAGTATTCTACACTGGTGTTTAGTTATCTGTAATCGGCTTCTGGGTGTGTTCAGATTGATATTCCATTTGAACTTCATGGAATAGTTTACATTGCTGGAGAACAAGCAGAAATGTTTGGGTGGGCCTTGACTGCAGTCCAGTGCAGTATCATCTCTTTAAGCAACTGCTTTAAGCAAAAAGCATCCCTTATGGTTCAAGAGGTGTTACCCCTAAGCCTATAGTACGTTTATTTATGTAATTTTGAGGATGGTGGATATGTTTTAAGTGGCCACTGGGGTGAATAATCAAGGAAAACATGGACTAGCCAAAGAGTGTTTGATTGGTGTTAACCTTGTCCTTTACTTGGTCCCTGGAGGAAGATGACCTTGTACGCAGAGTTATACATGAAGAATCCAGCAGGTGGGAAAATAGCGTACACTTGACCTGTAAACCTTGCTTTCAACCAGAAGGTGAAAACAGATCTTGACTTTGGTACTCTGACATTAGAAAATAATCACTTTTAAAGAAGCTAACCTATCTTAGGGCAATATATGCCAGCAAGATACCATCTACAGTTGTAAATTTAGTAGATAGAAGTGCATCAAAAAATACATAGTCTCCAACAGTCTTGTTTGGTACTTCAGCCAAGTCTCATTTATTTAATCCTCTTCCTTAGATAAAGTAGAAGCAGCAGCACAATAGCAAATACTGTGGAAAAAGAAGTGGTTCTCTGCCTAAGAGAGTCTTGAAGACAACTAGCCATGGCTAGGATTGAGATACCTGTCTTCTCAGTTACTCAGTTATTCTGTACGGCTGTGCAACTTACTATGTGGATGGCTTGAGCTGATAACTGATTTTCTGTTGTTTGTAAACTGAAGCTTATGTCTTTAAGTATGACTTTGAAGAATTACCACGCTGCAGATACCTCCATGGAAATATCATCTACACATTACATAATGTCTGGGTACTTTGGCACCTTAGGTAAACTCTAGTTCAGGTTTCTTTAACAGAGGGGAAGCTAAGCTTTATATTTCAAACAAAAACTTTTATCTTTTGTCAGTGAACAGAATTCTTCCTCCCTTCCTTCCAAGTTTACTTTGTCTGTACACTGCGACTTTTTTAGTTTGTGCTGTGAAATGGTGTTGAAACAAGGTGAAAGTCTTGTGTCCTCGAGAGGGAGAAATGTTTGGATAATGAGTCCCCTTGGCATCTTACTGCAATGTATCAGCAGTAAATACTGCTTCAAAGGATCACTTGGGATATGACTATTCCAGAAGAGAAATCTGTTGTTGACATATGTATGGAAACCTGGCTGAGAATAAACAGTCTAGCATGGTTACAGTTCATCTTTATGCACAAGAGCTGAAGTTCCCCCATTAGCAGTTACTAGTCCTGGAGACAGAATGGAAAGCTTCGTTCAGTCGTCTTTGTCCTGTCAGCAGTGGTTGCTGAGGTCTGGAGTTGATTTGTCTTTTTTGCTGTTTTGCCTTCATGTCTTGCTCTTTCTGGTTTCATCATATCTCTATTAATGCCAGTATCTGTTAAGACTTGGGTCAGTGTTTGTATAGTTCTCTGAAAATACAAATAACCTTATACTTGGTATTTTATAATGGAGAATTTTTATCACCTTTTCGAAATAACTTCAGAATATAACTAGTTTAAAGGGTAAGCAATTATTTTTGCTCAGTTTGGGGTTCATCCCTATTTAGAAAATAAGTAGTGCTGTTTACTGAATAGGAAATCTGTTTGGTGGCTATTTTAAGTAAAGAGTAGAATAGATTATCTGTGCTTTAGCTGAACCTCATCATGTTTGCAGTGTTTTGAAACCATTAATTGCCCTTAACATTCTTTGCATAATAGTTTTTGTAACAAAAGCTTATTATCAGGCAGTATAGGTAAAACAGATTTTGAATCATACTGGGGGAAAAAGAAATAATCTATATTTTTGTCTTTTGGCATAGCTGTGCTTTATAGTTATAAGCTTCATAGAGATGTTGTTTGATAGGAGCGATATGAAGCAGTTATGCATCGTACCTTGGAACGGAATCAGCGACTGGAAACACGACAGAAGAGATGGTCTTGGGGAGGATCTGTAACTCCAGATTCAGAGAGCAAAACAGGTAAGTAGCACCTTTTGTAGCATGGCTAAAATCACAGAATATTATGTGCGAACACTGGCAGGTGCAGCACTATTCACAGGGACCTGGGCCTCCTTTCCTATCTTGGATCTTACGACAGGATCTGCGGGTAGCTCTTGGGGAAAGAATCCTATCTGTTCTTGCCCTGAAATGCTGCTCAGACTTAGAGCTATTTTTGACTTTGGGAAGAGCTAGAGGGAAGCCACATGGGACATACAACACCTGGCAGCGTTGCATTGCCAGCTCCCCACCATCAGATAAGGGGAATTGTAATGTATAATGTTAAAATAATTCTGAGTCCTTCAAATGCAGTACATGTAATGGTGTGCTAAGACTGATGATAAACAGCACAAGAAAAACAGTTGTACTGTAATATTACATCTAAAACGTTTTAAACACACCCTTAGAGTTACAGAATGCTAACTGATTGTTTGAATGACTAGTAATGGGTAAGGAGATGCAGTGGGCAGTGTCCGAGCTTCTCAGAGAGTAGGTTCTGTTCTAGATTAGGTGATGCATTTTAACACTCTTTAATTTGAGCTCAAATTGTTTCCTATTTCACACAATTAACTGTTTCTGCTTGTAAACATTTGGAAATCAGACCAGCAAATCAGGATTGCAGTGGAAGGGATCTTTTCATGCACCAGCTAACTGGAAGACCCCAGCAATAAGTAACTTAACATAAGTTATTGTCCAGGAATAAAATAAAACAAAAAATGCTTCAATTCAGCCTATCTTCTGAATTGGTGGAATTGTACTGCGTGTGTTTTAGTAGTATCTTCTTCTGTCAGCTTGAGTGTTGACTTTCAAGTGTTTATTTATAACATATTTGAAAGTGTTTTGATATAAATTATCATTATGATATCCAGCTTCCCCATTTTTTGGTTAACTTGCATTGTTTGCTATTTGACCTTGTGACTTAGCTTACAAACCTTCTTCTTCTACAGAACAACAGACCGCAGATGAAGGTGGAACTGGTGGTATTGATTTCTAAAATGTTCTTTTTCTGTTGTTTTACACTCACTACTAACCTTTTAAACTTGAGTTCTTGTTTCTCTGAAACTAAGGAAAACCATCTTCTTATAGATCTTTTCCTGGATCTTGGCCAGCTGTGCAACAAATGTGATCCCTAAGTAGAAGGCAGCCCCCTACGTTTTTAACTATCCCTCCCAGCTAATTAAACTACAGCTTAAGTCATGGCATCCTGAGGGAATTTTCAGGGAAAGGATATGTGCATTAGGGTTTTCAAAGCTGACTGGATGCAGCATGGGGGAGAAGAGAAATTCTTAGTGGCATGTATTTGAATATAAATTAGTTCAGTAGTCCAAGCTTTTTTTTTTTTTTTTTTTTAAGGGCAATTTCGAACCCTTTCATTGTTTCCTAATTTGCAAAAAGTATATGGTAGGGCTTGGTTTGTTTTCTTTTTGCTTTGTTTTACCAGCAATTGAAGTAACATTTGCAAAATCAAATGATATTTTGCTGAAACATTGTGAAAGGGACTGGATCCTTTGTGCAGTTTGATACTTTTTCCATGAAGGGTTTTGCAAAATCATATCTGTCCAATTATCTAAACGTAATTCTATATATTAAATGTGTTTTCATTGGATTTCTGGCACTTTCCAGTGCACAGACTGAGCCATTCATAGAAATGCTTTGGATCACTGGTATATTTGTCAAGGCTAGATGTTTAATAAGCAAACTTATTTCTTGTAGCTAGTTTAAGATGATAGCTCTCAGCTGAGATGCAGCTAAATCTGAATTCTGAAAATCTGTGCGTGCTCACAGCATTACTAATTCAATACAGCTGTCTCGTAATGCTGTGACAATATGAGACTTGAAAATGCAATGAAAGTCTGACTGAGTATGATTTAACTACTGTGGCTTATTCTGGCAACACAGCAGAAGCATGTGTATTTTATTTAACTTCTCTCTTCCCTTTCTCTGCACAGCATGAATCCCTAATTTTCTCCAAAATTAGCCCGTTTGACTGGATTGGTTTACCTGTTTAACATGTGTTCCTTGGATACATATATAAATCCAATTACTGTATTCCACATTACCAAGTGCCATTTAACCTTGAAACTAGGAAATCACATTTGCCTTACATGTTTAGGAAAGCACTATTTTTTTTTCTCCACCATTCTTTTCTACCTTATCTAATTTTTAAAGCTAAACTTTATAACAAACATAAAATAACGTTCTTTGCTCTCTCCTAATTTACGTGAGGAAATGAGTCTTGTCTGTCCTTTTGATCATGGAGGAAGATCTTCAGTGCTGCTGAAGCACATTAAAAATAAAGTGTCTTCCAACAAACATGCTCCTGATGTAATAATAGACACTTAAGCTGTACCTTATGCATCATAAAGTAACAAGAGGAGGAGCAGATAAGTTCAGCTACAGTAGATCAATTTGGATAACTTGACACCAATTTTGAAAAAATTTACTATGGAGATAAACAGATAATGCAGTGTTTGACTAAGACACTTGTGCATCCACACTGTTTTAAATTTGTGTTTGATTTTACGTTGAGGTTTCAAACGTACAGCTGTCTTACCTGGGGTGGATAGTGTGGAATCATGATTGAATTTACGCTTCTCTTATTTATTCCCGTTTCAGGATCATTCTTAGCTTTTTCTTTCTGGGAGCTCCTCGCTTAATTGTTACTTAAAATCTACCCAAACCATGTAGGATGCCTAAGTCCAGCCAGCTTTCTAAAAAATCCTTATTTGGTCCCTTTCACCTTATATTTGTATAATTGCTGGAAAGACGATTATTACCTTTTTTTTTTTTTACTCTGAAAAATGACACCATATGAGGTCTGCTACATTACGTCATTGTGGCTGAATAGTGCACCTTGTCTAACAGCATGTCTAGAGCAAGTTTCAATACAATATTATTTTTCCACCATCAGTTTCTGTGGTGGATTTGGAATTAAAGGCTCCATTTCTTAAAATGAAAACCATTAGGGGAACAGCTTTCAAAAATTTTTTACATTATTTTAGGACTAAATGCTTTCTTGTCTATTGTATTGCTGTGCAAAAAAATAGAGAATCAGACATGATCTTCCATGAACTGGCTGTGTCAACAGTAATATTGCAGAACATTGACTGGTAAAGCAGCATTTGTGGGTGATAGAGGTAGTATGCTCTGGAAAGTAAACCCCATGTAATTGAACATGTCACCAACCATCAGCTGTTCTGTATTACGTACAGAATCTGATTCACTGAGACTGCACCAAGTACCCCGCTGATGGCCTGAAATTTAAAAATTGATGAAAGCCCCAGAGTCAAATGTTACATTAATGACATTGCTGTCAGTGCTAAGGTGAAACATGCAGAGTGTGGGTCTGCCAGGAGAAATGGCAAGGCTGTGTAATAAAGCTTCCTTGATGACAGAGTCCTTGTAAATGAGGGAGGTTTAGTGATGACTGCTAAGCAAAACTAGACATTCAGGTGCATCTGTAGTGGAGACGTGCAATTAGAATAGAAATTGGGCTGCCAGAGTCTCTCCTTTCTAAATAAAGAGCTTCCTTGTCCTAGTAGAAATTTGGAAGAAAGTGAGAGACGGATAGTCTTATTTTATTTAGGCTAATTTTATCCAACCTCAGATAGGCAGTGCTGCAGCACCCTCTCTCAGCGAAACTCGGTGAGAAGCTAGGATTGAGAGCTGCTCGCTCTCATAACGATTTTCTTAAGATACTGTGTTTCCCAGCTCCTTACCCAATTGCAAGCCTTGCTGCATGGCAGTCATATGCTTTCTTTGGCTTTGCTACTACAGTTTGCTTTCCCCCTTCCATTAAAAAAATACAGATGTTTGGTATCACATGGGATTTGTGCTGTATGCTTCTTCCATTTCAAATGCCTTGATGTAAGTATTCTAACTTTCCCCCCAAAATACAAAAGATATTTGAGGTATTTTTTCAAAAAATATTTTGTAAATACCTACGTAACCAGACTAACTTACTCAAGAATATCCTGTCTGTCTTCTAAAGCTTTTTTTCCTAGTGAATTGTTCAAAGCTTTGAAGTTTGCAGAAGCAGTCCTGTGGGTGAGGTAGGGAAAAAGTTGAGGCCATCTGATCATACATTTGCAAATGTTTTGATCAAAAAAGCATTGACTTCTTAAGATCCTAGGCAATTAATGCAAACTAAAATTTTCTGGAAAAAGAAAACTCAAATATCTGTGTGAATACCCATTACCAATACCCAAACCAATTGAGAGTTTATCTCATGCCCTCACCACTGCTCTTTGTTCCTCTGAAAAATAGAGACTGATATTATTTTCTTTTGTCTGAACAGTTATATTTAGCCTGTACTTTTTTGTTTTGAGTCTTCTAGTAGAAGTTTCATGCCTTGTCTCTTTACTAAACAGCACAGTCCACCTCCAGAACTTGTAAACTTGCTGGAAAAGAATTACTTGGCTCAGTGTAATTTTTCTCAAGGCAAGATTTAATTTTTTGCCCTCTGGGTCTCAGTAGGTGATAGACCAAATCTCAGATTTCATGGAAGTGCTGAAGGCCTAATTTGGACCAAGAGAAATTTGTATGAAGCATCTCCACGGTGTTTGGAGACCTTAGACTCGCATGCTTGAGTTCAGGCAGTAGCCAGGCTTTCTTTTTAAGAGCAGACACTAGAGGGTAGTCTTTACCTTCAAAAACACCCAAATACATGACTTAAGAGTTTCCTGATTTTCGTATATAAAACCTCTCAAGGCTGTTTTAGTTATCCCAGTACTCACGGTTCATTCATAAAATGCCTTTTTTTGTTTGTTTGTTTGTTGTTGGGTTTTGGGGGTGGTTGTGTTGTTGTTGTTATGTTGGGAAAGTATCCGCTAAGCTCAGATCTTCATTTCTTAACTAGATTCAGTAGTTCCCCCTTTCTCCCTCTTACCCCGTGGGGACTTTGCCCTTCTTCACTGTGAGAAGAGCTTGCCACTTTTGTAGCTTCAGCTCCAAAATCTGGTTTTCACTTGACGTGGTTTTGCGGGAGGCCCCTAGCTCAGGAAGCCTGGGTTGGGTACGTCTGTCAAAAGTACGCTGCAGAGGCAGGGCTGTCCATAGGAATCTTTACATCCTGGCTCTTGCTATAAGGTGCTGCTATAGCATGCTGGCCAAAGGGAAAAGATGCTGCCTCTGTGGTGAGTAGTGCTGCTTTTTCCTTTGGTACTTCTGCACTAATGAGTTCACATTAATCATCTTTGCTGTCCCATATGCCAGCAAAATCGATTACTTGTGTTTGATGTATAGAATTTCTTGTGTTTATTATGCTGGTCCACAGCACTTTGTGCGCATTATCGTTTTCTGCTTATTGAGTTTCCATAGCAACAGGTACATGCTTTTCCAAGGCTTTCACACTCTGGAGTAGTGTTCATCCTGAAAGTACATTATTTGAAATTAAAAAGCAGGTATTTATCTGGCTTCTAGGAAACTTGAAATTTTGCCATGTGAGATGTGATTTTTATGTGTATATATATGTCTGTGTGTATACACATACAAAAAAATAATTAATGCCTCTTGTGGCAGTTTTTTTCAGAAGAGTTGCAAAATCAATAGGAAACATGAACTTAAGGACTAGCTTTTAGAGAAAAAATGGAAATTTCTAAAATAGTTACAGCAACCCTTGGGAAGTAATCAGAAATAGGAAAGCTTTCTTGCCTTTCCTCAGGACTTGCTCTTATCCCTCCAGAAGCATTTGTTTTATTTTAACTAGTGATTGAAAAACTGTTTTGACATACCCGTGTGGAAGGAACGAAGAAAAATTATTGTTTTTCAGGTTTTGTTGTTACTTTCTCTATCTTACCAGTCTGCTAAGAGCACACAACCTCAGTAGCTTTTGTCTTTACATGTTAGGAGCACAGGATTTAAAAATCACTTGTTTGCATACATATGCATAAAATCTTGGCATGAAACTAAATGCCTTTTCTGTGCATGTTACAACTGGTGCTAATTGTATCAAGTCTGTTCAAAGGAAAAAAAAAATAATTTCTGTTTCTCGTTAAGCAAAACTGGAAATTGGTTTCAGGATGTAATACTTCCAGAGTTAGCTCAGAGCAGTGCGTGGAAGGTTATTCCTCAGGTATGAAGATGAATTCTAAAGTAAGCGCTTCTTTACACAGCCAGCAAGCGGTCCACCTCCACAGCAAACCTCAAACAGACAGAAGCTGTCATGAATAAACGGTTGTCATCATCTGCAGCGCTTTTAAATGCTTCTGATCGAAGTAAGTGTTTGTGTGTCTGCTGGTAGCAGGTGTACTGCTTAACTGTTACTTGGGGAGGAGACAGGAGGTGGAATGATACTCCTCTTCCTCCCTTGCTGTGTAACTCACTTCATATTTTGATCTTAAATGCATTTCATGCAATTTGTTAATCCAGCTTGACTGTTCAGGGCTTTGACCCAGTTGATGTGATCTCTGTTAGAGGAGAAGAGTAACGGTAAAAATTGCTGGTTTTTTATTTTTTATTTCTGTAATTGTTTTACTAAAGTCAAATCTTGGTGAATGATTGATTCACAAATCATTTCACATCACCTTTACGGGTTTGCATGCCTTAAATCACACGCTAAAATTTCAGCAAAATAGAAATAGTACAAAAATAAAGTTTGCCTTGTTCTGTTAGACAGCCTCAGTCATTTGATTGCCTGTGGGAAGGAAAAAATCATCTTAGTTTTGACATCTTTCTGTTGTGCCAGTCCTGTACTCTATAGACACATACTTTCTTTTTAATATTAGAATTCTGCTTTAACCAAGTAGAGAAGGATGCATGAAAAACCTTGACACCTGTGGGAGTTTTTTGGGTGGGAGAAGATTGTTTTGTTTTGACCTGCAGTTCTAGCATGATTGTAGCCATAGCATACAGCTCTGACACCGTTTCCTAGCCTAATAAATTGGTGTAATCTTGATACTGACACTCAAATTATGCATTTCTTAAACTGTTAGTGCACACCACTGCTTGCAGGCATTCTGGGTTACTTACTGTGCCAATGACTACCAAGGAATACAAATGGCCTGGAAGCCAGCTATTTCTTTAATTTTATTTTTTTAAGGGTTTCTGAGAGCGTTTGCACTCTAGAGATCATCTGCCAATTTCTGTGGCTTCCAGTCTCATTTTGAATTGCAGCTTTGGGGTGGATGAAGCTCCTGACGTTAGCATGTCATGTTGTCGTGGTTTAACCCCAGCTGGCCACTAAGCACCACGCAGCTGCTCGCTCACTCCCCCCCCCCAGTGGGATGGGGGACAGAATCGGAGAAAAAAAAAAACCAACTTGTGGGTTGAGATAAAGACAGTTTAATGGGACAGAAAGGAAGAAAATAATGATAATAATGATGATGATGATAATAATAATAAAATTATAATAATAATAAAATAATTTGAATATACAAAACAAGTGATGCACAATGCAATTGCTCACAACTCGCCAAACGATGCCCAGTTAATACCCAAGCAGCAATCCGCGCCTCCCGGCCAACTGCCCCCAGTTTATATGCTGGGCGTGATGTCGTATGGTATGGAATATCCCTTTGGCCAGTTTGGGTCAGCTGTCCTGGCTGTGTCCCCTCCCACCTTCTTGTGCCCCTCCAGCCTTCCTGCTGGCTGGGCATGAGAAGCTGAAAAATCCTTGACTTGGTATAAACACTACTTAGCAACAACTAAAAACATCAGTGTGTTATCAACATTATTCTCATACTAAATCTAAAACATAACACTGTGCCAACTACTAGGAAGAAAATTAACTCTGTTGCAGCTGAAACCACATGTTTAAAATGTGCACCATGCAACTAGTCTTAAAAGGGATGTAGAGATTATCTACATTAAAAGGGATGTAGTGGTTTTCCCACTTTCTGGTAAACCTGTACATGTGAGTCTCCTCTCTGCCTCCTCCCCTCTGCCCCATTCTGATACATTCTCTAAATCATGGCAATCTGCCTTCTCCAAATAAAAAAAAAAAAAAAATTTGAAACACAAGGAATTGTCCTAATCTACTTGTTAAGAAAAATAAAAATTATTTGCATGAGCACATACCAGCTTGTTTTAGCCTGAGATTTCCTTGTGGGGAATCTTCCCAGTGTCTCATAGGAGCCTGCCTGTATCCCAAATATTTTTTTTTTCCAAAATGATGAGAAGCATTAATAAGCTAAGAGCTGTTTAATACGAAAACAAGTTCAACTAGGTCTATGCTGCAGTATTCTGTCAATCTGCAACCTTTGATCAAATGAGCTGTGCTAGAAGAATCCCTAACATGGACACAGCTAACAGTGATTTTGCTGGTTCACGTTGGAAGGTGATGCAGCAGAAAAACTTGTACTCATACAAGGGGAATCAGTGAATATATCTATACTGGCATAGCTGCAGGGGCTCTGAGTCACTGGAGACTGCTTGTGATTTAAAATGATATTAGTATATAATGTGTCTGCAGGGTTCAGCTCTGAGTCAGAAAAAGCGCTCTAAAGTACAAATGAAGCTGCTAACAAAGGAAGTCACTAATTATCAATTAATTGGGATTGCTTTCAAACTTACTGTCATACCTTGAAATCCTTTGTGAGTCCTTGTTCGCCTTGGAGGAAAAATTCTCGGGTGGCCTGAAATACAAGAAATTTGGACACGACTCCAACTGATCCATGTGGTCAGGATGTAGAGGTCGACTAATTGACTAGTTTAGATCACCACAGCAAGTTAGAGCGATTCTGTGCTCTTGATCTGGCACTCAAGAAGAAATGGCTGTTTGGTAAAAGATGGCTAAATTCAGATGACAGAAAATACAATTGCAGAATTAACGAGATTGCTTCTGCTGTGCATATGTGCCTGGGAAGGTGGAGGAGCAGAATGCGGAAATGAGAGGAAGATGCTTGTCCCTGGATCAGTGGAGTATTTCATCAGCTGTGTTCGGTGTTAACTCTGAGCTCGCTCTTACTCAGAATGTGAGCAATGGCCTTTTAAAATTATTTATTTATTTTAAAAGGTGTACAAGGATGGCCTCGGTAGGTAAAACAAGAAGTCTGTTGAGACTGGCGTCCTGCTGCTATGATCAGTAACGTACAGGAATATAAGAAATAATGCTTTATATAGCGTAATTCTTCCCTGATCCAGTTTTCCTGCTTCTGAAGGATTCATACTGTAGTGACTTAATTACTCTTCTGTATCTTAGCAAAGTGGGGCAGGTGTTGGAGGGGACTTCTAGGCTTTTCAACATAATTAATCCATGGCGCTTTCACTTCCAGGTACCACAAAGAGAAGTGCCTCATTAAACAGGCTGAATAACAAAGTTCCTCTACATTCTCAGCAGTCAGCACTCAAAGGTTCGCAGGTGGAACAGAAAGGTGCTAGAAACCAGTTTGTTTTGAGAATTGGGAGGCAGTAATTGGGATATTTGAAGTTGACTTTAAACCATGTCCCAGTTTCATTATAAATGTTTTTACTCAGGCTTTCACTGCTGTGCCTGTGTACTGTGGCATAAATATGCACATTGCAGTGCCAGATATTGGGTAACTGTGTCTATAAACAAGCCTTATTCCTCTGAAAAGTGGAAGGGTGGGGGGAGAGCAGACAAATGGTAGCCAAACCATTTAGCTCATGAGAAAATAGTGCTTCACAATGATAGATCGGTGGTTTTAGCTGATTGGCAAAAGCAAAGCATGGGAATGGCAGTTTAGAAAATCATATATATAAATATCTTGTTAAAAATAATCTTCCTTACGCTTGGTCTCTAGGAGGAACAGAAAAGAAGAGGAGCACATCTTTGAATAGAATGAGTAGTAAAGCCCAATCCTCTCCAGAACTAGAAAAAGTGAAAAAGGAAGAAAAAACAGGTGGTTGTTTCATAAAGCTGAATATTTCTTTTTAAAGCCATTCATAGTAAAGTTTGGATAGGCTTACTTTCACTAGTTTCCTTGGTTCTTAAATTTTTAGGACTTTTTAATGGCTTTTTAGTTATCCAGTGGTAAGGATAAAATTGTAAATGGTAATGGTTAAATTTCTCCCTTTGGACAAAAAAGAAATCCTGCAAGAAGGACTTTGACTTTGTTAAATGGCACTGTAAGTAGATAGCAAAATACCTCTGTGCTTAAGAGGGAGACGTATTTGAAAGCTGGTAGGTTTAAATGTAAGCTATAGTAAAAATGTCACTGATATGTTCACTTCTTAGTTAAATCTTACCTTTGCTTTTTAAGTTCTCTTCCGTTATTCAGTTTAAAAGCAACTTCTCTGTTCCTGCTGCTGGCCTAAACTTTGTGCATGCAAATGAAGGAAGAAACCTGTTCTAACTTCAGTCTCTTTTGGTCTGTGTATTCCCTACTAGGTTACAAATAACCTCTTTTCTAGGAACTCTTCCTAAAGCTGAAAACTAGCAACTTTTCTAACATGTTTTTCCCCTTTGAGTTAACAATTCTGAAACTTTCCTTTTTAGCAGCTATTGCCAACAGTGGAAATCATATTCTGCTTCGGAATCTATCCTGTATGGGAGGATGATGGGTGCTGTCCATGTGGATTTGTGTGTGCAAATGATGCCTGACGATAACCGTTTGCTTTGACTTACAAGTCTTCTGTTTATTCTGTCAGAACAGCCTTTCCTGCAATCTAGAGAATGTAGCCCTGAAGAGCTCAGTCAAAAACTTTTCATACTTTGACTGACTTCAGCATTCATCTCTGTTGTACGCGTGCCAGTCTTTGCACATTAAAACGATTAGTGTTAAGCAAGCCGAGAACAAGAAGTGCAACATAAGAGATTGCAGTGTTTAACCCTTCTGTGCTTTAATTTGGATTTCCCTCTCCATTCCTTCAGTATTTTTCTTCCTAAACTGTTATGATTTGCAACAATGCTCACAGTCTTCCTTGGCTTTGTACTGCTTGTCTTTTTCATTATATGATTTCATGTTGGATCCTTTTTGATTTGTTCCCATCATTTAGCTCGTCGCTCCCAGCTCAGTCCTCTGGACAGTAGCGTAATCAGTCGCCTCCTCGCCCCCACACAGGCCTCCTTAGCTAGGAGTAAAAGTGCTGCTACATTATCGGCTGATGGACAAGATCCCTCAGGTAACAGGAGGGCAGCAAAGCCTGAAAGTTTTACGCAGTTGCTCTTCAAGCAAGAACTTACATGATAGTCGCTAACTGTGCTACACTTCAGTATCAGTCAGACAGTTAATACATGGTTATGTGTAATACTACTTATCCAGTATTTTCTTTGGTCAGTAACAACCAATTCATATGCTATTTTGCACGTTTACTTTACAAAACCATAGAATAATACTGGCTTTTAAACTCCAGTGCCAGTTTACTTGCTCTGCAGAGAACCAGATGCTGGTGTTCGTTTTGGGTTTTGTTTGTGGGCTTGTTTTTTTTAACTGACAGAGATCTGCATTTGGGATCTGCATTCACCCTCAAGTGAATCTGAGACATACTGGTCAGAGAACAGTGCTAGGGAGTGAAAGGGGAAAAACTCAAACAAACATATAATTTCAAAGGAGGCTGAAAGGAATAAGTGCAAAGCCTAAATTTCTTTAGGGGGAGAAACTCTTGTAGGAACATGACAAAGGGTATCTTATCTTAACATAAGTACAGGGAGCCCTGAGCTGGCTTCACTCAGGCTGATTGTAGTAGTAGAGGCATACTAGAAGGAGAAGATATTGTAGAGAAACCCTGTCTGGCTCAAGCAATTTTATATTGGTCCAGACTGAGCTGATAAGCTCACACTGTGGCTCAACTTAGTGCTAGCGCAGGGATCTCTGCATCATGGGCAAGCCCTGGCTGCAGCCCACGTCTTGTAATTGTTATTGGTTGCAATAATGCCCCAGTAAATGCATATCTGGAACCAATGTGGAGTCCTTTCTCCTCTCTTACCTTACAACTTGCGTTCCCAGTTTTGCTTGTTTCCTCTTAAGTGTGTTACTCCATCTTTATTTTTTATCTTATGCCACTTAACTTGGTCCTTGTTGGTAATGGTGACATTTCTGCACTGCTCCCCGTGTGTAATAATCAGTTTTTACTTTTTTGGTTTGTAGTCAATGGTCATATTTTTCCACACCTATCTATGTGCCGCTTTTATTTTACCATGAATATTTCAGTTCATGTCATGTGGGGAAATACCATCTTTTTCACTGTTACTGACAGCATGTGACGTATTCACTATTGCTGAATCAAAGATAACTTTTACGTTTTTATCAGTTTACTTAGAGGTACTTTCTTCATTTCAGTAGAAATGTACCTGTGCTTTAGCACAAACTATGCACAAACAGAATGCAGTTCTCCTTGCACAAATGCTGTAAATATAAAAATAAAATGTATTTTCCATAAAGTTACAAAACTAAGTGCTGGCATCTGTCACAATTTATTCAGACTATATAAAAATCCAATATCTAGTTTCAGAAGTAGATTTTTACATCTGTGTATGCTTATCCATCTAGGATTGTTAGTGAAACAAGTAATTAGAAGATACAATTTCTTTCAGTATCTTATGTGTGAAGAGATTGACACTTCAGGTAGGAAAGGTATTTTAGTTTAACAGCTGACCTTTTGATAGGTTTCTTTTACACCACCTATTTTGATTTGTTAATGTGGATAAAGGGCACACATATATAGTAATAAAGGGGTCAGAGAGGGAAAGTAGCATAAAATCATGTTGCACAAATGCTTATTTCACAAGAAAAGTTTGTAAAGTAATGCTCAGATTCCTAATGTAATGCTGCTTTATAAATACTCTTTGAAAAGAAGGAAGATTTCCTCCTTGAGTATGGGGGAAACATGCTTAAAATTTGAACCTGTCATGAAGAACTTGTAAAGAAAGATGCTAAGCCGTTAAAACTGAAGTATTTGTGATTAGATGCAACTTGACTAAAATTAAAGTAACGGTGATGTATTGCAAATTTAGACTTTTTTGGAAAAGCATTTTATTTTTATCTACTCCGGACTGCTGCTTTCAGAATGGTTTTATCCTTGGTGCTGTTGCTTCCAAAGTACTAATCGTGTGGTGGTGGTGTCTGTGTCCATGACCCATTGCAATGTGCGCTGCCTGTGGTGTTTCTCTGTACGGTTTCTAACACACACAATCTTTCTTTCTCTCTTTCTCCCTCTTCCTTTTCTCCTGTTCTTATGCTGTGCACTTGGTTCTCGTTTTGTCTTGTCAAATTCCTAACTTTTATAGAATCTCACCTCTGTCCTCGTTCAGCTTCAGCCAGTTCCATCAATTCCCCAGTCCCAACTCCTAAAGTGCCCGTGCGCAGTCGTAGCATCGACAGATTGAAGTCCTCTGTATCTTCATCTGATGCAAGTTCACCAGATTCAACCCAGGTTTGTTGAAAATCCACAGGAATTAGGTTTGTATTAATTGGGGGGGTTGGAACAGCTCAAGATGGGATCCTGTTTCAACAGTTTGCTTGCTTACTGAAATGTTCAATAGCATTTGCTTAAAAAACACAGTATTGAAATCAAATTGGGATTTTGTGGTCCTTGATCTCTCTGGTATCTTAAAGGCATATTGTTTGCTGCTTATGGTTCCCAAAGTTTAATTTAGGTAACATATTAACTGGGTCTGTGTTTTGGAACATAAAGAAAATGTAAAGTACATCTTGTTGCGAAGTTGTATGTTTGTTGGGGTAGCAGCTACTCTGTCTGTAATGTATTCTAGAGAGTGAGCATTATTTTGGTTTTATGTATCTTCTTAGAAATCAGAGACAGAAAAACCGTCCCCAGGGTCTGGTTTAAGACGCCCTCCCTCGCCCTCTGTGTCTGCCCGTAGAAGATCCCCCTCTCCTGCTAATTTGGTGAAGCGTCCTCCGTCACCTTCTACAGTTAGGTATGTGTCCAGGTTAAATATCTTCTTTTATTCAGAACAAAATGAAGGATGCTTCCTGTCTCAAGACAGCTGTGCTGTTAGAATTTGGATGACCTACACTATGCTGTGTTTATACACAAAAGGACTTAATTTTTGGTCCTATTTCTCTCTTCCACAGTAGGGATGCAGCTCTTACTTGAACCTTTGTCTCTTTTGTGCAGACAAAATACACCCTGGTTTTCTGTACAGTCTGTGCACTAAAACCAACAGGAAGCATGCGAGCTTCTGAATAAGCTGATCTGCCGGTATTAGTGTAGGAATTTTCTTGGATTGGAATCACAGCGTTCATCCTTGATGTGGAGTAAATGGAACTCGGGGCTAGCAGACCTGTTTTGATGTTAGCCCACAAGTAGTGAGTCCAGGTGCCTAGGGTATTTTGGAATCCTGTATTTGAGTTTTATGAGGAAGGCACCAGTAGTTTGTGGGTGGATTTATTTTTAAAAGTGAGGTACATAATGTAAACTAACCAAAGTAGACTGCTGTCCTCAGTTGCATGTTTCAAGTTTTCAGTGTTAACCCTGCAAATATTCTTTATTTCAACAGACAAAAGACTCGCCCACCTTCACCTAGCGTGTCAAAACAAAGGCCACCATCTCCTACTCCAGTCTCTAAACCGGCACCCATCCAACGTCCACCTCTCACACCAGGTGTTATAAACATTACCAAAAAGAAAACTGAAGCAGAGAGCAAACCAAAGGATAAGAGCACAGAAGGAACAGGACAAGAGCAAGGTGCTTCACCAGCCTTGGACAGGGATGTGGTAGCAGCTAGCACAAAGACCAAAGAAGGTGAGTGTTTCTCAGTGACTGATGCACTCTTATTCAGGACATCTCCAGTGTGTGCTCAGACTGGTGAAATAATTTGTTAGTGAGGCAAACCACTGGAGGATAGGATGCTTTAAGGCAGAAGCTGTTCATTGCTGATTATTTATGCAATAATTTTATGTGGTATGACTTTTGGGTGTGGATTCTAGTGCAGTAGTCGGTTTATTTGACTTGGAGGCTTAAGTCAGGAGCTTTCAATATTACTGCTTGTACTATAAGAAAAGCAGAAATCCTGTTTGCCTTTTGGACTTCAGCCACGCTAGCTGAGGGGTCTACTAGCTTAGGTTTGCAAAGTCAACAGTTAAACTATACAAAAATGTTTCAGTCCAGTTGGTAGTTCTTAAAATTGCTTGTGTAGAGACTTGCTTGGAAGAAGTAGTCAGCTACTGGTGCATCACAGGCTGAGAGCCGGTTTTCACAAAGCTAGAAGGCTGCCTCAGTCTCGATTCCAGTGAATGTGTAATCATTGCTGCCTCAGGAAAAAGTGGTCAGTTCACAGGTCACACTGAGAAATTATCGTGGTAGATTAAGGAGAGCCATATACCGGATAAGCAATTAGTCTCCTAGTCCTCTTCATCATGCCAAGTAAGCACAGCCTCTGTCCCTCTTACCGGAAGAATGCCATCTGCCATCTCCAGAACAGAATCTGGGAGAGCCTTCTGATGAGGTCTGGCAGGCACTTCTCTGGGGAGAAGGACTTAGGGGAGACTTAGCAGGAAAAGGAGGGATCTCTGGTATTTAAGCTACGGCCAGCGGGCAGTACAGGGGGTGAAAATCCTTCAGACACAAGGTAAGTGGGAATATATACTTGCTGCACGTTACTGCATGTACAGTTCCTGTTGTGCATTCCTCAGCTGCTGCAGTTGTCTGTGATTTCTGAGGCTCTTCCTGACACTGCTCAGTGTTGGATGTGAAATAGTGTTAGTCAGCTGAAGAACTCATTTATGGTACAGTTCTTTGAGCATGTGTTCCTCTAGAAGGAAGCCTGAGTGTCATAGTCAAATGTGGATGTTTGTATGCAGTTGCACATCCGTCTTCGGTGTCACGTCATTTATCTTTGCAGTCAGAATGTCCATCCCTCGATGCGCTACATTACTGTGATAAATGTCTTGCGTGCCTCAGAGGGGGCATAATCAATTGTGATCAATGTCATCGGTTGGTTGAAACCTCCATAACAGTGTGTCCTATTTCTATATCTTCCAGTTGTTCTGGAACAAGAACACCTGTCCTTGTTCCTTGGATGCCCCACCTGTCTCCTCTCTACACTGACTTCTGGAACTGTATTAACCCAGTTTATCTGTTTCCATTTTATTTTACTGCTAATCTCCAATCTAGTCATCTTTGTAGTGATTCATACAGGGGCTGGGTGAAGCTCTTTCTTTGACACGTAGAAGATAAAGAAATAGTGGGCATGTTCCTCAACATAGAGATGATTTCATTTATCTCTCTGAATATTTTGGTACACTGCAATATTGCTAAGTGAGGCAAAATCTTTGTTCTTAAAAAGTTGCTTTCAATTTTCATTTTACACGTCTGTGTAGGCAGTTCACCCTGTGGGCTGGTGCAATACCATATTCCAGACTGCTCTGAAGTCAGAGCGCACCAATGAATGGCGTGTGGCAAATCAGTCTCTAGGTCTTGTAGGTTCAACCTAATTTCAGTTTTGTGCACTTGTATCTTCATACCATCTCTTCTCCTTCAAACTAAACTTGATTGCACATTGCTGACAGACAGCAATCAAGTTTTTGTCTTGTTTTTTGTGTCTTCCTACTGAAATTTACTGTTCTGCAGTAAAACACTTTTTATTTTTCAGTGACTTGCAGCAGTTGTCATTTCTGGCAGCAGCCTTTCGCAGCTTCTCTTAGAGTTAAAAGGCTTGTTTCAACTTAAAGCATAAGAAGTGCTCCTCCATGTCTTGCCCTGTGGAAACAGGCTGTACGAGGGGTGCATGGAGATGAAAGCACTATTGAAGTAACCACATAGTAAAGCTTCAAAAGTGAAAATGCAGTGGGAAGGTCCCCCATAGACTTGAGGTCTCCTACCCTTTTTTTTTGTTGTTTTTATGCCCCTCGTTCTTTCCATATCTGCGGTGTTCTGAATCGTTGTGACTGATTTTCTTCTATCATTTTCACTACTAGATAGTCATCATATTTCAAGCTATCATTATCATCTTATAACCCTATAACCTAAAAGCCTAAAACCTTTAGGCTTCTCGCTGAGGATTAAGTTGTCTTATTCAATTTTGAGGTGGGGAAATAGGTTAAACCTGACATTAAATGTCAACCAATTTTGATACAGCTGAGATTCCAGTAGTGTTAAAATAGGACTGCTGCGTTGGTGGTTGTGCAAGTGCACCATAGAAGATGGCCTCTGCTGTAAAAAGTGACTCGTCTAAGCTGGCAAGACACTCAAGTGGTAGAGGAGAAGAGAGGCATTTTGATTTCTTCATGGTTGTATGCTGGCAACACTATATGAAACCTCCCTCCTTTAAATAAAAAAGAAAGTTGCAGAATACAGGAAGAAAAGCACATGCAAGTCTTGAGTAGGCAGATCCTGCTAATGGTTCTTATAACTGCAAAGGGATTAAAAAAACCCTCCCTGCTCAGGGAGGAGGACCGCTTTTGACTGAGTTCAAATTTGGAACTCTCGTGGCTGATTCTTGTTTGTACCAACATGACTGCATTTTTGCCCAAATCAGAAGCAACGTGTGTTCTGGGGAGGTGCTTCTTTTTCAGCATTGAATAAATCTAAATATTAGAAAAATTCTCTGTGACTGCACTCCGTCAGTGCTGGAATGCTTTTCCTAGGACTGCAGGAACAATTTTTATGCACAAAACACTGCCGTGATTCAGCTGCTGAGGGTTTACTCTGTGTAATTATGCAGCCCTACAGCTGCAGGTAGTGATTACGTGTCCATGGGGCTTAAGCAGCTTTTCAGTTATTAAAGTTCCTAATGATGGCATTGTGTTTTGAATGATTTGTCTTTAGGTCAGAAGCAAAATAACTGATCAAACCCTGATGTCATTGTTCATTAAAACTACCTTGACTTGAAGACTTCATAAATGTTAAGCAAACATATATGTATTGATTTGCGAAATATGAAAAAGAAGAAAGGCAGGTCCTCACCAACATTATGATGCTATTGCTCTACTGACACCAAGAGCTAAGTCTCTGAATATTCAGATGATGAGTTCTTAAGTCACATTCAAACAGTAATATTTCTAGAGAGTGGGAATAACTGATAAAAATCAGAGTTCTTTCAATATATATTGAGAGCAACTGGATGGCAAGGTGTTGTGTTTTTTTTCCCTAATGTTAGTTTATAATAGTATCTCTGATGTTCAGACACCATAACACCAGGCAGGACATGAAGAAACATAAACTGCAGGACTATACAAATATCTACTAACCTGGTAGTTGGAGCTGGTTTGATCTCCATGTAAATTGGAAATTGATTTGTTGCTAAAATGTGTAGAAATATGGTATTAAGGAAGTCCATTAGTATGTGCCTTCAGGGCCAGATAAAATGGTGATTATTTGCACCCTAAGATACTCTATAAATATAAAGGCATGAATGTTAATGTTATGAAACAAGAGAAATAAAAAAAATTAATATTTCCTCTTTAGTCATGTGCGTTCAGTTTTATTAGGAGGAAGTTAAGTGTATTTCCTAAAGCAGTATTTTTTTTCAGTTTTCTTTTAAGTGTTTGTAAGTGTTACAGAATAAACGTGTCTTTTTCAGAAACACGTTTTTAAGTACTATGGTAATTGGAGAATATCTTTAACTGTATCATCTGGAATATGGCTGGATCAGTGTAGTTGAAATGAGTTGTTATTATTTCAGTGTCAGTGAGATATTGTGGCTCTTCATCTCTTTAGGACTCCCCTTTGGCTCTTACGGGCCTTTAGATACAGGGTATACTCGCTGAGTGATGAGCACTGATTGAAAAGATAGTGGGTCAGTTGGCCAAAAGAAAAATCTCATCTCACAGTGATAACGTCTTTGTTAATTTTAAGTTACTGGGGCTTTTTAACAGCAGTTTCTTTTAACCTTTGCAGAATCAGGTAGCAAAACAGTAGCAGGGACCACCACAGCTGAAGAAGCTGCTAAAATCTTGGCAGAGAAACGACGTCTAGCACGGGAGCAAAGAGAGCGTGAAGACCAAGAAAGAATTCAGAGACAGGAAGAGGAAAGGTAACAATTCAGAAGGAAGGGATGCTTTCAGTGTTGGGGTGTGGTTGGAATGGACACTCCAGCTGTATGTGTTTCCCAAGCTTTGATTTAAGTTCCTGTAAATCTTAATGCAGTTCCTGAAGCAGAGACAGGCGCTAGCACCATTTGAGACGGGACAGGTTGCTGTGTGTATCATTAATCTATATCTCAGTATATACATAATACATAGTCCCTGTGCACATCACTGCTGCTTTTTCCTTTCAGTCACCAGTGGTGCTTTTATTTCAAAACTAGAACATGCTTTCTACACCACTTGTATTTGTTTTGTTTGTATTTGTCTTGAAATAGTCAACCTCTCTGTATTAAACTTTCCTTTGAACTCAGGCAGTGGTTTGATGGTACATTAAATCTCATGTTAGTGATCTGAAATCTGGATCAGAAATGTTGCAGCCAAGTAATTCAAAGTGATAAATCAGTGTGCATTTGGTTCACTGCATAGAAGTTGTTAAAAATTGTTAACTTTGTGCTGACTGACTTTATTCCAGATCAGGGGTCACCTGTCTGTGCTTCTGTGAACATGATGGAACATCAGATTTTAAAGCTGTCATAAACTTGCATATAGTCTGCTATAGATGTTTTGTCAGAAATATGTCATCAGATCTGTTGTGTACGTCTGCATGATCTGGCAGTGTACACCTCCAGTATATCTCTGGAATTTGAACTACAGAAGAAACAGTCTTTTAGGAAATCCAACTAAATTTATGTTTGACAGTGATTAAAAGCTTCATTCATGTCATGGATGCAGGTGGTATTTATTAAATAGTTGTCACTTAATCCAGTTCTCAATCAAACATTCCATTATTGGAGCAACCTGCCTTGGCCTTGACTTAATCAGCAAAGAACATTTATGTACTCGTAGATAGTTTCTTCCAAGTTATTCTGCTTTTAACTTTGACTGGTCTGGATGGTGGCATTTGTAAATCCACACCTGAAAGTATCTTTACGCAATTATTTTGTGACTGGATAACTTAGAACTTCCTTGCTTTCCTAGTCTGTCTCATGTACATGCACACTTTTAAAGAAATAAATATCCAGCCGGTAATCTGTATCTTGGAAACACTAGGATCAGAGAAGAAGAAATGGCCAAGAGAGCAACTGAGGAAAAAGCACGACAGGAGGAGGAACTCCGCAAGCAGGAGGAAGAAAAGAGACTGGCTTATGAAGAACAACAAAGACAAGCTGAAGAGGAGAGGATCCGCCGAGAACAGGAAGAGCAGGAAAAACTTGCAGAGCTTCAACACCAGGTCTGCTTATCTGTAGGCTCCAACTGTGTTCCTCATACAAGCTGCTGACGTGTTCTCAAGGGGCTTCTCTTTGATTTTCTTTCACAGAACAGTTTTGACAAATCTCTGTCAGGAATGATGTAAAGCAGAGTTCATCCTGTCTAGATGGATTTGAGAATGTCTTGAAGTCCTTTCCTTGCCCTAGTCTATGTGATTTTTATTTTTTTTTTTCCCAGCATTTGATAAATTCAAGTGTGGGGCAGAAGCAGACTTTGGAATTTTTTTTAGCCATTTGGGATGCTATTTTGCATACCTAAAATATTTGTACTGAGCCCACTTTACCAGCTTACTGCTACAGATTATAACGAGGTGGTCTGTCTGGAGAGTCATCTGGCTTGCTCTGATTCCTTTAAAAGAAAGATTGGTAGTGTTTCCAAGTCTGCTTTTCCGGTTGCTAAACAGTCTTCCACAGCTCGTATCTGTGTACCTTTACAAAGGCATCCTTCTAACTGAAGGAAGCTGTTTTGCAGAAAGTGTACTTTCTTTAAATGAGATTAATTTTGAAATTTAAAGCAGTTTTACGATGAAATTCTTCGTGTTTAAAGAGCTGTATGTTATGCATAGCATTGACATGTGTCTGAATGTTTCCTTAAAAGCTTGTTTAAGTTTGTAACAGTTATGCAGAGTGTGAACTATGCTTCTATCTTCTTTCCAGTCATACTGGAAAAGATTTTCCAGTGTAGAAAGAACAGAAGATGTTCAGCACCAAGTATCTTGGTAGTAATACCTGACTGCCAAGATTTTTAAGTTAGCCTTGCCACATTTAGAATTTAATTGCTGTCTTGTTCGTTTGTAAATTATCCTTCTTAGACAAATCTTCATCCTGAAGTATAGTTTGAACCCTGAGTAGCTCAACAACATTCAGAACATTTGCATTATCACAATATAGCCATGCACATCGTTTTTCTTTTCAGATCAGTTTCTGAATGTCATAGTAATATGTATTCCATGTCAGAAGCTGGGTAATTGGCATTTAGCTGCAATGTATGGTAATATTAAATACTGATTGATGTTCCTGTCTGTGTTGAACCACAATCTCTGTAACAGCTCTACTTTTGACTCTTGGGAATGAGTTGTGCACTGGGTGCTCTCTTCTTTTTGTTTTATGTTCAGAGAGAAGAAGCTGAAGCAAAAGCTCAAGAAGAGGCTGAAAGACAGCGGCTGGAAAGAGAGAGAATTATGCAGCAAAATATGCAGGAAAGGCTTGAAAGAAAAAAGGTACACTGTTTTGAAAGCAGAGAGGTTTCTCAGCCTAAAATAGTAGTTGAGGTGTTAAACTGAACAGGCAGACGGCCTCAGATGCATTTAAATAGAAGTAGTGTGTTTTTTTTAAAAAGCCAACTCTGGCTTGTGAGCTTTAAAAACAGTGAATAAAGTAGTAAGTTTATGAAATATGAAAATATATTATGATTGATGAACACTTAAACCAGAATGCTGAAATACGAAGCTCTGTATGTCATTGCAAATATTTTCCCTGTTTTAACAGAGAATTGAAGAAATAATGAGAAGAACACGAAAATCAGATCAAAACGAATCCAAGGTACTTCTTTATTTGGATCTGTATAATGACAGAAAAGGCCCTTCCGAGGGAAGGCTTTGCCTTGTGTCCTGTCTTCCTCTGTTATCCTTACACAAACTGGCTTCCACATGAAGTGCAAAGTTCTGGTGCACCAGAATAGTTTTCAGTAGCTTCCCATTGCACACATTCTTCTGCTTTGCTTGTTCGACGAAAAATCTGATGCATTTTTGTTCAAGGCATATAGAAACAACGTGATCTGGTGTTATCACTTGCAGATTGGTTAAAAAAAAAACTGGTTAGTAATGGATTTTTTTTAAACTGTATGCATTCTGCTGGGGCTGGTTTTCACCAGAAAACTTAAATTCCTGGCTTCATCTGTTTCCTTAAAGCAAATCTTGGATGCCCCTTGGATTGCTACAGTAAACTGGATGTATTTTTGTTAATGTAGTGACCTAAAGTTTGTGGTAAATTATGCATATTATATTGAGGAGGAGTTGTTCTTCTCTGAACATTGAAAGACCCAAGTCTTCATATAGCTGAAAATCAATAACTATTTAGCCCACACCTTGGAGAAATGAGGGGAAAAGGAACTCAGGAATAGTTCATAGGTAGGAGATGGAAGTGGGTCCCACGTGTTCCTTTACAGGCTCTGGCTCAGCAGAGCATGTGGTGCTGGGTGACCTGATTGGCTGTTAGCCTTTGGACTAGTGTGGCCTTACTGCTGGGCACAGAATAGCCCTGCACGGGAGCTGTGATTGAACCATTTGGGAAACGCTAGAGGGTAGCGAGTTACTGCGAGTAACGCTCCGGCAATTCAGTTGCAGAATGAAGGGAAGTCTGCCTCTGAGGCTATGGAGGGAGAGGATATTGAAGAGGAGGAAGAGTTGGGTCTTGAGAAGACTGATCAACCAGGTAAGGAAACTTGATGAGTCAGGTCTAAGTGGCAGTCAGTGTCTCAGTGATGTTTAAGCGTTGTTAAAAAGGTCGCTCACGTAATAGCATTGTGATGGTCTGAGACGCAAGTCCCAGAAATGCCAGGGAGGCGTTCTGCCTGAACAGAGATTAGATCATTGCCTGTTCCGTACCACAAGAGACAGTCAAAATGATTAAATGCAAAAATGAGTTGAGAGTGAAATGCAGGCAGCATTCTTTCATTTTACAAGTGTAATTTTAAAGATGGAGAACAAATTTCATGTTGTTATAGGCAGCTTGTCTATAGAGAAATGAATCTATTGAAGCGAAGTGCCTCAAGTTTTGGCTAGGAAGGGTCATTTGGGCACTTGTATTTTATTCATTTAGAATAGCAATTCTGTTACTGAAGCTCTCTTTGTTTGGTGTGTTTTTTTTTTTCCCCCGCTCCCCCCCGTCTTTTTTCCCTGTCTCCCCCCGCCCCCCCCACTTTCAGGAAAGCTAAATGGCGTTGACTTAGCCCAGGAAGTCAAGGGGGAGGCAGAGAGTTGTTTAGAGACTGCGCATAGCTTGATCTCTGCAGAATCTGAGGAACAAGATGTGTCAGAGTTGAAGGCCAGTGAAGTGTTTATGAATGGAGGCGATTTGAAGAGTGATGAGGGGTCTCTACTTGTTACTGAATTAAAGGATTCCAGGTGAGTCTGTGTAGGTGGCTGCTTTACTGTCAGAGCAGTTATCCATCACGCAAGAAAGCTCTCTTTATGTTTAAATTAAGTTCAGTGCCGTATGTAGCGTTGCCTCAAATTTTGCACCCCGCTAGCTTTGTGGTATTTCTCTGGCTTGCTCCAGGCATGTGGTGTGTACATGCTGGCAGTTTACTGCTTCACGCAGAGGCAGTTAGTTCAGGATAATTGTTTGTTTAGATGGCACCATGTTAACAGTACTGGCTTTGCTAAGAAGCGAGACGCGTAGCCAGCAACATGGCAGTGTTACTTAAAAAGAACGGCATTGCCTTGAAATCTTTTCCCTTGAAATAGCTAGCAGTTCTTTTCATTAACAAAACATTAAACAAGAGGGAGAGGGACAACACTGA
Source organism: Gymnogyps californianus (assembly GCF_018139145.2). Classification (NCBI taxonomy): domain Eukaryota; kingdom Metazoa; phylum Chordata; class Aves; order Accipitriformes; family Cathartidae; genus Gymnogyps; species Gymnogyps californianus. Next base: position 8,839,910 of record NC_059479.1, read on the forward strand.
AAAGGAAGAATAACCTAGAGAAAGCTCTAGAACAGTTTCAGTTGCACTGAGACACCAGATACAACACAAAAGCCTCCCTTAATGGGAATTTTTTTTAGTATTTCAAATTTTATCTTTTTGAACATAAAGCATTTCCATCTACTACTGGAAAATCTGTCCTCTGATGCTTGTTCCATTTGCTCATCTAAATGCTAATGATTTAGAAATGACATTGTGAACTCTTTTTTTAAAGTGATGATAAGTTAATCTCATTCCTCCAGTGATGGAATATAAAGACATTTTCATGATTTTCTTAAGAATGAATGAAAACTGATCGCTCTGATTTGGGTTTAGATTTTGAATCTGTTCTAAATATTGCTAGTTTTCTGAGGCTCAGTTTTGTGTTTAAAAGGAAAAATGGACACTACTAAAATAGGGTTTTAATGGCGCAGAGCTTTAAACTTGTTGCTTGCTTATATCAAATTTCTAGAGCCAGACCTTACCTGAGAGCTATTAGTATAGTAAAAAGTGGCCATATGTTGGTGAGTCGTTCTTCCCCATTGGCTCTTGGAGGGGAGATCCTGCGTGGCGGCTGGAGGAGCGTGGCTGGGAATGCCCTTCAGGATATTCAGTGCTTTGCAAAGTATGCAGGCTGCTAATTGGCTGGCCTGTAATCAGTCTAAAGATTAAACATGCAGAAATTGTAAGACAAGTATCCATTCTTTTTTTTCTAGCCATCCTGCAAAAGAAATGGTTATTGATGACTCAGTGAAGTTGGGCGTTAACGAAGCTGATCATACAATTGGACTTATTCAGAATCTTAATGGAAAATCTGGTTCGTGGACTTTTGAGGAGTTCATTGACGTTGGATTACATTCCAAGTCAACCAAACTGAGCTCGGACAGCATCTCTGCTGGTAACTGTAATCAAAACTTGAATGATGCTGCTACAATACCTTCTAGTCCCAAATTGGCTTTTGAGGAAGACGGTGCAGTGAATTCATTGACCAAACCTATAGATGCTTCATCAGGTAATCCAAGCTGATTTCCCTATCTGTCTCTTCCTCTGGCTAGGTAATTAACTTCCTTGCATTTTACTCTCCTTGCCTTAACTTCAGCTTCTTATTTTCAAGGCACTTTTTCCAATGTGTAGGCCGGAGGGAAAGCTCTTTCTTTAGTGCTTGTAACTTGCGTTCTGTCAAAAGGAGTCACCAGCTGATGCCTTTTTAGGGACTTGCTCTAGACAGCAGCTAAGGCCCGACGCTAAGGCTCTTCCAAAGACACAGCTGAGCCCCTGCAAAGCTCCTGTATCTCCTACCAGCACTCAAGCCCATCTGTTGTGCTTTTAGGCTTCTTCTAAGATGTCTTAGATGGCACGTGTTACTTTTGAAGATACTAACAGTTTAAAAGGTGTCTGATGTAACTCTACAGACAAGACCTTTCCACTCCTAGGCATGTTCTGTAACTCTTTGATGCTGGCCTGCATGGTCTTACAAGGTCTCTTGAGGCTCTGGCAAGGTATTAGCTGTCCTCTCTACTTACTGTAGAATAGCCTTTCACTTCACTGAGGGGGGTAACACCAACCTGAAATTCCACAGACGGTTGTGTTACATTCTGGGAGGAGTAATGAAACTGCACACACAATATTCTGAATTTTCTGAAGGAAGCAGGGCTGCATCTGAAGCCACATGTACTTGAGAAGCCAAACCCCGATGCAGTACAGCATAGCATGTCAGAGGGGCTTCAGTAAGCTGGTTTATGTAAGACTAAACTTCTCTGGTGTTGGAGCTAAACCCCAAATGGACGTACTCACAGCAGGAGATCTCTTTCCGTGAGATAAATGACTGTGTGAACAGTTGAAATGAATGGTAGTGGAAAAAACAAGACTTGCTATCCACATTTTCTTTAAGTGATGTGTAGCACTTTTTTTGATTAAAGTGTAGCACTTTTCTAGACTGAACTGTTTCCTGAGTCTCCTCTGTCACTCTGCGTCTGGTGAATTTTAGTCCCATGGACATAGCTGTGTTGAGACTTTCCTTGAGGCCACGACTAACTGGGCCATGGGAATAGACGGATTTAATGCGATACTGCTGATCACATGTCGTTCTGATCAAAATCAGTCACTTTTTAGTGAAGAAAGTGTTGCCTTTTCATTTTGAACTTGAAAATGTTTAGACATAATATGGTTTAAGAATTATGTACATAACTTTGAAAACTAATTCTCGTATATAAAAAAAGAAAAGCTGCTGCGCTGATTTTGGACCGTAAGTAACCAAGTGGTTCTGTGCTCGCTCCCTGGACGTAGACTCTGACAGTGATGTGGCATACACACAGTTATGATGGTTAAATGTTTTCTTCTCTTTGCTCTTTGGACAGAACTGTGAACACTAGAGACCTGGAAATAATCTGATTGCACTTCAGTAATCCAGTGTTTTATCAAGTACCGAAGGCCTTGTTTTGAAAAGCTGCTTGTTTACCTTTATCCATCTTCAAGTTTGCAAAAAACACCAGGGGAGGGATGACAAACTTCTAACTTGCACCTTGAAACATTTCAGGGAAACTACTGTGCTGATGTTCCTTTTCCATTCGTTTAGCTCGTCGTTAGATAAGATTTCCGTGTTCAAATATCACTTGTTTCCCTTTTACAGACTTTAGAGTAACCTGAGTCTTTCTTTTATTTTCATATCAGTATCGTGTACCGCAACGTGCCACTGGAGGCTCCCCACTTAGCTACTGGCCAGATTTTGCATATTCCTAAAATGGCACTTGATGAAATAAAAGACTCATTCAGTGTGTGTTAAAGCCGAACTCCCTTTGTAATGTTCTAGAAAAACCCTGTTACTCGTTGGTTCATGTGCTATTTAAAAACGCAAAATTGAATATCTTCGGTTGTGAATGGAGGAGAAAAATACCTTATTTTCTAATGTGAAAATATTGGCGGTTTCAAAATGCAGTATTGTACCATCACCAATATGTTTTAATCTATGGGCAAACATCAAAACATTTCACAGCATATGCACTAATATATTACAAAAATGTTGAGTACCTAGATATGTCTGTCATAGTGCAGTTTAACATGTCATGCTTTTAAAAATGTTTTCCTTTTGAATTACTTATTTATCTACACTTACGGAAGTATTATTTTATTGTGTACATAACAGTATTAGACCACCGAAGTCCTGTTTTGTTCATGTTAATTATTCTAAGTGTTCCTGTTCTAGCTTTATAACAGTGGCTGCAAACTGCATATATATTTCCCTTCCCCTGCATTAATTAAGCTATTTAACCTAAACTTGCCTGCTTTTTACAGCATGAAGAGATTAACTAAGCATCTTCTGAAAATTGCTACTAAAAGTAATAATGCAGTCTTGTTCTTATGTCTCCTGTAACAGATATACTGGATAAGTGATTACTTTAAAGAATAGCTGTCTCAAATCCTGCTATAAACCACTGGCCGATACTTCAGTTCAAATGAATCATCCAAATGGCAGCTGTGTTCTCAGTGGTTAAATACAAATGGTTTTGCTGGAACTAAATGTGTTCCTTCCTCGACATCGCAGTTACAATAGGAAACCCTCAGCCTTCTTACTCTTGCTGTTTGTTTGCTATTCAGAATACGGTAGAACTGTTTTAGACTTTAGAGCAGTGCCTTAGGTAAAAGGAAAAATGTATTTTTGTATGATAGCTATTTCATTCTGGCAGAGACAATCATTCTAACAAAAAAGATGCCGATATTTTTTTTTCTGTGCTGATATTATTTGTTGAATGGTCTGTTATGGCTGTATGTAAATATGTGCGCACTGTTAAATAAACTTTGCAGTTGAACAATGCTTTATTTCTGTAATGCTAAACATTACCTTACTAGGAGTCTCCAACCCCTTGCCATGCTGACCTGCCTTGAGATGCACTCTGGTACTGCTCTAACTAACTACTCCACACTGCAGATTCCCAAAACTAGTAGCCTCTTTGGCAATTGCATTTGTGTGGTTGAGAAGGTATTTGTACTAACACCTTCAGATCTTGCTGTGTTTGTACATGCTGATGACGTGTTCATAACTTGAATTCTTTAACTTGCTTTTCACTGTAAGCCTTTGCCTTTTACTTGTAGCACCAGCACCTTTATGTTCTAACGGTGAGTCCAGCAGTGCTCCATGGCCACAGTGGAGCAGTGACCATCAAGAATACAGCAAAATGCTGCCTTTTGGTTTTCTTGCCAGGGTTCTTTGTTTCTGGTAGGTGCTTGTGAACAAAAGGGGATGACTGGAGCAGCATCCAGTTGATAACTATTTCTGTATTTCACTACTGGGGGAAAAAACCCTTAAACCAGCGTTCAGGTTGCTGAAGGGTAGTAGATCTGTGTATGGACAGTGGCTGTGCATAGGTCCTCCAACGGGCTTTTTCACACAGGCTGTTCCTGGCAGATGGTCCAGTGTCAGTTATATATTAAAAAAATTAATTAGTTTATGGAAATTGTTGCTTTGGTCCTCAGATATTTAAGGGCACGCTGTGGCAGAACAGCTGACTCTGTACTTTGCCAGTATCAATGTATGAGACGTGATTTCAGCAGCTCAGCCGTAAGAGGTGTCAATCGTGTAAGATGGCAAAATGAAAAAACAATTTTCCAGACTGTAGGACTCCAAGCAGGCACTAGTCTCATTTTTATTAAATCAGAAAACATACACTGACATGATAGGAGAGCTAGTGTTGTCTGAGCTATTTTTAAGGCACTTCTAAATGCACGTGCATTTTGTTGTAGTTGAAAGATTTACTTCTTGTTAATGGATTAATAATTGTATATAGACAGCCTCATTTAAATGATGTAAAAAAAGCTGATAAGCAAAACTTTAGGGCAAACCATGCGGAAATCGAGACTGAAACAAGTTTATGGAAACTTAACTAAAGCTAAATCGTACTGCCAAAACATTGTTATATGTAAGATGAAGCCATTCCATACACATGCTGCAATTTGGTGTGGTAGGGTAAGCTAAGGTATTTATTATTGAGCTGCTATTAATGGTGTGATCTATGTAATGTACCTGTACTTGTAAAAAGCATAATAATGGATCTCTCTGATCCCGGGTGCAATCTTTGCATCTCTGTTTCTGAGGTGCATGCCTTGTCAAACCCACTCCATTTAAGTGCCAAGCTTAAATGTATACCAGACAAGTTTAAAACTAGCTATGTTTTAGTTTAAGCCACACACAGTTTATGTAGTATGTGGATCTCTAATGCTAAATCTAACGGCATTTCAAGCCTTTACATTAAGGGTTACTTGGAAAGAAAGTTAGATTTGTGCAACGCTACATGCTTTTGTACTGCAGGAGCTTCAAAAGTCAAACCCAGTATATTGAGGCTACTTTAGTTTTTATACTAAAATGGAAAAAGTTAAAATTCTTAACATGCAAAAACCTGCTCCTTTACCAGGACTGTTTTGGAAAGCAGGGCTCTAAAATCCATTTTACAGCAGTTGCTGTCTGCTCCTTACAGTCGTTTGGGACACTCAGCACAGTAAATTTTTCCATTATGGCAAACAAAGCGCTTGTTGGCCAGACCACGGGCACACTTTGTGCATTTGAAACAGTAATCGTGCCAGGATTCATCTTCATAGTTAACCACACTGGTTCCTCTTCCAAATCCTGCTAGGAGAGAAAACAATTATAGGACGGCGATAGTAGCTTTTCCTTTGGCTGGGTTAGCCCACCAAACAGCAGATCCCATTCTTACTGCCTCTTGTGTTTCTGTAGTCTAGACCGTATTTGTATGCCTAAAATACTAGCCAAAATTGCAATTGAACCACGTTGTTTGCTGCTCTGTTTTGCTGCTCATAGAGAAACTGGCAGCGTAGCGTAAGGCTTGTGTGGCTTGTCTCTGCAATAAGCTTTTTCCCTTGGACCCTTTCTCCAGGAAACAGTCAAGCTGAAGGAAAGATCAAGATGTAGAGCAAGGACAGGTTGGGCTCAACTCCCTACCTGGTTGTTACGGGCTCAGATCCATGCTCTAAAACGCAGAATGGAATGCAAGTCCCATGGGACTGGCAGGGTAGTGCCCACATTTCAGGAGTGAGCTTTGTAATCCAATAACTGTTACATGTAAAATACATCAGAAGCACAGCAAATGTCACTCCGGGGCAATAAAAACCTGCTCTTTTTAGACTTAAGGTTCCCAGACTAAGACATAGGTGGGAACGGTTCTAGTTGGGGAAGTTTTGAAGGAGGTAAATTTGAGGCGTGCAAAGGGTAAAGAGCTCGGTTACTAACTCGGACTCCATCCAGCAAGAGCACGTGGCTTATAGTTAGATCACACGTAGATCGCTGGGATTGGGCTTGGGATACTAGACCTGCTTCTGGTGTTAGCAGCCTCTGAGCTGCATGTCTTTGGGGATCGCTGTTCCGACCTTAAGTACCCACTGCCCTCAAGCTGCATTGAATCCAACATACCTGTAATAGGATTCTTGCAGCCAGCGCACTTCTTGGCAACACACTCCTTGTAGCAGTCAACACAGTAAAACTGGTCATCTACAGCTGTGAAGCGCTTCCCACCCAGTTGCTTCTTGCAGTTGGAGCAAATGAAACACTCTGAATGCCAAGGCTGTTCCTGGTAAGTGAGGCCTCCAGAAGTGATGGGCTAGGAGGCAAAGAGCAGAGAGGTGTTTCAGAATCGGTAGGGAGGAAGGGAGGTGATGCAGGCACGGGGTGCAGGGTAGGAGGGCTTTGTCATGAAGAAGATCTGAAAGTTTTCATGAAAATTAAATAGTGCAGTGCACTTGAGTTCCTCTAGCCTGAAATCCTGCATGCCTGGAGCTTTCATAATAGTTTATTTTACCTGCAGTGACTCTGCAATTATACACTAATCGGTTGAAAAAGTTGTAAGAAAGACAGCTATTTCATGAAACACTGTTTTACTGCTTGAATACACAAGACCTACTGGAGAGCTTAAACCATCCCCAAAGCAAGCGCAAGGCCGGTGCCTACTTGGTTTCAGCAGAGTTGCCATCAGATAACCCTACAGCCCCTGCTCAGATACTGTAATGTGCAAGAACCATTAGCTCTCACATTATTATACCACCAGCTGCTTGCACCACTATCGGAAGGAAGGAACATAAGCATTGGTACAGCTTCAGCATGATCTGTCTACTGGTTTACGCTCCGAGCTTCCAAAAGACATGTGAGGGCTAGTTCTGGCAGCTGCCTTTGCAAAGTGGAAGGACTTACATTCTTGCACTTAGCACAGGTCTTGGCAAACTTATGCTCATGGCAGGAGACACAGTAGAAGTCATCGCCCTTGGGGAAGAAGCTCCCAGATCCAATCACTTGCTTGCACTGGCTGCAAGTGAAACAGTCCTTATGCCAGACCATCTTCTTGTACTCAACATTTTGGTCTCCTACAACAGACAGAAATAACTTGTTATGTGGGATTTCAGGCTTGTGACAAACTCCCCACCCTGTGCAACGTAACATACCTGTTGGCAAAACCTGTCCATACCTATGCCCAGGATTCAACTGTAACGTGGACGAGGGATGAGCTGTTAATTTCTGTATCTGACTTTAGCCAGGGCCTTCTAGATTTTCTTAAAATAGTTGTCAGACAGGTGCCTGAGCCTTTCTAAGAGGACCTTGATTTACAGAGCAAAGCTTTTGGTAGAAATGGTTTAAGACTACTAGGGTGAACTATCCACATGAGGATTAACTGCAAAGCAGCCTTTCAACACTTGAATAAAATGGACAGGTGAGAGCAACAGTCAAAACCTGCACCATTTTGTGGTGCTCCAGCCTTCCACTACGATGCCCATAGCCTTAACTGCAGCCTCCAGAGCTTGATAAACCGCCATGGTTTTGCCCTAGAGCAGAACTTGGCAGTTGTACCCCTGTCACTGGCACCAGTACCTGCAATGATAGGCTTGAAGCAGCCCTTACACCTGGGCGCATCCTCAGTGGCAGTGCAGCTGCTACACCAAACTTTGTTGTTCTCCCTTAGCATGAAGGGCTCATTGACCAAGGACGTATAGCACTTGAAGCAGCGGAAGCAGCTGTCGTGCCAGTAACGGTTCTTGAAATGCAGCTCCTGGAATGGACAGAAATGGAGTGAGCAATAAGCCCTTCTCGCCTGCTCCGCGGCCCTAAAACCAAGCTACTGTCTCATCAGCCTCGGCAGAAAAGGATAGATTCCTTAGTTCCTAAGCATGTCTGCATTCAGTGGTTGGAGGTGCAGCTCATCTGCAAGCAGTTAAGGGAAGGACATTTGACCGAACTCACTGCCACAGTCACGTTCACTTTGGACTTTCAGGGTAGCAGAAGATGCTTCAACGAACAGCTTTGAGATTTGAGGTTCTGTTAGTGTGGGCTTCTCTGGTTGTCAAGTTCCCTCTAGTTCAGGTGTACGTTGTTATTGCCGTAAACATGAAGCCATAAACATTTGACAAACTGACAACAATCAGACCCTAGCTTCCTGAGTGCTTTACCCAGAAGATGAGTATTTCTGCAAGTCCTGTGCAGGCTGGATTACCTGCAGTACTCTCTTCAGGACAATGCAGCATTTGCAGCGTTCATGTGGTTGAATCTAGATCCTGAAACTAGCTCCTGTGCAAAAGCAGCCCACCGTTAGCACCCCTACTGCAGTGCCCCAGAGCCTCTAGCTCTTTGCCCAAGGAGCACATGGCCCATCAGCCAGAGGACTCACAAGGGAATTTGTTTTCACACAGAAGCTCACAAACAGATCAGAGCCAGGAAAACAAATGGGAGGGTTATCAGCATCTGCCTCTTTTCTTCTCGTCACCCGTTTAACTGCTCAGTACTCACCTTGGAGTCAGCTCCAATGGGTTTCTTGCACTCAATGCAGGTGTTGGCACAGAACTTCTCGAAGCACTTGACGCAGCAGTGGCGGCCCTCTTTCTTCACATACTTCTTCCCTTGCAGAGGGTCACGGCAGTAGTGGCAGTCAAAGCGCTCCGACATGGTGCCCACGGTGTAACTGCCAGGCCCTGCAAGAGGAAAGAGGGTGAAGTTGCAGCACTGAAGCCCTGATAACTGCTCCAGCTTCTTGGGTCTATGCAAATAAGAAGTATCAGGAAGATGGCTCAGCAATGAGCACGTGGCGGCGTCAGGCTCCTCGAGGGCTTGTTGGTAGAGAAAGCGGCTTCAGTGCCAGCACTGTTAGGGCAGTTTTTCCATCAGGCAGCTCAGTGGTTTATAAAACACAACAGCTCTCTACCAACTGCACTGGCATTTTCCAGGTGCCTCCAGCTTTGTCTTTAGGGTCTAGGTTAGGCTAACAAACCACCGCACTCGGGGAGGCTGGGTGCAGTAGACAACCTGGGTTTGGTCACAGCAATCACAAACTCGTACACCTGCTAAAGGCGGCGGCTTGGATGTCCCTTCCCAGGTCACGAATTGCCATTTAGGACGCAGAGAGAGAAATAACCATGAAGTCTCAGAAAAATGCGGGCTACAGAGCACGGCCGTGTGGGCTGACTCCTGGCTGTGCTCTAGAGCTCAGCAAGGGCAGGGGCTGTGCTTGCTGCTACAGTTAGCATAAGCAATTGGGGTGGGTGACCCTGGCTGGACGCCAGGTGCCCACCCAAGCCGCTCTATCGCTCCCCTCCTCAGCTGGACAGGGGAGAGAAAATATAATGAAAGGCTCGTGGGTCGAGATAAGGACAGGGAGAGATCACTCAGCAATTACCATCATGGGCAAAACAGACTTGACTTGGGGAAAAATTAGTTTAGTCTATTACTAGTCAAATCAGAGTAGGATAATGAGAAATAAAACCAAATCTTAAAAAACACTTTCCCCCACCCCTCCCTTCTTCCCAGGCTTAACTTTACTCCCAAATTCTCTACCTCCTCCGCCCCAGCAGCACAGGGGGACGGGGAATGGGGGTTGGGTCAGTTCATCACACGTTGTTTCTGCTGCTCCTTCCTCCTCAGGGGGAGGACTCCTCACACTCTTCCCCTGCTCCAGCGTGGGGTCCCTCCCATGGGAGACAGTCCTCCATGAACTTCTCCAACGCGAGTCCTTCCCACGGGCTGCAGTTCTTCACAAACTGCTCCAGCGTGGGTCCCTTCCACGGGTGCAGTCCTTCAGGAACAGACTGCTCCAGCGTGGGTCCCCCGCGGGGTCACAAGCCCTGCCAGCAAACCTGCTCCAGCCTGGGCTCCTCTCTCCGCGGGGCCACAGCTCCTGCCAGGAGCCTGCTCCAGCGTGGGCTTCCCACGGGGTCACAGCCTCCTTCAGGCACATCCCCCTGCTCCGGCGTGGGGTCCTCCACGGGCTGCAGGTGGAGATCTGCTCCCCCGTGGACCTCCATGGGCTGCAGGGGGACAGCCTGCCTCACCATGGTCTTCCCCACGGGCTGCAGGGGAATCTCTGCTGGGGTGCCTGGAGCACCTCCTCCCCCTCCTTCTCCACTGACCTTGGTGCCTGCAGAGTTCTTTCTCTCACATATTCTCACTCCTCTCTCCGGCTGCAGTTGCCATTGCACAGTAACTTTTTCCCCTTCTTAAATCTGTTATCCCAGAGGCACTACCACCGTCACTGATAGGCTCGGCCTTGGCCAGCGGCGGGTCCGTCTTGGAGCCGGCTGGCATCGGCTCTATCGGACATGGGGGAAGCTTCTAGCAGCTTCACAGAAGCCACCCCTGTGGCCCCCCGCTACCAAAACCTCGCCACGCAAATCCAATACAGCAGTGCATTAGTAACACAAATATTTCAGTTCCCTTAATAGCCATCCAAGATACGAATGCTAGATTTCTGCCTACAGAGAGGCAGAAGGGGCTCTGGCCAAGCACAAAGACACAGCACTCTGCCTCCTGGGGTCCAACCCGCTGCGAGCGCAGCGCTGCAAATCTTGCTCGCTCTGGGAGCACAGTTGCTGGCAAGGAGAGCAGAGTCCCACACCAGCCTTTCCCCATCACCTTCTTAAGAGGAAGCATACTAGAATTTTATTTACATATTTCACATCAAGCAAGGATAATGATACCTAATCACTCACTAAGAGCCACTCAGTTCATTACGGCCAGGCCCACTGCCGGCCTCGGTGAGGTCCTGGCTGAGGCGCCGCATAATTTGTGCGCAGAAATCACCGCCAACCACGAGCAGAGCAGAATAGTTTCCATGTTTCCAGCCTAAGCCCACAGCCAGCTGCAGCCCTCCAAAGCCTTTTGTGCTGGCTAGTTGTGCAGCTTCCAGTTGCCTCTTTTCACCGGGCTTTCACATACAAAGTCATAACGAAAAACCAAGAAAACAACTCCTTACATGTAAAGATACTTCTTCTGTTCATGCCAGTGGGGCTCTGCCAAGGCATGATGTTCCACCATGGCCAGGGAGCCAGCACATCAGCGGGTGTGGGGGCTCTTGACCAGAGGATTTTCCACTCTGGCCGGAGGTACATGCTCACGCTTTCTCCCCAGACACCCGCCCCAGCCTGCACACCCAGTCTCAGCCTCCCAGACCACTTCTGCTAACGGCTCCCTCTATTTCCCTGACGCCCTTCCTCAGAAGAAGCCAGCAACACTCCTGCGAGGGGGCTGCAAAAGCTCCAGCAGGGTTATGCAAGCCTGTGCAGTCCCAGAAACACAGCTCCATCTCTGCCCCCGCCACTCATGCCCCCACAGCCCCCAGCACTGCACGGCCAGCCAGCCGGGACACAGCCTTCAACTTTCTGCACCATCAGCAACCGGATGGGAGATGCAGCAGTGATCTGGCACCGGCGGCTGCCAAGAGGAAATTTAATTATTCTTTTCCTGATAGAGCTGCAGTGCCAGCACAGAGCACAAAAGGGAGGAGGATGTGGTCAGGCAATATAAATTGCTGCTGCTTCCTGCTGTGAGGTGGGAGAGGCCGTTAGCACCTCCATCGTGTAGCCTCACCTCGGACCACCCCACCAAGCTCCCAAGCCCTGGCGTTTAGGGGCTGCTTTGCTTCCTGCTGCTGATGGAGCTCAGCGGCATGATGGAGCTCAGCGGCATGATGGCTGCTCGTTCCAGCCATGCTGCTCCAAGCCACAAGCACAGCACCTGTATAAACTGAAACAGGGCTTGGGTTTTTTGGAGTGTAGAGAGGGTATGTCGTTCCTGGCTGTGCCCTCATGGCAAGGGAGGGTCAGCAGGACCCCGTCAGGCTCGCCTTCAGCTGCGGGATGCTGCGCAGGCAGGACTGCCGTGTTGTTCAGCACGAGGACCTGTTTACACAGCTTTTTCTTGGACGCTTGCCCACCCCAGTAATTCTAGATGTACCATCAACCGCGTGGCCCAACCTGGCAGCATGAGAAATCCCCACGCTGGCACGGGAGCCCCTGGGGCCGAGGGATCGTTGCTGCTGCCTCTGAGAGGAGCGGGGCCTTGCAGCAGAGGTGCCGGTGTGAGCACGCCTCACCAGACGAGTGCACATCAAACCCAACAGCTCCTGAGGCTGCCCAGACACCGCAGCAAGAAGTGAGGGGTGGCTGCTGCCTTCGCCATCTCCTTTGCTGACACCTTTTTTTTTTTCTTTCGAAGTAACATGCTGTTGGCAGCACACCATGAGCAACCCTGACGTAGCCGTGTGTAAAGCCCAGGGAGGTGCCTGCCTGCAAATGAACATTTTGCTGCTGTTTCAGAGCTCTTCTGCTTCATCTCTGGGCTCAGGAAGCTGCTGGATGGGCAGTGGAAGATGCTGGGGCAGGAGACTGGACTCACACTGTTACTTTGCAGATTTTAAAATCCAAGAGTCATCTCCCTGTCTCCCCTTTGTCACCCTTTCGATAACGTCAGGCCAGGCCAGAACAAGTTGGAGCATTTCTCTTCCAGAAAGCAAGACAGATGGTCCTGGAGAGGAGCATCGCTCAGGGAGGCTGCAGCAGAGGTGGGGACCGGGTTCACACCCTTCCCCTAAAACTTACAGAAGCAGGCTGGAGGCCAAGCTGGCAGGAATTGCACTCTCTGGGGACCGAGGTCTGGAAACACTGCCTTGCCAAGGTCAGGAGACGGCCATGTCCTGCTGACAACTATGCCAAGGGTTGTGTTTGTACCGGTTCAAGTAAATGAAACAAATAAACAGCTGGGAAACGTGGAAACTATGTGAGCCACAGCCAGTTCTGCAGAGCTTTATCAAGCTAGTGGGTTTTATTTAGAAGAAATGCGATTGCAGAGAGTCCAGGGCAAATGGTATCGAAACATTCCTGATCTCAGGTTTAGAGTTGCTTGCAACCAGAACACATAATCGTGAACATATGGCTCAGGGAGTAACATAATCCTGTGTTCCCATGTAACGCATCATGTGCTAACGGGAAACACACATTTATCACAGCAGCTTTGGAGCTCCACAGACAAATTAACACTGCACCTGACAGCCCCAGGAGCTGGGCTGTGCAGGCAGACAGGCCAGCTTCTGCCTGCCTTGTGCCATCTCATGGACCAAAAAGCCCCCCTCATACATAGGCTGGGGCATGAATTTTCTTCCAGCTCTTACAGGAGCTTTCTGCCCTCAGTTATGTCATCCCCACCCTGATCTAGACCCCAGAAAGGCACCTCTATCCCCTTGCCTGCAACGAGGATGCAAACACTGACCATGTTGTCCCAACAAACGTGCTGCCTGCTCACGATCTCTGCTCGCCTGTGCCATGCCGAGACCCCACGTCAGCCAGACCATCTCTGACAACCCTCCCATGGGGGCAGCCCACCCAGGGGCTGGTGCATGAGAGCCCCGAAAGCCGCCAGTCTGTGGCAGAGCAGGGCCTTGCGCCGGTGGCAGCTGTGCTGGGACCACCAGATCATTTTCCCAGAGTGGAGCAGATGACCATGGAGACTTCAGAGCTCTGCTGCCCTGGGAAAGAAGCCTTTAGTATACTACCGCTGCTCCCCTAAGTGGCCCTGTCCCCTCTCACAGAAGGTAGACAGAACAGATATTTGTTGTGCTCTGTAAAAACAAAACAAAACAAAAAAAATCCCACCCACCCCACCCCCCAAAAAAACACCAATAAATCTTCTAAAGCCTGGTTGGCAGCAGATCATGGGTTTGGAGATGTTTACCTCCTTAATAACCTGTTGACCCTCCAGCTGCACCACATCCCCACAGCTTAGCTTTCCAGAGCTTCCAGGTATATTAACCCTGGCCTGTCTTTGCTGTCTGGAAACTAGGCAAGTCATGAAACTAAGGACACACTGGGTATACAGAAAAAACATGACTCCTCCTTGCTTTTCTGTGGGGCCCTTATTTTAGTGCACGCGGCATAGCTTCCCTGTGCAAGCTGTGCGGCAGCTGTTGAGCACACAGTAGGGATTCACGCCAGTGGTACAACCATGCTACAGCAACGCAAAACTCGGTGCTCAGGGTAAGCACTCATCAAACTAACCACTAAAACTGTAAGCACTGTACCTTTGTGCTTCTTTTCACAGTGGCGTGCTTAAAACGACAGCGGTACACACAGCTGTTTTAGCTTGGAAGTTATTTGAACACAGTTTCTTTGGCTGTACCTTTACACCAGACTACAGTGTCTCTGAGCTGACCGCCTGGTCAAGTGTCTCCTGTTTAACCCCAGGAGAATCATGTACCCTGAGGACCTGCACTGATCCAAACCCCATTTCAGCTTGACTCTGGGGCCACAGAAGGGGATTTAGAAAACAGAGGAAAAGTATGGACAGACTGGAACTATTCTCCAGCCCAGGCTGACGTCCATGTGCAGGGATGTTCCGCTGGAGAGAAGCAGGTGAGAAGAGAGAGCGTAGGCTGCTGGGGAGAGGGGTAAGTGCAGCACGTGCCCATTCTTCAATAGCCTAGAGGACCCTCAATGAAAATAAGAGCTCAAGAAAAATCCAGCAATACTTCCAGAAACTAATCCCCCTTTAAGCAAGGCGTCCCTCTCCCACCAGCCCTGGCAGGGTGCTGTCTAAATGTAGCTCCCTGATGGATTTGGCTACAGCTCGAGGGCAGCTGGCCAGACCGGTGGCCTTCTCGAGTATCAGGGTATTTGGCATGAAGACCCACTGGAATTCAACCCTAACATTTACCTGACCACAGAGGTGCCAGTTAGCCACTTGTACCCAGAGAGCATCTGCTGCTTTTCAAAAGCAGCTCCTCAGCCCTTGGACAACCATGCCTTCCATCTTTCAAAGAGCTCAAACATTTGGGCCCCGCTGGCTTCCACGCACCTCAAGTCATTCTGACAGCATGCCGTGGAGCAGTCACAGGGCGGTCCTAGCGAGCGGTCAGGCTCAGGGCTACGTCTGCACCCTGCAGCATGGCAGGCTTTGGGATGGAAAGGTACAGAGCTAAGAACTGCCACCCCACAAAAGCTATTGCATTAACACAACCCCCTGCCTCTCCTGTCGGTTCCTGTCTCCCATCGCCCCTGGGCTGGTTCCTCCGGGTTCAGTCGAGCTATATACGGCAAGGCAGCATCGCAGTGGTTTGCACAACAAATGAAACCGAAGCACTCAAAGGGAGCTGAAGCATAGCTGATAAGCAAAGCACTTAGCACAGGATATGTATTAATGTCTCTGGGGAATATGTTTAAATGTGATAAACCACCAAGGAAGAACTTGAAGTGTGGTCTCTAAAAACAACCAGGCAAACTGTACTTAAACTTTACGGATTATTCTGCCACTTAGGAAGGAAGATGAGGCTGAAGGTATTAACCCTCCGCCCTACGCACAGCTGCACATTCTATGGCAATATGGAAGGAAAAGAGCAATTGCTTTTTGACTCTCCATCAGTTTTATTTTTTCTCAGCAGACTGAGTACACGCAGCCTCCACACCGCCAGGCACTGGCTACACCTGCCTATTTCAGCTCAGAACCTGGCATCCCCTGGTCTGTCACCTGAGTTACTATTCTCAGCATTCCTCTATGCAATGTCGCGTGGTTTGCTATAAATACCAGGGAATACTCTTAAAAGAAGGGTCCCCTTAATCCAAAATGCAAAGCGACGCTCAGGACTGCACCTCAAGGTCACTGACACGCTGCCCTGGACAACAAACATTTGCAAAGCCAAAGGAAAAAAAGAAATCATTTGCAGGTCATTTTTGCTGGGAGGGCTGGCGGTAACGAGTGGAGAACCGTGCTCTCCCATTGCCAGGCTGGGGCACGTGCGAGTCTCATACTCTATAATTCAAAAATTAGTCTGTTGATAAAATGGAAGCTTCTTTATTTAGAACAAGAACAGCTCCAAGTTCCTCAGGCGGTTGCCAAAAACATTCCCTACGGTCCTATTGCCACCATGTCTGAGCACATCCCAGTCATTATTAAATCTTCCCAGTTCCCCAGGGAAGCAGAGACGTGCTATTAAAAAACACACTGCTCCAGCCCTGCAAACACTTCCCCCAGGGCTTCCTTTTGCGCTTAATACAGAGCTCAGCTAAGGCTAACGAGGCTCCCAGCGTGCACAGCACCACTGCCTACAGTAAGGCTGAGCACTTAGGCAGAGTTTAAGCAGTGAAGGCCAAATCTTTCAAAACTAACCAAACTGACTAAAGCAAGAGAGTCCCGTTCAGTAGCTAACTCGCTCTGTGGCTGCCTTAAGCTTTAACCTTTGAGACTCCTCAGTTATGTTCCAGCTGTTCTCAGTTATGTTCCCAGCTATGCATGGGTCTGCCCCCACCTCAGTAGCAGGATGACCTTCTCATGCCCAGGTGCCCCCAGGAGCCAAACGTGAGCCTTTCTCCTGTTGTGGAGGATTCACACACACACATACACACCCCGGGGCAGGCACTACGGTACCCCACTGCAGCTGTCCCGGAGAGCAGGGCTCCCTGTGGGGTGCAGGAGCGGACGCTGCGCTATAACTTGTTGGTGGCAGCCCTCCAACCGCAGCATCTGCTCAGAAGATACTTCAGCATTTTATATTACAGCACAATATCAAATCCGGGGGTCCCTGCCCCCAAAGAACACCTCCCTGAGGAAGATGAGAAAGAAAACAAAGATACAGCTGGGAGTATAATGAAAGGATGTTACGGCATCAGTCAGTCTTGTGGGCTGAAGTTAAAAAATAAATGTCTTCTTATATCTTAATTGAATGGATTGCTTTTTTTAAACACCTTTGAGATGTTTAAAAATGATACCACCGAAGTCAGATTTTACTCAGAAAGGTACCTTGCATAACGTATATCTGTGTCGCACAAGCAAATCCTAAGTAGTTACATGCCATGCAAGAAGCCTCATGCTCGTGCCTTGTTCCTGGGAGGCTGAGCATGAAGTTGAACAGCGTGCTGTGACTTTCCTCCCCAGTTTTGAAGAGGCTCTATGTTCCCAACCAAGTCTCATGAGCACCACTGTCCCTGGGCTCCTGGTCTGCAGCAGCTCAGTTTGATGTCCACAGGAGCTGTGCCCCAAACTTGACACCCTCTCCCCAGACATGTCCACCCCTTGGGCTATGTCTCATCAAGAGATGCGATGGCACTGCCGTTGTATGTTGTGATGTAGAGCTGTAAATACATGCCAGGGGACACACACAAACATGGTTAGCTTCTAAGAATCAGATAAGCTTTTAAAAATCCCGAAGAGCTTTCAATTGTCTGTAATTGGAGGGCTAGAGGAGATTAGTCACGGATGGGAAGACACAACATATCTGCATGCTACGGGGGACATGCAAAACATGCTCTCAAGATTTCTGTCGGTGTTAATGGGAAGGAAAAGTTAACATTTTCCTATCACTGGTGAGGATCAGCCTGTTTGATCTACAAGACAAACAGAAGAGAAGAGGGAGTAACCACAAACTTCCCACCAGAGCAGAGCAAACCATCTGGGTTTACACACTGGGCTTCTGCATGCTCCCCTCTGCTACGGATTTCCCCTGCTCACTGCAGTAACTGCCATAGCAAGCTTGCTGCAAGGAGGAGCATCATCCCCCATTTTCACCTAGTCTTCCTCAAATAACGGCTGAGCCCCAGCCTTCCCACAGCAGTGGATACAAAAGCAATTACCATTCAATGCATTTTACAAAATAGATGAGGCCACCACCACCGCGCTCCCAGCACCAGTCCCCCACACTGGTTATAAGCCCGTTCACCATCATTAGTTACAGCTGCAGATCACCAAGGCTTAAGACTGCATTCAAATGAGTTATTTTGCTGGTGCAGGAGCCTGTTCGCAAAACCTTCCTCCCCATTTACCAGGCATTGCACACACGGGGGTTCTCCCACAACACCCAGCACCACGTGCGCTTTACCTGTGTGCCTGTGGAAAGCCATGATTAGCAGCCCAAAGTCACCAGCAGCCCCTCAGGTAACAGAGTTCACAGTCTCTTGGCCGATTAGGAGCTACGCCGTTTGATAACATACATTTAAACGGAGGCTATTAATATGGACAGGACTCCTACCAGATGTCCACTCCCCTCCCCAGAGATCACAACCTTAATCCCCCTTGAAAATTCTTACCATTTTAGGTGATCCAAGGGAGAAGAATAGGATCCAGAGACCTCTAGGTCTCTGTAGGCAACATGTAAATACCTGCCCAGCTACTCAGCACCCAAATTAGTCCCAAAGGCAGAGTGTGCCTCAGGAACTTGACCCCATGCTAGTACTATTTGGCCTTGGCTTTAGAGCTAGATTGTGTCTCATAACAGTCCTGAGCTAAATTACAGACCCAACGTTAATTCTGCACTGCCATTGCTGAAGGGAAGAGGTGGATCACAGCCCCACAGGGGCCAGAGGGGCTGCAGTCCCAGGAACCGGCAAGGGGCTGTCCCCTGGCTGTAGGGCCCAGAAAGGACATGGGTTGTACCCCTGGGGACCCAGGTGACAGCCCAGAGAACTAATAGAAGATACCTTCATGGGGGAGGTTAGACTTGCCTTCAACACGAGGGTCACGCTGAAGTTTTACTGCCAGTAAAACTACTGTACCTGGTCCTCCTCCAGCCTTTACCCTAAGGAAGCCCAAGGCATTAGCTGTTCAAAGTGAGCAAGTCCCTGAACAGCAGCACTTAGAAAGCTGGGTTTCATGATGACGGGGCTTCTCTAGCATCTAACAGTATGGCTGGGCTCATTCCCCAGCATGTGCCTTACAGAGGGCACTGGCTCGTGTCTCTGTCCTCTTTACTCAGGTGTCCCTGAAGCTCCCTGGAAGACCCCAGCTCTGTGGCTCCAACCGACCTATTTCCACCCAAGTCACGACAGGGAGCGGAGGGAGCTCTGGTTCAGGGCTTGCTCCCGCAGGGACGCACAGGCTGCGGCAGCTCCACGGCCGTGTGCTCGCTCCGGGTTACGCAATTGGCAGCAGCGCATGCTCAGGGCTGGGGGCCAGGGACGCCCAGCTGCTAATCCTGCCTCGACACTGACTCACTGCATGGCCGTGGGAAAGTCAGTTAACCTCCCTGACAGGCACTGGGAAGAGCCAATGTTTATCATTCCTTCCACGGAGCCCATCACGGTGGCGTCTGGCCTCCAAACAGCAATCGGCATCTTCAGCCCGAGTGGCTCTGCTACAGGCAGGAACGGGGAACATCTCCGCTTCCCACTTGCAGAGGTCCCAAGAGCTCCTCGACCACACACACGGCAGGGCACGTACAACTTCCAGTCCCAGCACCGGGCTCGGTGACCCCCTGGGCCTTCGTACCCATCTTAGGGCCCCCAGGTAGCACACGCGCAAGGTCAGCATCTCACCAGCATCCTGACATCTCCGAGTTTCCAACGTGGCCTGGAAAAGGCCACACTTGACAGCATGCCATCCCGAAAGAGCACAGCATGGATCCACTTGTGTAGCAGATTGAGGCTGGGAAACGTGCTAAAATACTAGCACACTGAAACACTTTGGCTAGGAAAAACCCAACGTTATTCTGCCCCAGCTCATCTATAAACTCAAGTAAATTGTTTGCATAATTCATATGGTAACAGGAACCCTAACAACTGGTATTTTCCTGTGCTAATCTTGCTGCACGCAGTGTAATATTTACAGACATGAGTTCATTTTTGGCAGTGCACGCAGAGTTTGCACCATTAACCATTCTCATTTCTTTCTAGTCCCCTACACAAAGCGCTGGCACCCTCCTGCCCGGCAGTCATTTCCTACTTCCTCCGGAATACCTTCGTATTTCAATTAGAAATGGTAACCTTTGCTCCTCGTCCTAACAGGCGGAATAGCATTGCTGTGCAATGTCAGCAGCTGCCACGTCCCACCCCAGAGGCGGCTGCAATTCAGCAGCGGTTTGACAGCATTGTGGAGGCATGTGGAGAGTAGGGACAGACACTTGGCCATCAAAATGTTTCACGTGCACAAATGCATGTGTGTTTGCAGCACGACAACAGGCATGGGCTGGAGGAGGTGGGAGGGAGAAGGCTTGGCCAAAAACCAGGAGGACCCAGCCCTGCTGATGCCCATGAAGCTTCACAATGAAACTCCCTGGAGAAGCATTTCATGGCACAGCTCACTCTGCAAAGCCTCTGGTGATTCCCCAGAGCAGTCTGTAATAAAAAGGCCATTTTGTTTGAATTTGTGGCCTCCTAGGGCAGCACAGCAGGAACGGGCTGGGGAACAACCCTTACTGAGAGGACTGGACCGCTCTTGGTTTCTTGGCTGGTTTTAGCCATGTGACCTTGGACAATTCCCATCTCCTCCCCAGGCCCCTCTTTGTCCCTACAAGCCCAGGTGATTAAACACACCGTTGTTGCAAGGTATGGCACAAGAGCCAAGGAGGGACATCGTTGCCCTGTGAAACATGGCAGGGAGCAGAAAACTCCAGGAAAGAGAGGGTGCCCCAGAAAGGAGGTGTGCCAGCCCTGTCTGAACCCTTCTCTGCTAGCCAGGCACCATGCACCTGCGGGTCCCAGAGGAAAGAGTGCTACAAACATGTCAGCAAGTGCACAGCAGGGCATGCAGGCTTGGGTTTTCATGTTTTTAACATTAAACCTGTCCTGTAGGTTTTCAGGACTCCAGGGAGCTGGTCTGGACACACGGACCCCACCGCACAGGTCTGAGTGCAAAGCAGCATGGCTGGGGCATAGTGTCATCCACTCGGATAGACAAATGATTCACATTGTGGTTTCCAGAGTATTTTCTTGCCCTAACAATCCTGCCAGAAAAGGTCTGGGCGTCTCGGCTTGCTCACACATCCTGCTGTCACTCAACGGGCAGAAAGTCCTAAATAGAGCCCGTATAACCCAGGCATTGATGAACTATTAGTCACCATCATCAAAGAAAGAAGCAGGCAGCAGTAAATACGAGCAGGAGGGGGGCACCTGTCCATCTTTTAGGGTAACACTGTACCTTCTGCTTCCATACACGCTGCTTAGCAATGCACAGTAAAGCTGCATAGAAAAGCGCGCTAGCCATTCACTGGGCTCCCCATAAAACGCGAGCCCCACGTTGCTCCCTACCCTTCCTGTTGTGCAGGCAGGTGCCGGACTCACTCCGTGCTCTCACGCCAGTGGGAGGCTGCTGCTGTGATAGCACAGGACCAGCATGGTCCCATCGGCCAGGGCTGCGCCAGGCAGCATGGGGGTTAGCACTCCACATCCAGGTTTGCTCCCATCCATAATTTGCACAAACACTTCCTTCTTTTCAAGTAACAGCACAGCAGATTCAGGGTTTTTTAATTTTAAATCTATCTTAGGTTGCATGCAATGTGTGTTCTCCCACAGCAGAGAGCACTCCTTTGGCCCAACCTATTGCAGACCCCAGTTAAACTTCCCTTGGCTCTTGTGAGGCAGAAACTAAACAAAATCATTTTCTTTAAACTTTTTTTTTTTTTAATGTAAAGACAGAGTTTGCAGGAAGCCAACCAATAAAGGAGTTGGGCTTAAGAGGAGGAGGACACAAATACAGCTCTCCTCAAGAAAAAGCCCACCTTTGCACTTGTGGCTCGTCCATCAGCGGGACGGAGAAGGCAGCAGCCCCACTGCCACAGAAACGCCGGGCAGGTTTGGGATCCGGGACTGACACCTGGGGCTGATCCAGCTCTCCAAGCACTCAGTATCCCATGTGCTTCCTGCTCCCAGCACTGGCTCTGCACTGGTGAAAGGCACTGCAGAGCAGTGTTTGCAGACCGTCCAGAGAGGGCTGCCAGGGGATGGCCCCTGCTCCCCCCCCAGCCAGGGACCCTGCGTGCCACCCACAACCACACCTGAACCAAAATGGGGAGTTTCTACCTAGTTCTTTCAAACAGCCAGTTCAGTTCAAAACAACAGTTTCTCTTTGAAGTATCACAAAAACACTTCAGGAGACTCAAACCTGGCTGAGTTCCCCTGTTCTGCCTACAAGGATGCGTCGCCACACCCCTGAAGCATGCTGCAGGCACTCACATGAACACAAGACAGAGACACCCTGGTTCACATGAATGTACCCACATCCAGAGCAAAACCAGCAAGGACATCACTGCAGTGGCAGAGGGGACGAACATACCAGCCGTCAGGCAAGCCCCGTGCCCTCAGGCAACCAGCTCAGAGGGGACAGCGGAGAAGGAAATGGGCAGCACATGGCAAAGGCACACAGGGTGTTTTCCTTTCTTCCATGCTGAACTCCAGCGTACAGCTGGGTCAGATCTGTGTGCTGAGCCTTTCAGTGCCAAGGGAAGCTTTTAGGATCAGCTATGGAGGTAGGGATAGAGGAACTGGGAATAGATTTATAAGGAAGCAGACACAGGCTGGGTAACCCTTCATGAACTCGGATACAGTGTGAATAGAAACAAAAGGGGGAAAAGAAGGCAGGATAAGAAGAAAGAAGAAAATAAGGATAAGAGCCTGTAGTAACAGACAGGAAAGAATGGTCAAGAGATAACGGAGCTGGAAATAAAGGCATCTGAAAAATAGGAAAACTGGGAAGAGATATAAACCAGGTTTTTCCCATCTGCCTCCATCCACAGGCTGGAATGTTTCCAGGACTATTCCCATGGCAGCTCCAAATTTATTTCCCTGCTGCCATCTGCTCTGCGGCTCCCCTCCACACACGCTCCCGACTGGCACTTCTTCCCATCACCTGTTGCTGACATGGCAGACCTCTGGCTGCTGCTGAAAGCCAAGTGACACCAAGGCCTGGGGGGAGTGTCTGCACATAAATCAAGAGCTGCTTTGTAGACCCAAAGCTTTGTTCAGCTCCTTTCCCCCTTCCTGGCTATGTCAGGGTTGGAGAACAGAAGCCGCAGCGTGGTGGGGCGCAGGCACCACACAGACCCATGGCAGCAGCCCCAGGACATACAGGCTCCAGAGAGGACTGGGGTGAGAAGAGGCGGCAGCAGTATGAGGTGCTGCACAGGGCTGGCTTTGAATCAACTGCACAAGAAAGTCCATTTCCTCCCATCCCTGCTCCCTCCTCCCTGTGGTTCTTTGCTGTATTACAGATAAGATGCCAAGACTGTGTCTTCCAGCAGCAAGGATGCTGAGTGCCTGCTGTGGTCCCTACAGTTAGATTTAGACCTTCAGTACAAGCTCAAAAAGGGACAGTCCCAAACGGTTGAAGTTTGTTTTTTTTTTAAATCTCTTAGAAAGACAAATGTATTCGTCTTAAATGCACTAGGTTAAACCTGGGCCACGTTTCTCTTTCCAGCTGTGTCTCCCATGTCCTTCTGCCTCGACTCAGTCTGCAGAGGGGAGCTGTGAGCGTGCAGGCAGCAGGCTGGGAGGCTCCGCAGGCTGCCCGCAACCCTCTTGCATGAACTGCAAGGTGAAAACAACAGGTCTGAATGTGCCTGGACATCAGCCAACCCTAAGGGGACACAAAGACTTCCTTTGCTCCTCTTGGGAGAAAGATCCACACGTACTGCCAAGACTGGTCTGATTCAGATGCCTTGTAAGAGCATCAAGCCCATAACTGGGCTAAAAAGCTTCAAACGCAGCATTCACCTCTTCCTTCCCAGCAGCCTTATGGCTGCGTCATGCAGAGATCCACCCAGCAGTGCCCAGTTTGAGCAAAGCAGCCTCAATGCACTGCAGCCAAATGTGAAGTCCTCCTCCGAGGTCACCTGCACTGAGAGGTGCAGAAATCAGCTGGTTCTTGCAAGTTCATTACCACAAAAGCAGCCGAGGGTGCAGGAATAAGGCATGCAGCAGTTACCAGGGAAGATGAGCCAGCAGGCACAGGGGAAGCAGCCTGCGTGTCCGGTCACACAGGAGCAGTGGGGAAGGTCTCTGGGCTAGCATCTTGGGGCCCCAGCAGTGCCACGCTCTCACCCACACTGGCCAGGCCCCTGCGTTCAAAGCTCCCATGAGGAGCTCTGGGGTTTCTGCTCACTGCAACGCCCAGAGCTCTGGCTGCAGCTACGCAGCGCTGTGCCCTCAGCGGTGGCAGGGGCGTGATGCCTCTCAGTTACCAACAGCACTTCCAACCAGGGCTGATGCAGTCCTCGGAGGAGCCCTCCCTGGGGCCAAGGAAGCTGCACCACAACTCAGTTATTCCCCAAGTTATTACCCCAAAGCTTCACGCTTAGGACAGTGGAGCTCCTTAGGCCAATCTTGGCCAACTGCAGGGGTCTGTCTTTGTTCAAGTTTAGATGCAGTCACATGGAGGAGGAATGACCAGTGGAGTCAAACATGAGGCAAAGGTTTGCCAGTCACAGCTTTCCCCCCATGGCTTACCCCTGGCTTCAGAGCTGAGAAAAGTAACTTAAGTCCCTGTCAAATAAATACCACGTTGATCCCAGCCAGGCAGCATGGCAGTCTTTTCCAGGAAAGATGAGGTCTGATGAACACTCACAGCAATATAATCCTACCATACCCACACAATAAATGCTCATGTTGGGGCTTCACCAAGTTGTTAGAGAGCCATCGCTGAAATAATATTCCACAACCTCCATTACGCTTTCTGCATTCCTGATTGCTTTCAATTACTTCTCACAGGCACGGCAGCTGGCTGAGCGATGCTCTCCCCAGTGAAGTTAAACAGCTCACTGTGGAGAGCACGGAAGGAAGTTCAACTATTAGTTTGCATCACTGCTTGAAAGCTGGGTCATTCACCTTCCCTGGAAATCTACCCACTACCAGTCAGAAACCAGCAGCTACCCAGACATCAGCTACAACATACATGCTCTCCAGCATCCCTGACATGGGTTTCCAGTAGCCCTGCCATCCTCCTGTGTTCATTCAACAGGACCTGGCAGCAAGAAAGATTTGCAAGGTGGGCACTGCAGGCTATGCCCGAGCTCTTCCTCCGAAGGCTGGGAACGCTTTCAGCGTGATGTTTTCTAGCAAAACATCATGTTCCTGGGAAGCTGCTGGGCAGATGGTTCTGCAGTCCTCCTTCCTCTGCCCCCACAGCACAGTGGGCCAAGCCAAAACCCCACACAAGCAGTGCTCTCCAAGACCAAGGAGCCTTGGTGTTCCCCCTTAAAGAGCTTTATTTTCAGAGGAGGAGAAGAAAGGGCTGTTTGTGATTCTGGCAAAACATCCTCCAGAATTTCAGTACATGGGAGACACTGAGGATAGAAAACTTCAGCTCAGGTGGTCAGAGAAGGGTAAAGCAAAGGCTTCTCAGAAAAGGGCTGGGCAGAAGCATGGTGCCTGGCTAAGGGCAAAGACAGGCCACCGCTTCAATGAGAAGGACATGCCCTTCTGAGCATTGGCATGCCGGTTGGGAAGACTCCCTGGCATCCAGCACACCATCAAAGCACTGCCTGAACTTGGCACAGGCCCCAGGGCCATGCCCTGAGCACTGATTTAATGCTGACAGGAGCCAGCCCTGGTGTATGGGTTTAGCAGGACAACCAGCCTATTACCCTGGGCACGGGACAGTCGCCTCGAGCAAGATTAGCATTTGGCTATCTACACCTTCAGTTGTTAGACAGTGCTGGTGGCTGAAAGGACCAAACAACCCTTGTTATGTGGCCATTTTAAAAATAACCTTTCCCAAAGTCCCACAGTGCATAACGCTGTGTCTGTCTCGGCTCCAAGAGACGAAGGAGATCAGCTTGCAGGGCTGACGGGTATTTTTGGGCACTCTGACTAATTGTCAGGACATATGCTGGGCATTCTTTACAAGGAAAAACAAAGCTGCAAAGTCTCCTGCAGTGAGGCCTATGGGGTTGGATTAGTCACAAAAGTTATTCTCAGAAACCTCTGCTTTGGGAGGGTTTGATTTAACTTTCAACTTCAGATAAGTGCATTTTAAAAAGGAAGAAAGGGTCAACTACCTCGCACCCTGACACTTACAACAAAGGCTCAGCCAGGCTGGGCCATGTTGCACCAACAACAACAAGGGCAGGAGAAGTGAAAACCCTTCACCTTGGAGTGGCTTCAAATTCACAACTGCTTTTTTGGCACCGCATCACATGGGCACTCGCTGGCCGTGCCAGGAGACGTGCTCCAGGACAAGTCAAGGAGAAGACACCCACTGGCGGGGGGGAGAGGAGGCCCACAGGCACCTGCTTACTTGTAAGATGGAGCCTTGGTGCAGCCTTCTAAGACACCTTGCTCTGGTCCTGCGTTACCACACATTTCCTCTGCTGAAACAGATGCCATTTAACTTTCCCCTTTGCCCAGGCTTAGTCTGTGGCCAGAGTTGACTTCAGCCACAATTCATGTTAATGTTTTGCAAATCAGCCCATCAAGCCTTTCGTTAAAGCCCTGTTCATTTAGCGACCACACATCGCGCTGCTCAGCCAGGCTCTTTGCCGCTCTCCTTTTGCAGGGAAGTTGGAGCCCTTGCCAGACTAGGAGACCACTCGCACTGATCCTACTGAACTTGCCTCGGCTGCTCTTTCCCAAACTGACCTCCAAGAGACTAAGGACTCGGGCAAACCCAGAGAAGTCAGCCAGACTTCCAGAAGAGCCTAGAGCCCTGATAAAGGAGTATTTTGCCAGCTGTGTCCCTTTTCCTCCACACTCAGGAGCAAGGGACTCCCAGCTCAGCAACTCCAGAGCATTGATGCACCGCAGCCAAATGTGAAGTCCTCCTCAGAGGCCACGTGCCCTGAGAGGAGCAGAGATCGGCTGGTTCTTGCAAGTTCATTTAACACAAAAAAAAGAACTGATTTTAAAAGCAACCTGATTTGGGTTTTTTTTTTTGTTGCAGTTCTTTGCTGCTTCTCCTCCTAAGGGCATCTTTCACCAATCTGAGCACCTCAGCTGCACTTCACTCATATGCCAGTTCAAGCCAGCACTCATCCAGCTCAGTTTCTCTACGCTTATTAAGACAGCAAATAAAGCACCTGTGTGCAACATCTCCACAACACCCTGGGACACACAAGCCCAGAGCAGCCCATGTTTCCCCACCACCGTGCAAGGCCTGGGTGTACTCTGCCTTTCAGTCCAGAAGCTGTTTTGATGCTTTGAGCCCCACTGCTGTCTCACCTCGTGCTGCTGGCCCATGCGCTTGTGCTTTCTCCTTTCTCTGGCATGTATCAAACCTTGCTCTTTTCATTCAGCAGAAACACTGCATCAAAAACACACACATCTCAGGGTGACAAGAGCTCTCTGAAGTCTCCGCCAGTGCTTTCTGCATATTTTTCCCCCCAAGCTGCGCAGCAATTTCCACTGAGGATAAGTGTTGTCAATTCAATTTCTAATAACGACATTAAAATGTATGAGCCATTTCTCTGGAGTCAGGGATAATATTTTCAAAGTGTCTGTGTGATACAGGAAAGTAAATCTCATTTTCCATAAAGTGATAAGGATCCCAGGTCTCCCTGGAAATCATGTCAGATCAGAGCTGGGCGAGGTCTACATCAAAAAGCATTCTCCATGAAGTCAGTTAGAAAACATTGATTCTCATTTTATTAAAAAAAAAAGTGAACAAATATCTTTAAATCTTTCATCAGAGTTAAGATTCAATTTCAGCCAAAACCAGAGAGACCCAGCCCAGAATGGCTCTAAGCCCATGGGCAGGAGCCCAGCCCTGGTTTGCAGCATCCCAGCTGAGTGTCCTCATCTGCAGGATGAAGGCTGTTTCGCAGGTCGGGGTCAGGGGAATTCTCCTCCCCCCAACACCCTCCCACTCTTGTTTTTGGGTAACTGAGCAAAATTTCAGTTGCTTTTGTGTCTTTGGAAATACTAAGATCAGTAGACTAATACTTGGCAAGAGACAGTTCAGCCCAAAGCTGGAGAGGCAAGGTTATTTAAGCTGCTAAATTTAATTTGCCTCCCATTTGCTGAAACAGCAAATACCTTCATCCCCCACCTCCACAGGGATGGGCCAGGGTGCTCAGAGGCAAGAGAAGGTCCCCTCTCCTCTCCCATGCTCCCACTGAGGGTCTCATAGCAGCACCGCATGTTACAGCGTTTCTATCAGTGCTCGCTCATGGAGCAACGGGCAAAGTCTATAGGCTGTTACATTTATTAAACACAAACCTTGGAATAAGAAAAATAAGATACTTAGAAGAGTGCTTAATTTTAAACATAGAAATAAACCAACTGGAGTTGGTACAACCACTTATGTGTTTGATTAAGCCATCCTCTGCTCTGTGGCTGGATCCAGGCCCAAAAAATGATTTTGTTTTCTTTTTCAAGTAGCAGTGAGACAATAAATTCAGGGACAACGAGTAGCACAGTCTGCAAAGAGAAACAGCCCTTCTCAATACAATTGCTGCTAGCTGTCAAACTACTGTCCAAATCAAACTATTAGAGGATCGGCTCCATGTGACAAAAAAGCAGCGCTAATTGCACACAAGTGCCAGAGAAAACTGTCAAAAAGCTAAAGCAGATGTGAAACAGTGGCTTGCTTTCTTTTAAAACCAGCTTGTGCAGCTGCATTGCATGAGAGCCCACAAGAACCCATGTCCTGCTGGGAATGCTGCAGGACAAAGGGGAAAGGGTGAGGCTTTCAAATCATCGAAGACTTTTCCTGCAATAGCAAGGACTCTACTGTCCCTTTGATAAAGTTACACCTCTTGAGCCAAATTGTCTTCTCAGCTGCGCTAGAGCAGGCCCAGTAGCAAGCCTTGCCTGCTTTATGCCAGTGTTGAGCAAGGTTAGACTTGGTCCTAGCCAAGTCCAGGATATACAAAGTGTTTTTAGTTGCCCAGAGGCAGCCAAAAAGCAAACACGCCTTGATACTGAGTAGGTGAAAAACTGGGGTGGGGGGAAACACTGCTGCTGGGGGAGGACATGGGGAAGAGAGACAGTGCAAGCCTGCAGGGATGCCTGTCAGACTCCCAGACACTAACGCCCACTGCTTGGCTCCATAATAAAGAGGTGACATAAAGGAATATCAAACACCACGTGCAAACAATTCACGCACGCGTTAGACGTGCTGTGCCTCATCTCCAAAGAGCTGCTGAAAGCAAAAGATAAAATGCCATAGAGCAGTTCATTAGCTGCCTGCCAGCTCAGTTATGGGCAATATTGGGGACACAGTGGTAGGAGCTGCACTACACAGCAGTCATGCGGACTCAAACCAGCCATTGAGATGGCCCAGACACACCGCTGAGAGTACTGCCAACTCTCCGCCAGCTATAAAAGGCAGAGGTGTGTGGGTGAACTCATGCCTCTCTCACCCAAATCTCACTTAGTTATAACTCCTCACATTAAAATCGACTTCTCTCAAATGCCAGCTTACTCCAAGTATTAGGGTTTCATGAAGCCCTTCCCTAGAGCTGATGGCTGAATGCACTGGTGGCTGCGACAGAGCTGCCCGTGATGCTGAGAGACTTGGTCATGTCACCAAAGCTTTTCCCACGTGGCTCCAGAAAGGAGCTGGAAGAAATCCACCCACAGGCCTGGAAGGGACTTGCAAGAATACAAAGACAGATCACTCCATGCTTGTAAAATCAGAATAGAAGACTTCCAAAATACAAAAATACCCCTGCTGAAACCAATGCCCTTTTTATAGATGCAACCTTCATCCCTTGCTCCAGAAAGCTGTGAGGTTAATCCAAAAAAAGATTGTGTTTTTGTACCATGTGACTAGGTTCATGGATTACATTAGGGGCTCAGCTTTTGTCTGCATTTGTGCTGTTGATAATTGTTATCTGTTTTTGGTCACTGGTAACTATATCTTAAAAGATTCGGTGAAATCCGTCAGTGGGCCTCTGGTAAGTGGCTTATGCATTGCTTCATCAAGACAGCTGCCAGGCAATATGCTGATGTATTTCTACATTATTTCATATGTTTGATAACTCAGCAATGGGGAGCAAAAACCAAGATAAGGGAGCAGCAGAGACCACTGCCACACCTTTGCCAGCCTCTCCCCTGCAACATCCTCGTGCAGAGGGACAGGCAGTACTTCCTCCTACAGACAGACTGTTTTAGTTAAAAATTGTATTTCTTCAGAAGATATGAATTCATTGAATGCAAGTACATCTGGAAACATCTCCACCTTAGCAGAGAAAGGTGCAGGATGATATCAGAGCCCTGCCTGGACCCCTTCTGGCTGGGCTGCTAAAGAGACCAAGTGCAGCACAGCCTCCTTGTCCTGCCTTTCCGACTGGCAGGGCCAGCAGCCCTGCGAGAGCCCCCTCCAACCCCAGCCTCCATCACTCAAGTCTCAGCTCTGCAGCAGAGAGCAAGAAAGCCATCTCTCTGCTTGCAGCAGCTGCTCCCACACTGCCTGCTGTACCCTGGCCAGAGGTGACCCCAGTGGCTGTCCAAGCGCAGGTCCTCCTGACACCTAGCGTCGCCTGTGGGCTTATTTCTGGGAGCAACTGCAGGGACAGGCAGTCAGAGAAAGCTGCCAAGCCCTGCCGCTAGCATCAGCCCTTCAAAAGTCAAGTCCTGATCTACTTAAACTGCAGACACTTCAGGGTGAAAGAATGGCAGAACCCAAATTTTCAAGCTCCTGCCCCAGGTATGTTGCAGAAGAGGGTGAGGTTTTTCCAACTCCTTGCTCCAGCCCCTGGAGCAGTAGCAGGGCAGAGGGTCTGCCCATCAGATAGACCTGTCTAACTACCTGTTTAAAACTAGCCTGTATCTACCAGTCAAGCATCTCAGTTTTCCCCACAATCCTTGCACAGGGAGAGGTTTCCAAGATAGGGGAGATGGCAGAGGAGGCCACCTCTGCAGCACCTTAATCCACCCCTGAGGCTCTCCAGCCCACGGTCCCACCAGGAATGTCATTGCCACACTTCCAGGAATTGTAAAAGCCCAGGCTCAGCAACCAGCCTCACACACCATCCCCTGCACAATCTCATTTACAAGGCAAAAGGTCTCTGGCAAAACAGCTCGCACAGCATCCAAATGTCGGTGGAGCAGACAGCGTTACTGGCGCTGGCTCCCTTTCCATCCGGCTGCTCCAGCTCAGGCATCGATGTTGCTCAGAGGATGAGCTCATCGCTATTTCAGGTTGAATTTGCACTTGGCAATCTCCCTGGTAACCAAAACAAATTACTCATTGGTTTATAACAGATTTATTAGTTGGTTGTTTCAGTGTCTAGTGAAGTACACAGAGCTTCGCCACATTATAGCAGCAACACAGCCTGGGGTATGAGCGCACAGGGGACAGTATTTACAGCCATTGCTATGGAGATGGGCTGCATTAGCACTGGAGGTCAGAGGGAAAGCTGACTTCGGGCCTGACCCCAGCGACATGAAACTGCAAAAAGGAGGTGTGAGGCATGGCCTTCGCTTACGCACCCCACAGGTGCCCCTGCATGGCAGCCTCCTGCCATCCCAGACACCAGATGGGCGTTAGCTTCCTCCAGCACATCAGAGTCACCAGGGAGATGCTGTTCCAATCCTTTCCAGCCAGAAATCAAACGATCTTTCCCTGAAACAGGTATCGGGAGGGTCTGACACTAGCATATCCACTAACACCAGCCATCATCAGCTTCATTTCACGTGTCAGAACTATGAGGACATGGCCACTTATAGGTCTTCCTGCCTGTTTATGTTCATGCGCAGGAATTTCCTCCCATTCATCATCACATGCATCAGCACAAAGGGCACTGAGAAGCAGGACTAACCCCAGGGGATGTGCCTGCTCTGATCTGCAATGTAGAGTGCTTGAAAGAGATCAGCAGTGTCCATTTTTCTGTCACACCTAGACCTGAGCCAAGATACAGCTCAGAAGTTGCCCAAATCACCTCATGTTTAACAAAGGTTTGGGGTTTTTTTGCTGAATGTGTTTTTGCAAGAAAGAGAAACTCTACCCTGACCAGCTCAATCTAGCAAGCTGAAATGTTGGTCAAGATACATAATCCATGGCTAAGCCCCCAGGCCAGCCTTCTGAAATGAAAACAGGCAGGTCCCTGTCTCCTACCCACTGCAAGAAACCCATCCCACCACAGAGACAGATCCAGACTCAAAGTTTCCACCTTCAGCTAAAAATCATTATGGTGATAATGGTATAAGAGAGAAAGGAAGATTACGGCGAGAGGTGGATGACATGCTCATGCATCCAACAAAGCAAATCCAGACAGAACTAAACAGATTTGCATCCCCACTGAGTGCCTTTGTGCTGCTGGAGGGTGAATGTGGGCTGCTCTCATCCTACTCACCTGGAGGTGAGCAGGCCATCACCCAGCCATTTCCAGAAGCAGCACTGAAATATGTTATAGATCAAGTGGCATTTACCTGGCAGGCTGTCCCAGATGGGAAGCGTGACCAGCTTTCAGTCGGCAGAGCAGGGGTAGCTAGGAAACAGTATTTGCACGTGTTGAGTGAAATATATAGCTCTGTGTATTTTTAAAGTGAGATAGGACCAGAGAGAGAGAGATTCTTGCACCCTGGACTGCTCATTACTGCCTCTCCTATGGTACTGTCAGAAGCAAGACCAGGTCAAGACAATGCTTAGAGATCACCAGGGAATTTTAAAGTGGAAGCAAATCAGTAGGAATTACTCAGATTTCTGAATGAGAACCACACCGCCCTGCGCTTCTGGAGGTGCTGTCTGCATTTACGTTCCCTTAAACCACTGACTGCCCCGCAGTTAATGCTGTACTAAAGAGCAGGACACGGTGCCAGGCCCCCAGGATGCTTTCAGGATCCTAACGCTGCCTCTGTGGGCTGCTCATCTGAACAGACGTCAGCCAGAACAACTCATCCAGCCCATCCACTGGATTAGGTAAGTCATGCTAGAAAAATCTCTGTAGTAGCCAGCAGCAGCGTGAGTGCACATAGCTGTCCCAGGGTGGCATGTCTTCTCGGATGCAGGCAGTCCTGGGGATGGCACACCTCTGGGATATTTTAAAGAGCTCTTTGCTATGTCAGTGCAATGAGAAGAGGGGCAAACCAAGAGGCACAGAACAAAGTGGAAAAGGCTCAAGAGTCCAAAAATGAGATAAGACAGAAGCTGGAAATGCAGGCAGGCAGTGCCCCAGAAGTGACTAATTCCAAACCTTTGCTCCAACGTTTATTATAGAAAAGAGCAGATAAGAAAGGCGGCTGATGGTAACAACTGCCAGGGGCAGCCAGTCCCAAGTTAAACAAATAGCAAATGCCTTGCAAGTAGCCTGCCAAGTCAGAATGGTTCCCACAACTCGGGGCATTTCTTTAGGAGAAAGTACATTATTTTCTCCCACCCTAGCATCCTATCAGCAGCAGGGGAGCTATATTTAGGGTGGTTTCATAGTTACTCTTAAGGGGATCTTTGGTCAGAGACCACTGGAAGCACATGAAAACTGAATATTCCCAAATGAAGGCATTGGGGAAGAGCTGGGAGCCAATTCCCTGCACGAAAGCCAACTAGCAACCACTGTGGGCTGGACCAGCTGTGGGTTTAGTGTGATGAACCACTTCTATTTTTCTTAGCAAAGGAAGAAAGGCACATCCAGCACACTGGTTCATAAGACAGTTTTGGAGGATTGCATGGATTTTTCACTGTCTCTGGCCAAGCAAAACAGTGGAGAGGAATTCTTGCTCTGCTAGAATCTCTAAGTCCTCTGCTGCTTAGACACTGGTGTAACAGAAGAACCCTCACATACTGGGGCAGCTGCTTCAGCATTAAAGCTAGCTTGAAGCAAAATAGGTGGATTGTAGATCTCTGTACCAACTGTGCCTCCCAACAGGAGTCCCTCAGCATATCTAGCACATGCAATCGCTTGTTAACAGCAGTCTCTTAAACCCATCGTTTCAGTAGACAGACACCACTGGAGCCAGCCATCATTCGATTTGAAGCTCCCCCTATCTCAAAGCATCATAAAGCATGAAGGTCTCTGATGTCTTGAAGACAAGTGGGAGGATTTTCCAGGAGGGAAAGCTTTTCTTTTTTTAGCCATTTCTCCTGTTCTTCCTCCCCATCTACACCACAGTAGAGACATCAGAACAGACTCATTTCACTGTAGCTCTGCAGTTCAACAGGTAAACTGGCTCTAAAACATTTTCATCCAAATTATTAAACCTCAAGCTATACCTGTCAGGCAGCCTCCTGTGAGGCAGATTTTAGTCTCCTCTTTTCCACTCTGCTCTGGTTTCCCCTTTCCAGAGGTGGAAAGATATTAGAAAAAAGGACGCCGAAAAGCTGCCCTGCAGTGCTTGTTCTCAGCAGGAATAGTTTTTTCCTGTTCTTCATTAGAGGTCTGGGTGACAACTGGTATTCTGCATTTGATCCCAACAGACCACAAATGCAGCCGTGTTGCACCACTTTTAATCCCTCACAGTTAATGGCTGTTGACTGCCTTACTCACGTGCCAAACAGCCGGCTCTGCTGAGCAGGAGGGAGATGCATCCCAAATTACATCAATCCCTAGGGTCACCTCAAGGAACAAAAAAAGATCAGGCACATCTGTGGAATGAGTGGGTCTTCTGAAAACACCAATTTGAAGTCAAGAGGTTTTGAATTTCCTATTTACAAAAATAATGCAATTCTGTAACAGCATCCAAACCAAAATTGTAACTCTGCCTTAAAGTTTCCAGTCAGGCGCACAGCAAAATACCAGCCCTTCCATCCTGGGCTGCCGCTCCATCACTGTTGGGAACCCTGTCCTGGCTCTCCAACCTTTTCCAAGGCACTCTTTTAATTTGGCCTTTTTTGAAAGAGTGCTTCCTCAGGACCCTGTCTATCCCATTCCAGCACAGCTATAATGCAATCCTTGCCCTGCTTTTGAATAGCTCCAAAGCCCTAAATGTCATTTAACCCTATCCTGCCATAGGACACAAACCCTATTTGCCAACTCTTCAGAGGGAGATGAAAAAGCCAGAGAAGCACAAAAGCATCCATCCGTCCGTCCCCCAGATAACACCGTGCTCTCTTGCTCTGACAGCAGGAATTTGCTCTGGCAGCATTCTTGGCACCACATGCGCCTGAATCACTCTGAAAGTATCAAGGGCCAAATCCTGCTTCAGTACATACTACAGAGACGCAGAGAGAGGGTGAACACTGCCCCACCAAGAAGGCTTTTTTGTGATCTTCCACATACCAGCTTGGAGCAGAGCAAAGCCTTTGCAGGAAATACTTCGAGCAGCAAAATGAGTCAATCTCTGGTAGGAGATTTTTGGCTATGGGCCTGGGGAGGGTGAGCATGTGGTATGCCCAGCACCTGCATCCCCTGGGGCTGAGGGTAAGAAGCTGGGACAGGGCTCTGTTTTCCTGCCACCCTTCCCCTCTTTGCACCCTGACTGTTTTGCGGGGCTCAGCAGCACCCACCCACGGGCTCCCTCCCAACGTGTAGACCTCATTTTAGCCCAACTTTGTGACTGCCTCTAGACACCGGAGGACTACTTCCCTGCGCTGAGCAACTCATAATCCTTCTTTAAGGGACTTTATTCCACCAATTTACACATCCTTTCAGAGCCCAATTTCCCCGCAGAATTTTTGCTGAGTCTGCAGGCTCCCTTTGGACACTGGCAGGGGGTTAGCAGGGAGAAACGCTCATCACAGACCAGCCTTGGCCTCTCAGCTCCGATTCATTCCCGCAGAAGCCAGCTGGGGTGACGTCCCCAGAGCTGGCTCTGGGCTGCCCATCTACAAAAAGCCCCAGTCAAAGCACATCAGGGAGTCAAAACACACCGGGCTATATCCTGTCTCTGAACCCCAGGGAAGCCCCAGTACCTTTGCTCCTACACCCAGTCAAGTGGCTGCAAACAGGGTTTTTACTGGACCCAGGGATAAAAGAACTGAAGCCAGAATATATGGCACAGTCCTTCTAAAACCATGCTGCAGAAGTGGAAGCATGCGTTTATCTAAATAGCATTTAATCCTTTAGAGTCCTAGTGTCTCAAGAGCCATCTGCTTAAAACTCTTCTCCAAATCAGGGTATCTAAATGAAACATGAGGTCTCTTTCTTCCTCCCACACTCCCTCTGCCAAAATCAGACATGAAACGACTGATCTCAGACATTTCTGCTTTGTTACTCTCCCTGTCTGCATCTTCTGTAATAGAGAAATGAAAAAAGAGATCCCAATTAATCAAGCTGAAGTATTTTGACTTACAATGCATTTTTTATTATAAAATCACAGGTCAGGTCTGGGAAGGTTTATTGTATAGACATTATT
This sequence comes from Gymnogyps californianus, assembly GCF_018139145.2. Taxonomy (NCBI): domain Eukaryota; kingdom Metazoa; phylum Chordata; class Aves; order Accipitriformes; family Cathartidae; genus Gymnogyps; species Gymnogyps californianus. The sequence continues at coordinate 8,876,078 of NC_059479.1, forward strand.
TCCACTACCTTTTCAAGGAAAAGTGATTCCACGTAGCTCAAGTTACAGAATCACATCTGAAATCTCAGCTTTGCTACCTTTGCACTCCTACATGCAGAGTGCCAGGTGACGATGGCCGGGGACCATGAGGGTGAGAGGCAGGCACCGGCTGCATGGCTCAGCCCTCCACACAACTGCTGGTGACACCTGCATCTCAGCGTGACGCCAGAGGAACCCTGGCACCAGCCAGCCAGAACTTGCCCCTTGCTCTCCAGGAAACTCCTCTGATTTCGTAGCATACCCAAAGCCTGCGCAAACTTTGCACGCTGCTGGTGATGAGGCTTACCTTGCTGCATTTAATGCCACTGGGATTTCAGGTCTAAGCAGCACCATGAAAAGGGAAAGTGCTAAACATAGGCTGGACTGGATCATCTCATCAGCAAAGATCAGAGGAATTTTCCAAGGTTCTTTAAGGAACTGACACTTACATCCCCCCGGTGCATGCCCTGGAGAGGGAACAGACTTAAAAGGACATCATTCACACAGGCTGCTGCTGAAGGGACAATATTATTCCTGGCTCACATCATTAGTTCTCCACTGAAGCACTGGAAGTTTCAGCCATGTCCCAGCTCCCACCCAGTGCTAGGAGCTATATGTACTGACAGTGAGTACGTGTTTCCAAGATGGAGATGGGAAGGTGATGACAGCCGCGGTACCTGAACTGCACCAAAGGAGCACAAGTTTCCACCAGCATGCACAAAGCACAGAAAGGGCTATGGGATATCCTATAACATGGAACTACCTTCTTTTCACGTAGGTATTACACAAAAGGAAGTAAATTGCTTCTTGGGGGCAAGGAAGGCAGTTACTTAAAGCTTTTGTTACATCCTAGCACAATGGGTGTGGACTGTAAGTCGTATTCATGGGATATGGGCTTAGATCAGAGATAAAGTGCATCCTACAGCATCGTTCCCCTATTCACGGATGCAAACAGGGACCTGACAAGGGTCCCACCAGCTGCTTCATACCGTATGTCTAGATTTTCCATTCATGGTACAGTCCGATGGAGAGGCCGCTTCTGAAATAAAGACCAGCCACCATGGGCTGGAGAGTGTTTATTTTCAAGTGTTTGCATACCCTAAATATTGCCTCCTTTTGAACAGCTGCCATTATTTACATCCAGGCAGAGAATTATACCAGCATACGTGGAGGCAAGCCATCATTCACAGCAAGGAATAACTTCTCCTGTTAGAAACATGTCAAGAGCCCAGTCCTACAGACCTCCCCCAGCCAAAACTCCCCAAGAGCAGTGCAAGTCAGAAACCAGCTGTAAATCCCCAGCCTTGAACTGGTTCCTCAGAGCCACAGTCCAAAATCTGAGCAGTTAACTTTCTTTTGCACTGAGCTCTTGGGGTGTTTTTTGCACTTGTGGTGTTAACTCCAAAACACCTAATCCACATTTTTCTAGCAGATATTAGTCAAGAATGAATTTTTATATACTGAGCTCTTTAAGGAGAAATTAAGAACTGGTTTGTATTCAAGAATGCTCTACTTAGGGGGAAAAAGAAAAAGAAAAGAGGAGGGTGTTGTCACTGAAGTGAAGTATGTGGGTGCTTTTATCATTAAAAAGAAAGTTTAAATTTTAAAGCCATATTTGGTTGCTTGATCAGCTATTTGCTTTGTACATCATGCCTTAAGAATTTAATCAGTTTCCTTTCAGAATTTTTTTTGTTGTTGCGTTTAAAAAACACTCTTCCTCTCAAAACAAGGTAGAAGACTAATTGGTAGGTGGATTGTTTTAATCATTTGTCCCCCCTTTCATGTGCTAGAGTTCAGTGATTTAAAAAGCAGCCACATCCATTTCTAAACCACAGACTAGCTCCGGCTTACACAATACAAACTGGACCAGAGTCACACGCATTAACTTATCTTTTGCCTAGTTGCTAAAGAAAAGATTAATGACACAAACACCCATCTTGCAAACACATGGGCAAATAGTTTCACTCATGCAAGTGATTCCACAAATCTAGACGGATACAAGGGTGCAGTATTTATATAAAGATAAAGGTGTTTGTATTCACATGGGGACAGCTGCAAGTGTGGCTCGTCGGAAACTCTGCAACTGCCTGATATTCCATAATACAGAAAGAAAGAGGAAGATGTGATAATTATTAGGTAAAAGCTTGCATTTCCATATTCCCCAATTCTGTTACTGCCAGCCTGCTCCCATGATTCAGAGGGTATCAGTCCTCACTTTCTGAGAGCACCACATCACCTGAGAGCCCATGCAACAGCCGCTGCTTTAGCTGTTTCCTCCCCAGCTGTCATTAAAAGCTTCAAACAGGCACATCTGATCACCTGCCTAGGAAAACACACAGCTGACAGCTCTTACACAGCTCTGTACCACTGCAAATGCTCCCTAAACACCCACTTGGCTGGGAAGCAAAGAGAAAAGCTATATTTATATCCCAGTGGCTGCCTGTACCTTCAAAGCCACCACCTTCCAGGAGAGAATACGTGTATCAGAAAAAAAGGATGCAAAAGAAATCAGAAGAAAGAATTTAGATAAATCCGACCCCCAAAACACTGCATAAAACAGAGGCGGTTTCTGAGGTTAACTCAGTGATCCATGAAGAAACTGCTTGCTAGAAAGAGCATTTTAGAAGTACATTATACACCCACAGACTTCCCATTTCCCCCAGCCCTGCTCTCACAAACCCTTCCCCAGCAGAGCAGTCACAAGGCAGAGAAAAGACCCAGCACAAGCCCTGAAATTCAAAGATCTGCGAAGCATAGGATGCTGAAACGTTCCCTGCCCTGCTCAGCAAGATGATGCTCAAGAGGGAGAGGCAGAGGCATGTGCTTACTGGCTGCCGGAGAGCCTGGGAGCTGCAGCGAGGCGGCTGCTGCCTGGAGGAGGGAAGGGATGGACTGAACTCTGCGTGCGGCTGTGCACAGCACCTCGGCAGCGGGACGGACGTGGGAGCACTTCGGTCCAGGGCTGTGCCTCCAGCCTCGCAGAAGCAGCGTGGCTGGGCTGGGGTGTCCAGCTGGCAGGACAGCGGCTGCTTTACCACTTATAGCAGGGAGGCGCACTGGAATAAAAAAAAAAAAAAAATAGTCCAGCCAATAGCACCGTTCCTGCCAGGGGAGCAGCTGGAGGGGGGGAAAACAGCCTGCTCCTCCCAGGGCCTCTGCACGGTCCACGGGGGGAAAACCCAACCAGCGATGGCACTTGGCCAGCATAGCTGTTCCCCTGCATCCCCACAACAGCAAAGCACTGTTACTGGGACCCATGGGACTCACCAGGCTGAGCAAAGCCCTGCTACCCTCAAAGTGCTAGGAGTTGCGCTCCCAGACTGTTTCACCCAAGGAAAATGCGGCACAAAAACTTTCTTTATGGGCCAATTTGTCGCCAGCCTCCCACCCTGTCCAAGCGACCCTCTCTCAAAGCTAAAGCTTTTCCTGGCAGCTCTGTAACAATACGTGTCACCTTCAGGTTCATAGACAGAGTTTCCAGGACAGAAAACAAACAGAAGGGATGCGTTTCAAGTCAGCAGCCTGCAGGGAGGGAAGGCACCCAGCTGAAGAGAGCACAGCAAATGGTGCCAGAAGAGGAGTATTTTCTTCAAAGCAGACATGAGAAAAAGTACTATCAGGTAGCAAGTCATTCCTATTTTTAAACAAATCTGCCTGTTTGTGCTGCACCACGCCAGACAAATCTGACAACATTCACATCTGTTTTGTTTTCCCCCCTCCTTTCTCCATCCCTTATCCCTTTTTTTTTTCCTGCTCTTATGTCTTCCAAGTTTGTCCCACTTTCTTCCGTGCTTCTGCTATTGGATACATGGTCCAGCAAGTAAGTTAGTTTGTTTTTTAACAGGAGGTGCTTGGGTTGGAGCTCTTGCACTACAAATAGGCTTTTGTGGTGCCTTGGAGAGCCACAGAGCTTCTGACTAATGGCAGGAGAGGCTGGGCATCCAGGTGGGTATGTCGGATACACCACTGGTATCCCTGGAAAGCAGATCATTATACTTGGGCCAAGGAATTTCTGTTTGTTTAGTAAAATAAAAGAAACATTGCATAAGAGCAAACACACTCTCTTCACAAAAGCATTTGTATTTATGTGTGTGTCTATTCTTTCAACAGGTAAGTCCCACAGATTCTTCCAACACTGCATCATCCATATTAACACCATTCCTAGCAGGGACGAGAACATTGGGTTGCCCTGAGGTTCAAGGCTCAGACAGTCACCACTTGCCAAGAGCAGCTTCAGGCATGCATAAAATACAGATGTGAAACACCACCATTATTTATCATTATGGACTAAAGTTTACATTTGATTTTCAAAGGAATCCAAATACGCATTTCTAGCTCATTTTTCCAATAGCTCTACCAACAAGCATAAAACTTAATTACCATCAGCAAGAACTTTTCTCTAGCAGCTGTGTGTAACCAACAATCAGACCAAGAAGAACATTAGCAAAAGCCCCCTGCCCCCAGACTATGATATTGCTTACGTGATTGCAGCTGCAGAGCTCTGGGACTCATGAGAAATCGCAGAGACTAAGGCCCCTCAAGGATGGGACATTCAGACTGAACATTTCCAATTAGATAAATCAAGCCAAGAGCTCCAGGGGAAGCATGAATTGTAGAGTGCTGGGATATAAAGACAAACTAGGCGTTGCACAGCTGTAGGAAAATGTCACTGGGCAAGTTACCCTGCAGCCACCTCCTGCAGGGTTTCTTCCTTCGAAGGAAGGAACCTTCCTGCTTCTGGCAGTAAGCAGGAGGACACAAGAGTAGCAAGGGTCCAGGAGCACCTGTACCAGTGGAGCTTAGTTAATGCCCCTTCATGAGAGACGGGTCAGTGCCCCTGCCACCACAGGAGTATTTGGGGACTGACTCCGATGCAGATGCATCCTGGAGAAGCACAAGCACGCTAGTAAGTGAACAAGCCCAACAGCAGGTTCCTGCAGCCCACCAGCAGCATAACAAGGATCCCACATCTGCAGGGAGCATCATCAGGCTGCTGCCAGGATCCTCTGCCTCTTATTTAAAATATTAGAGGCCTTCCACATACAACACAAACTAGAGATTTCACTGCCAAATCCCAAACACCAGCTACCATCAAAAACAACTCTAAGGCAGTATGTCTGTCGGCCTAATAGAGTAGCAGCTAAATAACAAATTGATCTATTTAACATGCCTCCCACTGATTACAGCAGAGCAAGTTGTTATTTGAGTAACTCATTGCTCTCGTTGGATTACAGCTCAAGGCCTGATCCTACACTTGCTGCATCCTCCAGATCCCCTTTGGCTTTCCCGGCCAGCCCCATGGGCACAATTTCACATCCAGAAAAAAGCAGCAGAATAAAGTTCTGCAAAGGCATGTGGCATAAAGCAACTACTCTACCCCACCTTCAATATTGCTGCCTCTGACAGCAAGTGAGTGTTTGCAGGATCAGACCTTAAATCTGCAGACTTAAAATGACCAGTATACATGACAGAGAAGAATTTAAGCACTCTTAACCTTGCACATATCACAACAGCAGCTTTATTCTGTTTGGAAAAGAACAGAAGATAATTTAGAGAGCAAGGACAGCATGCAACTAGAGTCAAGGAAAAGGCACTCAGGCATTGCCGTATTACAGATACAATATAGCGCTATAAAAATCTCTGCCAAAGCATTGGATTAAGCAAAAATAAACTGCAAGAATGACAGAACTCTTTTCAAAGGATTGAGACAACTCTGAGTCAACCCCATGCTATCACCATTGCTTGCTAAGGAATATAATCAGTTACCGCGTGCATTGATTTTTGGCAAACACAATAAATTAAAAAAAAAAAAAAAAAAAAGACTCCAATGCTCCAATATATCCTTGACTAGTTATCCAAACAAAATGAACTATGAGCAGAAGTACTTAAAACCGAGTCAGTTGAATTACTCACTCAAATCTAACTGCTAGGAAACTTTATTTGGAAATGGCGGAGCTCGCAGAGCCTTGCAGGGAGGCTGCTCTACAGCCAAGTGCTCAGCAAGAAACCCCGCAGGGCAGGATGCTACCCCAAAGCAAAGGGCTCACCTCAGAGCATGGGCTCGTCCACACCGGTGAAGAAAGAGATATGTTTTGCATCATCCTTTGGGTCTCCATGCTGTTTTTATTAAATCACTCTGCAGCCACAGAGGAGGGGAAAGTCTTCCACACAACAGGGCCTGTTTTTGCAAGCTGATGCCCTGTGGAAGGAAGCCACATGCATTTTGGGGTGAATCCATGCAGAATGACATTCATGTGCCCCTTGGGTGGGTCTGGCTGTCCTGGTTTCCACATGCCAGGCTGGGACTGGGGGTGGTATGCCCCACGCATGGTGTCCCCAGGCCAGGGCTGACAGTGGTGACAACCACCCCGTGTGAGGAGACAGGGCTGCCCCACTCACCTGTCCTCTGTGGGACACCACAGCCACACAGGGCTACAGCAGCTCTCCACACCAACAGGGCTGACCTCCCCACACAAGCCCTTCAGAGCCCTCCTGCCCTCCTCTCCCAGCATGCAGGACCCATACCTCAGCTCTTCCTCTCTCAGCCCTTCCCCTCAGCTGCCTCCACTCCCTCCTCAGCTCAAGGTGAGGGTAATTACCACTCCCTCTCATTAACCCTCTCCAGACAGACCTCCTTTCTCACCACCAACATTGCCCCTTCATCCAAAACAGCTGGGAAGGGCTCTTTTTTCCTTCCAATGTTGCAGCCTGAGGGATGCAGCCATTTTGGGGGCAAGGTGCCATCTACAAACCCTCTTGCCTCCCTATCCACGCTGGCTCCCTGGGTCGCTGCCCTGTTATTTGCCTAATTGACAGGCTTTGTCTGTGTATACACAGCCATCTCCTTTTGCCAGCCTCTGAGAGCGGGAAGCCTTCCTGGCAGCGGCAGCCGCACACACTGGCTGCTCCGGTGCCATCTGTTTGACTGCCCCTGACTCTGTGTGGAAGTGAGGGTCGTGTCCTGGTTTGGACTGCTTGTTTTCCCACTGGTATATAAAGCACCCGTGGCCCACACAGGGCATCCCAGCTGAAAAGCTGAAAGGAGAAGAGTCACACTGGAAAGCTGATCCCCGAGACCCCAGTGATGGCTCCCTCCTCAAGGTGTCCTATGACTTCTCCAAAGGCTGTTTTTAGCCCCAGATGCCCAGAGGAAGACACAGCGCCCTGCAAGGAGTCATTTCAAGAGATCGGAGAGACAAGGAGAGAGGGAAAAAAGAGAAAAAGAAATAGGGAAAGAGATACAGCAGCCTCCACCCCCCTGAACCATCCCACCATTTTCTTGCCGTGGGGGCTAACTTGTGGCCAAATTGAACCCCCGCCCTGCAGGGAGCTGGGGCTCACCTGCAATGGGCTAATTACCTTGCAGGCCATTAGCAGAAAGTCTCCAGGCAGGCGAAGTAATGGAAAAGCTGAAACATTTCAGAGTCATTCCTCTCAGGGAGTAAGTAAGGGTGGGGTTGTGGGAGGTTTTATAATGGTGTGGTTAAAACATCAGTGATGCAAACCCTTTTTCCATGGAGTTTAAGCACATAACGTGCTGCTTTCCAAGTTGATGCAAACGAGAGCATCGCAACCTGTTGGACGTGTAGCACAGGAATGCTGCGATCCTCAGCGGGGAGCAGATTCGAGTGCACCTCTGCAAAAAACAGGCGTCGGTCAGCTCTCTATCTTTGCATCAGCTGTAAGTTTTCCTATCAGTGTGGTTCGTAAATCATATACATGCATGGGAGTGAGGGGTTAAATTGCTGCTGAGGGGCATCAATGGATCTGTCTTCACCAGTGGCTGTGCAAACCAGCAAAGGATAAAATAGGAAGTTCTCCTGAATTTAGCGGGCAAAACAGTAAGACACAGAAAAAGGATTGTGGTTGTATTGGGTGACATACATAAAACTACTCAGCTTTCCACCATGTAGTGTCAAAATATGTCTGTAGCATAGCCCTACAATACCATCAGCAAAGCTGGATCAACAGATCAAAAGAGATTTTTTGAAAACTGGACAGTCACCTGCTGAAAGACCACTATCAAATAAGCCCGTGAGTAATTACAGTGACTGCGTTATTCGAGGCATCACCGCTACTCAGATTTTCCTGAGTGACACCAGAATCTGCACATTGAGAGAGGATCTAGCTAGAGATTGTTCCCACCTTTAAAAAGCAACTGCAGGGATGGCTCAGCTATCAGGTTAAGAGGAACAGCCGTGTCAGCCCGCTTGGCGTCCTTTGACAGAGGCCAAAATGCTTCTCCCAGTACAAGTTGCTCCTTCTGTGCATGGAAAATTACAAAGGTGACTCCCATTTATAAAAGATGATGTACCAGGGCCCCGCAAAAATGGACCCATCTGTTGACTCTCCGGCCCCAGCAAGGCTACATTTTGAAAAGGCAACAGAAACGAAGGTTTCCAACTGTCTTTCCAGCAACAAAATAAGTTTTCAAGGAATGTTGGCAGTGGTCGCAGCTATTTATCTGCAGCCTGCAGGGGGTTATTCAAGCACGCCAGGTTTTCTGCCAAGGATAGGGCTTGAGGTTTTCTGCTCCACGGTCATTTGAACCTCAGCATTTCCATCCACATTCATGCGCTGGGTCCTGGTGTCGTTTCCTCTGCCTGCTGGATCACAGGCAGGGATGCGGGAGCAGCAGGCAGCTTGTGGCCACGGGCATCGCTCCACCTGGCCATGCGCCCATGGGACATGGTAGCCCTGCGAGCATGCACACCTCTGCTTCTCCATGCCCACATACCAGCCTCATCTGGTCTCATGTTTTGTGTAAACCCTGTCTAATCCTGAGCAGAGCCCACAAAATGAAGCATGGGGAACAGTCTGGGCAAACAAGTAACTTTGCTCCTGTGGAACTACTGCTATGAGTAAAATTTTTGAGCCACCGTCTGCTGAAGTCAAGTAAGTTTCCATTGACTTCAACAACTGCTGGGTCACAATTTGCTTAAGTGTTTCCAGACTTTGGCCCTTCCGGCAAACACCTTGGCCAGCCATTCAACAATAACAGAAATCCATCTAATATTTGAGTATTTGCATAAAAAAACAGATAAAATTTGAGACAAGGTTTGGTTCTTTATCTTTTGGACAGTTTGGTCTTTATCAATTATCAATTGCTGGATGGATACACATCCAGAGAGATTGAACAAACAAAGGATTCTAATAGCAATGAGGTAAAGCAATAGCATTATAATATAAGGTTTTACTTTTAAAAGAGCAAAGGGATTTGTGATGGTATGTGTTACGGACACCTAAAACATGTTTATCTTTATCTTACTATACATAATTACCCTAACAGTGGTCTTTTTCCTTGGTGTCAGGCTCACCAGGAGTTTCATGTTCCAGATTTGAAAAGATGGCTTCCAGACATCAGACAGAAATTAGGCTCCTTTATTAATTCTAGCTTTAGATTTTAGTCTCAGAAAAAAAATTAATTCAAGGTACCCACAGGCTAACATAAGTAAAATAAATGTTTTAATAGCAGAGGAGGTTTTTGAAGCATGACAAATTTCATTTTGCTTGAGTCTGCAGCTAAAATCAAATCAATTAGAAAGCTGAGGACCATGAAGAAACACATACAACTGGATTAGATGATTGCAATGAACATGAGAAGCAATAGGCACAGCATAGGCTGGGGCTTACAGCATTTGCCTCCAGCTCAGGGGACCAAAATTAAATTCCTCATCCTGGTACAAACCTCTTGCTTGACTTTGGCTGAGTCACATAACATCAGTCCCTCAGGCGCTACCTGCCTGGCTCCAGGGCTGCTGGCTACGCTATGGACAGACTCCAGAAAGGAGCAAGTTGTGCTCAGTGCCTGCAGCCCCTCACTTAGCTAGTTTGTGGCTGCCTTCGCCCTGTCTACATCGCCAGGCTGGAGGGGTTCACCTTGTTTCACTGTGCCTCGGGTTCCCGTGTGTACAAAAAGACATAATAGCACTTTTTCCTTCCCACATGTTTCCTAGGGAGGCGTGTTACCAAAGACATGTGAGCGGCTTGGCTTCTGTTTAAAATGCAGGCTTTGTGACAACAGACAGGTAGAAAGAGGACAAGCTTTCTGACATAAAATTACCCCGTGGAGGAGATTCAGGTTCAAAAAGCAGAGCTGGAGACATGGCATCACTGCAAGGGACTCACACAAACCTTCTCTGCTGTCACAGCCTGTTCCAGTCCGCTCTGCTCAGATGTGGGATGGGACGCGAGAGTCGCACCCCAGCCCTCTCTGCTGCCCGCTGTCAGTGTGTCCACATCTCTCTGCATGCAAAGCCTCAAGCTGGGAAGTCTTAATAAATGTTCTGCTGGCTCTTCGCATAGTGATTTTGTATGACTCAATTAATGGCAGTGAAAGTCTTATTTAGTAAGATAGTTAATGGCAGCTGAAGTTATGCAGAGGCTTAAATTTAGTGTGCTCCAGGGTACCAACCTAAACTACCCACGTGGTGCCCATGGCTACACCAGATGCAAAGTAGAGAAAGAAGCCGCTTGTCCAAGGACATGGACACGATCTGTCCCAGGGGCTGGAGCTGAACTCCAGCCCAGCTCACCAGACCGAAGCACCTTTGGCTAAAGCAGAGTAAAGTCTTTTTCTTGTATATAAATGCGCTGGGTACCATACTTACTACTCAGGCCTACTCTGATGATAACACAGAGAAGCCAGGTCACACCTTTCTGCCTTTTCTGCTTGTTCCTTGTGTCCGACAGCACTGGCTATACGAGCATTTTTACTTTCTCTGTCAGATCAATTTTCCCTTTGCTAAGAAAGATTGTATTAAAATTATAAGGCTATCTATGGAAGGCTTAGGTACAAATAAGGTTGGGTTTTTTTATTCCCTATGCCAAACAATTTTCTTGTTCCCTATGTCAAATACATAAAGTGAACAGTATCCCCTTAAACTATATGCTTCGTGTTAGCTTCATAGTTAGGCAAAAAGTAAATCTGTGTATGCTTTTCACAGGCTTTGTTTCACAAACAACAAAAAAAAGGAATAGTCATGGGAAAATTACAAACCGTTTGGCACTAAGGAAATTATGAATGCAATTTCCTGAGCTCAGTGTGCCGAAGGAGCTGCAGTAAATAGCTGTCAGGCAGCTTTCTCTACCCAAAGATTTTAGACATGATACCCGGTTGTGAAGGAGATTTTTCTGTGCTGGACTTTTGCTCTCCTTCCAGTTCAGATGGGGTTTTAAACTGATTTAGTTCAGCTGGCACGAAGGGAGCATGGGTATGTTTTCTTTGGTTTAAACCAAGTTTTCTGGGAATCATCTCTTATGTGAAAATGAGAGGGCTCACTTCTTTGCTGAATTCTGCTGAAGTGATTTAAAGATGGTTTGAAGTCACAGCTGAAAGAGACCCAAGAGAAAGATCTCAGATATATGAATGGATATAGAGAAGCTGTCTTCCTGCCACTTCCAAACTGAAATAAATATCTTCAGTAAAAACAGATTGTGATTTTTTCCCCTCAGCAGCTCAAGCAAGGGTTGGGAACAGAAGAAGAAACTGAACCAACAGCAGGGAAAAATATTTGGCATTAGAGACTCTGGATCTGAGGAAGAACGTGAGAGTTATGCAAAGGCTGTTTAGATTTTGATGAAGGAGCCTCTCCCAGGAGAGCAACACACTACAGCAAGGGGTGACAGAGCCAGCCCCCAGGAGGAAAAGGGCTCTGGGTGCTGTGCATTCACTTGCCACCTCCCTCCCGCACACCTGAGCTGGTCAGTGAAAAACGCTGCTAGACTAACTTTTGGGGGCTCATCGGTGCCTCGTGTCCCCCTTCCCAGAGCTGCTGGCTGAGATGCAGGTGCTGGGTGGGTGCAGTGGGTGCTGCTGTGATGTGGCACCGCAGCCAGAACCAGCTCTGGCTGCCAAAACGAGTCAGCCGGTGCCCTGGGTGCTGCCAGGCTGGCCCCGCTGCCTCGGAGAAGTGCCGCAGCAATGCCGCTGGCTTTCTTCAGAGAGGTTTCTTCCCCTTGAGCAACCCTGCGAGTGTCCTTGGCAACTCAGAGCCACAAACATCAAGTGGTAGGAGCCAAGAGGGACCGGCCAAACACGAAACCTGGTAACTGGGCTATAAATATTTACACGCTGCGCCTCAGCTTTACTCATTCTGCTGCATCAGGAGCACGGCCAGCCACAGAAGTCCAGGTATTAACTGTCCTGCTTGTTGTGGTCCAGGACTTTCAGCCGGACCATAATCCCTACCGTCTCAGTGTCCTGGGTCAGATCCACTCCTGGGGAGCCAATGGATGCTCCTCTTCCCATCCCGAGGCGCCAACGCATCCTGCTCTGATTTTGGTGTATATCTGCAGCATTAGATTTGCCCACCACTCCCCAGATCAGCGGAGCCTTGCAGCCCAGCCAGCTCTGTGCTGCTGCGAACACAACTGCTCCGATGCCATCTGGGCTCGATTGCCTGACTCCCAGCTGGGCTCTCCTCCTTAGGGCAATGAAATTCAGTCTTGTGAGCATTGCTGAGGCCCGATGCTGGCTATGGAATCTCAAATTAAATATCTGTAAAGCCAGGATGATCCATTTTTTCCAGGGAATTTTTTACTCAATCCCTACACCCTTGTCACGAGTGCCATCAGTCTATTATCAGCTCTGTCATCGGAGCACAGACAGATTCCAGCTGAAGCAACAAGTCACTGATGGGAGCTGAGTTTAGGCATGTAACTGTGCCAAACGGTGCTGCCTTCTCTCTAGCGGGACAATAGCATTCAGCCCTTTAAGGCATCTGACCCAGAGCTAAGGCATTTTATCGACAGCAAGTATCTCAGCAACAAAGCTCCAGCTGGTGAACCAACCCATGTAGAGCAGAAACAGAGTCATGAGGGAAATTCATTTGCCTTTTGTAACAATTTGGGCATTCTCATGTGAGCAGCGGACACAGCTCTGAAGTCCCAGGGTGGAAAACGTAACCTGGACATATCTTGTGCATTTGCAGCGTTGTATCACTTGACCTCCCTCATCAGAGGAATCCTTGATTTTGCACCTTGAGAAGTGAACACCAATGCAAATAGTTACCTCAGACCACTCAACCAGACGTAATTTAGCTAAATAGCTTTAGGATGTTCACGTCTATTCCAAAGCTAAAAAATACGGCAGAGTATCTGGTGAAGGGAAGACGTTTGTATTAAATCTGGCCCTCCTGTCACTGAGATCCAGAGGCATTTCCAGTTCTCTCTTGCAGATCTCAAAAGCTTCAGAGGCTGGGAGAATTCACACAAAGGATCCAAAAGCACCAGTGATTAATATTAACTGCCTGGGAAAACGGAAAAGCAAGCAATGCTGCATCTGTTGTTCCCCTTCCTCTTGTACCTCTGGGAGTTTTAGGAGTGAGCTGTATCACAGAAGAGCAGATTTAGCCTTGTGTCATCAAAGGGTGCAGAGGAGATGCTTCAAGGCGCTGCAGAGAATGACGATGCTGTGGCGATGTGGGAGACATACTGCCCTTAGCTGTCTTTAGGGTTATGCCCATGGTGCTGCTAAGCAGAAAAAGTGCATTTTGGCACAGGCCAGTGCCGCAGGAGGGGCAAGGGAGAAACGGTAGATGGGATGCAGGTGCAGAACATGCCTACTGTGGCCCCCCTCTGATTTTCTGTGATTAGCCCATCCTAAATCAGGCAAAGGTGCTGCAGCTAGCATGGGGGAGAGGAGCAGGTCAGCGGGTTGCAGGACATGTGCTGCTACCAACACTGAAGGAGACCATAGCTCCTCTTGCTGCGTTTGGAGAATGAACAGAGCAGGAGCTAGCCATGGGCTGTGGACACCAGGCCACAGAAACAGGGAGGAGGAGGAGGAGGAGGGGGAAGATGTCCCTGGCAGAAGGATCGGGCAGAATTCAGGACGCAGAACTCCCTCACGGACAAAAAGGGCTCAGGGGTAGCTGCCGGGTACCTGCAGCTCTTGGCTGTAGTTTAACATTGCTTATAGGAGGAGGAAGGGCAAGGGAAAATATTTCTGCTGCTGTCTCAGCCTAGGCACACTTACATTGCGAAATGCTTTGATGCTTAGCTGGTTGGTATTTTCCTATTCACAAAGCATCCTTTGCACCGTGGTGCCTTCCCAGCTCAGCACAGCGCCCATGTGGGTAGGCTAGAATAACTAACCTTGCTGCTGCAGGTAGAAGAGCTGACATGCTGCGTAAAGCCGACAGCTTTAATTTATACACTTTTTATCTTTGTCTGCATTCCTGGGAGCTTACACATACAGGAAAGGGAGCAACATTCACACGTATCCTTAAAAGTAGCTATGACCACACTATTCTGCGAAACACACAGGGTTAGGAGATTGCAACCATATATGGACTCCTTGGGACTGTAGCATCGCTGGCACCCCTCGGAGGAGGACAGCTGGTGGAATTTCCTATGAAAGGCCAATTAATAAAGACCAACTCCTTTTGTATATATGCATGTCTAAATATTGGACAATAAATTCAAGGCTCTGCTACCCCAGAGTCCTGAACCTTATAGAGTCTGCTGCAGTCGTTAAGGGATCTTGTAGCCTCTGACTCAGGCTCTAAGTGGCCAGCATGGACTGTAAGGGCTGGAGTAAGGAAAAGCACCAAGATGGGCTGAGAGAGGGCTGCATGTCCGAAAGTATCACGCTCCAGAGCCCCTGGTTCCCAAACTCCATTCTGAGAGCAGACCTTTGCACACCTTTGGTACCATCCTGCAACACCGAGTGGTGACAGGCTGGAATTCTGCTGTCCCTGGCTTTGGGCTCTCCAGTCGCAGCCTCACCCCTGACGTCTCACCTCTGCAGTGGCCAACCCACCGAAACTTTGCCTTGCTTCTTATCAGGCTTGTCCGAGGGCCAGGAGCCTTTAGGGACATCAGACCCACTGCACTGCTGTGCTGCTTTCCTTTTAGCCGTGGTAGAGAGGTCAGGGTACTGGGAGCCAGACTCTCCCCAGTGCTGCTCCGGCCAGCGAGGTGCAAAGCAGCTTCTGATGTTAACATGGTTGAAGGCACCAGGTGAGTTGTAAATTCCTTTATATTAAGTGACACCCAGATCGCTCCCAGCTCAGCAGGGAGGGGAGGAGATGGAAAGCAGCAGGCACACATGGTGTTTGCGCTGGGCAGTGTTGCTACGCTTGCACTGGACACAGAGAGTACACAAATACTCCCACGGCCTCTGGGTTCTCTCATCGGCTTGGCAGATTTTGTTATGATTGTCAGCAAGGACATAATTCTTCATTTCCCCTCCACTTGCCTCATCTTCCAATCATTCTCCAATCACAGACACATGTGGCCAAAAGATTTTTCACAGTTTAGTATTATAAGAACATATTTGGGCCCACTAGCATCTGAGAGGCACTTCCACCCACACCTCCTCTCTTATCTTGCCAAGCTATTTCCTCCAGAATACTCCCCACATCTGGTGACAGACACTGTTTTGGGGCTGTGACGGGCAGGAGCCAAGCAGAGAGGCAAGTCTTCTTGCAACAGTGCAAAGAGCCATCGTGACCATAGATTGGCTGCAGATGACAGCAACTTCTAGTGCTAGGAATTGTTTAAAGCCCACGTGATGCCCTACCTGTCAGAGCTGGGGAGCCCGGAGGGAGAAGCACCATGGAGGAAGGTGCTTTTGCAGGCTCGATGTTGTGTGTGGGGTTTGAACCAGCTCTGATATTTGTCAGCAGCTCCAGCAAGGGCTGCACCTTGTCTCTGAGGGGCTAAAACCAATCCTGCAACCAGCTTGTGACCACTAGCATTAAACTCCTGATTCTAAAAGCCTAACAGGGAAAAAAATGTGTCAACAAGCAGCTGGCCTTAAAGAGGAAAGCAAGATGCAGGGTAGATGTACAGTCTGTGAGCACAAGGCCACCTCAGCCGCCTTCAGACTCCTGGGTGTTGATGCCTACCCACAGGTACCCCACTGAGACAGCCAGATCCAGGCTGCGTTAGCAAATTCCTCCCTTTCTTCAGCGCAAAGGCAGCAACGAGGCCATCGCTAAGCCAAGCACCTCCTTCAAGAAGGTGGTGGCTTCTGCAAAGGGGCTCAGGGTGTAAGAGCAGTCAGCGTTGCAATGGGGTCTCTTCTCCTTTGTGCAGATGAAGACTCGAGCTGGATGGTGTATAAGGCATGGCGAACACGGCAGGGGATGGAGAGGATCTCTGGAGCAGGGGTGGGCTAGCAGTCTCTGCGCTGCCTGGACCTGCAGGGACACGGCAGTGACAGACAATTACTGTCCTTTCCAATATTGCCATCTAGAGGACCCAGCAAGGACAAGAGATCCCTGCAGGCGACGATGAAATAAGGAAGAAGAATCAAAAGCTTGCTTTTTTTTAATTTTACCTGACATAAAGGCTTTCCCAGCATGACGTGGAGATGGAGAGCCAAGTGCACAGGACTGTCCATGCCTTGGGCATGAGAATACAGGATTGCTCTAAAAACAGCCCTGTGATTTTCTGAGGCTGCAGATACCTGGCATTGGCCCACTTCCCAGCGCTTTACTGAGCCCCATGTGAACATGGCCAAGTGGTACGATAGCTTGACTGAAAGCTGTCCCTAATCAGCTCAAATTGAGCTGAACTAATAAAATCGAGACTATTCAGCAAGTGGTGGCTCTATGCACCTACCTGCAGTGCAAGTCTCCCTCCCCAGACTATGCAGAGATCTGCCTCGTCCCTTCTTCCAGTGCCTCTGAACAGCACCTATCCAAAATTTTTTTGCATGGCTAAAACCATATGCCAGTTCACGGCACAGTGAGCCTGTCCCAGAGGATGTCTGCCCACAGCCACGTGCATTGGGGAGGGTGGATGCATGCCAGCTGGTCCCGGCTACATTTCGGGTACCGGAGATAGCGTTCACCAATGGTGAGCCCAAGGGCCTGAATCATACCATATTTCAACAAAACAGTTCATTTGTAAGGGATGTGCTGCACTTCTTGTGAGGGTTTGCAAGGGTAAAGAGCTGCCAAAAGGCATTTGTTCAATTGCTAAACTATGTCCTTGTTTGTTTCAGTTACGTGCCCGAGTATGACCCAAGCCTGGGCTGGACGGCATGCGTACAGCAGGATTAGCAGTGTTTATTCTGATTGTCAGGATTTTGAGGTGCAAGTACATGGTGGAATTAACATCATTTCGTAGTAAGAAAATAAACACGGTTGTCTCCTGTCCTGCTCCTGTGACTTCCAGTAGCATAGGCTACCCACAACCAGCGTGACGCTGGACAAGCCCTTCTTGCTTGCAGACTCACGGTATTTCTGTGAGCTGCAGTCAACGCTTTGGCAAAGCCCAGCATGAGAGCTCAGGCCTTGCCGCCCCACACGAGGACCGCAGTCCCTTCAGAAAGCAGAACAGACATCCCCTCGGCTGGCCGCTGCTATGGATGGGAGACAAGTGTGTTTAACTAGGTTTCAGGGGCTATCCTCCTGCAGCGATACAGAGCTACGAAGAATGTATTTTTATATCATTCGAAAGGTGAACCTTGTCCTTTGTGAATCACAACTCTCAAAACCAGATTCCTGAAGTTTCCGAGATGCCCTCTATATTGAAGTATTGTAAAGTATTTGAACAACAAACCTCTTCAGCTGCTCCAACAGCACATAGCACCAAAAAACTGGTACAGACCGGAGATGGAGGACAGAATCGCCTCCAAAGGATGGCAGAGCAGCTGCCACAAGCCCAACTGCTAATTCAACAAAAACACAGGACATAAAAGCCCACGAAAGCTCAGGAGCCTTGATTTTGCAAACATCCCGTAGCAATGCCTCTCACGCAGGTCCACCCACCACCCCAGGGCATGTGCGAGTGAGCAGCGCTACCCCAGCTGGGTTTTGCTGCTCCTGGAGAAGCCCGGGAGCTGCAGCGGCTTTTAGCAGACATCAGCGTCTCTCCGCTCCCCAGCGCTTGTTCCTGCAAGGGAGGATGGCCCCAGGGCTGGGCTGTGTCTCAGGAGGGGGGGTGAAGGCAGGAGCATGCACCCCAGCCTGGCTGCCCTCCAGCCCACGGGGTTCAGCATCTGCATCCGTGGCTGCTGCCTTACCCATTGGCCAAAGGCCACGAACAAACTGGTCTGAGAAGGTCAAGCGGCACGTCATCACTTTGCTACAGATTTATTTCCGTGTGAATTAATGAAATGGTACACACAATTCCAGAAAAAAAAAAAATCTTTTATAGGCCCATAATCCTTCTTTCACAGTACAACGCAACAGTAAAGGATTTAGTCAGTGTAAACAGAAGGTCCAATAGTGATCATCAGCTATCACAGATTAGCTGCACAAACACCACAACTACGGAGTTAATGCCATTACCACACAAATCGACAGTACCAGTACAAATCATAACTTTACCTACAATGCTTTTTCATGTGCAAAAACCATGAAAATTCAATTTACAGAAGAAGGGCACTTCTCTAAATCTTCGTGGGAGCTGTAAACTGCCTCCTCGGGGCTGTCTTATCTACTTGGCAAAAGGTCTCGGGGCCTGATTCTCCAAGGTACCCTTAACTTCATCTGCAGCACACAAGCCATCAGGGCTCTGCATCTGAAAACCAGGCACTCGTGTATTCTCTGCTGCAGCAGGACAAGGAAAATAATCAGCTGAGGATGAACCTGAGTCACTTATTAAATCACTCCTGAATTTCAGCTTAGATTCATTCATTCACCAAGACTATTCAAAACAATCCTGGTTATATTATGTATGGATCATAAGAGTTCACAGGTAACCCATAAAATCATCATTTGTTAACTTTTTTTTCTTTACTGTACTAAATGAACAGTCACTGGCATCAAAAGCTGAGGCTTATGGTAATGTGTTGGCAAGCTTAAAGAGAGTGGATAAATTATTGAAGTCGAAGGGTCAGAGAAAGAGAGGAATGCTACCTAGGCTACGGTAAAACGTTACGCTGTGGCCATCTCACAGCGCTTGGCTGCAAATCTGCACCTCAGCTGGGGACTGCCTGGGAGGGAGCCCTGCGCTGCCCTTACGCTGCGCCGGTGCACGGGGCCTGCCGATGGGACCACGGGCTTTCACGGGGAGCAGAACCGTTCTGCACCTCCGGCTGCACCAACGCCAGCTTTGTAAATTGAATTCATAGTCAGATTATACAGGAAAAAACAAGAGGTAGTTATTTATCATACCTCTTCAAAAAGGCAAAACAAACAAAAAACAGGATGTAGAAGTGATGCAGTAAACCTAAAGTCAACGGGTACCTACTTTTTTTCTGGTTTTGTTTTTGTTTTTTTTTTTAAACACATGAAGTTAAATTACAGACATCATATAAAATGCACGCTTTATGGAATTCCTGCATAGCAGGAAACAAAGAGGCTAGCGCTAATCCAACAGCTACGTTAACAGCGAGACTGCCATTTACCGGTGCAAGGAAGATGCCCTATCTAAATACAAACAGAGCGTTACCCCCCTTCTAGAGGAGTCCTATGGCAACACTTATACATTTTGTTCAGAAGGAAAAAGAAAGCATTTTCTTCGGGATAAACTGCCAAAATAATTAGTTTCACATCCATAAATTTAAGGCAATGTTACTTAGACCTGAGAAAATGAAAAAAAAGAAAAAAGTTTAAATTTGTTTTCTCAACTATGCATATACACTCAAAATTTTAGTATTTCCTGTCTCCTCCAACCCTCAGGTGGTGCTGGAGAAAACAGCCATAGGGAAACTGCTCTGAGGTCTCAGGGTCGGATCCTGAGAGATGGAGAGTTTGTTCCAAGGAAAGCTAACGGGAGCTGTGAGTGCTCAGACTCATCCGGCTCTTTTTCATATATTCTTTTTTTAAACACCTCTGTTTAAGCCCTCTGGAGAGGGTTAACTCCAGAATGGACCTGTAGTGCACCGGTAACCCTGAAAGGTTTGTATAGCGAAACTGCAGCTAAAATAGACAATAAAATCACATACAGTAAATTTCTGTGATTCCCCCTTTTTCAGGAGAAAAAGAAGGATGTCAGCGTTAACAATTTCACTGCACCTTTAGCCATTCCCATAACTACAGAGTAAATCCTTTAACACTAGTGTGAAATCACAAATTGTTCTGTGCTCTTCCTTGGAAAATAAAAATAAAAATTTAAAAAAAAAAAAAATCAACTCGCAAACATTTCTCGTTAAATGGTAAGAGACATGAGAGAGATGTGGTGGGGATTACAGACACACAGCATGCTAAGGAGTTATTAAACAAAGTGCAATGATTTTTGACTATACAGGAGGACGGACGGACAACTCCCCTTCAGTACCACCTAGATGCTCAATACCTCTGGAGAGGTCCGGAGGTACCGTGTCAATCTGTAGCCGTAAAGCTTGTGTTCGAGGTTAGCCGGGCTCCACGGCCCCGTGTGCAACTGCGGTAGCTCTGCACATCTTAGCTACATCTGTGACTGCAGGAGAAGGGATTCGCTCGCACAAAGACAAACATTTCACGTTTCGCTTCCCAAACGTGAAATTTAGTTGCCAATTGAGGATTTGATGGCTGGTTCTAGAAAGCTGCTCGAGCCACAACTGAAAGATGGACTCAGCCCTAAAATCTGTGCACGCCTGGTGTAGCTTCTGTGGGATCACCTCCTTCTCCTAAACATGACTACAGACACAAACCATCCCTCTCTCCTGCTCCCATCCAAGCAGCCAGACACCTGCAGTCCTTGCTATCAGCTTTGGCCGGTGCCTGCCGTTAGCCCGCTAAAGCAAGGCTTGGGCAGAGGGTCACTAAAAAGCAGAAAGTCTCCAGGTCCCAGCTCAGGTTCCCACAAAGCGAACAAGTTTATCACCGGCTGCTGCCTGGCGAGAGGGTCTGTGGGCAGATTTTTCGCTGAGATTTCAAACGTGACTATCCAAAGCTCAGAGACCAAAAAAAAACCCAAAACCAATCCTCATCTGAATAGAAAGCGATTTCCACTGCTCGCCAGCACCTCCCTACCCTCCTCTCCCAGGCTCAAATGATGAACAGGGAGTCAGCTCCTTTACTTACCCCACTGGGAACTAAACCCTTCATCAAATCACACATTAAAGAAGCTCACTGTGTGCAAAAGACTCTTACGCTAAAACAGTTCCACCCTACACAGTGCAGTCAACACAGTTTTTAACTTAAATTTGCAGCTTGTTCTTTACAAGTGCTTCGCAGAGAATATTTATATTCTTCTGACACCATATAAATAATATTTATACAGCTTAGACATTTTGAGACATGCATTAGACTTTAGGTAGTACATATTTCTTGATCATATATGCAAATATTACTGTCAATTAAACCGAGCAACCTTATGCTGGACCATGTCTTGCGTTATCCAGGACATTTGACGGTGGCTCCGAATCGTCCATGGGAAGGACCAGGCGCGTTCCCCGGATTACGAGTTCATGGTCCCCAAAAGCAAGCTCCCGATCGAGCGCGTCTTCAGAGCTGTTTCCCACGAACCGCCGTGACGTGCCACTGGATGCGACGGAGTCGGTGTTGACGGTGGAATCCCCGTAGGTCAGACTGATGTCCCCGTCGTTCAAAATGAGGTCAGAGTCATCGTCCTTCAGCTGCTCTTGATTCTGGGCAACAAACAGGAGGAAAGTGCTGTTTAACTCTTCCTGAATAGCTATGTTTGCAATCGCAGTGGCGGTGAACGAGCAGATAAAGGGAGCGAATCACAGACTCTCCTGCACCATGACCATAACCAGATGTGCCACACACACATCTCTCAGCCCAGGAGACTCGCACAACGCGCCAACTTCTCTGCAGACTGCCTACAAGGGCTCTCTTGGCTCTTCTTTCTGATGCCATAGCCAGATACACAGGGAATGCAATTTTGAGTGGCTTTGACAGGACTAAAATACTCATGACCACAGGAATCGCATTGCCGACCCATCAGAGCCATCTCTGTTTTGTGCAGGGAACTTGATGCTGATACTTTGCTGGCAGGGCAAGAAAACTCCTGCCACGGAGAGCTGCCGCTGCAAGGTGCTCCTGGGCACGGCAATGCCCTGAATGCTGCGGCCCTGCCAGAGAGCCGTGCCGGCACCAGCCACCCACAGAGCCACGAGAGGCCAAGCCTGACCAGCAAACCCAGCTCCTCGAAGAGCGCGGGTGCACACAGGCTCTGCAGCGATGGTGGAAGAGGTCGCTCCCTACAGGCTCTCCAAAGCTGCTTGTCATCTCCTTGCCCCTCTGGGCTGCTCAAACAAGGGCTCTTTACCATTTCAGGAGAAAGTCAGCCCTGGTTCAGATGCTGGCAACCCTGAATACACCACGAATCCCTTCATGACGAAACAGTTAGCTGGAAAAGCAAAATGCTCACGGGAATTAGCTCATCCATCAGTCCCAGTATCTGATCTCCCCCCAGGCTCTCAGCTCAATGCTGCAGAGCAGCATCCAAAAGCCACGCAGAAATGTAAACATGTCAAACTCCACTAACACTGTGACAGAAAGGACACCAGTGGACTCACTTCGTACGCCTGCGGACTTGTCAGGCACCGGGCAATAGGCCCACAGCACCCCGGGAGCGTGGTCGTCAGAGGAGGACCGCTATGCGTCAGCAGGGGCTTTAGATAGCTACAGAGAGGGTTAAGGAAGAAAGAGGAACAGGGCAACGTCGATAAGTCGAGGGGTGGGATGCAGAGGTAGCAGCGAGGAACTCAGTGTCTCAAGGAAATCACAGGAAGGAAAAAAACACAAGTCCCTGGAAGCACAAAAATTATAGGGATGAGCAACATGAATGCAACCAAAAAGTGGGACATGAGCGGACCAGGACACAGTCCCAGTAAGAAAAGGCTTAGCAGCATCACTTGTCCCATCATCCTGTGCCTCTCAGCCTGGCAAATCACTCCTCCACTAATTCATGGCAAAGCATTTGAAAGGGAGGAGGGGCACAGATCTAGCAAGAGGGCTACAAATGAGAAGACCTCTGCCCTTCCTCCCTGCCTGCCACTGGGATCGAGGACCTCCAAGGCTGGAATCCCAGGGGAGCCCCGCTTTGAACTGAGCTACCGCTGCATTCCCACTGACGGCGGGTGGAAATGGTCATTTCTCCCAGCCACAGACACAAGGAGGTGCAAATCAAAAATCAGCAGTGTGACAGGAAAGCAAACGCTGGCTCCTCTGCTAAGCGGGGAGCGAGTCACGCTCCGAATCAACGGAGTTGCTCGGCAGACAGGATTTGGCACGGCATGCGCCGACTGCCGTTCAAGGATACTTGTGATCGAAGTTGTACCACATGCGGAAGAGCCAGGCGCTTTCTGCCTTCGTACTTCTCCTCTCGCTCTCCGGGATGCCCTGCAGGAGAGCAAAACATTAAACAGCAGCAGAGCAACGTGCCACAATGTGGATCAGGGCCAGGACCCCCCACGAGGCACCGGGTTATCCCCAGGGGGACATAAGAAGACACACACCTTCCCACTGCCTCTTCAGAAACCTTTAGGTTGCGGCAAGCATAAGGGCGTTCACACCACAACAGGCTGAAGGTGCTTCCGGCACCACGCTCTGCATTTAGCAGTGTGCAACAGCCTTAGGGAGGTGGTATCAAAGTACAGAGTGACCATTTTTCTGCTAAAGCCTTCCAGTTTCTGGCTCCAAGGTTTAAAGTGCCTCGGAGCAGGCAGCTGCATCCAGACATCACATTAAATAGTAACTGACAGGTCCAACCTCCAGCAAATCTTGCCTGAGATTTTTGTATGCAAGTAATCATGTGTTAGGGGACTCCTGGCTTCCTTTTAGTTGGAGAAAAAAATACTAAACTGTTTGGAGGGGACTATGAATACAATTACATATTTCACAGAAATTTGGCTTTCAGATTTATGGCTCTGGGCTGCCTTTAGCATTTGACGCTTTCCCTCCAGGAGGTGAACAGCCCAATAAATGGCTCTGAATAAAATGAACCTCCAAGGTGCAGAACCCACACTGAAATCAATTAGAGCCACAGCCACAGCACGACGGGGCTGCAGAGGCACGAGCAAGACAGCTCGGGGCTACTGGGCAGGAAAACTCCCAATGCCACAGGGCTCCAGCATTTATCTCAGCGCGGTCGGTGGTTCCTGGGCTGCCACGCAACTACCCACAGGAAACGTGGAGGCAAAAGAGAGGTTGAGGGTACCTGTGGGTAAAAGTGGGATGGAAGATGCTAGGCCAGTAACGGTCTAATTAATAGGCCAGCAAATGGCATTTCTGTACTGCCCTGGACGCTGGGGTGAGGCAGAAAGCCTCCGTGTCACGCACATTTTGATATTTATTTCAGATCCAGCAAGGGAGAGACTGAATCTATCGCAGCAGTAATGTGGACTGACTAAACAGTCCAGCATTACTTCTACGCCCTTCTTTCCAACTGAATAAAAGCAAGCCTCATTATAACTAGAGGGCACAGAAAAGCCATGACTCCCACTGACTGCAAACTCTTTCACCAGAGGAGCTAAAAACTCTCCTACAGCTGGAAGGGAGCGGAGCACAGGCAGGCATTTACAGGGTCTCCATGTAACCCCTGCACCGACGAGCACAGTGCAAATTCCTCTACAGAGGCTGCCCAGCGGCGCCGCACTCACCACATTCTCCTGATCCGCATCCACACCAACTCTGCGGAGGAGAAAATGAGCACAGGGTTAGGACAAGCAATGCCAGGTGGGTAGGCACCGTGGTTCAGGGGGAAGGACGTGATCTTCCTCTTGTCCCTTAAAACCGAGCACCTTAATGTAAGAGCGGGACGAGGGAGAGGACGTGCTGCGCCAGGAGAGCCCCATACACGCCGTACTCACCGGATATTCAGGCAGGACAGCATGGCCGTGGTGCCCCCACCGAAAACCCACACCGTAAAGAAGACGATGAGGAGCGTCGTGCTGAACATCATCTGCCGGGCGTAGGTGGCCGTGTCACGGATGGCCAAGGCAAATGCCATGGCTCCTCGCAGCCCTGCCAGGGAAGGGATGACAGAAGAGCTGTGTTAGCCCACGGCACAGGCAGCTGCCCCCACCGCAGGCTTCCCCACCCAGGATTTACATCACGCTGCCCCATCACACTGTCCGGTCCTGTCTGTCTGACAGGACATCCACCACCGGAGGAGACCACAGTGCTTTAGCGTGACAACTTCACAGCACACGTTGTGAAAGCCTGGGTTATCACCACTCTTTCCCAGCCCAGAAAGGCAAACCCTCCTCCTGCCCCACGATGTGCACTCAAGTGCAGGGCAGGAGGAGCTCATTCCTACATCTCAAAACCAAGGCATTCACACCACTGAGTCTAAGGGAGCCCTTTCCTGCCCAGCCTCTTCTCCAGACATTGCCCGTAAGAGATTTAGAGTTGAATAAGGAATATTTCCAGGTGCTCGGGGGCAAGGAAGTGCAGATGGGCCACATGGTCGGAGGCAAGGATGCAATAACGTACCAGCAAACATCATCATATGCTGTAAATTTGTTCCGATCTTATTTCTTCTCCCCAAATTCAGTAAAAATGACAGTGGGTAAATATTGGCAGCTCTTCCTAGGAAGATAGCAAGCTGTATTTGCACACGTTAAGGAAATTGCTCTTCCTATGTCTCCCATCGAATCCCACCTCTGCACACAGAGCCCATTTCTACTGCCCGATGGAAACGTTGGGGAGCCTCAGAAATGCTGGTCCTCTGGATGCAAAGATAACCACCCAGCTCTGAGTGCTACAGCAGTGTGGGAAGAGCACGCTACTGCCTCACCGAAGCAAAGTACACATTGCAATTCAGGAACAGCATACAGAGGCAAGCACAAATAAACAAGCGAAATGATGAGAGGGCAGATTAGACAAGTGAGAGGAGAGAGAAACCACCATTTCCCACCGTATGCTCTCCCCTGCCAGGTCTGTTTGCCACCTCAAGAATTATTTGTCCTCTGTGAAGCTCAAGTTATCACAGCTACCACAACCCGTCTGACATTCCCCGGCACGCCACACTTCATGGCTGGGTTTGAAGCTTTAAGCCAAGTCCCGTTCCCAAAGATTATTCAGCAAAACGAAAGCAGCAGCAGCTGAGAAGGAAACAAAAAAACCCTAATACTCTTTCTGTTTTCATAGCCTGCGAGATACAAGAATCACCAGCCCCTTCATATTGCTTTTTATCTTTGAAGCTGTGTCTTTTAATACCAGCACCCAGATGGCAAAAATAATCCTGGAGCCAATATTCAGCGCAGCCTTGAATAATATGGAAAATGCTTCCAGCTTTTATGTTCTTTCCTGAACATCATGAATTTGCATAAGAGACGTATTTCATGATCTCTCTCATGAATGAGCTATTTCATCAGCGAGTTAGCCAGTTCCTACTGAAGAGGCACAGCATAAAATTTCAATCTAGCCACCCAAATGGCATTTCCCTGCTCTTCACTCCCTTTACCCCACTGCAACCCCGCAAAAGCTCATTGGGGAAATCCAGCAGACCCCACTGCAAACCCACATGCCAGCACTAGCAGAGATAACGACGTTTTATTTATCAGTATAAGCCTGCTTCAGTGCAGGCAAAGGGTGAAAATAGTTCTGCACATCTAAACTGGCTTCCCTGTGATATGAAAAAAATTCCTTCAAAATCCTTGTTTTTCTGAGACATACCAGGACCAATAGCTTGTTTCCATTAGCATCAGCCTGCAGAAGGGGAAATCCTTTCTCATGACATCATTCAGAGGCATCTACTGTAGCTTTAACTGTGCTATTTGACCAAAAAAAAAAAAAAAAAGCTTTCTTCAAGGCCAACCAAATGGAATAGCAGAGAAAAGAGGACATAAACAGCTATACCAGGCGGTCCCCATTTGTGAAGCCACTCCTGGTGCCACGCTGCCTCGTGACGAAGCCTGGTGCTTCAGCATCACGTTCGCATCGAACGCCGAGTCCCTGCAGCATTTGATTGAAATGCTCACGAAAGGAGACAAGACGGGGAAGAAAAAAAACCAGAAAAGCTGGGAAAAGAATCTCCATCTTCTTAAAATAACCAGCAAAGGCACCACTACACAGGAGAAATCCCCTTTTAAAAATAAAGCTAGACTGACTGAAAAAAAACTCCACACATTTGAATGAAAAACACAGATTGGGAATGAGGCACCTCTCCCTTTCTTTTTTTGTCTTATAAAAGGGGCTCCAAAGGATACGAAAGCCCCCACCACGAAGGTAGGGTTAAAGACATGGTTCTGGAAGGTGAACAGTGCAAGTCCCATGTAGGAGAAGATGAAGTTTTCTGCCAAGAAATTCAGGAGCTCAAACAACTGAAAGAGAAAAACAAATTAAAAGTGAATTAGACATAACACAGATTTAACAAGAAAAACATGTTAGCCCATCCATCACGCAATAAATACTTCTGCAGAAGCAACCCTAGTAAAATCCATCTGTAGAAAGACAGATGCACCTAATTCTGGCTAGAGGGAAGGAAAAAATATTGAACTTGAAATTCAGAGAGGCTGAAGGGGGCTGAGGAGCTCTCACCTGCTTAGTTCTGTGTTGGGACTCTGTAGATAAGTTGTTATAGGTATAATGGGCCTGTGTGATCCCGCAGAAGAGTACGGCCACCACACCTGGGGAGCAGAGCATCACGTTAGACTCCTGGTCATGAAAAGGGAGCTAGGCTGCACCCCCGTGGTGTAGGGGACTTAATGCAATAACCCCAGAACCCAGAATAATTAAACTTTTGAAAGCAGAGGGAGAGCCCCAGCTGCAATCGATACTGGGAGAAGCAAAACTCAATAGCCCCATCATCCCTGCAGATCTCCGTCCCAGGCGCAGGGCTGTGCTGGAGCTTGCCTGTAAAGCCACATGCTTCGGCCAGCAGGAACGTGCTCCAGGACATCAAGAAGAACAAGCCAGTCTCCAGCAATGGGAACTCCCGAAGTTTGGTGAACTTGGTGACGTTGCAGATGGTTAAGGACAATTTGGAGAGAAACTGTAGGCTAAGAGTATATCAAATCCAGTTGTGTATCACAGCAACGCTACACAGCCTACCCCTAAAAAGGCTATGGCACTGCCTTTCATTAATTTAGGCTACAAATCATGAAACACTGCATCTGGATGAGATGCAGCACAGCAAAAAAATAAGCTGTTATGCAAACACTTGGAAAAAAACAACAAAAAGGATATTAAAGCTGTCACAACTCCAGTGGCTGCTCCCATTGCAAAAGATCCACTGAATATCCCCAGGAAGATCCCGATGGACTTGAACATCGCTGTGACATCAAACGTGTGGCTGTTGTCGCCTGCCGGCTGGTATGCAACAATCGAACTGAAAGAGGGAGGAAAAGCACACACAAGAACAAAACACTGCTTAGTCTGCAGGGAGAGGCACCTCCACGGTACTACGTGAGCTTTGCAAAGTGCCACGATCGCTGCAAACACCGAGCCTGAGAAATCAGGGAGACAAAACCCGAGTCCCACACTGCAATCCCTCTGCGTTCACAGCATGCAGGTGCAGCGCGCCCACCCTGTCCCGGGGAGTTTGGGATCCCCTGCACTCCCGGCTGGCTTTCTACAGTTCAGCCACCCCTCCTAGGCACGGCTCTGCATTTGCTGCTCTTAGACATTAGAGAGCATCGGACCAAAGCCCGTCTCTTGCATGATCTCCTGCAAATACATTCGCTAGGCGACAGTCCGTCATTTATGATGGTATTTTGGGGGTTTGGAATCAGCTCTCTATAAAGTCAGGCACTCTGGGACCACAAAGCATTCGAGTGGGAAGCCTACATTTCTCTGTCAACTCCACAGAGGCGGCTGATGTGAATATCCCCTGGAGAACTGTAAGTTATGCCATTTTACCGCATTTAACGTGCACTAAATTTATTTTGCACTGCTCCGAGTTCTGAAGTGAAATATTGCAGGGTAGCAAGGCAAACGGCAACACTGTTATCTTCATCCACCAAACTTCAACAGACCTTTGTGATGAGATGGCAAATAGGTCTGCCACGCTGATCCCATCTCTGAATCTGCTCCCTCCTAACTCCTGATGAGCTGAGCCTTGCATCAGCCATTCCACTGTTTTACTTGGAAAGACTGAGATACAGGGGGGCCCTTAGCCATCTCCTAAATCCCATTTATTGACTCCTTACATCGCTTTCTTTGATGTAAACTTACCAAAAACATTAACTTCCTAGTTAGCAATCCCTCGCCTGGCTCTGTTAAAACTCTTGGATGTGAACTTTAAACATTTGCTGTTTAACCTCCTGAGTTATGCTGGAACGGAAAGTTACTGCCTTGTGCACACATCCTGCAGCCTTCTCCCCTAACTACACACCAACATTTTTCTGCAACATGCATGACAATCCTCCCCCTTCCAACACGTCACGGGTCACTTCCCCTGCTAAACTTCCCTGCTTTTAATACATTTCATTTTTCTGCATTGTCTTTTACACTGCAAGCCACAGATTTCTCCCTGTGATTTAATTTCTTTTGTCAATCCTGTCTTATACTTCCTGTTCACCAACGTGCTCTTATTCTGGGGTTTGGGGTTTGGGGGTTTTTTTTAAATCCAGACCGGTTTCGTTTCCCCTCCATAACCGACTGTTTGGATGTCAGGTTTGCGTTTTAACCTCTTACAGTTTTCCTTCTGGTTTTGCTTTTTGCATCACTAATAAGACATTATTGCCAGCTGCCCTTCATGTGCTTTATTTCCCCTGTCCTTCCCCATGGGGCTCCCTGTGGCATTTAGCCCCTGTGAAACCTTCTGTCAGAAGAAGCAGGTAGAGACCCTGCGGCTGCATTTACCCGCCTGCTCCCGAACCGCAGCCCCGGCACCTCGCTGCCCACCGGCTTTCGTTCTGGGTTCAATTCCTGTTCATCCTGCAACTGGTTCCCTGCCGCCAAGCCAGGCCAGGCCAAGATAGCACAAGGCAGGAACAGAAAGGCACAGATCCTGCTCCCCAAGCACGGGAACGGGCGTTTGCCCGGGACTGAAAGCAGGGAGGAGAGGAGCCTCGGGGGCACCGAGCTCCCGGCAGAAACCGTGGAGGAGTCCCAGCACCTCATCCTCCCCCGGCGCAGGGATGGTGCCCACAGCGCTCGCTTTCACCACGTGCAAGGAGCCGATGGCACTTCTTGGGGCAATCACCGAACCCCCACACACGGCCAGCTGTGGCTGGAGCCCCTCTTCACCCCTGGGACAAGGCAGCACCCACCACCAGCCGTCACCCAGGTGGCAGCTCCTCCATCAGCACAGCTCACCCAGAAACCTCCATATTCTCCATCTTCCCAACTCACCCTTGCATCTCCTAACTGGGGAGCCGGTCTTCTGCTTGTGGGAGCAGAACCGTCCCCACGGAGTTCCCCCTCTTATGCCTCTGCTGTGAAACAGGCAAATGCCAAACTAAATTTAAAAAAGGGGAACCACAAATAGGAGCTCTGGACTGCTCTTGGAGGAGCTCTCCTCCCTGGAGCAAGAGGTCTTCACCTCCTCCTTGCACCTAAGATGTGGTTGTGTCCAGGTGAGTCGAGGCTGCCCTTGAGATGCCTGCACCGACCGGTACCTGCTGTGCTGACCGGGGCTGCCTTACGTTGCTTATGGTGACTGCGAAGACAAAGACCATGGCAAGCTTTAAAACGGGTACAGGTTAAGTCCTGAGAAGCCCTTGAGAAGTCAGCATGCTGCTGGGCTGGGCTGCACAAAAGCCTTGCAGCAAAATAACTGCTGACTGCAGCTCAGAGCTGCTGTTTTGGTGCAAATTATCTTATTTCAGGGAGGGGGGTCGATTGAACTCAGCTTGTGGAAAGAGGAAAGCGGGAAATCAGAGCAACACCTACAAAGCTGGTACTGAAACAGTGCAAGAGGCAAATCACTGCGGCACACGGTGCAGTCACCTACGTGTGCGGAGATCCACCACAAATATCATTACTCTGATGCTGAACCCACCCACTCCTACCCAGAACCTCCAGGCACAGGCTGGAAGACCCTGTTCCTTCCTCACTCTGGATCACTTCTTAAACACGACCTGGCTGTGCAGCATTTATTCTCGCACCAGCAGTGACACATCCAGCATAAAAGCCAGAGCGAGCAATACAAACAGTTCCAGAAACCTCAACAGAAACATTCAATTCAGTAAATACAACTCATGCGGGTGGCGATACGCAGCTCACAATATGTTACTTGCTGCCTCCACCTCAGTAAAGCCCACGCAACCAGCACGCCGGAGTGACAAGTATTCCAGAAATATTTTCTGCATTAGTCTTAGCTATACATTAACCTGTCACCATTGCAGATATTATATATTTCCAAACAAATCGCCGTAATGACAACACAGGGAAAACGCAGATAAAATATGTCCTACATGCAGAGGACATAAAATATTAAAGAATATAAAACATTCTTTAGAAAGCCAGCAAGTTTCCCATGTGTTCAGTCCAGGGTATTAACTCTGGCTGTAAGAAATACCATCTTCTTGGTGCACAGAAAGTGGGGAGAGAAAGGAAACAGCTGCTTTACCAACTATTTCCACCTAAACAAAAGCAGGTATTTGTGGACGGGAAGGAAGGCAGGTAGGAGCAAAGCCATCAGCAATGGGTTTCAGTGGGATCCTGTGGCTGAAAAGCAGATATGGTGCTTTTCCCATTTCAGAGGACATAAAAACTTCCTTCTGGCTGGGTCAACTGGCCATAAAAGCAAAACAAAACTATCCATCATGCAGGGGGAAGTTGTAAGGACAACCTGCAATCCCAAGCTGCTGTCTGCAATGAGGAGATGCATCAGAAGGTCACTACGGCTTTTCAGGACACTTAATATGGAAATCTCCTCTTGCAAACACTGATGCTCCTATTTTACAGGAGCAAGGCTGAGTGGCTCCCCCCAACACCTGACATGTAACATACATAACAATTAAAAATAAAAACAGAACACACTTACGAAGACAGCACTATGGCAACGGCATCATTGAGGACGCTTTCGCCAAAGAGAAGGGCATACAGCTCAACATCAACCTGGAGTTCATGGAATATGGCAAGAACAGTCACTGACAAATAGAAAAATAGAGAGACATTCAAAAAGGTGCCGTTATTTTGGTGTAATCAAAGACAAAACGCCCCTTTTCAGAAAGCTGCCTTCCTGCACATCTGTGCCACTCTGCTGCCATGCTGCCAGCTGCCCCCCGTGCTCCCTTTGAGAATCTTCCTTCCGCCCTTTAAGATTTGGATTTGCTTTTATCATTTCCCTCCTCCTCCTTTTACTAAAACACATCCTGGGCATTAGGTCTGTTAAGTCTTTAGCAGGCAGACATGAGCAAACTCTACTCTGAGCTTCCTGAGGGTCTGAGCTCGCAGGCTGGACCACGGTACCACGCTGACACAAGCCACCCAGCTTTTGGGATGCCATTAGCTCGGAGCATCAGGGAGAGCCTTCCTCCACCTGCAGAAGGCCAGGAGGATGCAGGCTTGTCCAGGATGACGGCTGTCTTTTCCTTCCATCCCTGATACTCAGAATGAAATCCTCAGATTCAACACAAGTTGACACACTGGAAATGCCAGCTGGAAAAAGCCAGGCATCGGCTCAAACCCCATTCAGGGGTTTCTTGTGATTTACGGCCACGTGGCAGAGATCGGAGTACCCTCAAGCCCTTCTGCAATCGAGCGGCTCCAAGAAGATAAGGAAAACACAGCAGGTTTTGCATATCAGCCTTGCAAAAACATCACAACGTCTAAAGCAAGCAAGATGTAACACATGGTGCATCATGCACAGCTCAGGCTGCTGCAGAGGGCTGAGCTAATTCCAATCAACTTCTCTGAAAGTCCTTTAAAACAGCATTCAGGGACTCATCTGTACACAGTAAAGGGGGTTTAATCCATTTACGCACAGGGAAACGCTCCATTTTTACCTGTGAAATCTTCTTGTTCCTATTTCGAAGCCTGAAGAAGGGACGCGACGCCGACAGCTTGTCTGCAGCATTACTAGGCATTATTTCTACCTATGGTCCTTGCCTGGCCTCTGCCCATCTGCCATCAGATCTACCACACCGCCATCACGTCTGTGAGGTGCTCCCTGCTTTGCAAACGTGTCCCCCTCTTGGTGTCAACACCCCGGCTAAGTTACGGGGAGGATGCTCGACCTCGCAGCCACACAGGAACAGCTCCCCGCTAAAGGAACTGGTGGCCTGAATGCATGCCCACCCAAGACACGTTCAGAGAAGCTGGGAAATCATTTTACCTTATTTTTTAAGTTTGTTTGGGTTTTTTTTTTAATAAAAATATCAGCAGTAATAGCCACACCAATACCTGGCAAACCTTAGGGAAACATAAAAAATAAATTTTTTAAAAACTCCTGGGGAATGCATGTCTCGCATTTCCACCTGGCAGACAGATGTGGTTACTGCCACGTTATCCTGCAGGTTATGTTCTGCCGTGTTATTCTTGCATACATGCATAGACATACAATGCTCCTCATTTTGCCTTTGAAAACAGAAATGACTCATTGTTAAGATGAGCAGGTAAAAGTCCCAATTCATCTGGAAACGACAGCCACTGGCACTTGTTTCAAAAGGGCAGAAGACTTGGCTTATCCAGGCGTGCAATCTTTCCCTTCCAAGCAAAACT
Organism: Gymnogyps californianus; assembly: GCF_018139145.2. NCBI lineage: Eukaryota > Metazoa > Chordata > Aves > Accipitriformes > Cathartidae > Gymnogyps > Gymnogyps californianus. Next base: position 8,909,506 of record NC_059479.1, read on the forward strand.
GACCAATATCTGCATTTAAAAAATCCGCCAAAGCTACTGTAACATCAGGAGGAGGGCAATGCTGTCACCCCCCAGCCCCACCACACTGGTCTCAAACGTAGCAGCCAGGCTGCAAAGGCAGAAGTTCAAGCCCTGTTCAGCAAAGGGCAGGAGGAAAGAGAGGCCTTTCTGTGGTCCTGTGTTTTGAGGTGAAGCTGGAACATGCAAATAAACAGCTACCATGTAAAAGCAACCATGAACTAAGTAAAATTCAGTTGGACAAGGCATGTTTTGATTTATAAAGTGCATCAGTAGACCAAGATGTCACTACTGTCCTCAGTACTGCTCATTAAGATCAGTTTTCAATGAGATTTGCACCTTCCAAAATCCCATCCAAATGGAAACGGAAGAAAATCGCTAAACTAACTAAACCTATCAGCTGAACCCTCCCCACATTACACATCTTGTTGTGCATCAGCTCTTGGCACAGGATGGCAGAGGCACAGTGGACCTGTCCCAAAACCCAGCGAAGTCAAGAGAGAGACTGCCTAGGACTTCACTGCAAACAAAGATTCAGGAAAACAGAGGTTTGGAAGATATATTACACATAACTGAAGGAAATAAAAAGGCATGGAGACAAATTTGACCTCTAAGAATGTCATAAAAAAATTAAACTCCAAAATTCAGAAGGAGGGAACTTGCAGGGGTTTCAGACTTTCTTCCCCTCTTCACAACTCAAAACAGATCAAAATGTAGGTAAAATGAGGGAAAAAATAACCACCTAACATACCTGGGTCAGTAGCCGATACGATGGCACCGAATAGGAGGCAGTCAGTGAAGTAGAAGTCTCCCCCGATCTGCCCAGTGACTTTCATCAGCGCCACACAGCCATACACGACAGAGCTGGTGATTAGAAGAGGCAATTACTCATCTCTGCAGTGCATTAAAATGACATTGAAATGGGCTCGATTCCCCTGAATTTGCCAGATTAACCCCTAAAGTTATCCAAACGCAGGAACACCAAAGAACGGCACTGCGTGAGCTGAGCCTGATGAAACCCCAGGACCGCGCACACCAAAGCACCCGCCGCACCGGACCACAAACACGGTGCCGGTGAGGAACCGGGACTGAAACTCCTCCACGAGCATAACACGGCTAAAGAAAAGCAGCAGCCAGACTCGTAGGGTCTCATGATCGCTTTGCAGTGTTTCACATTAACACATTTCAGTGGGATGACCTTGGCCTGACTTTGAAACAGCCAAAACTTTCAGCGAGGAACAGATAATGTGGATGCTGAGTTTGCATGAATCCACTGGACTCTCCAGTGGAAAACACCCTACGCCAGCCTGCGTGCTACTATTCAGAGTGTGAATCATCTAGCTCCCTCTGTGCATAGGGATAAATAATATGAAACACAATCTGTGCTCACTAGGCACCTGCTTCCAGCAAGTAAGGACAGGACATGCATTTACGATCCTGCCCTCTACTCTTGTGTCTCACACTTGTTAGGGCTATGCTTTCAATAATTTGAAGCTACTGACTGTTTTTTCAAGACAGTCTTCAGAGAAGCGTGAAACTTTCCTTGCCATGTATGTAACTATTCTGTATGGGACACTGAGAAAGCACTACGCCATTAGACAGCAATCACCCTATCCACACAGCAAAAGTTTGGACAGTAAACAGTATTATTTGCCGCTGCCGAGCAGCAGTAGCAGAGAGCCTGTGTGATCTTTCAGGGCTGGGATTAGCGGCCGCAGCTCCGGGCTCAGAGCACTGCCTCCAAGAGCGGCTCAAAATCCTGTGGAAGAACCAGACCAGCTCCAACTACTCACCCGATCACCAGGCAGGAAATTGCAGTGCCGAGAAAAGCATATGCTAGGATGGATCCCAAGTTTCTGAAGAAGTGCCTCTAGAAGGAGGAGAAAAAAAAAACAACCCTGAATTATATTTTGCTAACGGTTTATTTCAAGCCTGCACAGGCACCCACACAGTGTCCGTAGCAACTTGGACCTAGCTCAGACACCACGAGCTGGACAAGAATGGCTGAACGGTGCCCAGCACAACGGTGTACGCTGCCAGACCAGCAGGTCTTAATGCGGCATTAATAAACATGAACATATCATTTTGTTGTACCATGTATTTAATAAGGTGCTGTTCCAAGTCCTGGGAACTGATTTCCTAACCCAGCAGCATTCCTCCTTCCTTCTCCCGCAAGCTAAACAGGATCGTTTTCCTCTCCTTCCAAATCAGCATTTCAGAGAGCTGCTGCTTTCTAAAACCTTCCCACCCTCCTATGTGTTTCGAAAGCAAGGATGGCTGAAATGGCCCAGCTGACCTCAAAAACCCCTGCACAAACCCGTGCTGGAAATGGTTGAAGTTGCTGACCCTTCCCGGGACAGAAGGACGGACGAGACTGACTGGAGCACTCTCAGCCCTGCTTCCTACAATCCTTCATGTACTGGGGAAAACCGTACCCAGGTCCACAGCCTTGGCCTGCTGAGCAAGCATTAAAGCACTCTCAAGTATTAAAAATGCTCTGGAGGCAGAAGAAGTAAAAATGTAGGCGCTGTAAAGGCACGTACCCTTTTCAAGCTGTAGCCTGCATAAAATATAATTGGAGGAAGCAAAATGTTGAAGAATACTTCAGGATCAAAAGTCACCTGTTAAGGGAAAAAAAAAAAAAAACAACAGTAAAATGGCTTGTTAAGACTTTGCAAGACAAAACACAAATAAGAATGTCATATAAAATACACGGAGGAAACCCCGTACCCCCGCCAGATGAAATGCTGTTGGATGAATGCTGAGGATGTGTCTGTGATCTTTGGGAGACACAGCTCAGAGTCCAAACAGCTTAAATTAAGATCAGCTGAAACTAGAGTTTCATGACATTGTGTTCAACTTATAATTTATATCCGATCACAATCTGACTGAAGTTAAAAAAAAAAAAAAAAAACAATAAAATCACTTAATCCAGCAGATACAGGACCCGTCCCCATGGGGGGAGTGGGGAGCATCGCCTCTCCAATCGCCGACTCCCTTACCTTTCTCAGCATCTCATTATCCTGGACGTTATTGAGCTCCTGGGCGCTAATCTCCCCCTTCAGGGTGTACTCATAGTACTTTCCACTGACATTCACCAGCAGCGTGGCGGGACTGGTCTGCACTTGGCAGCTCAGCGTCACATTGTTGATGTCGCTGGGGACATGGATGCCGTAGCGCAGGACCACGCCGACCAGGACCCCTGGGGAGGTACATGCACTGGTGAGATGAGCCATGGCAAACTCCTGGGATGATCTCTTTGAGCATGGATGCAGCATCAGGCACACCAGGATCCTGACCCTCTGCTCAGCTGCTGAGCACAACCACCACCCAAATAATTGCCCGCGCAATACTAAACCATCCGTGTCCTCCCGTGAGCCATGCAAACGCTCCATGCTCATGCGGACTTTCTAACACCAGCCATGGACCGGTCCTGAAGGCTTTTAATTACCCAGCAATCAGTCAGACCCTCGCTCTAGCGCAGTGAACAGCCTACATCGAGGGCACGCTGGTTTTCTTAGGGCAAGCACCCTGGTATTGCTGGCACACAGCTGGGGACCTGAGCAAGGCACTGCTCACCTGTGCCCAAACTATGCACGTTGCTCCTGGAAACCTGACAGCATCATGTTTTGCCACTACAGAAATATATTAAACCCTTCGTTTTTGTAGGGGATTAAAAAAGGTACCAAGCAACCATCACAAACGCTTTGAGGATAGTGAGCATCCTTCACAAGACGCTGCAGCACCATACAGCCTCCTCCCACACCAGGGAGCTTTTGCAGCGCACAGCAGCGATCCCCATTTTATAAAAAATGTGAAAGTTTTGCCTTCCAGGCCGACCACCCAGGTCTGCTCCTTGCCCTCTGCAAGCTTCAGCTCTGCACCACGAGGAGCAGCCCCAGGGCAGCCCCGCGAGCCAACGCTGCCTCCGGCTCAGCAGCTGTGCGGCAGTATCGTGGGGTTAATTTGAAAGTCAGCAATTCATACGGCACTTTTCGTTTGCAGCACAGCTGATGAGCTGCGCTCTGAGGCCTCGCAGCCAGATTAACGGCATTTGCACAGCGCAGGCTCCTCCAGCTCCTTCTCACCCACATGGTGTGCAGAGTGCTCTCCTGGCAGAGCTTTTTGACATCTGCAGGCTGGGGAGGAGGGATGTCCCACAAGACACCTTTCCACGTAGCCTTCAGCACAAAGGGTTTGGAAACTCCTTGATTAAGGCAGCGCTGAGCCGCCACAGAAATCCTGGATCTTAACCCCATCTCTGAACCACACATTTATGAAAAGCTTTCAGACACGTGGGAACTAAACAGAGACCGCAACACTCGGAAGGCTTCTCTATTTGCCTCCCAGGATGCTCCTGCTTCTTTACTGTTGCCTTAATTAAGATCTTGCTCTGTGCTTTCCTACAGGCAGGGCGCAACCCCAACCGAAGGGAACACCAAACTCTTCCTCCGCCGCCATCTCACAGGAGCAGAGCCTGGGCAGGAGCTCTGCCGTGGCCGGGCAGGAGATTGCGGGGCCCCAGCACGTTCAGCATCTCTTGCAGCCAGTTCCCGACCTGCTGCCCGTTTTTTGCCTTCTCTTGCCATGACAGCAGTTTTCCAGGACGAGATTTGCTCATTTTGCTGACGGCCAGAAGAAAAGCCCCCACCTCCCATCCCAGGGGATGTCATGCACAGCAGGGCCACCCAAGCACATATCCAGGCCATGAGCAGAGGCAGAATTGGCTGCAGAGACTCACTGCTGCTAACCCATCACACCAGTGACACAGATGGCTCATCTCAGGGACCAAGCTGACAGACCCGGGCGCTGCACCCAAAACCCCGTCCCTGGTCTAATACGGCACTTCTGCAGCACAGCTGAGCTGCTCTCGCCAACCTACCGATGCTTTTAAGCCATGCACAGTCGACCATGTGCTCACCACATGCTTTGGGCTTTATCCTGCACTGCACCGTTGGCACAAAATCGCCCCGACAGTAGCAGAAAAGGTCCCTCTTGGCACAACCAGGCACGGTCAGCTCCAGCAAGGAGAGCTGCTTCAGGGAACGTCACACTGTGCAGAGCACCTGAGAGCTGCTTTTACACTAGCATCACTAACAGGGGACACCAAAGAGGAATCCTTTTGCTTACTTTTCTGCTAGCCTCTTTGTTCCTGTGATCTTCCAGTGCTCCAGAAATAAAAGTATGGAAATGAAGGCAAGGATGTCAAGAACATCGAGATGCCACAGCACATATTTACATGAGCATGTGGCGGGGGGGATGCATGGCACCACAGCATCGGGACAAAACACCCAGGTTTCCTTTCACCCAGAAGATGATGACCCCCGAGGTACCATGGGAGACAACCAAAATTCTTCACTGGGATAATGTGAGCTTCAGAGGGTTATTTACATCTGCTTACAACTATTAAGCAGCTTTAAACAGTTACAGTGAGAATTCAGATGAAAGGGAGGAAAGCCAGACTGGGGAGCTCATTCACCCTCTGCCCTCGCAACTGCTCCTCTGCTCCTACGGAGCAAGCAGCACCAGGTACACCACGTTCTGCAGCCCTCCAGAGCTACCTAGGGCGGCTTTTAAGAAGTCTTTTTTAAAAAAAAAAAAGGTTTATTTTAGAGCTTCATGCAGGAGTCAGAAATCTCCAGCAGCAGCAGCTGCCTGCCTTTTCTCAGACGGAAACCCATCCAGCGACCCCTTTAATGCCCGGGCTCAGCACTTGGAGATGAGAGGCCCTGCAGGAGGAAGGAGGGACGGACGGATGGACGGACGTCGCTGCTGGGAATTCAGAAGGGATCCTGACTCACCCACCTCTCCGCTCTTAATCCCTGTCCCAAAGCAGCACTACATCTGATAGCACCCCTGCTCGTCCTCGCCGTCTCGCTTACCCGGGCAGCTGCTCCCCGGCCCCGCGTGCCGGCCATGCTCCAGCCGCAGCCAAATTCCCACTCTGGCTAGGAATGGGATAAGGGAAAAGGGCCAGATAAACTTACAATATCTGCCAAGATCACTGTGCTTGGGGCTCCCAAAATCAGGCATTTTACCTTGCCCTGTAACACACTGCCCGGGAGGCTTCCAGAGCTCTCTGGACCGAGGTGGGAAAAGACGCCCACGAGCAAACACACATCCGCACAAAGAGCTCGTGGGCACCGAGGGTGAACCAGCCAGCATCGCGCCAGCGGCTTCCGACACAGAGATACCATCAGAGTTACTGACAGGGAAAGCACACTGCTGCGCTGCTTAAAGCCAATTATTCTGCCAACATTAAGATGACCCCACCACCGGCCCCTCCTGCCCAACGGCGGATCTCTAATCAACCCGCCCCACGTAACGATGCTCGCTGGTGGCACTTGGGACAAAGTCGACTCGGATGCCAAGTTTTTTCAGACCCCAAACTCAGTCCTAAGCTCAGGCTACCTAGACCAAGCCCAGGGGACTGTGTAGGTCCTCCTGGTTCTGACGGTCTCTTAGGAAATGGTTCAAACTCTCTTGGCGCTCAAAGGGCCATCCTAGCAGCAACCCGTGAGCCGCTCCACCAGTATCGACATGCTTTTGCAGCCAGAAGTTTTACAAAACTGAGCCCTGGGAGGGAGCAGAGCGGAGGGAACCTGACACCGAGGAAGCTGCCAGCCGAAAGCTGCAAGGAGTAGAGAAGCTAAAGGCAAAGCTGGTAAATTAATTGAGTTCTTTTATGCAAAGTGCAAGAGATTATTTTCATTGCATTTCTCCCAACTTCATTAAAAAGAACAAAAGCCCATGGGCTTTTTTTTTTTAGGTGCTGTTGAACATTTCCGAGGTAAGGTTTTAAATGAAGACTAATATATTACCATCCAGGCACTTAACAACAATGGAAGCACGCAGGATCCCAGGCGAGCATTAATCTGGACACCAAAAGGAAAGAAAAATGTAGCGAGTAACTGAAGACATCCTGAAAACAAGCAATTTAGACATACGCAATCCAGGGGCCGAGTGGGAACACGTACAAGGAAACTAAACTTATAGAGAAGCTCCTGTCACATCCAGCATCAGACCCCAAGAAGAACTGAAACAAGATTGTTCAATTAATCATCCTAAATGTTGAGTACCTCGGACGCGGGAACCTCATTTTAAATACTGAAATGAAGCTTAGAGGCGACTAAACACCTATTGTCTATCACCGTGAAATGACTCCAGCCTGCGTCCAGCTCTGGAACATCAAATCTGAGCTGACAGTGTAATTTGTAAGATATAAATCCACCCAGAGCAAGAGCTTATAACTTACAGTAAAAACACAGACACCAAGGAAACTCTGATGTATTTCAGCAAGAAGAGGTGTATGCAAAAGTTTTATTTGACTTAGTTGTTGGGTTTTTTTTAATTAGAAAAAGACAAGCTTTTACACATTGCTTCTCTCGCTTAGATTTCAGGGTCTGTTTTGCAGCCTGCCTGCTGCAGCACTTCCACATTTTCAGTGGACTTCCCCGAGGCTGAAAGCATCGCAGGGGCTGAAAACATCGCAGGGGGCTGCGGAGAGCAAAGCAGAAGCGGTACCTGCTTTGCACCCTGCAGCTTTTAAGTTGTCGCTGTAAAACAACAGCATCTCACCGCTCCTTGGGAAATTACACATCCCTTTTCCTACGGCAGCTGTCACAACCTGAGAAGCAAATGCCAAAAGCCTTGATAGCAGGGAAAAACTCGGGGTCTTCTGCATGACCAGACGGGTGACATTACCAATTTCACCAGCAATTCTCTAAGCACAGTCTGCAAAAGAGCAGACAGAAAAGTTGCATTTTATAGATCGGCAGGAGACCAAAACGACCTGAGTCATCCTCTGAGAACAAGGGGAGCACTCAGGTGGGTCAGGGAGAATGGAGAACCAAGAGGAAGAAAACTCCGGGAGAAGAAGAACAAGGTTAAGGACAAGTTTGAAAGCATGAAAGGAACAGAAAGTCTGTGTGTCGGCGAGCTCCGGGGCAGCAGGAGAAGGAAGGCCTTCCGTGCTGGAAGCACATGCTCCCACAGCACAGCTCCCGTCCCGGGGAGGTGACCACCCCTGCCCCGGGCCGGAGGCCAGCAATGCCTGCACCTGCCTCAGCCGTGGCTTGCAGGAATCTGAAAAGGCAGACCAGTATTTTATGCCTCTGGGCTGACGCAAGCGTCTCCACCCCTTCGTTTGGAAGGACACTTCCAATTAACTGAAACTTAGGATCACAAAAGGCAACGGCCCAAATGGGTCAAGTCACAGCCTTCAGAGCAAAGTTTTCTGCTGGGCGGGGAACTCGGCCACGTTGCTGCTCTGACCAAGCTTGGTCGCACATCACCTACAACCAGCAAGAGCAAGGACAGCACAGAGAAGAGACACTAACCACAGCACTCAGCAGAAGACATCTTTTCAATCCTAAACTCAACAAATCTTGTCTAGATGAGGATCCGTGGCCGCGTTAATCGCTCCCCCAGCACAACTCCCAGTCCTACTTTGGTTGAACTCCAAGTCACGCTAAATAACTCGGGCAGAGCCACGTGTGGCATCTCCATACAATGGTTCAGGCCACTTCACGAGGCCACATCACGTCAGTAAATCACAGGCCACCGTTAAAATCCAACCAGCTACACACCCGCTCCCCTGACTGACGGCCTCGCTCCACTTCTTGTGGGCACACATGTGGGGGATCTCACCGAGAGGGAGGACAAACCCCAAAAGTAGGAGCTTATGCACACAGGCCCTCGAGCAACAGGACATGAGGCTGCTGGCCCTGTGGGTCTCTGAGCACGGCAAAGGGTGGGAGCATCTCCCCAAATGGCCTCTCCACTCTTCTCGGACAGCTTCTGGAGATTCAGGCACTCTAAACATAGGGTGGAAACACAACCTCTGGCCCCAGCATGAGGGATGCAAGGCTCCTGACCAGTGCAAAGCCTGGTCTATGCTGCCCCAAGTCCCCGCTCTCAGCCCTGGAGCAGGTAAGCGGGACTTGCCGGTGCTCGGTGCCATGGTTTTGAGGCCGCTTGGCATGTGGTAGCCCCCAACCCCACCAGCTTCACCCATGCTGCGGCCGCCCTGCGAGGCCGCCTGGGAAAACCCAACCAGTTCCTCACTGCCAGAGATTTCGGAGTAACGCTGCCCTCGAGAGCCCTCGATATCCGGGGTTTGGAAAACGACCAACCCTCCCTCCAGCAACACCCAGATAACGCTCAGCACACGGCAAGCCGGGACGGGGCGCGCAGCCCGGCCATCCCAGCGAGATGGGAGCATCCGCCTGCAGCTGGGAGGGGATGCGGCGTGTCCCCCCGGATCCCCGCACCCCTTCGCCCACGCGGACGTCCACGAAACAAGCCCTGTCGTAGCCCCTCGGCAAGGGGCCACCAAGCACCGAAGAAGGCAACGGTGGGCTGCTGGTCCCCACCGCTGGTGCCATGAAAGCGGGCGGCCGGGCACCAACCCAGACGCTCCAGTTGGCCCGGCACAGAGCCGGGACTGGTTTGGACGGGGCTCCCAGTGTTCAGGGCAGGGCGGGCAGCACTCGCTGCCCGCTCCCGCTGCTCCCTCGCCTCACGGGTTTCCCACGGAGGGGGGGACGTGGGTGCGGGGGGGGGGGGGGGGGGACACGACACGTGCGTGGGGGTGCCGGCGCCCCTCACCGTAGATCATGGCGAGGCCGGTCTCGTGGAGGAAGCGGGCGCGGCGGTGCTTGAAGAGCCAGATGGTGAGGATGGTGAGGGTGAGCAGCAGGATGAAGACGAGCAGGTTGGCGCTGTCCTGCCGGTGGCTCTCCTCCGCCGCCTTCTCCGACACGATCTCCTCCTCCAGCGCCCCGGGACGCGCCGCCGCCGCCGCCACCACCTCCCCGCCCGCCGCCCCCCGCACCCACAGCCCCGCCGCCCCCGCCGCCGCCAGCACCGGCCCCGGCCCCGCCATCGCCCCGGTACCGGCCGGGCCCCGCCGCCACCAGGAAGCGGCGCTGGGCGCAGGCGCTGCGGGGCGGGGACAGCGCTGCCGGGAGCCCGGATAGGGACGGGGCTGGGGCGGGAGCGCGGGGCCGCCGGGCTGAGGGGAAGGTTGGCGACGGAGAAAAGGGTGTTGTGTTTTTTTTTAAGCCAGCAAAGTACAAGAGCCGGGGGGGGGGCGAGGCGGGGGGGGGGGGGGGAGGAGGAGGGGTGCGAAGGCGGCGCCTGGGGGCTCGTAAGGGTGAAAGCGGGGTTGCAAGCGAGCAGAGGAAGGTTTGCAAGAGGAAAGGGTTGCCTGGTTGTGAAGGCGGCTGCAAGCTTGCAAAAGGGGAGGAATCAGGCCGCAGGGGTGTAAGGGACGGAGGGCTGCAAGGGAAGGCTTGCAGGAGTGCTGGGAAAGGGGTTGCAAGGGTGCAAAAAGGGGGTTGCAAGGGGGAAGGTGGCCAGAGTGCAAGGAGGTTTGCAAGAGGAAAAAAAAATTCCCCAAACAGGCTTGCTGCAAGGAAGAAGTTTTGCACAGGCCTTGGCTTTGCACAGCCACGCACAGGAGCGGTTGGGGCCGATGAGGGTGTTGTGCGTGGGGTGCTCTGGAGGGGTGTGGTGCGGGTCACCCCAGTCCCAGGCTCCTGGGGGGACAGCGCCCTGCGCGTGGGAACAGCAGCAGCCCACGCTGCTCCCCAGAGCAGGGGCTGGGGGCGGATGCTGGAGGGCAGTGGTGCATTCACACCGTGCCAAGGCATGCGGATGGTGCCAGCAGCCGCGGTCAGCCCCGAGGTGGGATCAGGGTAAACTTCCCACCCTGTTCACCAAGAAACATGGGGGATTCGTGCAGCCAGTGGGGCAAGGGCTGCAATAAATGCCACAGTGATCAGCTTAAAGGTGATTTGTAGAAAACACCCTCAAAGAATTGCTTTTGTGCCCCATATCTTTGTGCCTTGGGGGCATGGAAGACCCAGGGTGCTTGGCTGTGTGCGCAGGACACTCGGGTTTCCTTGCTTTGCTCCAGGCCTTGCTCGGCCCAGGGTCAGGGTGTCTGTTCCCGCACATGCTGTGCATCCCTTGACACCATTTTTTCTTGCACGGGTTCCTCAAGCTTTGAGGTTAAACACGTGGAACGTGGGAATTACCCCAGGCCCCCGATGGCCCCACGCTCTGCTTTCAGCCGGGAGGGAGCCAGCCTGGCCCAGCGGAGGGCACAGGCCTGCCTCGGGGGCCGATGGCTCGCTTCTCCCTCAGCTGTCCCCCCGGGGCGCACGCCGACCCCTTGGCTTTTCTCAACGGCCTCGGTCCCGCGTGGGTAAGCGGCGGCGCGGCCACGCCCCCTGCCGCGAAAAGCCACGCCCCCGTCGCGCAAGTCACGCCCCTCCTCGGGCGCGGCCTGGCACCGCCCCCCTTCGTGACGCCATCAGCAGGCGCCGGGGGGCGGCGGGCGCCCCTGGCGGCGGCGGCGGGGGGTGAGCGCGCGGCGACGACGATGGCGGCCGCCTCGGTGTGGAAGGGGCTGGTGGGGCTCGGCCTCTTCGCCCTGGCCCACGCGGCCTTCTCGGCGGCGCAGCGTGAGTGAGCGGGCGGCCGGGGGGTGCCCGGACCGGCGGCGCCGCCTGAGGGGGGCTGCGGCACGGGGAGGCCCGCCGGGCCCCGTCACCCCCGCCCGGCCGCCGGGGGAGCTCCGGGGCGGGGGCCGGGCCGGGCCGCGGCGGCATCATCATCATCATCATCATCATCATCCCGCGGGGAGCCCCGCGGCGCCGCCAAGCCCGGCGGCTGGGGTGGCCCTGCCCTTGCGGGCCGGGCTGCGGGGAGAGCGGAGCTGGCCGTCGCCGGGAACTTACCGGGAGGAGCGCGGGGCTCGCCCCGTGCAGGCGCCGCGGCAGCCGGGGAGGGAAGGGAGGGCTGCCGGCCGCCGGATCGCGGCTTCGTTCCTTGCATCTGCCGTCCCCGTGCCTTCCCCGCAGCCATCCTCCCTCCGGGCAGCGAGGAGAGGAGGTGGTGGCGGGGACTGCTCGGGCTTCGGCATCAGCCGTGCGCTGGAGGAGCAGGGTCTCAAAGCAAGACCAGGAGCAGCCCAGCTGCCTGGGGACGGTCGGGACTGACACACGTCTAAGACCCGCAGCAAGTTCTTGTGGGGTTTTTGTATTGCTGTTCTCTTTATTTGCTTATACAGAGTGTTTCATGCATGTGTGTGTTCCTGTTTTGTAGATCGTTCTTATATGAGATTAACAGAAAAGAAGATGAAACGTTGCCCGTAGATGTAAGTTTAAGTTTTTACAATGTTTGAAAGGTGTAATGCTGTGTGGATAGTTTAGTCTCTCTCAATTGCCTTTTTTTTCCCCCAAAGTGATAGGCAAGAATAAAGGGTAAAGTAGTTTTTAAATTGCACTTTCATTTGAGCTCCCTCTGTCAAAAAGAACCACATTTTCTATCCCAACTTCCTGCAGTGTGTTTTATCTGTCAGAGAGAACAAACCCCAGGTCCGGACCTCCCTCTCCTTCATTAGAACTACCCTGAAGCATCTTGTCCAGAAATTCCCTGAACGTAGCTCAGAGAGCTTTTGCATTCATCTCCTTCTTTGCAGCATAAACATCCTCCTCCCTCTGGCCTATGTTGGCTGACATTTGTTTATCCGGTGTGGCTGCGTGCCCGTTTGATCCCAGCACAATCTGCTTCAGGAAGGGGTTTTTTAAAATTTATTTGCTTGGTTTTAAAATTTCACTTCAATTACTACCTGTTCCATTTTTGCTTAATCAGAAAGGTAAGGAGATCAAATACCCACGACAACCAGGCATGGCATTTGGAGCGAGCAGCAGTTGCCACCGCTGCACAGTGTGTGTTGGCAGCCAGCTCGTTTCTCGGAGAGGGTATTAGATCCTTAAGTGCACAAGAACACGGGGTTTTGTTCTAAGGATCTTGCTGAGGAGCCGTGTGAATCGATTCAATTCGTGCAACACAGACCGGGTGTCGGGCAGCTGAAGCTCTTCTCAGCTCTGCCACCGTTTTGCCATGGTAAATAGACGGGCTGTTTAATCTTCCCGTGCCTCGGTTTCCCTACTGTTGAATTGCTCACCTCTGTAAAGCACTTACTGTCACTGGATGAAAAGCGCAAGAGACACTGTTTGAAAGATGAGATTTTTTTGGTAAATGTTAAGGATATTAAGTAATGGGTGTGTTGCATTGTGCTTCCCTCTGTTACAGATAGTTCTTCAGACTCTGTTAGCCTTTGCAGTTACCTGCTATGGGATAGTACATATCGCAGGAGAATTTAAAGATATGGATGCCACTTCAGAACTAAAAAATAAGTATGTTTTATTTCTTCTTTTTGTAAACACCTGCACCTGCTACTCTTTATACAAACTGAACACTGTGAAATAGCTCGCTCTTTAGCTCAGTTCTTCTTAAATGCATGTTGTAGACAATAACAGAGAGGAACAGTCACACCTGGGAAAGCCAACAATGTCTTGAATTTCAGAGAGAGTTAGATAACTGGAACAAATTACATAAACTTCTTGCTTTTCCTCATCCAAAGTCCTGCTGCTGTGCAGAGCTGGTAGAGGAATGAAATGTCTATGTGGGAAGAGCTCAGCAGTCACAAACTGCTGTCGTGAGATGGTCTCATAGACTACGGGGCAGTATGCCTGGCTCACCCTCTCTTTGTCTTTGCTTGTTTACAAGAGTCTGAATTATTTGAATCTCACACTGAACTATTCAAGGCAGAATATCTGAAAGACTTTAAGAAAATAAGGGATTTTGAATTGAGATTTTTGAAAAGGATATGAAATTGGATGGGCAGATGTGGCCTCTCTGGCCATTTCCAAAAACACAAGGGAGTATGGAAAGTAAACAAGTTGACATTGTTGTATTTCATAGCGTTTACCTAAACCCCTCAGCTTCAGGCACAGAAAGGGATGGAAAGCTGACAGTAAACCGCGTCAAGGTATTAACACAAGTGACAGCTGACCTAAGGCTGGCACGTTTGGTGCGTGCGCATGCAGTAATCCACAGGCCTGCCCCTAAGCTCGAGGAAGGAAGGGGAGGTTTGTGGGCTGGACAACCTCTGCGTATTGAGCAGTCAGTATTTTTCATGCTTGGCTTTGTATTTCCTCTGTGTTTTGGAAATTACAAAGTGAGCAGGAGTTTTGGATTGAAAACTTGTATTTCAGTGTCTGTAAAAGTTGGTGTACCCTAGACTGACTCTTCTAAAACCCCTGTTCTAAAAGAGTATTAACGTTGACTTTTTACATTTATTTTGAAGGACGTTTGACACATTAAGGAACCATCCGTCTTTTTATGTATTTAATCATCGTGGTAGAGTATTGTTCCAGTCCCCAGACACAGTGAATTCTTCTTCAAACCAAGATGCTTTGTCATCCAGCTCGTCACTGAAATTTCGAAAACTTGAACCTCTGCGCCGCTAAGACTTTTACAGATTATAATAATAATCCAGGACACTGAGATGTAATATTCAAGTCGGGGATGTAAACACTTTTTTAATTTCTGGAGCAGTATTTATATTGATCTTCCAGACTTTATAAAGTATATATATATAAACTAAGGACCTTCTTTGTACACTGTTAATGAAAATGACTGAATTGTGAATTGGCAATGCAGTGTAAATTATTCTACAGTTATGCTGTGAAACACATCTTCAAATTTTCATATATTAAAATGAGTTGCAGCTGTCTTCAGTTAAAACAAAAAGCAAGCTAGTTTTTACTGCAATTAATGTTCTTTGACAAGAGGGAATGTTTGAGTGCTATTTATTTTCTCAGTTTGCTTGCACTACAGTTTATGGAACTCCTTCAGAAATACTGTGTGCACTGCATCACTTAACAGCAGGAAAAGGGGCAGCGTCTCCTGTTCCTAGAATGCCTAGGAGACCTGCATGGTGTAGGCACGGGAAGTCAAAAAGATTGCTTTCATTTTTACTTTTTTACAATGCTGAAAAATAGTTGTGTGAAGGGTTTTGGTTTTTTTTCCTAGTTTTTCATTATCACGTTATTTCCTTGTTGCCCTCCTTTGTTTAAATGTAAACTGTCCTATGTTGCCCCACATTGCCTGGGATGTGGCTGTACGTTCGGTGCCTGTGGCGGGGAGGCAGCTCGCGTCTGATCACGTAGATAATCTACCATGCTCAGCTTGTTTACTCGCTGTATTTATGTTCTCTTTGGTTGTGAATATGGGAATGTTCATCAGATGGCTGAATGCTGTGTTGGCACCAGATACAAGTTCCCGAGTCATCTTCTATGAGAAGTATTTAAGTATCAATAAGAAATAAGCATTCTGTCAGTGGTCCAGGGGTAGGGTCCAGCAGCTGGGTCTGTTTGCTGGCACTAGTACAGTACAGGTAGTCAGCCCGTCATGGTACAGCTACCCCCTTTTCTGCCAACAGAGCCTTTCAATTTGATTTCTTTTTTCCAGCTGAGCCCTTCGTTGATTTAAGATTACTATCTTGATTTCGTGTATTAGGACAAGTGATACAGTCCTTAACTCTTACTGACGTCTAAATTCTCATCTCCCCTTAGGGGCTGAATCAATGCTGAAATTTCTCTTGGTCTGGCATTTCACCTACCTGACATAGCAAAGGGATGGTAGTTCGAGACACTGATGGGGCCAGCTAGAATTTTGCCTGGTCTGAGGATGTCTCACTGCCGCCGTGGAAACTCAGCCTTTTGTCCTAGCATCTGTTTTTTTTTTTTTTTAAACTGGTAAGCACTGTCAAAGGCAAAAAGCTTAGCAAAAATACTGTGTAAACCGAAGCCTCTTTTTCTAGCTCTGCCCATCCTATGGAGTGGGTGCCCCAGTGCTAGAGCAATACCCGTAGCTGCTGCTCTACAATCACTCTTAAGCATCTGGGTTTGGTTAGAAAGGGTTACGCTGCCAGCTGAAAGCATCTGAGCTGCCGGATTACTTCCTAAAGTGTCCTGGTTCCCCCCTAGCTGGTGTCACAAATCAGCTCCTGCCAGCTGCTGTCACCAAAGGCCTCAAAAATAGTAAGTATCAGGTCAGCTCTCTATTGCGGACAGAGCTCTTCCCTTGGGGAAGAGGGCTGCTGTGCGGCAGCCGCTGCGCGGAGGAAAGGGCTGAACATTGGCCAGGTGACCTTGCGAGGCACAGAGGAAAGACAGAATTAGCGGAGGGAGGGAGAAGCAAGGCAGAAGGTCAGTAACCACTGTACCAGACTGGTACTGCAACTGTGGTTGGCAGTGAGCCATTTACAGAGGGTCTCTTAGAGCAGGGCTGCTTACCCTTGATGTCTAAGAAGCCCCATTTGTGCTACTGTAAGGCTACGCGGACCTGCCTGAGGCGGAAGGTGCTGCTGTGGGACAGGGCGAGTGGAAAACATCATCCGCTTCTCAGAGCGGGTCCTGCTAGGAACACCCTGTTGGCTGCGTCAGGTCTCTTCACGTGACAAGTAGCCTTACCCTTCAGCAGCAATGGTTATATCACAAAGCTGTACAAATTATTTTTTCTTACTGATCTCGCAATGTCCAATAAAAATTGATATCCTTAAAGTGTTCAGGAGTTTATTTGTTTATTTCCGACCATGCTGGAGCCTGCTGCAGCAAATCCCTGATGACTGAATATTTAAAAGTGACTGCCTAGCATTGACGAGAAGTGATTGCCTTAATTACGGCAGTTCTGTGTGAAAGTGCGTGCCTGGCCTGGTGTTCATTACTATGAGATAAGATCAGTAGGGGTAATCAAAATAGCATGCTACAAGTAGCTAAACAAAACATTTAGGAGGGAAATGTTACCAGCTGGGGATCTGCCTGCCTTTGAGATTCCTAGTCAACATATCTGGCAGAGCTGACGTATTTTCTGTCTTCCATTTAACCATAGTAAAGGCTTTTCTACCATGTGCTAATCCCCTGCCAACCCACGGGACAGGCTCCTGCAAGGTCTGGTATTGCAACAGTTGCTGGGGGAAACACTCAGCCTACTCGCGGGGCTGGAGATGATAGTTAAAATCTTGGACTTGAGCAAGATCACTTTTCACTCCCTGTTCTGCTTTTCTGGTGGGGGAGGTTGAAAAGTTAGCAAAGAACTAGAGGAGTTTGCTTAACGACAGCATCCATCATGATTGCACCAGAGAGAGCAGCAGACTCACCCTTCGTCTACTTACTACGCTGCTGCAGCCGTCTGCATCCAGCACTGAATATGAGGGTGTGAAAAAACAATAATCAGTGTTTTAAGGAAGGGGCACCTTAGCCAGCTCCCAAAGCTACCTTCCGCTTACCTTGCAATGTGCAGTTCTTCAGAGATGAGCTTCCCTTCTTCAAAAGCAAAACAAAAGTTGTGCCAAGAGCTTCTTGGATTAGACTGAAGAGTTTCCAGCCTCTCCCAGTGTGCATTTACTGCCATCATGCCTTGAATTGCTTTGGCTACAGGACGTGATGTTTCTACTACATTAAATACTAAAAAAAAAAAAATGTGCTGATAATTTGCATTTGTTGCTGGAGTAGCAGGTTTAATCTGCATTAATTTTGCTGGTTTTTTTCTACTCTTCCTCACCAGCTAGTGAGAGTTCAGTGGGGAATTTTTGTTTGTTTAAAGCTAAGGAGAGCAGGAGTCGTTCAGACCCGCACAAGGCGGGGAGACAGGGACCACGGTCTGTGTCAGAGATCATTCACTGTCACTGCCCTTTCTGTATCAGAGGCTGGGGTGGAAGCGCAGCTGGCAGAAATCTCTTTTCCTAGAGAGTTCAGCAAGGGCTGAACCGTAGCCCTGCTTGTGACAATAACTCCTCATCACACATGTCTGACAGTTGCAGAGCAGCTTTGTGCTTCCCCTCCACGCGTCGGCAGAGACGGAGCGTGCTGGAGCCATCGCTGGGGTGCAGGAAAGCGAAGTGCAGCTGTGAGACCCATTAGCACCGCATGGAAAGGGTGAGGCCGCTGTGCCCCCTCCCCACTGCTGCCGGGCGCTGGATTAAAAATAGCTGGTGGCCAACGGCCCCTTCCCGGTGTTCTGGAGCACCAACGCAGCCCCCTCCCTGGAGAAAGCAGGGAATGGCAATTACTTTCTAACTCTAAAATGATTTTTGACTTCCTTATTGCTCGCTTCCCATGCTTTGGGTTCCCTCGCCCTTCACCACGCTGCAGCAGAGCAGCCATTCTCTGGTCTCCGACACCTTCCGCAAGGACATTAGCTATGGGGACATCCTCCAGCTGGATACAGCTCACCCACCCCCCGAGAGTGGCACCGTTTCTGCTCCTTTTTGGGGGTCACCTGCACCAAAAGGCAGCAATTTTCCACCAGACGATTCGGAAAGGCTGAGGCTCGCCCCACAGCATCTGGGACCACGGCACTGGTCCCGAGCTCCCTGTGGGAAGCCCCCCCCCGTCCCCCACCCCCCCAGCCTCAGCGGAGCAGGGAAGCTGCAGCTCGCTTTGCAGTTCTCTGCTGTCCCAGCCGGTGCCTGTGCCGAGCTGGCAGGCTGCCTGCCAGGAGGGGAAGGGCAAAGAAAGGCTATTTTGAATGTTAAACAAGCAGAAAAAACTTTGGTACCAGCTTTCCACGGCCGGCACTAGCAGCGAAGGCAAAACACTCCTTTGATCTGGCCTTGAGGTTCACCTTGAAGCCATAATCAGCTGGGGGAGATTCACAGCGGAAATAAATCTGGTATTCCAGCAGGTAAAAGCCTTTTAATCAGCCCCAGGTTGGTCTCAGTGATACAATGTCATTTCAAAACACTTTGGACTGCAACAAAAGCTACATCCTTAAAATGGCAGCTAATTAATTTTCCTGTCCTGCTAACTTAATCCTTTTTCCAGCCAAGAAAGGCAAATGGGAGTTCATGAAGCAGCGAGGCAGCCAGGAGCCTGGCAGCGCGAGCAGGAACACAAGCCCCAGGGCTCTTTGGCAGGGGCCCAGGCTGTGCGGTGTCACGGCTTACCAGGCCATTTTAAAAGGAAGGGAGAGAAAAAAAACTTTAAAAGGTGACATTTGGATTATCAAACCAATGGCTCATCCTATGCTAGTGGTCCCGGGGAAGCTGCAGACCCCCACACAGATAGATGTGGCTATTTACTCCCAGTTCATATCCCTAGTGTAACCCTTGCTGCCAGGCAGAGCACCCGGCATTGGCAGTGCCCTCCATGCCCGGACTGGTGCTGGCTGAACCAGTTTCCCCAGGATTTGCCGGAGGCATGCCATGCTGCAGGAGGACTTAACTTTGGATTTAAAAAAAAAAAAAAAAAAAAAAAAGGAAAGAAAAAATTCCCCCTCCTCCCCCACAGTATTTCTGCTGTATATTTTAGAGCAGTTCAGAGCCAGCCACGCAAGGTCAGCGTTGACGTTCTCCGAGCCCCAGGCTGCTCCAGCATCCCCTGTCCCCAGGAGGTCTCTGCTGCAGCGCAGGATGCAGGAAGAGCACCTGGTGCGCACAGCAAATGCCGAAGCAGCGATTTACTCCCCCATCCCAGACGCAGAAGAGCACAAAACAAGACACTTGCATCAAAAAGCAGTTTTGGAGGAGCCAGTTCGGCAGGCGCTCCAAAGAGCAGCTTGCTTCCCCACGTCCACACGAAGCTGTCGCTCCCTGGGCCATTACTGGAGCCTCTGAGGCTCAGCCCCCAGTGAGGGTAACCCCACAGTAAGGCACCACCTCCCCGGCACAACGCAAAGCATGTGGAGGGGAGAGAAGGGGCCAGATAATTCCCCCTCCTTCTCCAAGACCACCATGCTGCTTCTGGTTCGCAGCCTCCCATCACATACACATCTCTGCCCAGGCATCTTGGTGAGAACAGTGCGATTTCAATGTCAAAGTTACCACCACCACTTTGAAGCAGGCGGTGGCGGCTACTTCAATACCTGTTTGAATACAGTAGCTTCAGATCACAAAGGAAAAGCCACAGCAGAGACAGACCCATGTTCATCTCACATGGGAGGGACCCACATATCCCATGGGGTGCAACAGGGCTGGATAATAAACTCAAGTCTACTGCAAGTACGGCCATGCTGCTGCCTAGGGTTGGCCAGGGCTGGCAGGAGAGGACAACCTCTGAAACGGACAGGCTGAGATGTCTCCCAACCCGGCACGATGTGAACAGTGGCCAGGGGAGGTCTGCAGGGCACTCCCCTCTCTGCCTTTGCTTCTCACGCTCAAGCGGTAACTGCAGAGCTTGCAAGGGCCAGCAATGAGGCTCAAGCCCACCATGTTCTGGGGAGCAGAGCAATGGGACACTCAGCAGAGATCAGCTAACCTGCAAGTTAAGACAGGAGCACTGAAAGAAAAGAGGTGAGTCACGTCAGACGCAGTTCCAGAAAGAGCAGAGCAGACGGCCATCAGCACAGCACCGCGACACCCCGCTCGCAAGGCATCGACTCCGGCCACGCGCTGAGCACGTGTGCCAGCTTCCCCAAAGACACCATCTTGGTGCAGGTTTCCACCTTTCTGAGGGGCTCTCCATCTGCATGTCCGTGCCCAAGGATGAACGGGGCAAGGCTTTCATTGGCATTTTCAACCTCTTAACTGGTTTCCTATCGTGACAAGAGTGGTCCCTTTTATTTCCTTGCTTTCACAGCCCCTTCTCACCTCAACAGCATGGGCACGCTCAGTCCAGGGGTGCAAGGCAGATCCTGGGAAGGAGAGCCTGCCCTGCTTACATCCGCAGGAATGCAGGATTTAGTCACCTGGAACCCAGACAAAAAACAGCTTTCACCTGCCCCGCGAGGTCAGAGCTTCCTCGGGGTCCTGTTGTGTGCACTTCTGGAAAAAGCCATCACTCAACCTATTATCCAGCAACAGTTTCCCATCACAGCCCGGGCCGTGACTCACCAGCAACCACCTTTCCTCAGGGGAATTCATGGCCAGTTCCCAGGAGTCGGTCTCACCCCGTTTCACCTGCTGCAAGCCACAGGGACAGCCGCAGCAGCAGCTTGGTGAGCATCCTTCCCCGCGTCTCTCGCCAGCACACCGAGCCCTGGCATGCCCTGCCCGCATCCAGCTCCCAGCAAGCCGAACGCTGCCGCTGCAGCGCTGCAAGTGCCACACATTTGTATTCCTGTTTTCTAACAATACTCCCGCAGGAGGATTTGCTGAATGTGATGCACTTAAAACAGTATCTTCCACAGCTTGTCAGTCCCCCACCGTCTCCCTTTCCACTAATGATCATTTTGGATAGCAGCTTCTACGCTCTGCCCGCTTCTCATTGGCAGAGGGAGGAGCCCTGAATGTGAGGATGCCAGAGGAATTTAAAAATACATTTTTACACGGCTGAGAAGGAAAAGGCGCCAGAGCAGCTCAGGTCAGAAGCCAGAACTCGACTTTAAAGAAGAGGCATGTGGTGGGGTGACCCTGGCTGGATGCCAGGTGCCCACCCAAGCCGCTCTGTCGCTCCCCTCCTCAGCTGGACAGGGGAGAGAAAATATAACAAAAGGCTCGTGGGTCGAGATAAGGACAGGATCACTCAGCAATTACTGTCACGGGCAAAACAGACTTGACTTGGGGAAAAAGTTAATTTAATCTACTACTAGTCAAATCAGAGTAGGATAATAAGAAATAAAACCAAATCTTAAAAACACCTTCCCCCCACCCCTCCCTTCTTCCCGGGCTTAACCCGATTTTCTCTACCTCCTCCCCTGCAGCGGCACAGGGGGACGGGGAATGGGGGTTTGGGTCAGTTCATCACACGTTGTTTCTGCCGCTCCTTCCTCCTCAGGGGGAGGACTCCTCACACTCTTCCCCTGCTCCAGCGTGGGGTCCCTCCCACGGAAGACAGTCCTTCATGAACTTCTCCAACGTGAGTCCTTCCCACGGGCTGCAGTTCTTCACAAACTGCTCCAGCGTGGGTCCCTTCCACGGGGTGCAGTCCTTCAGGAACAGACTGCTCCAGCGTGGGTCCCCCGCGGGGTCACAAGCCCTGCCAGCAAACCTGCTCCAGCCTGGGCTCCTCTCTCCACGGGGCCACAGCTCCTGCCAGGAGCCTGCTCCAGCGTGGGCTTCCCACAGGGTCACAGCCCCCTTTGGGCACATCCCCCTGCTCCGGCGTGGGGTCCTCCACGGGCTGCAGGTGGATATCTGCTCCCCCGTGGACCTCCATGGGCTGCAGGGGGACAGCCTGCCTCACCATGGTCTTCCCCACGGGCTGCAGGGGAATCTCTGCTGGGGTGCCTGGAGCACCTCCTCCCCCTCCTTCTTCACTGACCTTGGTGTCTGCAGAGTTCTTTCTCTCACATATTCTCACTCCTCTCTCTGGCTGCAATTGCTGTTGTGCAGTAACTTTTCCCCCTTCTTAAATCTGTTATCCCAGAGGCACTACCACCATCACTGATGGGCTCGGCCTTGGCCAGCGACGGGTCCGTCTTGGAGCCGGCTGGCATCGGCTCTATCGGACATGGGGGAAGCTTCTAGCAGCTTCTCACAGAAGCCACCCCTGTGGCCCCCCCGCTACCAAAACCTCGCCACACAAACCCAATACAAAGCAGTAACGCCACAAGTACCTACAGGCTTTGGTGACTTCTCTACAGCCTTCCCACCTCCCTCTTTCCAAGCTCCTGCTTTTTTCCAGCCCCAGAAGCACACTTCCAGCAAAAGGCACCCACTTCAGCCACCTCTGTGTGGAAGCCGGCCGCAGGGAGCCTGTTCCGTCCCCACCCCACGCTCCCCCCGTGCCGGACCCAGGCTGGCAGGTCGGAGAGCGCAGGGAGGAGCCCACCAACACGCGCAAGAGCCCAGCAGCCAGTGTGTTGTTTTGTGGTGGGATTTTCAACACCAGCGAAATAATTCAGTGTACAAGACCAAATTAGGGCATGGATTTTATAATCATCTTTGCTAGTGACACAGTATACGACCTTGGGTAAGTCCCTCCATCCATCTTTAAAGACTCTCAGAGGAGTGCCGCAAGACTTTAATTAGCAGCCCTAAAAGTACTCGAGATAGTTTGTGTCTCTTCCAAAATAACCAACTGCAGATGAACTAGAACAACCTTATTTTTGAATTCTGCAAGCAACTGGGATCCAGGCTGCTCTCAGATCAGTCACTTCAACAACACAATCAAAGTTAAATGTGCCAGCTGTGCATGAAGGATTTTAATACGCTGCACGGACTGGAAAATAGCTCGAAGAACCAACGTTATTTTTCCATGGCTGGGATGTCACTGTCGAGCAGCTGCATTATAATCATCTGCAATCAGCAAAATGCCCTTTTTTTTTTTTAATCACTTTTTAGTCTTGGGGAAGAAGGCTCATTTTTATTTCTGCCCTACTTACGAAAGCACCCTTGAATCCTGAGGCACCCACTATCAAGAGATCAGGCAGCTACTACAGCAGTGTAGACTGATCAAAACACCTTCAACTGTCTATGATCAAACCCCGCTTATATTGACAGGTTCCTAAGCTTTAAAAGTTGCACCCAGACAGTAACTGCTCACACTACTACCACCACCTCAAAAAACAATATGTGCATTTCCACAAATCCAGCAAAAATCCAGCTCCAGTTGCCAGGAGGCAGTTGCCTACTGTCACACATCCAAGACCTGGGATGGCTCCAGAGCAGAGTCCCTCCCCGCGGAAAACCTGAGCACAGCCCAGCATCCTTCTCTGCAAGGGCCACCTCTGCACAAGCAGACAGGTCACAGCTGCAAGATGAAGCAAGAGGGGAAGTCTTCCAACTCCATCCTTTACAAAAGGCTGAACTTCTCTTTGATATAATCTACATATTAAATATTTACAAATAAAATGTAACATTAAAATATGCATGTACTTTGGAAAAAAGGACAAGAAACAGGCTGACCACGCACACAGAGCTTTGCCCTTGTAACTACCAAAATGCTTTCTAAACCTCTCCTCCCATTTCACCATCCTGCAAGGCTGTAAGTATTTTACAAATGGGCACACACCACGAGGATGCTTTGCAAATAGCTCCCTGTCCCTCCTACCAGCTGCTCAGCAGTGGCGAGTGGAGCGTTGGGATACAGCAAATCGCCAGAGGTGCCCAGTATTTTAAGGGACATTATGCAAGACTGCTTGCATTAGAGGAGTGACAGTGATTGAGATGACAGCAAGCATATATAAATGCCAAGGATCCAGCTACTTCCACTGCTGTTGGAGCTGATCCAGGACCAGAAAATAGCCATGGAATTCCCATTGCAGATATGAAGATGAAACTTCCCCAAGCTCTCAAAAAACCAAGTAAATCTCCAGCAAAAATCTGATTGTTGGTTTCCATTCCACTGCCTTTCCCAGGCCAAACTATTCTTTTGGACTTCCCCATAAATTCTTTAAGAGCTTCAGCCCAAGATCAAAATCTTAAGAAATATGCAGCTTCTTTGATAGCTTCCCAACTCATGGTAAAGGGCAACTTTATTTTCTTTACATGGTACCAGCAGTCACCACTCCTGGCAAACCACGTGGCTCCCAACTCAGGGAAGGCATACGCAGCTATGTTCTTCCACTGCGTACGAAAATGCCCTCCGGGGAGTTTAGCACAAGGCTGTTACCAACAGTTTAACTCCTTCCTTGGTGCATTCTTCTTCTGAACTCTGAGTAATCAGCTGCTGAAGTTACCAGATTTGCACTACCAGCCCTGAGAAGCATCTCACACTTAAAACAAAGGCTCTGGAGTGGAACAGATGAAGCTGAACCAGCCTTCACAGCACACAAGCAGCACTTGCTTTTCGCACCAGCTCTACCCACAGACCCTACCCGCGCTCCCTGCTTGATGGACAACAACAGGGTTCCCACAAAACCGCCACGCTGTTTTAGCCGCTACCAAGAGACAGTTGCAAACACCGTCCGCAGAACGAGAGAAGAAAAACACCCATGTTAAAGCCAAGCCAACAGTCTACTTTCAAGGATGAAGCAACATGCCAGGTTGCAGCTGAACTGGAATGGAGAAAATTAGACAAGTCCAGCCTTTTTGGTTTAGTCTTCCCTCCCTGAAATGATCACAAGATTCAGAAGTACAGCTTAACAATTCCTGCAGGCCACAAGATTTTTGCTAAATCCCAAGGCGTTATTCTTCTCCAGTTTCTTCCTTTTCCACTTAAGACAGACTTCAGCTTGTTTTTGCAGACCTGAAAGAAGCAGCTCCTTTTAAATCCAGTGACTAACATCCTTCCTTCAGATCTCTGCCAAACCTCGTTTCTGCCAGATTTGAAGTGTCTTTGGCCTTGTTTTCAGCTTAACTAGGTTGCACATTCTTCAAGACAAGCACTCCAGAGTCCGTTTGCTAAAGGTGTGATGTTGCCATGTTGCTGGTATGAAACACTAGTTTAGCTTTATAGGTTTTCTTAACTGTTTGTTAGCTAATGCATTTCCACTTGTATTTTTCCATCAGAAGTTTCTTAGTAGATATTAAAGAACAGAACAAAAGGAAACAAACTCAATACCCTACATTGCTGCCATTTCAGCCAGCCAGTTTAGAGGCTGGAGAAAATTACCAGAAGAAAAACAGAAAAAAAAAAAATAGGTGTGGGTTTTGGGTTTTTTTACAGTTTCCTTTAAAGGGAGATACACAATTGCTTGACCACTGCAAAGTCAAGCCTCTGCACAGTAACAGCCTCTGTGGCTTTTATTTTGGAAGATGACAATCGTTTTCTGATGCTGGTTAAACCTGGGCAAGAATACACTTGCCCACCATAAATGCACTGTGCACACAAATTGGGAACAGCAGCACCTAACAGAGGTCTGCCATCAGTGACTGGACTGGGAGCTGTGTGGCTATGGACTCATTTTAGGGAAGAGGAAGACTCCTTGGTGTTTACAAGGGAAAAAAATAAAGATAATGAACAGCAAGGATGCCTAGGTTAAGAGAGAGTCAGGAGATGGAAGAAGCAGAATACATATAGGTACCCAGACTCCGAAGAACCACACAGCCCTTCTACCCATGGCAGAAAGATAAGCACTTAATTTGTTAATTCAGATTGTTAAATAATGCTCCTGACAGGAAACACAGTGAGCCGTATTTTTTTTCCCCACCTTCTAACATCCCAGTTTAACTGTGCCGCATTATTTCAACCTTAGATAAGGGCTCAGAAATGTAAGCTTGAGCAAAGCACATACAGCTTTCCAGATTCCATCCACATGTCCATATGTATTTGCAGACCTCTGCTGTCTCCTGAGCCCTTGTTGAGGAACATTCCTATTGTGCAGAGGCTCATCTGTCGCACAGCCTAGACATGCTCTCAGTAAGGCAGCTGCTGCTGGTGGGCTCAGGGCCTCTACCTAGAAAAGGCAAGGCTCGACACTAGCGTAACCTCTCCTGGCTGTCCCAGTTGCACACCGAAGTGAAGTGTGCCATTCAAAGCTTGCGGCTGTATTTGTTCAATGCATGTTCCACCCACGTCTAGCACGGCCGTTTGCCTTACGACGAGTTATCTCCGTTAAGATTTTCCTTAACACGGTCGTGGAGCATTTACTGTTTCCTAAGCAAGCAATGTTCATTTTGTGCTCCATTTGGGACGCAGGGCTGTGTGCACTCTTAGATGAGTTACTGTTGCTCCTTTTTCTTCATCTCTTCACTGACAAAACCTGTGAGGACGGTACATCTTCCTTCCTTTTTATGAAGACTCATGTCCAGTTCACTATAAGGTTTCTTTCCCTCCAATATTCTGATCCAAATTCAATTTATTCAGATAACATAATGGTGAGTTAAGGGAAACTTCTCACTGCTTGCACTTGAATGGACTATTTTGTAGTTTCTGAGGTGTAAGAGTCCAAACAAGCAAATAAAAGTCACCAGCTTCCTGTAGCTAATTTGGCAGCCAACTGCATCACATCAAACGAGCAGGTTTACATACTAACAAGGTCACTAGTTAAAAACTCAGCCCCTGCTCAGACACATTATGATCAAGTGAGTGTCTCCGGAACCAGGAAAGAAAATTAAATAACCATTAACTAGATAGAAGAGAGCTGTCTCCTCTTAGCACCTACTATTTCAAAAATAGCGTATTACATGCAACTTGATGCATGCAACCAGGCCATTTTAAAACAAGGTATGCACAGTATATCTGACCTTCTGTAAATAAATTCCCTTTAAGAGTCCAACATTAGGCACGGGAAGTCTATCATGGTGACATACAGCTTCCACATAATGACTTCAAAGGAATGAATCCCCCCTTTGTATCATTCCAAGGTATTTCTGTGTTTTTTAAAAAATGTTCAACTCTACAGACGAATAAAAGTTACTTCTAAGAGAAGAATTACGACACATTTATAGTAATGCCTTTCCCCGTGTCACTTCATTCATATAACACTGCGACAGATTTGCTGTTGCTGGATTTTATTTCCTTCTTGAATTTCACTGGTGTAATTCCAATGGTCAAACTGCATCTTCCAGAGAGACAAGGCCACTGCTTCAGAGCGGATGGAAAAGATGTCTCACAGGCTGGCTAGTACTAAAAATACCAGTAGGAACAGAGAAGTACAGGCTCACCAGCTAAAATCTGCTTCCTTGCCTCTCATGTGCTGGCTAGTCAACCGGAATCCCTAGGATATTTACAGTATGAGGTAAAGAGCTAGTTAATATAAGCACAACTTCAACCTGTCTTTTGAAGAAAGCTGTTAGAGGATCAGAGGATGTGTGAACAACTGAATACACACAATTATCAGAAGAGCTGCTTACTACTGGCACATTATTGGTACTGCTTTAAAGGAAAAAAATAATTACATGCAGGTGCTTCAGTCTTCTTTGTATGTTCTGTGATATATAAAATTACCTTTGGACAAAACAGTAAGACGAACGGAGGACAGGATACCAGCTCAGGTAACCAAGGGTTTCGTAAACTGGAACTTAGTGCCTTTAATACTGAGTAAGAATGTGCACCCCGCGCAGGCTGAGCTGAGTGATGGGGCAGGTGCTCCAGGGTACAAACACATTCTCCAACTATCACCACAAGCTGTGTTTGAGGGTGTACAGATCAGGTTCAGCTGCAGTATAGCTACACTACTCACTGGTTTCACAAAAATATGAGCAGTCTGTTGGTAACAGACAATTGGAGGAACTCAGTGCTGCCCGCTACAGACTCCTCAGATTAGCACTTATTAAAAATTAATAAAATGGTTTATTTTATATATACATATGTTCCAAAAAATTTATACAGTTAAAATATCAAATTAGTGATCTGGTAACAATACTGTTCAAAATAATCTCTTTTGTATGAACATTAAAATACACGTTTTTAAAAGCGTTTCCTTTTAGTGCTTCCAAAGCACAGCGTGTGCCAAGGCCACCTGAAGAATCTCCGTCCTCCTCACAGGATGAAAGAGAACTGAAGTCGGGGACCTGGGAAGCCTCAGGTGCACTTTCATAATGTCTGCAGACAAAACAGAAGAGAGTCTGAGGTAGATTGTTTAGTGACCATCGGGTGGTAACAGTCACAGGGCTGTCTTTAGCTTTCATTAACACAATAGCAGTTTCTTTACTCTCAATCTACACTGAATCTCAAGTTTAAAGGCATGGCTAGCAGTTCTTGGGAACAAGACCCTTGTCTCTGTGGTGGCAACATGCAATTTTACCAGTGCAGGTGTTTCTGGGAGGGTTTTTTTTTGGGAACACACGGGCTCTCTCCACGATGCAGACAGTGCGTGCATTTGACAGTGCCCCATTTTAGTGCAACCTGCTGCCTATAGCACGTAAATGTCTAATGACAGCGTTCAAATGAGTAAATTCTCATCACCTGCAGGAGGGGCAGCAATGGTTATTTTCTTCAGCCTGTTGAGCAAATAGCACCCTCCACAGGAAAAAAGCCACACCTTTCATAGCAAATCCTTAAGGTTATAGGCCAGCTTCTGCCGATAGAGGTTCTTAAAGTTAAAGCTCCACTGCTTCTTCTCAGACTGTGACAGTAAAATCACTTGACTGCCAAGATGGTGAGGGCACCAGCTACATCCTCTTCCACTCTTCTGTGGCACAGCAAACTCATTCCTGGTCCATATTCGTCTGGCCGGTATATTATTATCTACTGTTGACATGATTAACTCTGTTGGGTAGGCTGTTGAACTCTAGTTCCTCTAGTATTCTCTCTAAGTGTTGTATTAAGACCCGTTTTTTAAACCTAAGGAAGAGAGGGAGAGCAATTTAATTTTTTTCTTCCAAAAATACAGTTGAACAACTCAAGACTATTCAGCCATGACAAATCATATTACCAGAGGCGCTCTGTTTCCAGTATGGAAGAGCTTTCTTTATTTCTGGCACTAGAATGACCAGAAAAATTAATTTAATACAGCCGCCCTTCCCCAAATTTTGGGTCAGTCTTCAATAACAACTAGTCTCTCTATTTCACGTTTAAACTTCAAGTAAAGACCATTTACTCAATAAAAATATAATGGTAGTTTGATCACTAAAACAACTATAATAATTGAAATATGTCAAAAAGGAAAACAGAAAATACTAGTACTGGAAAAGTTTATAATTCACTATCATGATTCTAAATTAACATGTAATTTATGTCTGCAAGTCATTTATATCTATACAAACCTTGCTGCCTCCTTGATAGCAAATTCAATGAAATACTTCTGAATTTCCACAGGTCCTTGCACCTCCTCAAGAAGAGAGAAAATTTTTTCATAATCTAAAAAAGATAAAAATCCAACCATATATTAAAAATAAGTCTTGCAAATGCATTTTCAATAAAGCTTAACAGCCAAAAGAAAAAACAAAGCCTAGAGTTTTACACTTCTGTGTATGGTAATACATGTAAGGCAAGAAAAAAGCCCGCATTAGCTTTATGCAGAGAAAGCAGGTGACACCAATAATTTGAAGTGATACTGATGATCTGGTATTCAAATGCGGCACCAAAGAATTAAGTTCTCTTGAAGAGAAATGCAGAAAATGCAGCCTAGGTAGAGAAGCCTCATATCTCCATGAGCACAGTGCCATCATCAGTAGTTAATATGCACGTAGGGCCACCAAGCCCTATTTTAACCTACAGCTATCATATCTGAAAGCAGAGGTTAGGATTAGTTCTCTTAGAAGGACAAATTATCAATGCTTAGTCTGAGCACAATTAATATGAGTCTCTTACTGGTACAAAGCAAATATATCCACTGCAAAAGAATGAACTGGACACATTAAATAGAAACAAATTAAAAAATAGCATTGTTTCAATATTTTCCATAGTTGAACCCAGTAGGAAGATATTTATGGTGCTGTGACTAAGAGCCTGCTCAGAGCGATGCAGCAGGCACAGAGAGGATATATGGTCAGAACTTTGAATATGTGTACACATTTAACCCACTACTATTTAGCTTCTTTCTTTGACGACTCCCTGAACTCTGCAGCAAGACAGGTGACATACTGAACACAGTACTATTTTACTCTACGTCACCATTTACTAGACATGAATTTGGTATAAGATCAGATGAGCCTGCTTTGCAAAACAGGAAGCAAAGACATACCCAAGCAGGAAGCTTTAGAACATCTTAAAAATAAAATACAGATGCGGCACAAAAATGGCTTCATCTCTCAACGGCCTCAGTCTGCCACAATGATTATGTGCCTCAACAAAATACTAAGTTTTGGGAAAGCAACGCAAGATCAGAAAAACAGAAGAGTTAAGAATACTCCATTATACTAATTACTGGCACTTGACAATGTATTAGAAAAATATTCAGTAGTTTAATTTGTAGAATTAATTCACTCTGACACAGACCACTTTAGGGACATCTGCCATTTAAGAAAAAATGGCAAGATTATGCCTATGGCAAATCCTACAGCATATACATTAGTTGCAGTTTCAGGTTAGTGTTTTGGTTTTGATCCTGTATACAAGTACAGGCAAAACGTAACAAGAGCTGAGGAGGCAAGTTACTTTTCCTCACAACATTTTAGATTTTGGGGGGTTATCAAACCTTAATGGAAAAAAGAAAGTAATTTTTAGTCTTCGGTTCTTAAAGAGTTTATTTACAACAGTGTTCCATCACTAATTACACTATCTCACAAAACAAAAAAAATCACTTTGCTATTAACTGTTAAGATTCCCTTTCAAACATATTCCAAGATGCATCCTTGTAGCTACGTAGGCCTTTGCCCTCCAAAGGAAGTTTTGACAGACACAAAGCAACAAAGTACACCATGCATATGCAAGGAGCAGTGCAGCATAAGGCAAAGTCTATCTAGTATCATTAGATCACTGGTAACACCTTCGTAGAGCTACAAAAACAAAACCTCTGAAAGGTGCTTTCACAGGGTACCTCTTACAGCAGTTAACCTATCTTCAAGGGCAAACAAGGTCACTTGGCACTCAACTTCCCAAACACTGCTGTCCAAACTTCAACTCACCTGCCCAGCATATAAGAACTTTCTTCCTTTTTTGTCCCTTCATTGCTCATATGCAAGCAATCAGAAATTATTCAAAATCTCAAGTTGCATGTATATTGAAAAGAGCTCCTTATTTCAAGGAAAAACATCTTCTCTCTAGCACCATGTATAATATACTAATAAAGGAAAAAAAAAAACAACCAAAACTTACTTCTTCCAGGTTTGCGAACCTCTTTCATCATTTTAATTTTGATATCAGCATTGTTTCCCTCCAACATCATAGGTGTTATTTTAAATGAATTTGGCACAGATTCGGAAGTAGACTCCATCACCCGTTTTTGGTCATCTCCAGCCACACTGTAATTTAGAGGCCCTCGAACAAGTGCGTTGGTACCAGGTTTATGATCCAACCCATCTTCACTTAAACAATTGAATTCAACAGGTAGAGAGTCTAAGTCATTGGGTAACACTTCATCCTCTTCCATAGCAGCTGGAACCGAAGGAGCCATTTGCACAGGTAAGCCATCAATTTGCTTTTCCAGTGACTGACAATTTTCTGCTTTCTTCTCTCCATTGCCATCTTGGACAATACTGTTATTGGTATCTACAAATTAAAAATATGTATCTTACTAGCACATAACTGCAGTATCAAAAAACCAAAAGGAAATAGTTCTGTATCCTTTCTTGTTTGAAGTACTATGTAGTGATCTGGCAGTGCTGAACAACTCTCCAATACTTTTATTCAGCCTTTGAAGTGACCAAGGGAATACTTCCCTTTGGACTGTTACCATCTCGTATCAATATCATGAAGTCACCATTTTATGTATTCCTGTTGCAGTGTTATGACTTCTAAGTAAACTAAAGTTTTTCTTCCTTCCCCCAATTCCAGCTAACAGAGTTTTCTTCTGACTCCATTTGCTGCCACTGGTGGGTACGAAAATTAGTATTTGTGGGAAATGAAAACGTAACCATATTTTAAGTTTCCTTCCCCACCACAGAATACATAAATGAGAACTAAAAGCTGATCTGAAATCTTTGCTACCTCCAAACCATCTTGGCAAAAACTTTCAGTATTTTTTTTTTTTTTAAAAACAGTTCATCAAAATTATTTTTTTATTCCAGACTTCATTAGCCATAGTAGCAGCCTGTTTATCTACGCCAACAAAAGAAACTCAGTCCTGCATAATACTAAAGCATACATACATGCTGATATACCCTTTTGACTCAACTCAGAAAGCACACAGAGAGGTTTTGTTTGTTTTGGTTTTCTTTAACACAGATATTCCCCACTTGTGACCACGCAGGCTGCTGTACTACAACTCAATATACCTTTATTTGCCGGGACGCCTTTGAGGTTCAGATACGATGGGGATCCAGCAGCAGACGGTGGCCCCTTCCCACCAACGTGATTCGTTACAACGGGTGGTGACTGTGGCCGTCTCAACAGTGGTGACATGCTACGCCTTCTCTTTAGTGACGCTGGAGTATTGGGCTCTCCGGGACGCTTAATCTTATTCTGAGGCCCAGCAACAAATTCATCTGCTTCATCTATCATCATACCCTGAAAAGAACAAAAATATTTTTTTTTAAAAAACAGTACAAAACAGAAATTGTTTCATCAATTCATTGATGGAGGAAGTCTCCCTGTGTTAAAATTCAGGTGGCTTTCAAAACACCTTACAGCTGTCAGAACAGAGATACCTAATGTACACTGTAACCAGAGACAGACCAGTGCCACTCTGTAAATCAGCACGATTCTTTACATGTTTCTGTTGGACCACGTGAAAGACAGCACTCCTTTCCGCACATGACAGAAGAGCTACACAGGTTAGCAACATACTGCAGTTGTGGGAGAGAAATTCTACTCACAAATTATTTCAAGCCACGTTAAATATAAAGATACAGCAGATAGCGTGGCTCCTCCTACCTTCTTATCCTGTTTAAATGGATTGCCAAAGGTATGAAGTCTTTTTGGTTGATCTGGGTCAATCTCCCGAAGGGGTGAAGGCATCATTTTCAGGTATTCCTGGTAATTTCCCATTTGAGCAACAGGAACACTATGAAGGCAGTCTGCGACAGAACAAGAGATCTTAATTTAGTCTACCTTAAAACTAAGGTAATACAAACTTCACACACTTCAATTGCAAGTGTTAGCATTTAAGAACTAGAAATGACTATTTCTTTTCACTACAGAGGAAGAGCTGAAGACTACAATTTTGGAAATAAGGCTGGCAAAATTTGAGCTTAATAGGCAGAAGAAGAATGAAAAATAAGCAAGTTTAAGCTCTATGCTAACAACTGCATCTTTAGATCACCAGCATCTAACAAGGGTAAATGAAATAAGCCCCTCTCTGCTTTAAGCCACCATTGCTATAAAAAACATGTCTACTGAACCTCAGTGTACGGGAAAGCTCTTGCAAGAAACTTATTTTTAAAATTCAAAGCAAGCATGACATCTTGTACGACAGAAGGCAAAATTTCCTTCTTTCCCCTCCAGAGTCAAGAAAAGGACACTGACTGACTTGACAAACGATGCAATGTCCACTTCTGCTCCCACACCCAGGACAGAAAACACTACTTCAGGGAATAAAATAGCTGTACTCTCTCCAAACTGTTAATGAAGAACAGTGGCTACTTACCTTCATCCTGCCCCAAGATAAGCCTATGTGTTTTCAGAAGATTGGTTCTCATTCTAGTTAGCTGGTCTAGAAGACTGCGACGAGGAATATCATATGCATTTCTGAAAGCCTGCGGCTTCAAATCCTAGTTTTACAACAAAACAAATAACTTCCAGTTAACCCATCAGTTCTCATGCACAGAGAAATTCCTCTATGCACTGTAATAATGTTAACTATTACTAAAATTATTCTGAAGTAACTTCAGAGCTTCATAACTGGATACAGCAGACTCAATGACTGTCTTTTCAACAAGACCTTATTCAGCATTAGCACTTTCAGCTCCATTACGACTAAGCACGTTAATTCCTGGATGAACAACACTAGCTGTCTTTTGCAGAGATTGTCACTTAAAACACAGTAATCTTTGTTTACTACCACGGGATTTTCAAACAGCGTCTCAAAATCAAGCGCAAAAAATTGCATTTACTCTTCTCAGTATTTATGCCTATGCTGCACTCTTCACAATTCAGTAAAAGTACTTACTTCCTTCTTCTACACTAAGTGCATAAAAGTTACCCATTTAAAACAGATGAGATCACCTGCTTTATCATGCAAGACCACTATGCTGTTTACCTTGTTTAGAAGTCCTATGTGGAAGCCAGCAAATTCTTTAACATTCATTTCTGCCAGTCTCAGTGGAGATTCCCCAGTGATCCCTTGCAGCAGTTGCTTAAAATCCCTACTGTGTACCAAGGAGAGGCCACTGGAGTGATTTTTCACTTTTATTCCAATTTCTTGTGGAACTTTCTTACCCACTGAACCTATTATCCGTTCCGACTCTATTTTTGTCTAAAATGGAATCACACCATGAGTTAAAGAATCAGCAGGCATTGCAGTTTTCCAGTATAAAACACATAATACATTAACAGAATGAAACTATAAATTTAGTTCCCAGCTACTCAACAAATGGGAGAACTACCTACCCAGGGATATATTGGATTACATAGATCAGATCTCAAGTAGAAAGAAAGCCTAATGTGCTAGCATATAGAAAAAATATTTAGCCAGTGTATCTAAATTTATATGCCAGTAGGAGGTCTGTGAATAACCCTGATTTTGCTGCAAGTCTGTGACCCTTTTGTGTCCCTGAAGAATCATCTTGAAAGGGAAAGGAAAAAAAAAAAAAAAAAAGGTGGGATGCCTTAGGTTACTGTAAAGTTGCATCTAAAACAACAGTATTATTCAGATACAGTAACATAATTTCAGATTTTATTTTTGAAACAACCTATGAGCTAAGGTTTGCACTGTACGTTTGCAACAAGGTAAGGGAGAAAAGTCGTACAAGAAGTTTGCTTCATCAGTAAGTTTCTAAAAACATTACTTCTCCTATTAGCACAGATTTCTTATTATAGCTACAGATAATTTTACAGTATTACGCTTTAACTGTATTCAAAGTAAGATTTTTTTTTTACCCACTTGCAATAGCTCCAAAAAACCCCAACCAACCAAAACCCCAAAACCCCATGGTGATTGCAACCCACTTCCCCCAGATCTCATCCTCTGCAGAGTTTGCTTCATTATCTGTGGGAAACTCTGAATTTAAGGACAGCAGGAGCACAGCAGAATTCTGGAATTGCCCGTCCCTATACAGGAGCTTATAATTCATCCAACACATTTAAACTGTTTCATGTGCTGAGAATGTCTGTGAAAACCACAGTAGCCATCTCAAGCCATTCCAACTCCGTATTGCAGACAATGATATGCAAATCCATATTATTTAAGTTACCAAAATACCACAGGAAGTTTTATGTCTAATAGATGCTCAGTCATTCAGAGGCTTTTGGAATGTATTTTGTGCATTCTTTAAGGCGGAGGATTTTTTCTTTGTAATTTTAAAGGGTGCACTGCTTCCCCACTGACTGCTAGATATTAAACTACTGTTGTAAGAACCATTTGGGCTAAGGAGGCATGGCTTTCAGACAGTTACAACTGAAATGGCATTCTTGACAAAGAGAAAAAGATACTTAAGACTATTTCCCACCAGGTCACGCTTAACACAGAATGGACTTGACCTGAAGGAAACTGGAAGCTCAGATATAAAGCTTGAACTGTGATTTTATTCCCCGTGGACAAGAACGTACACTTTTTTTGGAACATACACATTGCCAAGGCACACATGGAAATAAACATGAGACTGAGAACAAGCCTCTGACTTGAGCTATGAGGAACAATGGCAAGAGCAGTCATAAATCCAATTAGTGATAATCTTTGGAGTTTAAAGGCCTAGCAGATACTTAAAATATAGCTGAAGAGGTCTCCTTCGCACTCCCCTCCACCACTTACAGAAGGCACAATCACTGGCTACAGAACCGCTCTGGATTCATCCATATTTGCGGTGGAAATGCTCACCAATCTTCAATTATAATATATGCTGTACACCCATATGAACTCCCACAGGGATTAACTGCTTTATAATGAGATTACCACAAACTAAATAATCAACGCACTTCTAATTGCAAAGGTTTTATCAATACTACCTGTTGGCTGAGTTTTTTAAGGTAAGAGATAACACTGTAACTAAGTCCACAATCTAAATTATCTGATATCAGATTTGGAGCTCCCATCATCCTTAGGGCTTTCTTTAATGGCTATAAGGAAAACAAAATACACAATAGTAAGAGAATAAGTCTTTAAAAAAAAAATTTATAAGATCAATTACAGGAAGCTAAGGCACATGGATTAGTGCTCTAGCTTTTCCACTTTTGGCCACTAAAATTCAAGTCTATTCAGATAACATGTGACATGAGTTTGGTAGTCTAACTAGCTCGCAATGGACATTATGCCACATTACCAAGACACCACACAGCGTGGTGCCACTGGCAATTTCCACTCAAAGGCTCAGTACCAGAATAGCCGGGATGATGCAAGTCCATATTGAGGTGCATTGTCCAAGCTACATGTAAAAAGGTGACACGGTGCCTCCCCCCACCCTTTATTTGGCCCAGCCGGTTCTCTCAGTATCAGCTTCCCAAGTTCTAGCACTTCACCCACATTAACAAACAAACAAATCTGCATTTTCCTTATCAAGTTACAAAAATAATGCCAAATTTGGTTTCTCTGAACAATCTAAAGTACTTTAGATCAAAGCTCATTTAATATTTAATGAACAGAAAACACATTTAATATCTTAATATAGTTACTATTACTCAATATTACTAGAAATTTATTTATTTCTTAAAAATGTTTGACCTGATCTACATACCTCTGCAAAGCAAAATGTTTACTACCTAAAATGTCATCGTAATTACGTAAACAAAATTTACTAGGAAGAGGTATGATGCACAGGACTCTGGTCACACCAGCCATTATACCCAGGAGGATGAAATGAGAAAAGGAACATACCAGTAAGTAGTAAGGAGGCATTGTTTTTAAGTAGTTGTCAAAAGCCTGTCGCCACTTCAGATTTGGCTTAAGTTTGTGAACCTTAAACAAGTCATCTGCAACAAGGAAAACAACAAAAGAAGGTTTCATTTATATAATCCCAGACCATCAGCATTATTCAAAATTCAAAGTGCCAGGTGTCCCCCCACCTTTTTTTCCTCCCTCCACCCATCTCCCAATGGGGCTTCCCCACAAAAACTGTTCTTAACCTTAGGTTTGAAGGATTGTGAATCCCCAGTCCTAGCTGCAGTAGACAATCCAGAACAAGTCCTCATTATAGGCAAACTTACAAGGTACACCAGACTTAAATACTGCACACGACTACTAGCAGCATGGAAGGTGCAACAGATCCACCTCCCTTGCCTCTCTCTTGCATCATCAGGGACTCCCTGTATCTGATTAAACCAAACCACGTTCATTTGCTTCAATTTCCATTTTCAGCTCAGCTTTCTTTTGTTCAACCTGTATGATGAATTCTGGTCTCCAGTAAAAACATTCTTGGGCATCGAAGGGAAAGAAGAAGGGGAAAAAAAAAAAAACAAACAAAAAACACACCAGAGCAGCGAGTCCTTCTGGTCAGCTTTGCTGGACTCTACTGACAACACCAGCAACTGCCCCCAGCAGAGAAGGGGTGTACCTCCAGCCACACTGCCTGCCTCGTGCCAGAGCAGCAAACTCTCCCACAGATATAGACAAGAGACAGTAATTAGCTACAAAAACTGCTGCCCTTTAAGAGAGGGGCAACCAGACAGATTATTTCCTTTGGATACTGTTTTAGAAATACCTTGCTCACACTAGAGGTGTGCATAGCACCGTTTAGGAATCACTGAGGTGAAGCATGTACCTATTTGCCGTGCACGCTATAAACTGTAACAGTGATCTCTAAACATGAAAAATGAACACAGTATCCCGCAATTTATCATTTGAAATTATGAATTATCAATTAAAATCAAGTTTCTCCTTAGTAGGGCTGTAACATGCTGGCAAAGTGAGGCTAATGGAAAGATATGCAGGACTGAAGAAAGAGATGTCCAAAAATTAACTGGGGAGAGCTGCAGGAGACAGAGATGCACAGAAGAAGGTGTGCGAAAGACAGATGCAGCAAGGAAATTGTTTTCTCCAGATTGAGCTTTCAGGAAGATATATTTGGAGAAGAAAATTTGACTTGCATAGTATTCTGCTCAAATCGAACAGATGTTAAGATACGATTTTCCAAGTTCTCACAGTCAAATCACACTTAATTACAGGTATTTTCCAATCTAAATGAATTCTGTATCACATATAAAAACCACACTACAGATGCTACTTGTTCTCTTTCCTGGCCTGAAGGAAGTGGGGTGGAGTTTGAGAGGACAAGTTAGAACTCCATTTAAAATCTCAATATACCACATGCTTAGCACTATTATCCAAAAGAACCTGTGATGATATCATGACATATGGCAAATATAAAATAACATCCATTCTTATCTTATAGGCCTATTAGCTTTTTGCAGCAAAATGGAAGTTAAACTATAGCCCTGTCCCAAAATTCAAAATGAAAAGAAAAAAAAAAAGAGAAAAAATTTAAAATGTAAAAAGGTCAGTATTATAGTATGTCCTAATATTTTAAAGTCTATGAGTTGGTAATGAGTACAGCTTGTACCTTAAAACCCTCATCAGCGCTTTATTACTGTCTCACTTCCTGCACTGTGAAGGCTGTACCAGTATATAACCCCCGCAGTTCAACCACACAGCCACTCTTAAATGGCACAGACATTCATAATGCATATTGGCTCAGCTAGCTATGATTCTTAATCCACAGCATAGCTATAGTCTGAGACGTCAAATGCAAAAGCACCTCCCTGATCTTTGCTATCCAAGTAGGAAGTTCTCAAATCTAAGCAGAGCTTCAGCAAAGATTTGTCTATTTAGAATGAGAGCCTCCCCACAGCACAAACTCACTGCAGAAACTCCTACCCTCTAACAGGAAGACAGTCATGGTGGTAAACACAGCCACAAGTTTCAGAGAGAACATCACCATCAACATCTTACCTGCCTCTATCGCAAGAGTTTGAGACATACACTGTCAGCAGATTGCAACACAGGCACTTGAAATGTACTTTTTGTGCCCTGGGCTGCACATAATAATTTATATAAATAAGCAAACAGTAACCCAGTTAACTATGTCTTTCACAGATTAAATCCCAAACTTTTGTAGATAAAATCCAAAAGTATTGAAAAAATCCTTTCATAAGTTAGTTTTAATCCAACCTATTCATTTTCAGATACTACTCTCTGTATATTCCCCTTAATGTAGAATTCTTTTTACTTCTAAACTCAGAGGGAGCTAAAAGCACTGGATAACTGGGAACATGGTATTAAAAACCACTAGGGAAGGGCCACAAGCTGCAACAATTCAAGAGATCAGGTAAAACTACATACAGACCAGTTAATTTAAAACTGTGTTGCAAAGTCTTTATCCACTTCAGATTAACGTACAAAACAACCACATTGTGACAAACAGGATACCAATACACATCTTTAATACCCAGTACCACATAAGGGGGCTTGATGCACTTTCAGGCTCAGTGAACAGTTAAAAAAAAAGAGCAGGAGAGAGAGAATGGTCAGCAGGTAATTTTTGTAGTTCAGCTGGAGCCTAATTACAAGAACAGTTCATGTGACAACAGTCTAGTTCTGAGTGACAGCTTGCACCATGTAATCCAAAGTAAGAACTTACACTTTTTTCTTAAATCACCACTCACATTAAATTCCACCTGAGCAAGTACACCATCATTCCCCGTTGACTCCTCTAATTCTCTGAGCTTTCTAATGCCTCTGCACCAATAGATATATTCCTTTGTTTTAAGCAGTAGAGACTCATGATTTTACATTCACGGAAAGCAGTATCCTTCCCTGCAAACAATCTGGCCAAAAATAAGGCACTACAATGTGAAACAGTATCCACCATTAAAAAAAGGTATTGTGGCACTCTTTTTCCATTGATACAAAATGTTTGGCTCTCCCTCCCACTGCCATAGCATGCTTTGTTCACATTTCTGAGAAAGACAGCCCTCTGTTTCCAAAATATAAAATCATTACTTGCAGGTTCTCTCAGGAAGCCTGTAAAAGCATCAAAGGAAACTGTCCATATTGCAGTCCTTCACGGGCAGACATTTTCTAAATGCTCATCCTTCTGCATATTTAGACCCACAGAGAAGGGGTA
This sequence comes from Gymnogyps californianus, assembly GCF_018139145.2. Taxonomy (NCBI): domain Eukaryota; kingdom Metazoa; phylum Chordata; class Aves; order Accipitriformes; family Cathartidae; genus Gymnogyps; species Gymnogyps californianus. The sequence continues at coordinate 8,949,902 of NC_059479.1, forward strand.
TTAACCACCTTCTCACGGTATTTTCATCATGGCTGTTTCACTACTGCTTCTGCTGACACTCCCAATGGATAATCACTCCTATTGCCTAGCAGTGCCTGCCCTCCCACTAATGCAGCTAAGATTGGTCAAGGAAACATCTTAGGGAAGGCAGGAGCATTTAGAAGTGTACCTCATCTTTGCCATGCTCTCTCTCTAACCCCTCGTTTGACTTCTACTTTATGAACCTGGCTGTACAATTGTTTTTAAGCAGAACAGTATCTGAAGTACAATAGCTTTGCTAGTATCAGTTAAAGGCAACAATCCTTCAAGAGGAAATTTCTATAATCTGTGGGCCAAACATATTCAGCATCAAAGTAGGTCAGCATCTGTCTGTGAAAAGTTCTGTCTTCAGAAGTCTGCCTCACACCGAACAAAAAAAAAAAAAAAAAAAAAGGCAAGAACTGCACCCCACTGTCCTGGTGGAGACCCGAGAACCTCCTCAGTTCTCAGAGCAAACCAGCACCCCAAGCTAGTCATGATGCCTCTCTAGCCTTTCCTATGAGAGCAAAAAGGAGCTGCTCAGCTGCAACAGCACATCCCACGTCTTACCTCTGTAAAAGATGTAGAGACCAGAATTTTTGTCAGATAACCAATTTACCATAGTGCATGGGTCAGGTTAACACATGGACTGTGCAGCTTCACTGTTTTATGAAGTCTCATTAATTGGCTTCTTTCCTTACAAAGCTTCAGATTCTAAAAGCAGACCCATTAAGTTACAAGCTAGGAGAGGCTACAGCATTCCCAAATCCACTCTTGCAGAAACTGAGATATAAATCACCAAATCTATAGTATGTGGTACAATTTACCTCCTTCAGTCACGGACCACTACAACTTGTTTCAGTTTGCTCAAGTATCATCTGCCAGCTTCCTCATGCATGTCTATCTTACCTGCCTTTTAGGGCTCTTACATTATTTTCCAAAAACAGAATTAAAAACCTCCCCTGCTCAAGAATGCAGGACGAAAACAAAAATGCAAGAAAAAAAGTTCTTAAGCATCTTGCTATCTGTTTATAACGTTGAACACACATAAGCCACTTGATGAGACAGTACAAATAATACAGCTGTAAAGTGGTCTTGGCTTTGTCTGAAAGAGTCACTAGAAGGCACGGAGAGAAATTATCCATGGTACTATCCCAAGATAAGTCCCAGTCCTCCAACACAATATTCTACCAGTAGGGCAGGAGCCACTAGAACTGCACTGATGCGGCAATATGGGTGGTAGTGACTGAATAGAGCAGACTTCTCCTGGGCTTGGAAGTTCACACATCCTTTTTAACCCGCGTGAGAGTAATGAAAGATTGGTTTTACACACTCAAATCAGTCCTCTGCTGAACCATCAGTATCTGCTATGGGTATGTATTAAGACAGACACAGGGGGAGTGTTTAAAAACAGAAACGACCCCTACCTACCTACAAAGACAAACACAGAGTCAGTATTTTTTAGAATATCTACAAATAATTTAACAGGTATGCTGCTTATCATCTTAGTCATTTCCTGTACTGCCAAGTAGAAAAGGGGCCAGATCTGCTTTCGTGTTTTTTGTCTATTCCACAGAATTTAATTCCACCATGCCTTAGAGACCAAGGATAAACGAAGTCCTGGAACTAGATCTGAACATAACACTTTGCCTATGTGTTTGTGTTAATAATACGGAATGCACAGTATTTGCATTCTAGAGAAAACATCCGCTTTACAACTCGGGCAACATGGAAGCTCTGCATTTTCCTTTAAACAGCCTTCAGAAATTTAAGATGTGGCATACCAGGTGAGTAAACTGCAGAATAGCACTACACATACTGAAAAATGCCTTTCTCCAAAGAACAGGAAGAGCTTTACACCCCTGCAAAAAAGGCAGGGGGAAGACAAGAGCTGCCAGGGAAGACACAGCAGAACTGCAAATGTCAACATCAAAATGAATAGGGAAATTCATTTGATATCAGTGATGGCCTTTCAGCTAGTGAATCTGCTGCAGTAATTCAGTAGCCACAAACTCACAGAAACTCTAATTTAGTCTAGAAGTATCCTACTTGCACACTTTGGGACAATTATTAGGCTACATGGATGACTAGATAAGACACATTCAAATTAGCAGCAAGCACAAATTTCTTTTTTTGGTTATGACCAGGGTTATGAAAAAGCATTCCTGAACTGCGTTGTGGTTTTTTTCTAGAAATGAATGGAAAAATCCTGTGTAAGACAGTAAGAGTCAATGTTAATTCTCTTGATCTCCACTGTTATTCTGTATCACTAAACACACCCACAAAAACCAGAACAAAAAAGCCTTACAGCATCTGCAACTAAAAGGGTTAGTAGCACCCAGGAAACTCTTCTCTCTACCATTACCTTTATGCCAGAACCCTAACAGCCACAATTATTATGGCAGTTATTCACACAGCACCTTTTCATATCGTCTTTCCTGTAGAAAGTAATTTCATTGTAGGAGTGAAAAAAAACACTGGTCCTTTGGGCAGGGAAGAAATGTAGACTGTTTCGCTGCTCAATTCCTTCTTACTGCTCTAAACTGCATCAGGGAATTCCCTCTTCCCAACACCCATGACAAACACTGCATCTGATCTTCCAGGAAAAAATTAGCTGCTACAACAGCAACTGCAAAACCTGGATACACCACACCCTAAATGAGGGAAAAGAATGGAGGTTGAAGCTTACTCCAGGTTAAGGAAGAGGCTACGTGTCTAGGAGGTGAACAGCATCAAACATGCACTGGAAGCAGGTAGCTCTCCTCCTCTGCTGGAGAGAAAAAAAGGGAGAGGGGGTATGAAAATCCTCTCCTCCCAAATTATGTTAAAGAGTTTGCAACATTCTCTACTCTCTGAACTCCATTATTTTATAATGTCTCAAACTAAGGCAGAACACCAACCATTATTGTTTTTCTTTTACTCTGAAGTAGCTGTATTGGCAGTCCAATGTAAATTTATTACCTACCTAACAACGGAAGTAAAACAGGATAGTTGTAAGGCATCACAAAGAGGTTTACACAGGTTAAAGTAGTGCTTGCTTTTAAATACCCAAATGGATGGCCAAGTTCGCTGTATTTTCCACTGCTACTCACAAATACCTGATAAAGAATAAGAGATATCCCTGTATTAGAAGAATATGAAAAACATTAAGCACAAGGCATTTAAAAATTAAAATCAGAGTCCAATTGCATTAAGACAGCAAATTACCAAGAACAGCCAAGTTTGAGGTCGCACACATCAGGATGAGTATGCACTTACATTCCCCAGTCACAAACTGAGACATGCAACATTTAGTGTACCCCCAGTCAGTGTGGAAATGCTCTTCACAGTATAATCTTTAGTGCTTTAGTGAAACTACTTCGAAGTGATGCTCCGAGAAGTTTTTGAAATTATTTAAAATAGGTTAGGGGACATCTGTTGAAGGTATGTTAAAAAAAACAATTTATTTGAAATTAGTCTTCTGACTCATAAAATAGCATGACTAAGATTTACAACATTGATAAAATAAATCTAAAACTTTTTAAGCACAGAAATTAAGCAAAACAAATATTTAAGAAACATCTTTTAATTATGCCAAGCGCCAACATTCTTAACATTGACTTTTATTTTTTTAAGTGTATATATATATGGGGGTATTAACCGTGAAAAGCAATACATGCAAACAACTATTTCAACAGGATAAAGATGGTACATATTCTTAATCGGACAGTCAAAATAATCCACATCTAACCAAAAATAGTTTTCCTAAAAAAAAGTAAACTTTGCAGCAAAAAGGAAGTGGTTTTCCTCTATTTTTTCAGAGCATAAGGAACAGGGTTTGTTACATGGTTTCTATGACAATGAGCCTATTTCTCTAGTTTGTAAGGTTCTGATACGTAGCTGGCAGAAGAAAAGCAGTTTTTGAAATCAGAGTAATTTTAATAACTTAGGCAAATAATGTACCTATGAATGCTTAAAGGACATTTTTGAAATTAATTTATTAAAAGTAACTTCAATTTTTGTTCTGAATATGCGTGTTATATTTTCACTTAAGTTGTAACATTTATTAGGGAAACAGAAACATGAAAGAGACACCTCCAAACTCATCTTTCCAGCGAAAGTATCGCACTAAGCAAACTCCTGGTGTACATATTAAGCTATTCTTTACAAGAACACCATTGAGAAGGGAATTACGAGCCTTATTTTATAGAGGATGCAAAAACAAGTCACTTAGCCAAAAATCACAAAAGGAGCATGTGACAAAGGATTTCAGCAACAGAACTTTGACCTCTTCAAGGCCAATCTAGTCAACAAGATCAACAGCTTCCATTCAATTCCCGTTAGCAGTTTCAACCATCTAGTGGAAATTATTTGCAGCTGTTGATTAGGTAACATGATGGAAACTAGTGCTAGGTTTTCCCTGTAAGTAAATGGAAGCCTACAGAGAATTTCAATTTAGCCGAAAATGGCACCTGCAGGACACATTTCTTAGTAAAATGAGACGGACCTAGAAACAGAATTAAATGAGATTACAAAGCCTGTAGAGGGAACACATTCTGACTCCTGATAATTCTATTAGAAAGGAGGTAACTGAAACCTTGACACGCTTCGTCTCATCAACTGCAGTCTGCAACCAGACCCCAATTCTCCAGGCTTACAAAGACTAAAGGACCTTAGGATGCCCATTACATTTCTAGAATCAAATAAAGGGCAAATACCTGCCAGCAGGTATGGGGAGACTTTCGTTCCAAGATGTACTGTGTTAAGGGTGAAGGCTCAAGCTCATACTTGTCAAAAGGAAGCTTGTCTATTACCATTGGCTCACAATCAACACAGGAGAACCTCACAACAGGGTGAGCTGTGCGTGGAGGCTAAAAGGAAGGGGAAAAAAAAACCAACATATCAATTGTCTGGTATTCATGGTAAACAAATCAATTCTCTTAAAAAGATTCATATGCATTTATTTTACCATCCTATAGGCTTAAACTCTCAGTTTCTACCATTTCCTTCAAAAGAGAAAAAGATACAAGCTCCCACAATAGAATACAGATCAAGTAATTCTCTAACTTCAATAAAAGCCCCCCCCCATTCTTCCCACCAAGAGAAAAACATAGTTAATATTCAACTATTTATCTTGATATTTAAAAGCCTCCATGCCAATCAACCTATAGTATCACAGACAGGTTTAAAGAAAAAAAACTTCAACTCTGCTTCCCAGCTTGATGTTCACAGAATAACAGATGTAAAACTGTGCTCACTTCACAAAGGATCTCTCAAGATATTCCCTGCCAAGTCTGATTTTTTTCTTCTTGAATCATGGGGGGGAAAAACAGTACCTTGAGCACTTGCAAAGTACAGAAACTGAACATGCCTAACAACAGAGAGATGTTTAGAAAGGCTGGTAAGACATGCCAAATGTATGATCATTTCAGTAAGAAAAGGAGAAATGAATGCTGGTTTTCCCTCATTTTCTGAACGGGGTAACTCTTCTGTTTCAGTTTTAATTCTTCCTGCTAATGAAAGAAGAGTCCACACACAAAGCAATACTAAGCAGAGAAAACATGGTTGATCTTCTATCAAAAACAAATACTCCTTTTTCCGTATAAATGCATTTTATAAAGCTTTGATTAAAATTTAATAGGTTCACTATGATTTGTGGTATATTTGGTAATTTCTAGTTAAATTTTATAATCTTTTAAAAACCATTTACCAAATTAACTAACCATATACATGGAAGTAAACCTTCCAGATGCAAAAAACATCACAGTTTACACTAACTACATTAGATGATACCATTCTGTGTTAAAAATAGTTTTAACAACCCGTTTAAAGCAAAGTCAGATCACATTAGTAAACAGAGAAAGTAAAAAACCAAACAAGTACTTTATTATTCATTTTCAGTCTGTTTCATTAGGTGTAGAATCCTTTTTTCAGCTCTTATTTTACTTACCAGTGTTGGTGAATTCTGATCAGGCCAAAAAGATTCTGGGATTGGCCAATGCCCAACAGGAACACCAGTTTTAGGGTTAGGCCGTACATAAATGAGTTTATGACAACTATGCCACGGTTGAGAAGCAAATGAATTGATGGGCCTGGATGAATCAACAAGTCCATCTAAAATTTAAACAAAGCAAAAAAACAACAAAAAAAGAAAATAAAAAGCTACATGCATGCATTTGTCTCCCAGCAAAATTTCTGTATTAGCAACCAATAAGGTGTTTCATTACAATTGTTTCAAAGACATACAGATGTTTACATCAGTGGTTGAAGAAACTATACATCAAAATGTAGACGAGCATCATCTGAGAAACAATGATAACATTTGCCCACATCTACCCTTCTGCTCCTGTGGCGTAGCCATTAGATAATCAGTGCAGCAAGGCATACTCACATATTACGGAAAATGCTATTTGCTTAAGCTTAGTACTTTGACATAGATCTGATAGGCAACAGCAAGTCTATTGTTTTTAGTTCTGTTGCACCTGTAAAGACTGATAATTTGCATTTACAGTCTTTCTACATGGGATGCAAAGCTCTCTGACTGATGCCACCACTAGTGTAAACTGGAAGTGGAGAAAAGTTTCACGGAAAAGTCAGATGCATCTTGCAGGAGCAGCTTTTGTCACATTTTTTAATTAGTAAGAATCCACAGATCACTTAAATCCCACTCTCTACTGGAAAGACCAGTGTTTTCCACCAGTCCACTGCAGTGTACCAGCATAAACTCCCCTTCACACTGAGGACAAAGAAGCTTGTAGCAGTACAGAATCTCAGCATTAGTTTTCAAAGACAGCTCTTCAAAGCAAATGGCACAGCAAAGATCCCCCATTTAAAAGAATCTTCATTGTAAAGATATTTTACACTACTAATTTTCCCTGCTTTAGATAGCTGGCCAATAATACTATGCAAAACACCTTTCAGATATATATCAGTTTGATTTCTCTGTATTATATACACAGTGACTTTTCTAGCATTGTTAAATCCCATCAAATGTCTCTCTAGGACTTTCTCAATTCACGTGAAGAGGGAAAGTCTCGTTATTTTTGTACATTCATATCCACAGTGCATCACCATTTAAGTATGACAAAAAAAAAAATTTTCACCAGCTGTTTTGCCACAAAGGAGAACATTTGGGCCAACAGAGACACAGGAATTTGCTGAGGTGCTGTCCTGCACAGCATTATAGGAAAGCCTTCCAATAAAATGGCATTTAAATAAGCAAAAGGAGGAAAAAAAAAAAATACACAGCAAGAAAAAGGTGATTAAAAAATGAAAGCAGGAATAAAGCTGGCTATGCTAGGATGCTCAGGGGATCCTAAAAGCTATTACGTTCCTGATATTCCAGGAACATCCTCATTTCCTAAACATGAACTGGTCAGCCCTCTATCCTTCCTTTCAGCAAATGTGAAAAACGGCTCCACGTTAAGAGTGCATTTTCCTCTTCCCTGTTACGCACTTTACTTGCAGCTAGCAAAATAATTCCTTTAAAAACTGTTCTTTGCACAGTTTTTCACTTGCAGCTAAGAATGTTCAACTGAAACTTACTGTGTTGTGATCAATTAGCAGAATGAAAACGTACAGAAAATTAAGCACTGAGATTAGAGATGTTCAAGTGTTTAAATACACTAATCTTGGATTTAATTATTTTAAAATCAAGTTTTGACGACACTGTAATTCAAACTTTACTACTTCCTGCAAACATTCACTTCCCTCAGCCCCCCAAAAAAAGAGGTGAGAAAAGTGACAAGAGAGCTAGCAAGCAGGTAGATCGTCCATACAAATAAGTGCAAACATACAGCACCATTTAACTTAGCAAGGATCAAACTAACACTTGTAAAAACATAACAAAGCCAAGACTAAACATAAAACTACTCAAAATCCATTATGATTTGGGGTATTTAAAGAGATACCAGAGCTCTATCAGTGAAGCATATAAGCTTCATAGCTGAATCGCTTTTTTAGAACGTATTAAGCATTCAATGCATCCTGTACACTACAGTGAAAAGGCAGTAGGAAGGACACGGAAGACACTTAAGGACATTTGCATGTATATAAAACATTTCTTCTTGAACATTAGGGGAAAAAAAAAAAAAAAACAGTTACTATACCTTCTCCAATAGGAGCTGGATCTGGTCCTGACTTTTCAAAGTTAATAACAACTCCACTTTGGACTTTTTGAACTAGAGATTCTAAACATTGATTCAACATTCTTTGTGTCCGAACACAGTAAGAACGACCTATGCAAGAGATAAAATACACAGGGAAAATACGAAAGCAAGTTTTGACTAATCTTAATTAAGGAAGATGTTTTATTACATAAGTCACACTGCCAAGGCTTTCAGTTTTATCCAAAATAACAGCAACAAACTTCATACAGGTTTATGTAAAAGGCAAAATACTTTTCAAATGCAATACAACCAAGGGGAAAAAAAAAGCAACCTGCTGAGCTTTTACTCATTAGTAAAAGAGGCCATTAAGGCTAAATTAGGCTGGTCCGAGGCCAAGTTTATAAATGCCCTTAAGAACGTCTGATTTCACCAAGTCTATGTAATCTATCTGCTTTTGCCTACCCAAACCTTACCAACTCCTATACAGTCCCAAACTTCCCCCTCCCATGCAACATTTTTTTCAAGCATCAATTCAAAAAAATTCTGATGAACATCTCAAGCAACAGGCTCCAGAATTAATTCTTTTAAGATTAAATTTAGCTTATTAGCCCTGCAGCAGAATTAACATCTCAATAACACCTGTCCCACTCAATTCAACGTTTAAGTAACAAATCTCATTACTGAACAAATCCAACCTCTGGAAGGACAATCTAAGAAATTTTCCAATCCCTCCTACTGGTGCATTAAGAAAATTCTCTCGCATCTAGAAGATCTGAAATAGGAATATGGTTTTATTTTAAAGTTCTCCTGTGCTACTGGAAACCAAGCTCAAAAAACACCACACAGATTCACAGGGACACTGAGTAATTCAGGCGGAGAAAACAGCAAGAGGTGAAGCTGAATCAAAGGAAAAGAAATATTTTAAGGCAAGTATCAAATGTGAACCAAACCAAAGTAACATCCAGTTACCTCCTGTAACTTCACACATCTGTGTGATAGCAGATTCATCAGTAGGCACACTCCCAAGCTGCTCTGGTTCAGCAGATGCAGCTCCTGGCAAACGCAGCACTAGAGCAAACAGCCTTTGATCCCAACGAAATGGTTCTTTGGTTAGTTCACTTCCAGGCAAAGGAGAATTCAAAGGAAGATGAAGCTGGTAAAGAAAGATTTAAGAACATTTTCAAGTACTTGACAAACCAATACTCTAATTTATTCATTACTCTGTAAAGGACCCCATTTCTCTCCTATCCACTAATTTATCTGAAGTTTAGTCTGGAAACCCATGTGCACTATGAATTTAGGGGCTGGACAATGACAGCATAGCTAGTTTCTATTCTCTATTATAAAACAGGTTGATGAAGCAGAAGAACTATTAGCAGGAAAAAACAATTAATATTAATCTCAGCGTAGCACCAACTTGCAAGATCATAACTTGAAAGAATTTAATGCAAGTTTACCTCCTCTTGAACTCCAGCTGTATTTGTCAGTTTGTTTCCGTCTGTGATGGTAATCAAAATAGATGGCTCCAAAAAGAATGGATTTCTTCCCTAGAGACAAAAGCACAGGAATGCTAAGAGTAACCTTAACACTCAGTTATAGGCTTATATTTTTGTCATTATAAAATAAACAGTAAGATGAGCAATCTTTCAAGACAATCCTGTAATTTTCTTTCAATAGGTGTGGAGCCATAAAGAACTATGCAAGATGTGCTCCTCTGTGCACTCACACACACCCCCTAAAGATTTTTAGAATTACTAGCCTTTTTCCTCCAGTAATAGTACAAAACCCCTCTAGCCCACAAAAGCAGTATATAAATTGGTAATAATACAGAGAACTCAGAATTTCATGACCACGGTGGGGCAAAAACCAGAGTACTTTTAACTGGACTCTTCAAATGTGAGAGAGGGGAAGTCAGGACTTTAACTACAGATAACATAAAACTGCAAAGCAGATTCGCTGCCATCCAGTGTACATACTCCCATACAGCAACTGTGTATCTACAGTCAGGGTCATTTATACTATTGCTTTCTTTGTAGTTCAATAAGGAAAAGAGTGCTAGTATATGCCAGGATATGTTCAGCAGACGTAATAAGAAAGAAAAAAGAAAAAAGTTCACAGTTCAAGTTTTAACACACAGCTAATCCAACATAAAATAAATTAAAAAAGTAAAATGCAAAACCAAACTTGAACCACCAAAATCCCTCCCCCACTATAATTTTGAAAAACACACAAAAATAAACAAGATGGAAGACTATAAACAGATTTTTTACCTGTCCATAGTTGTCTATTCCAGACACTAATCTATTGAGATTTAACAAGTCAAACGATGACCTGAGTGCCTGACCAAGGGTTGTTAGTCCTGAAGCCTGAAGATTTTTCAGTTCATTCATAAACGTTGCATGGTTTTCCTTCCATCCAGCCTATTACATAAAACAAAAAAGCTTATTAGTTATTTTAGCAACAAACTGCTATCAACTGCAAATTGTCATTTATCTCCCTTCCCACCAAAAATTAGATTATATTCCTGATTAATGGATACGCTGCATCATTTACATGCTACACACACCTAATCCATGTATGCACAACTTGATGTGAAACATACAGTTAAGTCTACAATGGGAGGCTCACAAAACACATGCACTGTCAAGCATTTGAAAAAATTTGCAAATACCCAGCTCTTACCATGAAAACTGCTGTAGAGGTGATGCAACTAATAGAAGTATTTGGATTTAGCATGTGAATATTTTATTAGAAGAAACAGCCAAATTTGGAAATCAGAAATGCAGCTGCCTAAGTAATAGCAATGATAAAGATACAAGCAGCATAATGTTGCTGCTTCTTCTGTCATATATGCATCCCCCTTTCATCCATACATCGAGGCTGGAAGGAAAGAAAGAATGCATATGCAACATGTACTAATGCAGGAGTTAAAGATCTAACAGTGACAGTTAAAAAGAAAAAAGATAAAGAACTAGTAGTAACAGTGACTGCCATCTTTGCTCCCTAGTCACATCCTCCCCATTCCACAACTTCCCCAAGTAGGAAACATGCAAGTGTGTTTAAAAAAATCATAATCAGCTATTTTTAATATATTACATGACTCTTGCTTAACTTTTCCATTTTTCTTGTACTTGTACACACACCCCAGGCTCATTTCATGCCTTTTCATGTACTATCAAGCACCCTCTGTCACTTCTGCATTACAAACCCCCTGACTTTCTCCTACCTTTGTATTTCGACTGCCAGCACTAACTACACTCTTCTGTCCTTACTTCCCAGCATAAAACTTTCTATGCAGTAGTTGCGAACACCCAATGTAACACAGAACCAAATCATTGTTTAGAGTGTCTCAGTATCACAGCTTGAAATTTTGGAGGTCATGAAAAAAGCTGTTATTGCTGACAAAGCCTGCAGAACATTCAAAGGAACGGCAAAAAGTGACGAAGATGGATCAGTCCTACCAAGCACTCTGGATCCTATGGTAAGCAGGGCTAACACACATCAGCACCAGTTGCGATTCACATACCCTTCTCTTAAAAAGTGGTATGCTGCAGAGTTCGGAAGCTATTTTAGAAAACACTAGCTCACAGGGAATTGGTGCAGGATTTAAGCTGCCTCAGCTAAAACAACTAAAGCTTGAAAACCCCAGATATTCACACAAAATTATCAGCCTTGCTATCGCATCTTACTCTCCGAACCATTCTTGCAGTAAGCAAGCAGTTATTCACCCAGGCTCACTATCATCTGGCACTGGAGATGTTCCCGTGCTCCACAAGGAATCCTAGTTACGCAGACATGAAGACACTGTCATTTCAGACAGTGTGACTTTTGCTGGGACAACCTCCGAGTAGGTTCTCTGCTCCCCAGTGCACTGGGCTCAGCAGCAATCACCTGCTGACTATGCCATGCTATCCAAGAACCTGAAAGGACAGGATTTTTCTGTACTTTATTTAAACAGCTATATCCCACTGCCAATCTCCAGCACACACTGTGGGCTGCATAGATGGTCATAGGATTGACAAGTTTAGAGCCATAAACAAATACAAGAATGGAGTAGAAAGGAAGGACATGAGATGATCAATATCTCTGAGTTCTCAGGCCAAAGCTAGGAGGGCTTCTTTTCAGCATGAGGAATTATCATAAGGAGATTCAACAAAAACAGTTTTCGGTCAAGTTTAGCTCCCTGAACCAGTTCTTCAAGCTTTAGATTAGTGCAAGGCAGAGAGAAAACTCTGCAATGGGGCAAAGAAAGAACAGACTTTCAGTAGGACTGGCCCAGCTTTACCATCAAACTGCACTTGAAGCTCAAAGGAACAGCGTAGTTTGATCAGCTGGGTAATTCTCAATAAAACACCATCAACACCCCCTCACAACCGCAGCTTAACAAAATACAGCATCTCATCAGCTGAGCCACAGCAACTCCCCACATGTGCTCTCAGCCCAAGGCAAGAATAAGAGTACAAACACAGGGTCATTGCTTCGGAGTAAAAGTGACTTGGTTAATGATCTTTTTTCCAGAGTAAAAGAACACCAAATCCCAAGGAGATGATTTGTGTTATCCTAAAAAAGTTTGCCTTAAAACAATTTAAAGTGAACAATTACAAAATCTTTTTGTATGAATTTTATGAACAGTTAGATGTAGGTGAAACTGCTTCATTTTGTCTGGTAAAAACACCTATCACGCTAGTTCAGTTTCTTGGGAATAGCCAGGATGTAGTTCAAAAAGTGTTTTCCAGCAAAGACTGCTGTTTGAGTTACTTTGTTGCAAAAGCACATGGGAGGAATAAAACACTTACAAAGGAAACACTATTCCTAGCCTACAACTCTTGATTTGAACTCTAATGAATTTAAGAGTATTTCTTTGCAAAATAAACAGTAACAATCTTCACTGATATTTGGAGATTCTGCTGTTTTCCTTTTCTGAAAACACCTGCTTGGCTTCCAGTTCCTACTATGTTTGATCTAGCTACAGTGTGGTCAACTGACTGCAAAATATGCTGCCATTTCTCCCATGCATAACCAAGTAAGCTAAGGAGCAGCTGATCACCACTGGTTTGCCTTCAAAGAAAATTATTTTTCGTCTCACAGCCTCTCACAGGATCTTTAAAGATAAAGCTGAGGAGAGCTGTACCTTTTAAATAAACAGAGTAATACTGAAGAACTTCTCATCAAGTGAACAAGGGCAGCAAAGCGAAGACTTCTTAATTCCACACCCAGTTTTAAATAAAGGTCTGATTACTTAGTGTACTACATTTCTAGCTTATCCTCAAACAAGCTTTTTGAACCAAAACCACCAAAATTAATGACAAGAAGGTCTGCTACTGTAAAATGTTTTTTCCAGAAAGACTCTAGCCAATGTATATAATTAAACATGTATTTCAGGGACGGAAACTAAAGCCCCAAAGAACTCTGTATGCTCTCCTCTCCATATATATGGTAGGATCATTCCTAGGGCAAAATAAAAAGAGTCAAGTACGTAATACAGAGCATATACATAATGAGTTCAACAAAGCACTTTAAAGTGATTAAATAATAATCCTTCCTAAATTCAAAATACTGCCACTAATGTTGCTTAGAAAAAAGGCACTGTTTTTATGTAGCACTACTTCCAGTTGCCAGCAGAAACACTAATGACCAAAAAAACCCCACCAACCAAAACCCCACAACCTTCAAGGACCAAATACAAATATATTCTACAAGAACTGTGTATCCTCTGCAGGTCAGTAATTATGAAGTCAGAACTAAACATTAATTATTTTCATTGTTGATGAACCAATTCTAACATTGTAATTTCTCATAATCTTCAATATTACTTTCCTACTTAGTCACTTTTACACCCAGAATTTATTAATAGCAATCTGAGCAGTCTTTGTCTTGCCACTATGTTACTAACTTCTCCTTTGATAATGTATATGAACAAATAATTTTAGCCTGTATACACATACCAAAAGACTTTCAAAGACAGCTGGGAAAAAAACAAGTACTATAAGCAAAATCCTCATACCATTTGCTTATGCCAAGAACAGGCAAAAATGCAGTGTCATTTAGCCTTCTGTGTTGACAACTGCAAGCTTTGGATACCATCCTATGAAACCCTGAGATTTGGAAGCAGCATACCACCTTCCAGCTCCTGGCTTCGGCCTTTGCAAGCAAATCATACTGAAAAAATAACGTACTTAAAAAGTAACATTTTTTTCCAGTGACTTAATTTTCAGACAAATCCATGCCCTGCTCTATTTCACCATACAGCTACAGAGGCATTTCAGCTGCTTCAAGCAGCAGGTAAGGTCAAAATTGCTTTTTTCAGCAGTAGATAGGCCCAGATTATCTAGAATTCAGACAAATGTCAAGGTGAAAAACCTAGTGAAGAAGAGAAGGTTTTATTTACCCCAACCAGAACCAGGACTAACTGAACATCAGAAGGAACAGAATTGAGCAGCAAAAGAAAGTCTCATTCAGAATCAATAGCTTGAAAAGACCTTCAAGACATCAGAGAAACAACAGAAGTAGATTTCAGTTGCAAGAGCAGGAAAGAACATCTTATAAAATGGTTGGGGGAAGCGGGGGAAGCCACTACCTTTATCACACAAAAGAGAGCAATATCAAAGTACAAGTAAAACATTACCAAGTTTTGAATATATGTAACACAAGTGGTGTAATCTCAGCCACACTAGCTTAACTGTCATATTTACTGGTTTTATTGTAGTTTGGTTGGTTGGTCATTTGGGGGGTGGGGTGTTTGTTTTTGGGTTTTTTGTTTGGTTTTGGGGTTTTTTTAAAAAAAAAAAACACAACAATTTGGGGCAGCATGGTTGTTTCCAACTATTTCTTAGCACAGTTTGGTTAGCCTACAGGGGCAAACCCAGAGGGTGGGCATTAGCACACAAGAATTCCAGGTCCAAAGCAGTCTCTCCCGATTTCAGCAGCTCCATGAAATCCAGTGAGATGGTGCTTTTGAGGCTGTAAGTCTTCATCTTTAGTGTTTCTACAGGCAATGCCAAAAGACAGAACTGTAGAGTTTATTGTTCACTGGATTGCTTTCAGATCTGATTCAAAAATTATAACTTTACTAAAAATAATCTTCCAAGTAAGAAGACAATTTGCAATCTAGCATGCCAATCACAACAGTCTGTGTTACAGTAAGTACTCAATATTTATTTAAACATACAGATTTTTAGAGTTCTGCTAATGTTTCTCTAGAAAGAATTGGATTTTAGATATTACAACTTGCTTAAAGTATTTAAGTTTCTCAATAATTCAAGCTATTATTAAATGCACCCATTTTAGGAAAACCGAGACTAGTTCAGGATAACATGCCTGTGGCATGCTAGGTTATCAGTGACATCCATTTGGAAAAAATAAGGTAAGAAAAAAATCCAGCTGTTGAAATCTGAAACCGCTCCTGCTACGGATTTCCAAGTACTGTGTGAAGACAGTGAAAGCAGCAGAGCATTTTGCCTTCCAAATCATCAGAATGGTTAATTTTTAAATTACCTTTCTGTTCACTGGTAACCGTACACATGATCACCGCTCAAACCTGCTCACGTCTGTTGGAGAATCGAGCAGATGTTTCTTTTCTAGGGAACTGAAGTATTCTTTTGGACTCCCTATAGTGCCAGAGGCTGCTTCTCAAATGCCAACATATCTTCACCTCTTTGTAATCTCCTGAACACAGCCCCAGCATTGCTCAGTGGGTTCTGCAGCAGGGAATACCCTCCTATGTAACCCAGAGCTTCCCTGCCCCAGCTTCAGCAACTTTGGAATAGAAATTCTAGCAAACACAAAGACTATCTTGGTCATCCCAGTTTTGCTATGAAAACACTTAGCAAAGGGGGAGAGGAGGAGAGGTCCTCGTACCGTGTGTCTCCCTGTCCCATGAAGGACAGGGTTATACTGCTTGTTGGTACAAAACAGTCAATGCCCGCGCCATCCCCATGGTTTTTATTTGATGTTCAGAGATTTACTAGTTAGAAATAGTGCACAGTAGAAGAAAGGTACTGAATATGCTATAAACATTGTGCACAGTTTTATTTAACATTTAAAAGTCCTAAAATAAGTCAACATCACACAACCTACATCACCTACTAACTTCATCCTCACAAATGTTTGTCTGCACTGTGCAAACATGGCAGAAGGAATAGCTAAGAGATACAGACATTGACTCGCCTCCAAATACTTATGAATGCCATTTTTGAGGCAACAGAGCTCTCAGGCTCTATCTATACCTTGGCTGCAGAATAACTCTTCTCTCATTTCAGTACCTGTGCTCTCTAGTTACTTTAATGCAACATACCAGTCCTGTCACTGCACAGTATCAAACAGTCCTTAGTAAAGAAACTCACAAGATCAATTCTTTTTTGTTCTTGGCACAGGACAGCATCACAACACCCCCCTCTTGGATATGAGATTAGCTTACCTCCAGCACAGAAAGATACTGGCACACAGGCCTGAAATCAGCTTATCATCATGGTAGTGCTGAACACAATGAGCCAGCTTGGATCCAAGCTGTACTGTCCTCGCTTTGGAGGACTAGCGAGAGCTGGTGGAGGTACATCAGCAGATCTTACTGGTCTGATGCAAATATTGTGGGAAGAGGAGGAAGGTTTGATGGGACCAAGCCAGCTGTGTGCAATTGCTATTGCTGTGTTAGGCTCTCCAGCACACAGTAAATCACTTATATTACTAGTTTTATTCCCCACTCTTCCAGTCTCCCCTTGCCTTAGATAAGGGTTTGAAACACAGACAGCTGCTACCCCTATCCTTTGCTGTAACAAAGTAAGATTCTAGGGCAAGGATGGATGAAAAGACAAATACGTCTTGGTTAGCAAGCCAGGGGAGCCTATCTTTAGCTTTTCACAGGGAAATCTGGTTTTGCAAAGCAGAACAGGGAACAGAGTTTCAGGGCAAAACTTAGATATGACCCTACTGCAAGCACAAGACAAACAAGCCCTGGTTGCTCAAGCAGGTATACACTGCCATTTACTATGAGACCAGCCTAACAAAAAAACACCTTTTCAGTTCTTATTTGAGGAGTATTTTAATGGATAGTACATTCACACGTTTAAACTACTTCCTCAGTAAGCCCACAGAGTACAGTGAAGAGTCCACAAGAGCGTCTGTCTCTTGGTCCTCCTTACATGAGAGCTAGTGAGCTACAGGTTAGCATTTTAAGGCTAAAGCGTTGTGAATAGTAAGCGAATTGTTTCTTCCTGTCAAATTATTTCTGCCGGTTTTGTAGGACACTCAAACTGAAACCTAGTGGTCAAGTGCTTCTTTAAATCCAGAGTGGACTTTTTAAAAATTTTATTTTTTTAAACACTTGCTCAAGTCCCAGTCAAATAAAAATAGTCACAGAAGTTTAATATAGGTAAAATGTCTCCAAGAGAACAGAGAAGCATAAACTGCTTTAATACATCTTTAGAAAAAAAAACAACTTTAGAAAAAAAACACTGGAGTAGATGATTCCTTTAATCCCACACAGCTGAGACATTTTGACACCAGATTTTTACTAGAAAGCTGCCACTTTGCTTGTTCTCCATCTCCATCCATTTCCAGGCACCACAATTCTTCCCTTTTCTCCAGCTCTAGGACAGACTATGTACCTTGATAACAAACACACAGTCTCTCCTCCTCTCACCCAAATTATTTTTTTCCTATACAACTGGAAACACGTTTAGTGAAAGGAGGAAGGTGTCACGCACTGGCTACCTTTAGGCCAGCAAGCAGTGCAGCACAAACAAGGCAGTTGTTTCTAAGGAGATGACAGCCACACTGCTGCATTTCAGGGGTTTTACTTCAGAATAGCTGTCCTGTAGTATAGTCCTGCAGGCGCGTCACTCAGTGGCTGGGGTGCATCTTCCAGTTTTATTTCATCCGAAAGCAATGCAGTTCTTACACTCCAAGGTAGGTCTGTAATGTGAACTGAGGTGTACAGGAGAAGCCCTTAACTGCACATTTCTAAGCTGAACTCTGCTGTAGGTGCATCAATCAAAGACCAATTCATTTATAAAATAGACTGGACCAGCTTGTTTTCTAAAGCATGTATTAGTGAATGTGAACAAGATCAGAAGTGCATTCTAGTGCGATATGTAACTGTTATTGACAGGCAGTCAATTACATAGGAAAAAAGTATTTCTCCATGATATCTAAAAAAAAAAAAATTAAAAAAAGTCACACACCTTAGGAAACAAGCTCAGTCAAACTACACCATGTGGTTCACTGTCATTCTAAGATGACTTCAACATTAAACAAGATACAGAAATGCTTTTCCATCAAGAAGAATTCCAGATGTTTATGTAAGAAAAACTCATATTAATCTTTAAGCATAGTATCCATGGAAAACACTAGCAGAGAGGCTCTTAAGCTCCAGTTACAAAACGAGTACTGGGGCCTTCTGTTAATGTCAGCATTTATAGAGAAGCAGTACCTTCACCTGTTAGAAATGTCAAACAGAGGTGTTCAAAGCTGAAACTATGCTTGGAATCAAGTGATAATAATAATCAATGCCAAGTTAAAAAAAAGCCTACACTACCTTTTTATTTATTACCTGCTGCTCCTGCTTTAATCCATCTCTAGATTTAGCTTTTTGGTCAATAATATTTCATGTATTATGACAGCTACGCTAACCACACTTTTTGCTGCACAAGGATGAAAGGATTACACATGAAGAAAGGAAAGTATAAATACCGTAGAGAGCATGGTATCACCCTGTTTCAAAAAGCATTCTTGTTTAAATAAAAGAACATTATCCAGTTAAAAAAAGCAGTATTTCTGAGAAACACTCGACAAGCTAGGATATTTCAGCACAGAGTTGAATCAGAACAAGCTACATTTCACATAATAGCTTAATGGAGAGGGAACACAGATGTATTCATACAATTTGCAGCTCTAGTACAGTAAGCAAAACGAGAGGTTACGTGCTTCTGTTCAGCAGCATAGCAGTCATTTTAGAAATACCATTATAGGTACATCTAAAACAAACACTGTAGAGGGCAACAGTTGAAACATGGAGGTTTCAATCAAAAATTTGCATTTACCCATAGCACCCATTGCTCTTCCAGACTACCAAACATGCTTTCAATGCCAGTCAGCCCCCAGCTCTGTCCTCCTGGGCCCTTCCTACTCCCAGCACGGTTGGAAAAGTCACAAGAAATAAAGGCAATAGCTAAGTGGTTACAGAGTGTGTGCTATCAGCACAAGGGATTCTTCATGGCACATTTTTAGGAATCGAGTGGAAGAGAATTACTGATGATCCTCTAGCTTTACAGCCCAGCGCTGAGACAACACAGCATGATCCACACTCATTTTGGAATTTGTCACATTCCTCCCCCCTCCCTCCAAAAGCGCATCACAGAACTAGTGTGGCACACCAAAGTGCTACATATATTGCAAGTTTACTTTGAATCTCAAGAAGGTAACAAATCTAGAGGGCGTCACCTAATCAACAAATTTCCTCAATTCACAACTGAAATGCTATCCAAGGCACTGCTGGGGAAAAAAAAAAAAGATAGAGTTTAGATCACAATTAAATTCATATACTCACTGAAGGAACACAAATTGAGAAACCTGAACTAACCAGCCTAGCAAATAACGTCAACTTCACCTTCAAGTCTGATACAGCAAAAAAATACGTTGGTGGAGTTGGTAGCATCGTTACGGTCAGTTTTTTATTTTAGAGGAGAGTAAGTCCCAGCTTTCCTCTAGCGTTGTGCGATTCAAAAGTAACCATCTCAGCTTCAGCTCTTTTGATTAACTGGAGGCACTCACTGCGTCGCTCTACCTTGCAGCACCCTCCACACTTCTTCACGTACTGTCACGCTGAGGACCTGGCTGGCCTGAGACTACACCCACACGAGTCACCAGGGCTTGCAGGCTGCCGGCCTCGCAGCAGGAGGCCAGGCCCTGTTCCAGCCCAGGGCGCCCACCATGTCCCCAGCCTGCGAGCGAGCGCACCATCAAGACGCCTGGCAGCAGCTAAAGGCACCAAGTGTTCTGGCTCAACAGATGCAGATTTTCCCACAAAGCAGAGTTTAACTTTTTTTCCCCCCAATAAAAACCTACTAGCTCTACTGCCAACATGCTATGAAGACCAATACTAATGCATTATTCTCACTTATAAGAAGAGCATAGCAACACCAGCTTAACCACACTGTGGATCTTTGTTTTCAGTCAAATTAGTCGTTCAACAACATCCATCTTATGAAGATTTGTAGTTTTTTTAAATACTATTTTACACTTTCAGGAGTTTAAAAACATCTCTGAAAATACAGCCAAATCAACAATCATCTTCATCTTTAAAAAGCAAAATTAAGGAGTTCTGAAGCGTTGATTTTGTAGCCTAGAATAACATTTTAACACACCTAGTGCTGCTTTTCCTGGAGAGTTTGCACAGGAGCCCAAGCAAAGAATCACAGTAACGGGGTAAAATGTGCGATTGGTCTTTTAGTTAGAAGAAAAAAAAAAGCTATTTAAAAGAAAACAAGGCTCTGGTTTACTTATCTGGTAGTAAGTAGTTCAAGTTTCAGATATACTTGTAAATGCCAGATCTTACACCAAAAGAAACTTTGTCTTTCAAATACTCTGCAGAGTGAATATACAGATCAATACAAGCCTATGGGCAACCACAGATTCTGATCTGCACAATAACCAAGTCTCATTACAAGAATGTACTTTTTCCTTGGCACCTTACTACTAAAACCTTAACCCTAGAACATGCTGCTTACAGCTGAAATTGATTACTACACAACTATTTTCTGACTACTCTAAAATTAGCAAGAAAAATGCAAAGCAAAAGATTCCTTTAAATTACTACCTGCTATACTTTGGGGGGGGGGGGGGGCAGAAGCACAAGAGCTACATATGAAGTGGTACACTGTAAGAATAAAGTTTAAGAAGGAAGAAAAGATTCCAAGACTCTAAATCTACAAGAGTGAATTACTTAAATAACAATCTGCATTTAAAATTCAGAACAGCAGCAACTGCTCTGTCGTGGTTTAACCCCAGCTGACAACTAAGCACCACACAGCCGCTCGCTCACTCCCCCCACCCAGTGGGATGGGGGAGAGAATTGAAAAAACAACCTCATGGGTTGAGATTAAGACAGTTTAATAGGACAGAAAGGAAGGAAAAATAATGATAATAATAATAATAATAATAAAATGACAACAATAATACTAAAAGAATTAGAATATACAAAACAAGTGATGCACAATGCAATTGCTCACCACTCACCAACCGATGCCCAGTTAGTTCCCAAGCAGCAATCCACCCCTCCCAGCCAACTCCCCCCAGTTTATATACTGGGCATGATGTCATATGGTATAGAATATTCCTTTGGCCAGTTTGGGTCAGCTGTCCTGGCTGTGTCCCCTCCCAACTCCTTGTGCCCCTCCAGCCTTCTTGCTGGCTGGGCATGAGAAGCTGAGAAATCCTTGACTTTGTACAAAGCAACTTGACTACTTAGCAACAACTAAAAACATCAGCGTGTTATCAACATTATTTTCCTACTAAATCCAAACCACTGCACTATACCAGCTGCTAGGAAGAAAATTAACTCTATCCTAGCTGAAACCAGGAAAGCTCTTTCCACTGATTTTTTTTTTGTAGCCTACGTTATTAAATATAGTCAGAGATACAAGCATTCAAAATACAGAAAGTGATGAATAGAATCACTAAAGACTGGAGACATCCAGAACTTCTCACAGGGCCTGTGGACTCGCACCGCTCTCCCCTCCAAAAGCACTGATCTCCAGAAGACAAAGTCACACGGTACAGAAACTACTTTTTCCCATTTGATTCCAACTGTCCGAAGTATGAAAACACTGTACGAGACAGCACTAAGTTTTGTCTTTTCTTATTCACAATAAGCTCAGAACATCATTCTTGCACCACTGCTGCAAATCACAGTTCTTTCTGGCAAGCTGAACATTGTAGAAGTGTCTGCAACCTTAATTACCTTTTTCCATTGTTACAGTGTGAGACAATCAGCATTTAACACCATATTAGTTTTTCACAAAGTTTAAAAAGAATAAACGCCCATTTTCAAGATATCACAGAAGTATTTTGTGCATATCTTTAGCTACACCACAAAGCCAGGTTACAAGGCCTAAACCTTCTTCCGTAAATACCAACAAAAAAGAAATCTTTTAAAAAACCCCACGTGTAAAACTCGAATAATAACAGCACAAAAGGGGAGGAGGCAGCCAATAAAGATTACACATGGCAGGAACCACCAACTTCAGAAAGCACCTTCCTTCTGACACAACATCTCACTACAAAAATACAACTAGGGAGATCCAAGTCAACTGTTTGATTCCACATTTTAAGCTTCTATTTTTAAAATGAAAGCAACCTTTGCACTGAGGATGAGTTAAGCCTCTTAGTGCAAACATATCTACTTTTGTCTAGTTTATCCTGTAGTCTTAAGGGCTTACATCTTTGAACGTGTCCAAGATCAAATAAAGAACCAAATAAAAAGATGAAAAAATAAATTGCTACAGTGGCTATGAACAACAGATGTTGGTTTCCATTCAAGGCCTCTGGCATCTCATCAATAGTATGAAGCAGCAATACACTTCAGATGAAAAAGCAAGCTTTTAGTTTGCAGATTCCTGTAGAAACAGAACCAGTTAAAATATTTTCATTAAAAATTGACATGGCAACACAGATTCCCCCTTCCCGTGAAGACAGGTAGCAGGTGAAAGCACAAGTTCAAGTATTTAACCAACTTCAAAAACTAATGATAAAAATGACAGCCAAGCAGAGTTTGGTCCATCATATCTATCCAGAAGTTAAGTTCTGAACTGCCCTTCCATTTAAAATCAATTCCTTTCAAAAACTTAATCACCTTCTTGCATGAACTTGAATTTTTACAAGAGACCTCAATTTCAGAATGCACCAAACTATTTCTTTTAGAAGAATGAATCACTTTTCTTATTACTGGTTTGTTCATTTTTTTAAAAGGGAAAGGTACATTACTACCCACAAAATTCCTTAGTACAGCTCTTTCTCCTCGTCACACCAGTTCCTACCAAAGGATATTCACTACAACTCACAAACAAAAGGCAGCCAGCAAGAAGCAGTCACTCAGGACAGGGAGAAAGAAGTAAGACTAGCATGCTTATGCATGTTTAAGAGCATTATAACATGCTTTACACTACCCAGTATGTTGTCTCTCAAGAAAGGGAACGTGCTTTTTAAAGGATGCTCTCTATTGGAACCCTTTTAGTACCCTTATAAGCTAAAAGGAGCTACAAAACTTTATTGCATGCTTGCTACAGGGATGCCAACTGATAATTCCTAAGTTTTTAGTAAAATAGATTTTTAGATTTTTTTAGATTTTGAGACATGCACTGCAGTATATAAAATACAAACCTACCACTTGCACGAACAAGAACCTTTTAACTGTCTTTGGCCTTACTTGTCTAATTCAGAAATGGATGCTTAATTAAAAAAAAAAAAAAAAGGACCTTTTTGCATGCATACACACAGAGCACACATCCTTCATTCAAATACTTAAGTGATAAGGCAGTTAAATAGAAAGGAGCAAGTAAAAACTGTTTGGTGGGGGATTCTCAAACAGTATTAAGTGGATTTTGTTTTGTCCTCAAAAAGAACTAGACAATCAGGATTTGCACGAGTGCTCCTTAAGCAATTAAGTGACTTCTGTTTCTTTTCTTAAATTTATTGTGTTTAACAGAGGAAGAGCAATTGTTGGCTTTAACCCGCCAGTCATTTATGCTGAAAGTCAACCTTCTGAAAATACACAAATTCCGTGACAAAACCGAAACCAAGCACAGTGGAAGATATATTGCAAGACTGGAGGAGAGGGGTGCTTAGTACTTCACAGGCAATGGAAGATGTTAGTGTTCAGAAATAAAAATATTGCTATGACTGACTCAAAACATGTATGGTGGTAAAAACAGGAATGGCTCTCTCCCTCCGCTAAACAAATACAGAACATAGTCTCCTGAATTAGTTATCAAGAACAGACACTGCGTATCCTACCTACATTTCATCCAGTTCTTCAGTACTATATTCTGCACTGGGCTTTTTTATCCTTCCAATAATGCTCGGCTAGTAGGTTCACCAAGTTCGTACATTATTTACAGCACATCTGGAGAGAAAGATAGGCCTCTCCCATTTACCTCAGTTTTCTCTCCCTTTTGCATCCCTCCAATATCAGCTTCCCTCCTGCCCCTGCAGCTGCTATCTGCCTTGCACCAAACAATTCTGCCTGCATACCTCACTACCAACTTGTAAAGCTCCAACTGTATTTCCAGCTGCTCATACATCCTTTTCCACAGCGCAGGTCAGACCACCAAGTACTTGCATTTGCCAGAAGCCAGACGTTTTACATGTAAAACTGATGGTTTTCAGCGTCTCAAAGTTCCTGTAAAAGCCTAATCAATTTAAGATTATTCTGTGGATTTGCTACAGGTTAGCTTAGTAGGTATTCCTCTGGTTTTCCTCCTTGACAAAAGTTAACCCACAAAGGCATTTCCTATCACCTCAGGCAGCTTTCCTGAAGATCTCTGCCTCAAACCCAACAGGTTTCACAGCTGGGTTTCTCTTTCTCCCTGCAGCTCAGGGTCAGGAGCTCTGATTTCATTTCTTCCAGAAACAGACAAATAGATCTGACATCTCTGTTTTGCAGCACAGCCTATTCATTTGCCACCTCCCTCTGCAGAGTCAGTGGTAATTGGCTACATTCTACACCAGCACAGCTTCTATGTGAAAGAATTTAAAAATGCAGGCAAAAGCTTTTGTGCCACTAAAAAAAAATGAGATAGCAAAGTTAGTCTCCCTGAGTCTGACCTTATGAACTCCCAGTTTTGAAGCACTATTTCAGTACCATAAATGAACAGGTTATTTACATATAGTAGTACTCTTTGACAGATGCTTAAAAGAGCCTTCTACAAATTCCCATTCCAGCCTCTAAGGTATCCCAATCCAACACCAAAATCAAAGGTCATCAAGCTCAACCCCTCATGAGAATTTCAGGGAAACAGAAGAGGTTGCTCAGAGTCCATCACGAAGGGCTGCTTCCACAAGAGAGCTCTTTAGCACTGAAACATATGTTCAGACTAGCAGGGAACAGCAACAGAACTGGAAGGCATCCTATCTGTCAGTCCCAGTTTGCATTTCTCAAACAGTAAAGTGTTTCACATACAACGTATTAAGGATTTTGAGCTGCTTCTCAGACAGCTACGTACATATTTCTGCACTCAAATTCAGGGAGCCTATTTTTATAGTGCAGCCACAACTGACTCTTGAATTCAGTATCAAGGCATAACAGAAAGAGGAAAATACATATAATTTCAGATCTGGCAGAGTAAACATAACTTAAGTTCTCTCAGTCCTCTGACTTGTGACCAGATCATTTATGAAGGTCATACTACAGAGTCTCACAAGAACGTAAAACAAAAGCCATATTTCTGTGACCCCATCATAAACAATATTCCTCAAGCACTAAGGAAATGTTGTATCACTGCCAGCAACCAGATATCAGTCACAAGGGAACAGGGCAGTCCAGTTAATCAATAACTTCACATAAGACCACCATTGGTTTTTTTTGCCTGGGCCTGAACTAGCCATTTGCAGCACAAATCCACAAGCAGACCACAAACTGCAGGATGTCAGGTTTAACAAAAATCAAGAATGGAAAAAAACCAAAGAGCTAAACCTTGCTTTCCTTTTCAAAAACTCTTTTTAGGCAGAGATTTTGGTATGAGCTCCATTTACAGAGAAATCTAGGCAGAACTTGCTGAAACCTCCCTCCCTCTTTTCTGCATCACTGGAAAACAGGAAAAGCTTGGGGGAAGGGGGCAGGTGAGAAGACTCTTCCCTTCTCCCCATACTTTTACTCTAGCACCACTACTTCAGGAAAAAACAAATAAAATGGCTTAAGATTCTGTCCATTTATACCACGGCATGTGCTTAGGTGTAGAGAAACACATACATTTAGTAGAGGGGAAAAAAGCAGCTGAGGATGCTAAAAGTTTATGTGATTTCAAAAAAAAGCAACTTGGCAAATACATAGAAAAAGCCACAGAAGACCATTACTGACATACCAACGCTCAGCATGGGTCTCTCAACCACAAACAGTGGGAGCTTGGGAAAATGCTCTGCAGAACTGTCAGTAATACGCTTGGCCTGTTTTCACCCTCCTTCCCCAGCATTCGGTATCAGCCACGTTTTGCAGAAAGGGATGAGAAGGGTGGGGCTGGCACACAAGGCTCAGAGGTACTGCAACACCAGGTCAAAGCATGGATGGGATGGAGCAAGCTCCAAGTTCTAGCAATCCATTAATATGAAGTCTTCAAAACACGGACATATCACGTACCATATTCATTGAATCAGATAATGCATTTATCTTAGCTAGAAGGCCAAGAATGTCAAATACTGTGCCAGACAGTGAGGCTGTTCTTAAACCCATTTTTCTCACCCAAGAGAACTGGATACACATGAGAGAGTAAATTCCTTCAATACCTAAATTTAAGCACTAGTGTTTTAATTGAAATAGACACCTGCCACATGCTACTGGTTACAAAGGAGTTTTAATATAGGTATCATTAGCTTCCCAAGCGTGCCAAATACCCAAAATCAGAATGGACTGGCTCACTTCAATGTTACTAACATGCCACTAACCCGAGACAGACTCACTTGACAGCATCCTATTACAATTTTAATCTAAAAACAGTGGAGGAAAAACACACTATAAACATTAGGTTGAACATTCCTACTTCATGAAATAACATACTATTTTTCCCTGCTAGTCCATAAAATGAGAGTCTGACCCAACATTCAACAGAACTTACATGTATCTTTCCATTGATCTATATTGACAACTACAGGTTTATACATTTCATAACATGCTTTTAAAATATTAAATATTTGTCTCTTATTTTGCTTCCAAAATGTTCTCCAATAAGAGTTGTAAATGGCTGCATCATAAGTACTGTCACAAATCACCATCTACACATTACGTAACCAACAGGAGCAAAACAGCTGACGAGGTTCCAGAGGCGTTTGCTGCAGGAGTGGAACTGAGATTCCTACCATCCCCATCTCACTGTCCCCACCTTCCCAGGACAGCACCCTGCCTCCTCTTTAGACACATGCCACCACAGTTCCTTACAGAGCCACACTGCAAACTCAGAGGCTAAACAATCCTGTTTTTAAAAAGTGGCAGAGAGAGCTACGAGCAGTCAATTAAAAACAGGAGTGACTGGACAGGGGCCACAGGTCTCGTAAATAATTTCAAAGCCTCTATGCTAAAGACAGTTCCAAAAACATCATCTTACTTGCACAGATTTTAGCAAATCATTTGTGCAATAGCAGGATCCTTTCACTCAGCACAATACCACCACATGTGTGATGTTTTCTTGAGATATCCTTGTCCATCAAAAGTGAACCAGCGCTGTCGATTTAAAATACTTCAAGGCTACAGGTAATAGAATTCTGAAACAAACAAAAACAATGCACTCATCTCACAGTCACCCCTGCTCCAAGCTGAAGTTCCCATAATAGCTCTACCTCCTGGGTGGTCTCAACTCCACAACAAGATTATTTCCCTCAATTGCTTCACTGGTAACCTTAAGAACTATCTGTGAGATTATATAATTTAATTACTGTAAAGCATAAAGAAAACAAGAGGATAAAGCAGCCACTAACCAAAACCAGCCACTACTGCACAGACTTAGAAAGCAGACTTGCAAAATACATTCACTTGTCAAGTTTGTTTTCTCCTTCTCTAAATCAAGAGAGATAAAGTATCTAACTACAGCAGCATTAGCAAAGAAACTAAATTTTATTTCTTTTACAAGCATGTTTTATAAGACATACAGAATCTGGCCTAGACCAGAAAGTTCTCCTGGCATAACTATGGTTGTTAGAAAACACAGAGGGGCATCATCAATACCAATAAAAGGTCTTGAGAACACATATTCAAACAGGGGAAGAATCATGCTGTTGCTGTAAGGCTTTCTCTGCTCAAGTAAGAGGCAGCCTAACCACACTAATTTATGCCATGAAGTCTTTATGTAATAGTTGAACAGGAGTTGTGATCATAATTATTATAAACATATATTTATTGGATCTGCAGCCTGTTCCTACACAAGTTACTAAGTTTTGAAGAAATATTTTAAGCTTGGTTAAGGTCCAATTGAAAAACCAACATGCTAAAGGTA
This sequence comes from Gymnogyps californianus, assembly GCF_018139145.2. Lineage (NCBI taxonomy): Eukaryota > Metazoa > Chordata > Aves > Accipitriformes > Cathartidae > Gymnogyps > Gymnogyps californianus. The sequence goes on from NC_059479.1 coordinate 8,978,196, forward strand.
GAAAAATAAATTTCTAAGAGACATGAGCAAGTTACAGGAACCACAATACTTTTTTTCCCCCCCTTGGCTATTTACTGTATGTCAAACATGACTGAATACTATGATGGGTATCAGACAGTCCCATGTATTTTAATTACTATTTACTAAAACCGGGAACACAGTCAGATGCTTGTTAGTACATTAGAATGCACACAGATGCTCATTAAACATAAGGATCTTCCTCAGCAAATCCGAGTATATATGTGGTAATAACCTGTAGCATTACCACACAGACCTCCAGCAGAAGAGTCTTTTTTTTTTTTTTTTTTTTTTTTAATTAAATCACCAGTATGCCTGCTATCACTGCAGTGGAGAGGTTTCTTCCTCAAACATAAGAAAGGTATACTTGTAAAATATTTGACACAAAACTAGGAGAAAAAACCCTTAACACAAGAAATCTACAGTTAACACTGGCATAACAAAGATTTGGATTTTGTATCCAGTCACAAACATGGATAGGGAAAAGGATGTGTGCATTATGTCTTAAAAAAAAAAAACACCCTACCCTAGGCAGACCTAGGTTTTTTGACAGAGAGTAGGTTTCTGTAACTCAAGAAGGATGGTTTCAATTCACAGAAACAGGATGACTTCCACACCTTCTTCTGAGAAAACGAAAGGCGCAATACCAAACAATAAATACTGACTCACTAAATCACTTCTGCCACTTCAGAAAGCAGGCTGTACTTTTTAGCTGCGTAAATACATTGCTGATGAAAGGAGCCAAGATTCATAGCTCTTGATAATTAAGGTTCCTCATTATCAAAGATGTGAGTAGACAGCATCAGTGAGCACAGTTATTTTTACAACTGCTCTTCAAGAAGTTTTAGCTGGGGAATCTAGAGAGGGTTCTCTTTTCTTCTCTGGGATGACCAGCAACAAATTTTTACATGAATCTCTTTGGCCTTCATAGTATGCATCTAAGGCCCAACGGTTATGATAACTACTATATTAGTCATGGCAAATACAGTCCTAACCCAGGACTATTCAGGAAGATTCTAAAGCTCCCATAGCAATGATGCTTTCTGTGGCATGTTTTATTTAAATACTTTAAATTAAGTTAGATGTTTCTATCAGCAAGTTGAAGGCTACAGTATAAGGGACACAGAGCCCCGATTTTTTTTTCCTCTTGCCATAACCTCGTGGCACAGTCGACGTGATAAATGGCATAGCCCTACTTGCCTCAATCTTGAGAAATGAGAAAACAGGGACAAGAGAAGCCAGCCAGCCAGACTCCACGTCCAGCTCACCACAACCCTGCACGGAGATGTCTACCTGAGTCTCAATTACCAGCACCTTACACAAAACTGGTGCGGGTTACAATGCATAGCAGGAGGAAGGAGGAGAGGGAACCCCAACACTGCCGCTTCTTCTTGCCTCGCAGAGGCAGAAAACAGCCCCGGGTGCCCCCGTCCCAAAGACCACAGCCATGCTGGAGGCGGCAGCGGTGGGGAGGGTGGCAGGGGGGCTCCGCGGCTGTCCCCTGCCCGTCCTCCCCCCCCCGCCAGGCGGGGGTGCCGCAGACGTGAGGAGGGCGCTGCCTCCTACCCTAACCCCGTGCCCCCGCAGCCCGGCCGGGACACGACCTCCGCTGACGGGGAATAAAACGGCAGCAAGAGGGGCCGGGACCCGCGGCGGAGGGCTGAGGCGAGGCGCAGCCCCCGCCGGAGCCACCGCCTCACGGGAGGCGGGTGAGCAACGGCCGGGGAGGCGGAGCGCGGCCGGCCGGCCGCCCGCCTCCCTCGGCACGCCGGGGCGGTGAATCACGCTCCCGTCCGTCTCCTCCCCCCCCCTCCTCCATCTCAGCAGCGCCCTCAGCCTCTCTCCTCCATACAAAAGCAAAATGTCCGCCATCTTCACAGGCTGCTGCTGCCGCCGCCGGGCCGGACGGGGCTGCGCCGCGCTGCCGCCAGGCGAAGGGCGGCCCCGCGGCGGGGCCGGGGCGGCCGCAGGGGGGCCGGGGCGGCCGCAGGGGGGGTTATTACCTTGATGCAGTAGGGCGCCTCGTCGAAGGTAACCAGCATGTACCTGTCGCCGCGGCTGGCCGGGTCCCGGGCCCGCAGCTGCGGAGAGAGCGGAGAGAAGCGGCGTGAGCGGGCGGAGGGGGCGACCGGGGCGGCGGCGGCGGCCCCCCCCGGCCCCGCACTCACCTTCATGAAGATCTCCACGGCGCCCTTGGCGATGTCCAGGTAGCTGGTGCCCAGATACGCCCGCTGGTTCATGGAGGCGGACGTGTCTATGAGGAAGAGGAGGATCGGCATGGTCCAGGCAGAGCCCCGGCCCGCCGGGCACCCTGCGGGGAGGAGGGAGACGGGGGGGGGAGCGGCTCGCTCACTCCCCCTGGCCGGCCGCCTGTCCGCCCGCCCCGGCTCGGCTCCGGCTGCGGCCGCTGCGGCTCGTTACTGAGCTGCCTGTGTTCGCCGAGACTCAACTTCTCTTCCCTGAGCTTCCAACAGCACCATGTGACCAGCGCGCACGCCATTGGCTGCCAATTATACCCGCATTTGCATATTCATGACGGAGGGGGGTGGGGGGGAAGCAGGGAGGCGGCGGGGTGACGAGGGACGCGGGAGGCGCCAACGGACCCCTCCGCGCGCGCGCCGCACCTGTCACCCCGCCCCGCCCTCTGCGGGGTTCCCCGCCCCTCGCCCCAGGGGCCGCCCCGCCCCGCGGTCCCCGCCGCGCCCGGTAACCGTCCCGCCGCTGCGGCCCTTTCCTGCGGCTGAGTCACCACACGGCCGCGGGGCGCGCAGCCGCCCCCAGGCCGAGCCGCTGCCTCACACCTGCCCGCCGCGGCCTACCCTCGCCACGGCCCGGCCTCGGCGCCCGCACAGCCCTCGACGGCACCGCCGGGGCTGAGGGGAGCGGGCAGGAGCTGTAGGCTGGCCCTAGGGAACGGAGCGAAGCAGCTCAGCTAATCAGCCGGTGATATAATCGCTCCGTTTCTGGTCTCTAGAGGTTTCACTTAAGCACTAAATCCTGAGCCCTCCATGTGCGATTGTATTCCAGTCAGGTAACCGCCATCTTCCAGAGCCGGCAGCTGGGTTGGGCTGTCATGCACTGTCCTTAGGCGCTCACAGGGCACCTCACGGCACCTAGGTGAAGGCAGGATGGCAACAAATTAACTGTGGCAAAACTGCAGATACATACATTATTTCCTACCACTCAGGTGGAAAAAAAAAAAAAAAAAAAAAAGTCTGGGTCTGAAAGAAGGGATCAAGGTGTCCTGCTCTGAAGAAAAAAAACTGAGGCCTCAGCCCTCGAGCAGGCTGTGCCGGGATGGGCCCCTGCGCGCACGCAGGCCCGAGCAGCTACTGCTGACTGTAACTGGATCAGTGGAATGAGACTGAGGAAATATTTAGCGCTATGTCTGCTCGCGAATGCTTGTTTGCTTCCAGGATCGAATCCAAAAAACACAAAAGCAGCACTGTCAACATGAATCTTAGTTTAAAATAATAATTAAGAAACTGATAATACTTTCCAACACTTTTACATTCAAAGGCTTTTTCCGCAGATTTTTTTTGCCGTTCATTTGAACAACAGGCAAAGAGTCGGTTTCAGTTTTCACTCTGTTTTTGTGAAGCATTTGGACAATGCTGTTTTTTCACAACACCCCAGGTGAATTCTGAAATCCCCATTACAAAGCATTACGAAATATGAATGTTTGTAAAGATATCATTACCCATCTTGATCAAAATAATCAGAGATGTAAATTCATTTAATTCAGGGATGTACTCATCCCTTTTGTCACCAAAAAAAACCCCAACATCTGAATACAGGACAGTGGCAAGACCCTATATTGATTTTAGAAAGAAGTTTGTCTTTTTAAAAATCTTAGCTTCTGCAAATATTTTTCATGTAACATTATCAAATTATTTAATTTTAGTGAACCAAAAGTGGATAAATTAATAGTCGAAAAGCAGCTCATTTTGAAAACAAATACTGTCAAACTTGGAGACTCCATTCCATTATCCAGGCCCTCTCCATAAGTTGTGTATGTGCGAGTGCAACTGTGATCAAGGTTTCTGAATTTTAACAATCATAGCAGAAATGCCAGGAGGGATAAACAGATAAATATTTTTATGCAAGTGATTAGTGCACATGAATGGAGCCAGACTGAAAGAAATGGGATTTGAATCTCTATAGATAAGACAAAAATGCAGATACCATATTTTCGTACAGCTGCATGTTAGTCTGGAAAGACAGCTCCTGGATAGGAACAGATTTGCTAAGGACTGAATGGAAACTAAACTATTGGTAGAAGATGCCAGCTAATATTGCTAAGGTCCCCGCACCGAGAACTTGATGAGGCCACCTATGCATTTCTCTCACATCAACCAGATGAGATCAGAGACTGACTTCTGACTCCAGCTGACCTCAGCCAATTCGAACTGGCAACTTAGAGGCCCTGCGTCCTACAGCGTCCTTAAGTCAGACTATAAGAAATGCTAAACAATTGGAAGTTCATACCCTCACCATATTTTTTTTTTTTTAATTCCAGACTGCTAGATACCTAAAAGCCACTTCTCTCACATCCAAACATAGCATTTAAAGGTCAAGATGAAACACTCTTGTTTCCCATTTCAGAGGCTGACCTTTCCAAGGGCAGCAGCAGGAAAGGTTCACATACTCTCCTTCTTCCTCTGTTGAGGATTTTGGCTTTTGGAGCCTGCTCCTGCTGGACACCACAAGAGCTGAAGTCTAGCAGTTTTCTGGGCACAATGCAAGACACTTACTTAGTTTCATGAGACTTTTTTTATTCCTGAAAATAACAGACACCATGGTTGCTAATGTGCATGACTGCAGCTAGAGTGAGTGCTTCTTCACTGCTCCTCCATACAATTTGTGTTTGCAGCGCTGGCTACCTGGCAGCTATAGCGGCAGACATTTGTTACATCTATAAAGTTCAAACTTTTCTTGGTTTTTAATTGAAATTACACTCATCTACATTTCTTCAACTGCAACAGTTAAAGAAATTGTCTCTATGGGGAAATTAATCAGAACAGCTACTGCAGATTAAGCTCTCCTATAACTAAATATTTTGAAATAGCTCCTGTGTAGATGCTCGATCCCACAGTAAAAAGGAACATTATTCTGGAAGAATAATTTCAGTCAATTTCTGACCAAACAGATCAGTGGTATTTTTCCCTGTTGTGCTGATAAGTTATTATTTTTCTGTTCCTCATCCTAACACAGCTTAACAGCTAAGCTGTTGCCTCTAACAGGATTTTAGCCCTAACAATCTTCCTTTCTTCTTAACGCTTTTATATTGCTTCATCCGTTACTTTTTTCTCACCTAGCTGCTTTCTGACCTGAGCAAGTAATATACCTGTGAGACTCTAGCCATGCTCCTTTAGGCACTGAAGGAGGTCAGCTTTGGCACCGATTAGCCATCTGAATTTGGGGCACACTTGATACCTTAGTCAGAAATTATCTACTTAAAATCTGAATCAACAGCTAAACCCTTCAAACCTCCCTCTGCTTCTGTGGCTCCCTGTCTTGGTCTTGTAATACAGCTGCCCTGATGACTTTCCTGCTTGATTTAAGAGGCTTCAAGCCAGAGCAGATATGGTCACTGCTAAATCACTATAAAAATACTGATTAATCCATCCTGTGAGTTGGGAGGTATTATCCCTTTCGTACAAAAATAAAAGGGGCTGCCACCAGAGCTAAGGCACTTGCTTGGCACCACACAAGATGCACTTTTCAGTACCACAGTGAGAATTCAGAAGTTTTTAGCTCTTAGCCAGCCACAGATCTATACTGGCCCTTTCAGAAAGATGAAATCCCCTATTTACATAAAGAGTTTGTGTACAGCTGAACTCCAGTATGAAAGGTAAAAAATTGTGCTAAATAATAACTTCTCCTTCACAGCTCCAGTAACCATGGCAGAGTGAGAATACAGAGAATTATATTCAAGATGGCAGAAGCTGAGCAAATTCAAGTCCTTTGATATTGTGTGCTGTATCAGGCTAAATATTCTCACCCGTCAGCAGTTAGCTGCTCTTAGGCCAGACACTAGAAAAGGCCAGGCTGCTTCTGCCAGTGTGTCACACAGCCCCTTCTGAAAAAAAAGCAAAACAGTATTTTCCAGGATATTGCTCAGCAGCACCTTTTTTTTTTTTCTTTTTTGCTATTTTGTAACTACACTACAAACTTCTACAAAATTGTAACTCACCCCTTAAAGATTTCTGCCCCTTTCACTTGCTCCATCTCCTTTATGCAATCATTCCACTAAAGACAAGCAAGAGTTTGGGAGTCTAATCCAAAACTTGCCTTTCAGGAGTCTGGGTTTGCAGACTGGAGGACAGTAACAGAAGCTGACGTGCAAATCCCGCATTACTGTGGGCCATCAGACTTTGCGTACGTCTACCATGGAGATGTTCACCTGAATTTCTTTTCACCGGCTTCAGCGAATTCAAGAATTCCATTTTCAGCTAAAGTATAAGGAACAGACTACAGATACATGCCCTGACTGCAGCACATTTTCTGCTGATTTATTGACTGTGCATAAATACTACACTATAACTGTCATATTTCACCACAAAAAGAGAAAGCTGTATGCTCAGGAAAATAATTCAAGGCAACTCCAAGATTTTTCATCTGTTTTCCATGCACTTCAGAAAAAGAGGCCTATTAGCAAAGGGGCAGAGTCCAGCCAGCCTGATTTTCTCCCCCTCTCCCCAACACATGGGTTAACCCTTTGCTGTGCATGGTACAGAGTACCTTTCCTCTTTCTGCAAGGTTTTTATGTAAGCACAGCTAATACTGCCCATGGTCCAAAGGTGAAAGCCCGATCACTGCAACCTGCATAACAGCAGACAGTTTAATTTCTATTTTGCTTTAAAGATCATGAAAAGGGGATGAGGAAGTGATTGGTTGCCTAAGATGGTGGATCATTTTGCAATAATGGTAGATAAGCAAAATTCTGACAAAATGTCTCTGAGGAGACATAAAATGAATCCATGAAGCAGCACTTTGAACAGCAAAACAAGCTGGAAGAAATTTCCAGACAGGCAAGGCTTTCCATATGAGAGCTGGTTTCAAAGTCCAAGAGTCTCTCCAAAGAAGAAACAACATTCAGAATAAAAGTTTGAAAAACATTCTGGCTACTGAAAAAGAAACTGAAACCCTCTTGGTAAATTTAGCAAACTGGAGAATTGAGTTACTCTAAACGTAAAGACGAGAAAAAGACATTAAGATCATGCACATACCTATGCATATGCAGGGAGATACAAAACTGAAAGCGCGTGCTTCGGCTTAGTGCATCTTTGTGATCAAATGGCAAATAACGTCAGATTATTGGGGTAGGTCCCCCAGCCCCAAGACCCTATACGTCCCACCAAGTTCTCTCCACATAAAGATTTATCATCTCTCTCTTATAAATGCTGGGAGACAGCAGAGCTTGTTCTGGGGAGGAGGAGAAAGGAAAGGGAGAGGGATTTCTGTCTGAGACAGGAGAGACTTGCACCAGGCGGTCACAGCCACAGCAAGCGGGGGCTCACGGGCCGGGGATGCTCCAACCTGTAGGTGCGTTTGAATTGACAGCCAGCCAAGAACTGCGTGAAATTCCTTCTTACTTCCTTTTACTGGTCTTATGCTAAGTGTTGCTAAGCTGTACCTGGGAATCGGGCCAAATCAGCTTGGGATCTTTGGATGAAAGGCATTATAAAAAAAAAAATAAATCCAGAGTATTACCCATGTGGAAAGCAACAATATGAATTAAATGAACATGCAAAGTAGCAGGATTTGGATTTTATTACATTCTGCAAGGTAAAGTATAAAGACAGACTAAAAAATTGCCTCTTCTGAGGAAAACTACATCCTTCTGCCTGGGTTTCTGTGAGGAAGAGTCATAAACGCAGTGTATAGTTACCAGAACTGACACCTGAAAACACACATTTTTAAATAGACTGGAGCCAACAGGGACTGGTTAGGAAAATAATTTTCCTAGGCTAAGGTACACAGATTTGTGCCACTGAGTGAGAAGTTAACATTGCTTCATCTATTACCTATCAGCATTTATTTTATGACAAAGAATACTCTTGTAGGCTGGGGACCTGCTCTGAACTGACAGGATTCATCGTAAAGGGAAAGCCACGCTTGGCTGTTTCATTTCTGGGCACAGTTATGATTTTTTACTATATACGTGGCTTGCCTGCAAGAGAAATTCTCCCTTACAGAGTTAAGCTTTCTCTGTGGGAGATACTTTGATCTAACCTGACCGTGCACTCTACATCCTACTTGTGCCTGATCCAAAGCAGACCAGACCCTGATGCGAGTCTCAGGGAGCCTCAGCCCTCCAATTGCGGTTCTACAAGTCACTTTTCAGCCCTCGGCATCGTTTCACTCCACTTGGAACACCCACTGTCCTCTGATGGCATGGCACCTTGTGTCTCAAAAAAAAAAAAAAAAAAAAGCAAGTTAGGGACAGTCTCCAAAATATCGAGGGACACCAGTCCGTGGGAAGTTAACTCTGTGCTGAGAGCACCTAAAATCAAGCTACTGGTCCCAAACTGGAAATCTGATTATTATTTAGGGATGAATATTAACATTTCCGACATCACCTTAACAGATCATCATCACCTTACTGAAACTGAGCTCTTTCATGGCATCAGTACATTTATTTTATCATCATTTAGTTGCCAAAAAAACCCCAAAGCTACTACAGAAAACACTGTGCAATAAAAGTGTTGCATTTTACCGTAAGCATCCTTCACCAAATAATTTTTTTCCCCCCAAAGGAATCCAATACTTCATTCTAATGACTGTTCGTCATTGAAGACAGTTACAGAAGTGGACAGAATTATCTATCTGGAGCACAAGCTTTGGTGCCACGAGAGCTCTCGCTGGCTCTGCTACAGACCTTCACCAGCATCTTCCATAGGTACCCGGCCTTCCTTGGTTTCCCCAGCTGCACAAGGGCTTATTTTGTTGTTTTTACTATTTTTTCAAAACCACTCAAAACTGTGCCAAACCCTCACTAAGAGGCGAGAGAAATCAACCCTGCCCTGTAGTTCTCGCAAGCTAATTTCAGACATGATCTAATGAGTGGGTGGTAACAAGACAGCAAGGCGGGACAGGAGAGAAAGGCCCAAGCAGCACTGTTGAGCTTAGAAGGAAACTCAGCAAAAAGAAAGTGCATGGGAGAATAAATAAAAGATCCTTTCATTCTTCAATAATTTTTTTTTTCAGATAAATAATGAGGAAGAGGAAGCGAAGGCTTATCTCCCGAGATATCTAGTAGGTGTTTGGAAGAAACAAGTTTCCAGGAAGAGCTTAGGCAGGGACACAACCTCGTCTTGCGACACCAGCTCCCTGCGTAGTGGCATGAAAAAAGGAGATGGCAGGAGCAGACAGCGCAGTGCAGCAGCGTTGCCAGCAGCACAGACCAGATGGGAAATCCAAAGAACTGAGACACAGCAGCAAGCAAGAAATAGGTGTGCAGAGTCTTGAAGAGTCAGCTCAAATGCAACAGGGTAGGAAAAAAGGGCACAAGGTGGAAGAGCTATGTGACTTTGCCAGACTGAAAGGGCAGCAAGGTGTTCCCCGCAGATGCTTGCGCCTGGATCTGAAGACATTTGCATTTGCCTCTCAAATGGGGTATTTATGCCAGATAGGAACATAGAAATTTAAAATAAAAATGTGCTATCTCTTTTACTCCTCTGTCTCTTAAGATTTACACACGATAGAAGATATTGTGCTTATTCTGGACTAAGTAGAAAAAAAAAAATACTCCACTCTCTCTGGAGTTGCTATCTTTGTTCCTGTTTAGCGCTGCTGACCTTGCTCAGTACAGACTGAATTACTGAACTTCCTGATCTCTCAGGTCCCGATTTTGTCACTTCCTTGCACTCACTCGATTTTTGTGTATTAAGTTTGAAGGTTTGTTGGCAGCAAAGGAGAACTTCAAATCCAGACATTTCTCCTGTTTATTTGCTGTGTGCTCTTACCTAGTTTTGGATATGAATGCAACCTCAAACTGGAGAAGGTTACAACACCAAAGTTTTCTCTTCCTTTCAGAAGCTTTTGGCAATTTCCAAGAGCTGAAAGCTAATTATTTTGGCACAAAGAGGCACCAAAGAATCTTTTAACTATGGCATTCCTGTATAAGGTTTCCTTGACACTTTTGTCTGAGAAGAAAAAGAAAGAGAGGAGTAATAAAAAGCCCACATTTATCTTTTTTGAGATACAGAACAGCTTCACTACTAGAAGAAATTAAATAGACAAGAGCTCTTCAGGTTGGAAAAAAAGATAACTGCAGAGGGAAATGATAGCAGTCTATAAAATGCTGAATGGAGAAGGTAAATGCAGAATAATTGTTCACTTTCTCTTGCAGTACAAAAGCTGAGGGGGCATCCAACAAAGTCATTAAGCAGCAGGTTTAAAACAAACACACCCAAAAGGAAGTACTCTTTCATACCATCCATAATTGCATTGTGGCAGTCAGTGCCTCAGGAGGTTGTGGAGACTGAAAATGGATTTTAAAAGGCATTAAACAAATTCATGGGGGACAGTGTGATCAACGGCAAATAAACACTGTAGCTTAGGTGAAACTTCTGGGTTTTCAAACCCTTACCCAGCTGATTTCCCAAAGCTGGGAGGAGACACCAAGTCAAGATGATTTGGTATGTCGGTATGTGGCCTTTTTCTTCATCACTAAGCATCTGCCGCTGGCTGTTCCTGGAAACAGCGTGGCAGTTCCTGTTGTTCAGTGCTGAGCTACGAGACTGACTGTTGCACATCAGTAATGAGCAGTAAACGGTTCTCTGCATTCTTCTGCTCGGCTCTTCTCCATCTTCCAGCAGGCTTCCTCAAGGGCATGAGATGCTTCTGGCAGAGCTTCGCGATCCAACCCTCCTCTCCATTTTCCCTAGAGCAACCACACTTATAATTGTGCAGAGAGAGCATATTGCATTAGCTAGTGAAGTGCAAATCTCGGGTTAAAACAAGGAAAATTTTAATCTTATATTCCAGTATTGTAGCCTCTGTATCTCATATTCAAAGGGTTGAAAATGCAGCTGCCCTCCATTCTTGGTCAAAAAGCTCCCCAGTCCCCAATAATAATTTGGTATCTACAAAAAAGGAAGGACAAGGCAACCAAACAACTGCTCTCCATAGCCAAGTGAAAGTAACAATTTACCTCAGACAGCAAGGAAAAACAAACAAACAAAAAGAAAAACCAGAAACTCCACCCTGAAGTCACTCAGTTTCTTTTTAAAAGAATAGTAACTGCAATAAAAGATTTTATATGCAACATTTATAAAAGACAAGAATTTCCAATTATGATTATGCCCAGCCTTTTAAAAAAAAAAAAAAAAAAGGCTGTAATAACACCAATTCTCTTCCAAACAATTTCAGAACAGACTCAGAAACATTTTCAAACTTCAATTATTCCCTATTCAGCTAAACTCATTGTGTTTGCAAGGAAACACAGTTCAGTTTCCAACTGAACTGGGAGGTTGTGCCAGCTATTTCCCATGTCACAACACGCTCATTCGTCACCCCAACACTTCTCCAGCCTTGCGCAACGCACACTCTACAGCGTCCCCGAGCCAAGGACGGGCAGCTTGTCCCTCACCCTCCAGCAGCCCTACCCTCTCCTGCCGTCCCCTTCCATCTCCCTGCTGCAATCTCCCCTTTCCTCCCAAAACACACACGCACACACCTCCTGCTCCCTCATTTTACCATCCAGCAGCAAGGCAGAAAAAGAAAGAGCGGAGAACGCAGCAGAGAAGGCAGGAGGGAAAAAAGACACGGTGGGTGATCAGTGCTGGGCACAGACTCTACATATATAAAAGAAATGAAATAGGATTAAAAATTGAAGGGGGGAGACCACAAAAGCCTAGTGACGGTCTAGCACAGTGGAAATCTGTGATGAGCTACTGATGACTCAAGGCTTCCATAGCACTTGTACTCTCAGCTTTGGAGCACACTAAACAAAAAATATAAGGCAAGTGGTATATTTGTACTAAGGCAGGGGTGTGCCAAGTTGTTCAGCACCCCTGCTGATGTGGTTCTCCTGGGAAGAGAGTCACTGATACTGGCCTGTGCCCTTCACGGGTTAGTGTCTCAGTACCAGTGCTTTGGAGTTCCCTACTAAGAGCTCACAGCCCCTTTGCCCTTCTCCAGATGCTCAGCTCTCCTCAGTGCTCACACATGTTAAGGAACGCAGACAGGAGAGAAATGAAAACGGCGGGAGAATGGATGTATGGAAGTAAAATAAGGAAAAAACACTTTGAAAAGTAGTTGGGGAAAAAAAGTGTAGATCAGAAGGAAAACAAGCACAAAGAGAAGCATAGTTCTAACGAGGTTCCTGCTGTTCTTTAGGAAGAGCCACGATTACACAAAATGCATAACTTAATAAACTGAAACCATAAATTACCCTTTGATACACATAACAGGAGCTTACCTGCATCATGTCCCAGGCTACCACAGTCACCTGATAAAGCTAAAATCATCATAAAAATAGAAGTCAACTTTTTTGATTTAGAAATTAGTACCAAAGAAGGTATTTAACCATCAGACTACTTAAAAAAAAAAAAATCATAATAGTACATTACATCTCAGTGCATC